>NC_136706.1:2996712-4196712 GCF_947650265.1 Symphodus melops | reverse complement strand
TCCAAGGCACACCTGACCTCTTCCAGTACTGGAGCTCAGCAGTGGGTGAAAAGTTCCCCAAGCTGGCTCGGCTGGCTCTGTGGCTGCTCGCCGTGCCCGCCGTGGGCATCCGCAGCGAGTGCGTGACTGTGTGTGAGCAGAGTCTGGCGATGAAGAGGAGGCAGCAGGTAACCACAGAGGAGATGAACAAACTCATTTTCCTTCGCTCCAACATGGGCTGAAAAAAAAAAGAAAAGAAAAAATCCAACCAATCCTAACCAACCAAACCTTCACCTCCAACCAATGACTGAAGACTATTATTTATATACTGTAGGTTTAGACTTACTGTAAACTGAAACGTGTTTGAAATGATTATCCTTCTCCAGACAAATACTTACAGGAAACCCACAATGTACAGGTAACAATCACACTCAAAACGACACGGCTTATTCCTTATTTTCTACGGAGAAAGGACTGTTGTTAAGTACAGTGGACAAAAAGACGGGGTGGAACGGTTTCTCTCAAAAGATCGTCCTGTTTGTCATGCCTCCCTCGTTTCGGGGACGCGCAAATAGCAGGAATCAGTTTCAGTTGTATCACGGCCAGTAGTTTGAAATCCTCCAGCCTAAAGGCTATAATGCTGTTATTCTCTCTGGATGGCAACATATTCAGGTAAAGTCAGCTTTCCCTGCTTGAAACTCCTGTCATACACCTCTGAAAACACGTCCTCTTATTATGACGAGATACAGCCGTACGTCTGAGAGCGGCTGTTTCAGTTGGTATATGACGTCAAATCAAGCGGTGAATCCTCACTGCCAATGCACCTCTGACAATGAACTAAAACCAGGCTTATGATTTCCTTTCATGCACCACCAGAACATATTTCAACCCACTGAGCCACAGGAGAAATCCTAACATCCAATCCGATGTTTGCTTCAGTGGCCTAAATATGTAGCTGTGCATCATTTGCATGCGCTGCTCGGCATGCATTTTTCATTTAAAGCAGCTGATAAAACATTCATGATGATATGATGTTTTCCTTGACGAAATGATAAAAAGAAAAAGGAAAAAAAAACAAAAAAACTCATCCAAAGGCAACATGAACTCAAGGGGCTCTTTTGCTGCTAGATGTGTATCTGCAGGAATATGTGTCATCAGAAATGTCAACTCTGTTTTAACTTCACTATAATTATTCAACTTTTAGAATTTCAATTTCGACGAGCGGACGCAAACGCAAGTTGAGCAATTCAAATCCAAATATCCTCATCAGCTTATCTGGTGCCGGGTCGCAGGGGGCTGCAGGAATACCGTAGAGAGACCCCCAAGGATGCTTAAACTGCCCAAACGTACTTCTCTGTGAACAAGTAGCAGCTCGACTCTGAGCTCCTCACACTGAGTTTAAGGCTGAGCACAGGGACACTTTGGAAGACACTCAGCTTCTATCCGCAGTCTTGTTCTTTTGGCTCACAACTTCCGCAACGGCGCTGTGACGAAGTTGTGCCTTCATTACGCCGCTGTTCTGACACGTTGCAGCCGTTACAACAAAACACAGGCGTCCCAGTGTGTGAATTCATAATTCATGGAGGCGTCCGAGAGGAGGAGCGTGAGAAGCACAGCGTGTGAGAAGCACAGCGTGTGAGCAAACAGCGGGAGCTTCACAAACACACACACACACACACACACACACACACACACAAACACACACACACACCGCCGGACCTTTCACACTGCTAGCTCGTTTCCTCCATTACGCCTCTGTCACCACTCATCCCATGATTCTGCAACTGTGTGCGTACAACAGAGACGAGAGTATTCTGCTCTTAAATGGCAATCTGTAAGCGCCAGGAAGCTTTGCAAACATAAAAGGTGCATATTTAATTTCTACTGACACATATTTCTACCAAGAGATACAAAAAATCAGAAGCCCGGGTTCGCACACAATGGCCAGTATCATAAAGTCAAATCAACAAAAAAGACAACTTTGGGTTGAGAGTTTTTTTTTTAGTTTTTTTAAAGAATGGGCAGCATCATATCATAACATGCCTTTATGATTTCATTTAGCTTCACTTTAATTCAGGTGGTTCAACCAACAGGAAATGAAACCAACCCATCGCATGAATAAATCACAGTCACTACTCAGCTTTGATTGTCCGGACTACACACTAATGACACCTAGAGGCCATGTAGTCCGGCTCGATAATAATTCAGGAGTTTCACAGCGTCCCACAAAGTCCACTATACGTTTCATTAATAGCTGTCTTTAGACCGGGGCGCTGTTTTCCTGTGCATTGCCCCCCCCCCCTTAAAACGCAGTAATATTATTAGCCTTCACTTCGGTGAGCTTGTAGGCAAGGATTTAATTCCTAATGACATAAATCCTTGCGTTGCTTCTCACTGTGTGCATGTGTGTGTGAGATTTTATTTTTGTTCTTTAAAGCTTAATTAGAGAAGACGTATCCATAGGGAAGCTAATATTATTTAATTTATTATACTTTCCTCCTTTATCAATCTTAATATAGACGTTGTCTTCCTCTTGTAAGCTCCATTTCTTTATGGCAATAAGCTTTACCTTCGGGCATGTTCCAACTTTACTGAATACAAAGTTCACAGCGCTCCTACAGGACATCATCATCATCATCATCATCATCATCATCATTATTATTATTATTATAATTATTATTGTTATTGTTATTATTATTGTCATTATAAAGGAAACATTTATTTTTCTGTTTGTGAAATGAACGGGATTTTCTCAGGAATGAGTGCACCCACGATGGCACCACAACTCTTTTTCCTCACTGTACTGAAAAAAAACACACCAAACTGTGACCTCAACGCCGAGGTATGTGCTGAACTGTGACCTTTTGCGTTAAGCGTTCCACCCCGAACACATTTAGTGCCATTTGCAACAAACAAACCAACAAACGAGAGAGAAAAAAAAAAAACGCACCCCTGAGGGATTATTGCTTTGTTTTTTTCAGGATGATGCAAATTCTGCCAGTACATTCATGAAAGTCATCACATGCATACTAACGAAGTCGAGTTATTTATTTTTTTATGGATTGTAGTATAAACGAGACGATACCTCCTCAAATGACTTGGATGAATGGAAGTTTTACTGTACTTGAGTTTGTTGCCTTTGGTACTAATCGGTCAAGTTACGAGTTGGTCATCTCTGTTTTTGGGCCTTAAGTCTTTTTTTCATGCGATCACCTTAAATCCTTCAGTCGGAGCCGACGTCATGCCTTTTTATCCTTCTTAATGGCCTTCTTTTCATCATCTTTTCTAACGCTTGTATTTATTTATTTCCTCTTTTGTTTTTCACTCCTCTTGACTCAAAGGGACTTGTGATCGATGAACGGAAACAGCGACCTCTAGTGGTCAGATGTGGACATGGACATCTGTGGTATTTGAAACTGTTTTACACTCAGAAATCCCATCATTTGGAAAGAAGGAACGAACTGAACATGTCTTTTGTTTGTTTGTTTTTTTGAGTCATCTATCTGTTCATTGAACGGATCAGGAATTATTTCAACAATGACTATCCTCAAGCACAAACATGAAGTGTGAGACAAGAAACCACAATGTTTGTTTTTATAGCACATTGAAATATCAAACACTCGTCATTCAGAGAAATATATTAAATCTTACTTTGTTTGCAAGCTTCAGGCCCAATTTCAACTTAAGATACAATCATATAACACGTCTGCCTCAATTTCAAGCGTACAATTCAGTCTCAGCCTTTGTGGTGGACGACTCCTGTTGTCCGTCTCCGTAAATTAAAGATTAACTTGTGTTAACTTTGTGAACCTCACAGTTGTGCGAGGGCGGCCAGTAGGAGCATAGATGATCTACAGGGACAGTTAAGTGTTAAGGACACAGAAAGTAGCAAGTCAGAACACTGCACGTGGGACATTAAAGGGCATCCGAGGGAAAGACCAGAAGAGAGAAATTAGATTATTTTTAGTCCATCTGAACGCACTTTGTCCAGTCTTCTCTTCTAAAATGCTTAAGATTTCCCGTACTTTCATAAACACTTTATTCGTATTTATGTTGATGAATGCCTTTCTCTCCTTTGTGAGTAACTTAACACCCGGATGAGAAGGACCTCTCTGATCCCCCTGCAAAGTTTCTGCTCTATTCTTAGAAACGTGCCCTGTTTCACCCTGCAGTGATGTCACCGTGTCTGAAACGATACCTGTGCCTCACTGCGGGCAGGTGAGAAATTAAAGTGGCAGTAAGCAACATGAACATTCTAATGGAAAAGAAAACAACCTTTCGCTCTCACCGCCACGCGAAGAGCCCCTCCCACCCGATGACGCAGCACACATCACGACACACCGACCGTTGTCACTACAAACTGTCCGTTCCGCTAAGCTAGGTGTGTCTGAGTCAGAGGGCAGAAACACTGCCAGAAAATCAGTATGCATCCCAGAAAAAGTTGAAAGTGGCTGAGAGTGTTCGCTGTAACGCCGGTCTACCCTCAGCACCACCAGGACGAAGACTCAGAGCAAGTGCCCACCCGCCGGCAACCCTATAGACGCACCATTTTCCTTAAGTTCTCACTTGTTCTCCCAGAATTTCCTAGACATTTCAACATATCCTTGATTGGTTGATTGATTCAGACCGGTAGGGTAGATCCAAAGGGCAGTCACAGATCAGACAAAGATCATGTCAGTTATTGACGTACAAGCATCTAAACATGTTACTTGAACTAAACTTCAAATAAAACAATGTTGCCTACTTCAGCTTTAAACCACAAGAGGTCAGTAAACACAACATTTTCCAAGGGTGTTAAGTTACTCTGTAAAGGTTGATTTAAAATGTTCTGAAAGGTTGTTTAATGTTTGGGCTGCTTTAAATATCCAGGTTCAAACTGTTCATCAGTTCTTCCTCTTCTTCTGTTTGCTTTAAGAAAGACTCAACGTGACCATCCTGCATACCTGAAATCAATCTGTACTCTGCTGTTTTCAAACGGATTTATGTCACATTTATATTTTGGTAAGACAAACAGACAATGCTGTAAATTGTATTTTAAATTGATTGATTTCAAAGCACCGGTCCGATGTTTGACCTCGGGACTCTGAAGGTCATGTTGTTCTTTAAAGATTGGAAATCAGTTGTTGATACAAATTTGAAGCTTTAGTCAAAGATCTAGTCAAAATACTGTACATTTGTTCAAGCCGTGATGCTCAGTTGAACTAATGAAGGGATTTTTCGTACACTTTTGAAATAAGTATTTTAAATAGAATATACTCTGGGACTAAATGCCATTGTTGACGCGTTGATGTCAACTTAATTTCACTCAGAACTAGCTTTTTGTTTGGGGTTGATTTTAATGAGAATTATATCTAAGATATGCATGCTTTTATTAGATTACTGATATATAAAGTTCACATGGTTCAATAACATCTGATGACAAACACTGGTTTATGAGTTGAGACAGATGAGCAACCCAGGCTGGATGTAGAAACCTCTCGAGGTGGTGAGCAGCGACGCTCATCATGGGTTTGGTGGGTTTTATTTGTCGTTTTTTTTGTCTGCGGATTGACATCATCCATTTTCAGAGGATGTGTATGTAAATACAGAAGAACTGCTGTTTTTATGCCACAAGGGGGAGCCTTCATTTCAGAGATACAGTAGGGAACACCAATAACATTATACCTCTATTTTCTACAGTAGCATTTCAAAATAAAAGGTTTTTTGATATAATAGAAAACTCAACTTAGATACTGTTATTATCCAGCTGTAAGTTTTCTTTTGTTTCAGGATTTTAACTTATTCAGATGATAATTGTAAACATATGGTATAAGAATGCTAACATGGAGATCCTTTCTGTTTGAACTCTGGATTATAGTCTGTATTATCAATTCAGGTTAAGAAACTAGTGTTGCTTTCATCCTACTTTACAGGCATTACTTCCTTTTTATACTCTGCTAAAATGCAAAAAAAATGTGTTGGATCTTATTCTGTTTGTTTTGGGTTTTTTTGGTCTTTTTTATCGCACTTTGGCAGCAGATTCCTGTGTAGCTTCAGATCTCAGTTGTCTTATTAGTAAGCCTAATTTATACTTTTGTAGCAACACTATTTTTATATAACGGCGAAGAAAGGGTTCAGTGTCTTCTCTTTCTTCTTCTTGATTTGGTTTGTTTTATTCCTGTGTCATATGTGGCAGCGCTGTTCAATGTTTCTTGGAATACATTACCCACTGTAGTATGTGATGTGTGAATAAACTCCCAATCTGTGTCAACAAAGCAGCACTTATTTCATTTCAGAGGAATGATGGGTGTCTGAGAGAGGGTCCTGCTTGCAGGAGTGTGAATTAAAAGATTAGACTTACCTCTTCATTATTCAAGAAGAACTAAGTCACTTTTTCAGACGGGGGGGGGGGGGGGGTCGAGTTGAATGTGCAGAATCTATCTCTCTAGTATACATGTATTTTATGAACCAAGAGACAAATGGTTACAATATTTCTCGAGAAGAAATGTCTCCCTGTGTGCTGGTTTTTAAGTCTGGATGAGGACTACTCCCGCCCTGAGAGAAACACAGCACAGGTTTCCACAGTGACTACGAGGGCCTCAAATACATGTAAGAGCAGCCCCGTTTTTTTAAAAAAAGAGGGTGTTGCCTTGAGAACTTGCACGATCACTTGTGTGGTATGTTAGGTTATTTGTTTCTAAAAATATTTTTCTCCGTTTTCTTTATTAAAATACCCAAAGCCATCAACTCCTGAATGGAGAATCTTTGGAGGATCATTTGAAGAGCAGTTTTCAGAGAAGGAAACACAATATGGAGGACGTGCTAAACGAGACCTGCTTCATCAACATGCATCGGACTTTAAAACTACAAATTAGACTCTTGTTGATATCTTATTTCATTACGGAGGATGTTTGATACAGACAGATCCTCAGTAGCCTTAGCTTGTCTAGGTATATAATTTAACAAGTAATTTATGAGTGAGGCTTAGATTTACATTGTGTAAAAATATTACTTCTGGGCAGTTTTAGTTGTATTTAGATTAAAAACAATACAGCCAAATGGTGAGAGATCTATCTGTCTGTCTGTCTGTCTGTCTGTCTGTCTGTCTGTCTGTCTGTCTGGGCTTTAACAATATTCTTAAATAGGTACAGTGTAAACATTAAGACTTAAAGAGATAAAGACAGCCTAAGCTTGGAGCGATGAATTATTATAAATTAATATAACTGATGTGCTTAAGTGAAGCCTATTGTAACAGTCCTTCCTATGTGCTTAATATACATAGTTTGACAGTCAGCCAAAATCCATTCAATAGTGAGTGATTCAGGTAGTTAGTTGTTCTTTGATTTATTCACCAGATTGAATAAGGAGTAAAAACTACAAGACAAAAGAAAATGCACAGATTACTGTCATTAAAAAAAGGTTGATATTAAAAATATATATATTAGAGGTGGGACTTGATTAAAAAATGTAACTAATTAACTCAGGGCTTTCTAATTAATCGAAATGAATCGCATTTTAAGTACTTCACAATATTTATTTTTAAATTTAAAATCAATTTTTGCATAGTTAAAACCCACAAGTAGTGTATTTAAATCTTTATTTGTGTTAATATTTTTAAAAAAGAACAAACAATCTTTCAATCTAGTGTTTATTCAGTGTTTTATCAATTATTGCAATATCACAATGATTCAAGAGGTATGTTTAGACTTTCAGACAATTTATTTTACTAGGTTTTTTTTTAACAGTTTAGATATTTTGCCCAGTTGGAAAAGTGTGTGTTCACAAGCACAAGTGAATACACACTTTTCCAACTGGGTATAATATCTAAACTGTTAAAAAGAAACTAGTAAAATAAAAGGACTAAATATTTGTATAGGTTGTTTATGGGTTGTTTTTTTTTCCAAAAATGTTCCTCTATACTGGTAGCGGAAGAGAGGAAGAGACCCAGTGGGCGTGACGCGGGGTCAGGAGAGGTCTGTGTAAGCATACAAATATGTATTTTACATTTTTTTAATTTTTATTTTTTAAATCAAACAATTACTAATTCCCTCCAACATGTCTGCATTACTAACTGTGGCGCAATAGTGACACAGGAGAATGTATACAAATACACTGAATTCAAATTGTAGCTATGTATGCTCTCTGACGGTGGGAGTAGGAGGCAGACGGGACTCAAGTGAGGTCGCGTGAAAAATGTATATATGTATACGGTACATATAAGTATATGTTTTCTTTTGTTCTTATTTAAATCAAACACACAACCTTGACACTTCTGTTTTGATAACTGTGTCTCAATAGTGACACAGGAGAATGTATACAAATATACTTTATTTAAATTTTAACTATGTTTTGCCAGATTGCTGTTGGAGTTTTACAAACACTCAACAAGTGTCATCCTTGTCCTCTGACAGTGTCGTTAGACCACTTTGGCTGTTGTATCTGAACTAACATGTTCTGTTGATTTGGTTCAAAGGTTTTCCAAGAAGACGTACGTTATTGTCCAGAAGAAGTCTCCCGCAGCCATGCTCTGAATGGGACTTCATACAGGTCAGTCGGCTCTCTTTTATTGGTTTTATTATCTTAATAAGCATTGCTTTTGAGTAATATATTGTTTATTTCTGATTGATTATGAATATAGTTAGACAGAGCAGAGGGATATGCATTGACATGTGACATACACATACACACACAGACTTTGAAACTACCGGTACTTTGAGTGGCAGCAGCGCAGCGCTGGATATCCATGGCCAAATTAAGTGAGTAAAAATGACTTTTACATGACAAAACTTATCCAGCTTTCAAAAGTCCACTGTAACGTCGAGTGGCTACAGTGACATAGGCTACATCACGTACGTAGTTTAACTTTCTTTTTAGTCAGTTCGTGATAGGCTGTTGCAGTGTAAATTCCCTTCAAACACAATCACACCATTGTTTCTTTATATTTTTGATGGTTTACTGATAAAGAATGCAATGCAACATAATTTGCATCTATGATAATATAATATTAGTTTAAAAAAAAGAGCTGTGCCTCAAGTGGGGGGGGGGGGGGGGGGGGGGCACAAGCATTTCTGCGGGCGGGCGCGGCCCCCTATGGCCCACCGATAGCGACGGGTGTGTGTAAGAGGGGGAAGAGGCCCTATATGAGGGCAGAGCGATTGAAGACCCACACATGGGGAGTGAATATACAGAGGCTGCTTAGAGAGGTGCGTGCAAGGGTTCCCCCAGGGCTCTACTGAGCGAGTGAGAGAAGGAGCAAGTGTTCATCGCAGCCCTGTTGTCCTTCTCCTTCTCTTCGCACCCGAGGTCAGCGAGCCCCCAAAGGTGCAGGAGTTTGCAGTCGAGCAGAAACACCCGTACTCTTTTCTACTCCTTCCAACACAAGGGCTTCCTACCCAAGACTAATTTGCAGCACATGTCCAAGTTTGCCTGCTACACCAACCACACACACACACACACACACACTATATATATATATAAAACATCCCTTCCTCCACACCCACTCCTGAAGGTGGCGTTTTTCCACAAGCTATTACCACAGTGACATGCTCAGTTTGTTTTTGCTTACGCGTGTGCGAGCTGGGGCCTCAATTTTCTGTGATTCAGAAACGCAGCATTTGGGGAAAACAACAACTCCTATTGGACAATTTCATCCATTTCATTCTGGGTTTTTTTTGTTTTTTTTTTGGAAAGTTGCAGATCTCTCTCTCGAGGAAACGTGACGGAGGCGTGCGTTGGGCCGTTTTTCTTGTGTACACTGAAATGATGCATTTCTTTTTTTGCTATTTCCTTCCTCAAATGTCTTTTACTTCGGTTTGTCTCTGTGCATGCTTTAGGAATAAGCAGGAGAATGAGCTTCTTGTAAAAGGGGGGGGGGGGGGGGTCCCTGTGTGTACCAGCATTTGAACACTAGGTGGCAGTGTCTGGCTTATTATCAGCTGCATAGTGGACACTAGGAAAGCCTCACACTAAGATACAAGTCTCTCCAATATAGTTGAGCAACAGAATTTGGTGTCCATGTAATTGAATGCAGCTGTGATAGCAATTTTAAACAAGTTGATTTTGAAACACATTTAACTGATATGTAGTGTTAATAACTGAAAACACTGTCATGCTATCAGACTGCAGGTAATCCATGTTAGGACCCTCCTTCAGAAAAGAGGATATAAGCCGAGATTTCAGGAGCAGCAGAGGTCATTTGGCTTGATTGCACATGTTCATAGGGTTATACATGATGTTCATTATGTAGAAACACCACGCAGGAGTAGGATGCTCAGTTTCAGTTTTTAATCTGTGTTAATCACAGGTTTTTCGGATAGTGGGAGGAATCCACAGCACTGGATGAAACTCCCCAAACAGTTTTCATTTGTCAGTCCTTATGTTTGTTTCCTCTTCCACACTGAGCCGTTCAAAAGGTTCCACCTCATGACGTTGTTTTGCTTTCCTAAGTAAGACACATGTACCCGCGGAGCTACATTTACAGTAACAGAGAAAGTTCTGTAGACTTCCGTTTGCCCTTGGCGGTTACACAACCAAAAGAGAGTCATCCAGGTTTGGTTTTCCAAGCCCAAATCAGGCGCTGCCGTTCAGCTTTGCTCCCACCTCCGGCACTGACAAGGTTGGCACCTTCACCCCTGCCCAACTGACGGCCATCACAGCTGTCCCGGCTTGTCTGCTCAGTGAGCATCGGAGGGACAGAGAAGGACAGGCAGGAAGGAAGTGTTCTCATCCTCCACTCCTTGTTCTGTATGAAGGACCCCGCGGCACCGGCACTGTAGTTTTTCCTGCTCAGCAGGTGCTGACTTTTATCGGTAGTGACATGAATGTACAGAACTGCCAGGGCGCATCCACCCAGTTGCTGTCAGGTGTCGTTCCTGCTAACACTCCACCTAGCCCCTGACCTCACAGGCACCCGGCGCGCCTGTCTGTTCGCCTGCCTGCTCCGCTCCCTGTGCACACCTGCGCAGGCACACGTATATACAGATGCACGCACATCGTACGGTGACTCAGAGTCGAGTCTTTTTCCACAAAGGGCCTAAAAGATGGAGTCTTTCTTTCTTCCCGTGCAACTTTTAGAACTGTTGGGTTCTGCCCAGAGCCGAATATGATACAATAAGGAGATGTTCTTGTATCATTTCTCTCCTCCCTGATATCCATTCTAACAAGACTTGATTCAAAAAATACATGTAGGAAAAAAAACTGTATTTTGCTAGTTTTGCCAAACATTTAACTTTTTGCTCGCACCACATTCAAGTTTTTTCTCATAACCTGATGATTGACCTTTTCGAGGGATATCACAAATCAGAAATTTGGAGCGTTGCATTAAGTAGCATACTCACTGCTTACCTGAGTATGAGCTCCTTCAGGTAAACGACACACAGTGCTCCAATACAAACGGAACCATTTCAAAAAGATGTTTGTGCCCACCTTGATCATGTTTTTTTTTCTTCTTTTTCTCTGGTCTTTATGTTGTATATTTTTAAGATCTTGTGCAATTCATGTCCTTTGTGGGCCTGTGCTTCTTTGTTAATACATGGATGATTGTTTGGTTCAGTTATTGTTTGAACAACACTTTGTACACCAACGTGACAAAAGTGTTTTCCGTATCGCGTCATACCTTACTGTATTGTATCGACACTACATTTTCAGGAGTCATGGAAGTTGACCAGTACTGAAATCACATCCGTATCGACTGTTATCCTCATTCACAAGGTTTTTCTGCACACACAGTGTGTGAGGCTCCCGATGAGGAATTTCACTGCCTATTACAGCAGGCAGAGCAGTATTTGAATATTTCATATGTAAGTCAGAGTTATGAGATGACGCCAAAGTGTGAAAATATGATGTTTGACTTCTGGCTCGAGGAAGGCGAGGGCAGTCACTGTGAAAAAGGAGGTCAAGGTTAAATTTGCTCTGTGGCTATAAATAGCTCCTTCAGCGATGTCCCCCTGATCTCACCGTTATTATTTATTCATCGTTGTCATGATCTGGGGAGAACATCCAGCCTCGCCACGCTATTTCAGACAGCTTAGAACAATGACGAGATGAGGACAAACATCTTACCCCTACAATGAAGCCAATATAATTTGAGGTTTAGTGAAACAAGGCTTTTTTTTCACTGATGTAATTGGCCTTTTGTTAAACTGCCATATTCAGGATTGCTGACGCTGGTCTTTACAACCATTGTGGTTGTGTTCCTGACAAGACTCTGGCTTTTGTTAAGTACTTTTTCAATGAAATAACTTCTCTATACGCCAATTAATTTGCAGTACGGAACCTACAGCTTGACAAGTAACATTGCACACACCAATAGGATTGTGTTATTTGGCTCGGAAATTAATACAAATGTCAGAAGTTGAAAGTAATCATCTCCTCTGCTCTGTCTTGGCTTATTTTACAATCTGTTCCTTTGGTTGCTGTTTTTACCCCCCCACACCCCCCACCGTAGTGTCTGCACAGTTTCCAGTCGCTCAATCAGTTCACCTTCTGTTTCACCTTTCAAACTTCTTTTCCTGCAAATGACTTGTTACACACAGTCCCCGGGGCTGTGTTGACAGCTCGCTAAGCTAAAACATATACCGTGTACTTGTAACATAGTGAATTTTAAATCCAGTTCATGACCTGTTTGTTCTTTCCTGGCCGTTTCTCCTGCAGGCAGTACGCTCAGGCAGCATGCCTTCATTGGTACCATCATGCAAAAGACCATTTGAATAACGGAGAAGTAAGAATAGACATCTCTTTCAGAACTTCTTCAAAGTATCTGGGCAATATTCGTATCGTGTTTTATAATTGATCATTTGCACATTTAGAGGGGGGTTATGTGTCACACTATGTGTTGATGGTGTGCACTAGAGAGTCCAGAGGAACTAGCCATGTTGCACATTAAGAGTTAGCATCGCAGGATACTTCTCTCTCTCTTTCTCTCTCTCTCTCTCTCTCTCTAAAACCATGAAAAAAAAATCACAGATGGTATCATTCATCTTATCTAACTTTTAAAAGTAAAGGATACGCATTCTTCTCTGGAAATGTCAACCTGGTCCTTCACACTCGCAATGTTTCAACTGTCAGGATTTTAAGATTCACAGTGTTTTTACTGACCTCCTTGTGCAGGCAGATAAAAGTTTGACTGCTTCTTCTGCTTGTTCTTGATCCAGTTGATACATTTACAGTTACATCTCTTTCAAAGAAAGACAACCGGTGGTTTATCAGCTCTGAAGGTAAAACGAGGAGGGATCTGAAAGTAGTGTTGTGAGCGGCACTCTGTCCTCACTTTAAGTACATTATTGGGCTTGATTTCTCTCAAGTAGAACCAACCTTTTAAATCTGTTTTATTGCTGCGTGTCATGACTGCATTGTTAGGATATTGTCCTGAGTCTCTAAAAGAAGAAGCCTGGCCTGCTCGCTGCTTTCACGCTTGGCTCTCAGCCAGAGAGTGTCACGTGAGGCGTCACTCTGGAGCTGAGGTAAAGAAAGTACATTTTTAATGATTTAGCATTGACTGCCTCTCTATTCTATATTCCATCATCTCATTTCCATGATTTGTGATGACTTGGTGGCTGGAATGATTCCTTAGGGAGAATAATTCCTTGGCACAGAAGCAGACACTCAATTGAAAATACACAGTGTGCAATTTTGATTTGAGAGGATACTGAAAAATGAGCCATTTATTAAGCCTGTTTGATAATCAGAGCTAATGGGTCATTTCAATTTTCTTAACTCTGCAAATGCTTAAAGGGAATGAGAGGAGGCTGGCTGTGTCTTATAATTTGGACGTAAGAAATGAGGTGATTTATAATTAAATGGAGGCATGATTTGTAATCGTACAGCTTTAATTGTTTGAGTCATTCTGGGGGGGAAAAAAGGGAGACTTTAGGTTTGCACAGTTTTTAATTTTTTTTAATTTATTTTTCCTCAAAATTACAGCTACTACAAAAAAAGCGATAAAGAAAGCCTAGGGTGTTTTGCGTGTTTGTGCCATGAGGAACTGATCATGAAGCAGCCACGGATCTAAATCTCACAGAAGGTGTCTCAGGGTCTGGAGCAAACACAGAGGGGACCCAAGGGCATTAAAGGTGCATCACGATGACGCACACCACCCATCAATGTCCTAGTCCTTGACAATGTCATTCCAAACTGAGAAAAAAAAGCAGCTTCTGGGATCTGTTCAGCGAGGCAGCCTTGTTTACAATCTCCCCCTTTTTTTCTTTTTTTTTCTTACTCGGTCTAATTCGTTCTGGCATTCTTGCTCCTCTCACTATTTTGTTGTGATGCAAGCTGGTGTCTTATTGGTGGACGCCAAAAGAAAAGTTGATTGATCAGGCCGGGGGGTATTGATCAAGCTGATCCTCTGCCATGACCCTTGACCTTCCAATTGACAGCAGCCCCTTTAATGAGGCCTCAGAACAGAGGGCATTGGATAGGGGGTTTTGGGAAGGGCATCTGTGGGGGAAAAAACAGAAACCCAAGGGGATGGTTAGCGTACACGCACACACAGCTCGGCTCAATCAACTTGGTGCCATTGTTACATTGCAGTGCCCTCGATAACCCCAATTTGCATAATCGGCTTTTGCATTGTTTGGCCCAGACACATTAAGGTGCAGCATTGCATTGTTGACCGCAAATCAGCACGTGGCCATTGTTTGCTCATCTCAATGTAGCATTATGCATTGTTTACTTATGCTGCAGCATGTGTTTTTCTGCTTACTGACTTTAGCATCGCGCTAAACGCATTATGTTCCTTCTCCCGGCAGTACTAAAATATACATTACATCTTACGCAACACTGCACGTCTACAAAACACGGTTTACATACTCCACAAAGCACTTTGATTATTTATGACACACCCAAAGAGCGGAGGTGTATATATATGTTCTTTACAAAGAGCGCTGCATTTTGTTAGCCGTGTTTGCCGAGCACATTCGACACATTCCTGCCATACTTCTCTTTGGTTATAGTCGCCTAAGGTCTACAACTCTTTGACGTTTGTATTTTGGTTTTAAAGCTCTGTTCAAACAATTCTTTCATTCCAGTTAAAACACACACACACACACACACACACACACACACACACACACACACACACACACACACACTCACATCTGCACACTCTCCCTGCATCGAAAACAGACAGCCTTCCATTTCCGCCTCCAGGTACAATTCTTGCATTTCCACCCTTTACGTTCTATTCAAACGCACCCCAAAACACACACACACGGCGCACGCTGGCGCCATTTTACAAATGTGTTGCTTTTTGAGCATTGGCTTCATGGGTTTTCTTTGATTGTTGGAATGAATGTAAGCATGCCCTGCCAATGCGACACACAAACCCAAAGACTTTGATAGGTGCGAGGCTTTGATTTATATTCACAAAGCGTATCTAAGTGAATGTTCACTTTCTTTATTTGCACTTATGAAGGGCTTGTCTGACTTATGACAGCCTTTTATTTAGTATTGCTAACGTCCAGCATGCACAGCTCAGTAGCAAAGTTTGCATCAGAGTTAGTGCAGGGAGTACAGCTGAACACCCGGCTGTCTGTGTGTAATGTTTCTCTCTCTTTATCTTGTTTTAAAAATGGTCACCCTGACCTCCAAACTGCAGGTGTTGTGTTTGCATCAAACAAATTGTGCTGAGGCGAGCTCTGCAGCTGCATTACCTTCAATTTCAAACCAGTTAAACCAGGGTGTAAGGTTGCTGTCTTTATCTTTCATCTGCAATGTTTGAGGTTTTCTCTCCTTCGTCCTTAACAGTGTTACTGCTGCTCTGTGGTCGCTGCTGTCAAACACAATTCATCCCTGAACGCTCGAGTCCATAAAGTCAGTAAAGAAGTCTGTGCTCTTACTGCAATACTTTGTCTAATTATTTGACGATTATTTGACATTTGGACATCAAATAAACATCTCATTATCCCTCTTTAGAGCCATTTTAACACCTTTTCACAACAGAATTGACTTTTTCTGAAAACCTCTAAACAAGTTATTAAACTTTTATTTTTATTTTATAGGAATCACAAAAAGTTGCTGCCTTTATGGTTTTGGTTGAGGAGGATGTAAAGCCATTAGGGGCATCATTTTAAAGTTGATTGTTTCAGTTGACAGCTCCATGGCAGTGAAAGAACACTCGCATGTCGTCATTTGAAGTTTACGGCACACATCCAAGCACGGAGGATCTCAAGTGTTAAAGGAGAGGACAAGTAGGTCTACATATCAAGAGACTAGTGCCTGAAAGGAGAGGCCCAATTAATGATAACGTGGGACCCAGCGTGACTCGATCAGGTGCTGAGAATTTTCTTGGAACAGGTCTGGACAGCAGAGGTCCTTCTTTGGAAGGTCCTGGATTAAAGAGGGGAGGAACAGATTTTGGGGGACCATAACCTGAAAAGACAAGAAGAACTAAGGGACCAGGATGTACAGGGACAAAACCCTGGAAGTAGAGGTCACAAAAGGACCAGTAGCCAAGGACCTGGGCATCCAGATTTCAGGAAATCAATACATGAAAGTAAAGATCTATTTATTTAAGCGTGATGGACCATCGAGGAGAGAGCCTGGGGTCTAAGATAGAAAGAAGGGGAGGACACCCAATGGATGGTCCTGTAACTGAAAGGAGAGCACCTATAAGTCCAGATTTCATAATGTCATTGTTTGGCCTGACAACTGATTTACCCTGCATTTTGCTCTTTTCTTGCTATCGACCGACTCCAGTGTTCTGCTGGTGCAAGATGCCAACACTGGTCATCTGTGCTTAAAGGGTGTTAATCAGGACTTTATTTGTTTGCTATTAAACCTTTTTCACTTACCTTTAAAATTGCACCGTGCAGTACATTTTCTCCCATGGTATCACGTTGCCTAATGAGCTTAAATCAAGGCTGTATAGATGTCTCTGTGCTGTACAGTAGGTGTGGAACATGCTTTAATCTCCAGCTCTCAAAGAGTAAAAGAGGTTATACCTTTAAATATTTTTTATGGGTTTATTTTACAACCTGAAAGCCTGCTGAAAATTCAGTGTATTTTATGTGTTGACCATTATACAAGTGAAGAAAGGCTGGTTTGAGTTTCAGTTCAGTGAGTTGAATGTGTGAATGCAGTGCTGAATGTTTCACAGTGACAAACTTGGAAAGGCTGTTGCATGAATTGCACTTTCTTCCTCCAGTCTTTCCTCGCCCTGGAGCAATCCTTTGCTCACCCGAAATGTTTTTAATGAGACCACGTCAATTTTTCTTCCAATGGGCCATATCCCACTCACCTTACCAGACATTTTTCCACTCGTCCTCACCCAGATGGATCGGCCTCTACCTCAAGCAAAAAAGTTCCAGAAATCTTCCAAGAAATAATTTCTTTTACTTATTCCTTTCTTGGAAAAGTGTGCCGTTTTCAGCCATCGTATGGTGAACTGGAGGCCTTGGCCAAATTGTTGTCAGTCCTGGGGGTTTGATGCCTCAACCTGGGTAATACTTGCAGAAAACCACTCCACTTTGTGTTTTTATGGACAAGCGTCACTGCAACTGTATTTCAAGTAGGCCGGCTAATGAGCTTTTTAACCATCTCCATATGGATTGTGCTCTAACGTCTAGACGGAGGGGCAGTACTGGTGGCAAGCGGTGGTGTGCTGACTGTGCCGTACTCTGCACCCCTTCACATATAATTCTTCCCCACAAGCGGTAGAGTTAAACCGAGGGCAAGCGTTCAATTGCCGCTGGGGCCTCATAATGGGTTATTGTTTACCGCACAGCTCACAACAGCGGCTAAAACCCAGGATGTAAGGATGATGAGGAACACACGCCTCATACACATTTACATATGTAGACAATGATGTGATGTTTGGCATGGTTTCCTACTGAAAATGTACTTCAAACTCCGGGAGTTTGACTAAGCATCTTTTCTACTTTTCTACTGTGATTGTAAAGGTTGCTCTTATTAATCTGTCAATAACTTTGACAGAAGCATCCCTCTGTGTTTCGGCCAAAGAGACTGGATGGACTTGTAAATGCCAGTTTTGCGTTTCAATGTAGATGGGAAAATTAAGCCTTCAGAAAACACTGATGCATGATTTTTTATTATTATTATTTTTTTTTTACACTAAAGCTTTTAAAAACACAGCCAATGCACTTCCATCTGCCAGAAAAGGGACGGGACCAACTTTCTGCCATCTCCAACTTTCTTCTGCATTTATTTACTTAATGCCAGCCTGGTACTCTGACAACAGAGAGAAGCAAGACATGCCACAAATTCAGAGAAAGTGAGCTGCATCAGTTGATGAATCAGCTTTGCCAGGCAAAGTGCATCTGCAGCCAAGTTTGTCAAATACATTTACCCGTTGAGCCGCACAGTTTACCAGATGCTTCTGGTGAAGTATCGAGCCTTTGTTTGTCAACCAACTTTTAACTCAAGTACAATGAGGAATAACATTTTGAGAAGACACACATTTACATAATGAGCTAAAACACAAAAAGTAAGTATCATTTACAACTTTATCCATGTTTCTTTGTCTTCGTTTCACTTAAACCAAGAAGATCAAAAAAATAAAGTTATGGTTCTGAAATACTTCTTACCGGAATCTTTAATTGACATAAATCTTCATGATTTATCTTCGTTGCCCTCTGTGAACTCTGACAGAGCGGAAATGGGTGCTGTGCTATAAATCTATGAAAAAATTATGATTTCACAAAGCCATTCAAATATATTGCTTGGGAAAGAGGCTCTCTCATTCTGCAAGATGCCAAAGGTCCACTTAGGGCAGTGTGCAATGTGACGACATCAAACCCTGAAGCGACCCACCAACAATAATATCACTTCACTTTGTCACAAATGTGGCGTGTACGTGTCTTAACATTGTTAATGCCAATTCTACGATCTACTAAAATCCGTCCTAAAGGTTGCTGTTGAGTGCGGAGATGTAGCCTGGCTTGGTTGAAAAAGAAAGGATTCTTTGTGGTGAGAACAGCCAGAGGCAACAGAAGATGCAACACAGTCCCATCTTCCTCTCCTCTTACTTTCTGTTCCAGCTGGAAGCTATGACTAATAAATGATGTCGTTCTTGGATTAGGGAAGATAAAGGAGTGGAATGGAAAGTTCGGATGACATATAGAAAAGAAAAAGACTACATGTAATATATCATAGCAAAGAAATACAAATGCACTTTGGAAAGATGATTAAATCACATGAAAAGTAAGACACATGCATGGGAGTTAACTCTGCTGTGATCCAGAATTACCTTCCATTTCACTCTGGATGATTCTCTTTTTGTGTGATCATTTAAAGTTGAACTTCTTTGAAAATTGCTAACAGAGTTTCTGGACACAAATCTTTTTGAGTTGCTTATTCACACATGTCCCTGACTGCGGGTAGACAAGAGGACAAGGGTCTCATTGGCAAGACATATCGTAGAAAAGATGCTGAGGAAAACCAAGAAGAAGAAAAAACAAAGTCATGAAACCGCTTCATCACCTGCACGAACAATGCACAGGTTTGTGATAGAAATGTTATTATACCCGCAGCCTTGTGGTAAAATTCCTGTATCAGTTTTTCTCTATCACACATCAACATAGCAGCAAATAGTTGTTGGTAATGACAGGATGAGATTTGACAGATTGTGTGCAGCTGAACCCCAAAAAAACATCGAAAAAAATATTTTTTTGGTGCAAGTCAAGAAGTTTCATTTTTTATTTTCTTCTTATATTGCCTATCATAAATCATAAATCAATTTTCAACCCACTATTACAAGCTTTCAGTAGCTTGGACAAATCATCATTTTAAAAATAAACACAATTCCCCACACAATTACCAACCCCAAACATCAACATCACAGTGACCTGTCCTCTCTCTGCGATGAACAGGCTACTAGTTCATGTTGTTGCTATAAAACCATAACACAATAGCAGTCTGTATTGTCCATATATAGTACGCCAGTGTCCAGCTGAACTGGCTGCCCTTCCATGCTAAGTGCATATAAATGACAGCTGTCATAAGCATTAAAAAAGATTAAACCCGATTTATGCCAATGTATACATTTTCTGTAATCTTTTTCGATATTCTCTTTAAAAGTAACAAAACAACACCTCCATCTCAGTTCGAACCTCTCTTATTGCCAAGTGGTTTCTTTTTACAGGAAACCGGCTGCGTGATCATTTCATGGAATGGCAGAAAACTCGACCTGGTGTTGGTTTGTAGGTAGCGCGGGATTATACTCTTAAGGGCTTTAATGGCTGCTCTGTAACGGCATTATATTTATAAAAAAAAAAAAAAAAAAAAAGCCATGGCCTCACAAGGTGGTGACTGTTCACATTGAATCCTATTGTCACTAAACTTCTGCACAACTCATTTTATTTATATTTCCCTCCACACTCAGATTTCCTATATTTATGCATGTATATACTATAAAACTAATCTGCATTGCATTTCCTGTGTGAACGTTGTTGACTCTCGAGTGTATATCATTTTACTGTCCTGATCATCCACTAAAAATGGAGGCAAAAGCCATTTAGGTTTGTGCTTTAGAACAGCCACAGTCACAGATTAAGCTGGGTGCATTAATGGATTATGCGACAATGTTTTTTTTCCTATTTGACTCGCACTGCTCCACAGTCACTCGGATGACGTAGTGGGATTATTGGACTATACTGCAACCACTTTTCTCCAGACAGAATTGACAGAGAGGCAGCAACGGCTGCACCACTGAAACATAATCGAGCAAGAGGTAAAGTTTGAGAATACTTATTATCAACATGCTGTGAGACACAGTTAAAAATTGTTCTTTTATCAAATCAAAATGGATGGAAACACATTAAAAAAACACCAGTTTGTCTTGTTTACGCTGTCATATTTAGCCCATCGAGCTAAGCTATCACTTTGCAGAGTTGTTGTGTTTCTGGGTCACAAGTGGGTGAAATAAAGATTGGGGGCAATAAGCTAGAATGCATGCATTTGGATACAAGTGAAGATAAATTCAAAGAGTGTCACTCAATATTTCTTCCTGTTGTATATATTTAAAAAAAATGTACGATGTAAATATAAAGATGAGCCCATAGTAAATCGTTTTAAGCTTGTTCGTTTCTCAGTCATGGAAGGGTTCATTTAAAAAAAAGTAATAATAAATAACGGGAGATTTTTGTAAATCCAGCTGACAACGTGATGGTTTTTCTTATAAAACATTGTCTTGTTTGAGAAGTTTTAATTACTCCAGCATGTGTGTTTAATGGTCGGTCACAGACTTTGTGTATGGCCTGTGGTTTTATTCACTGTTGACCCCTGACTGATCTTAACTCTGAAAGCGTTGCAGTGGGTTCTACTTTACGCACAGACTCAGATTTGCACGGGGGATTTACACAACTGTACACGGGCTCAGTTACACAAACCATCCCAGGTCATTAGGTTAAGACGGGATGTTGTCTTCCTGGACTGTCAAATCCTGGGGAAAAAAATGAGGGAATGTGCCAGTTTTTGATAAAAGGACAGATATTGTGATGCTCTTTTTGTGAAAATGGTAGGCACAGAGTTTGAACTTTGCGCCCAGGGACTTGTCCCTGCCCTGATGGGCTTGAGTGGCGGGTGCAAGGCTAGACCAAAACAATTCAGCTCAATCTACTTGCATAACAGAGGGATGGGAAGTGACTTTTATCTGAGTGTATACTAGAGGGGTTTTTTTTTCTCCCCTTCTGCTCTGTACATAGTGTACCAACCTGAGTGGATGCTGACTGTAAGACATTAGGTCATCTTTTCTATCTGTAACACCCATGTTCCATTACAAAGAGAGTGACAAATGTAATTACAGAAGTAGGGAAGTCTTTCACCTTCTGCCTTGTTACTTTGGCACCTTTGTGGGTTTAGATTTCCATTTCCCTTCAGTGTGAAACCTCTGATATCAAGTACACTCTGTGAAAATCCGTCTTCAGTTCATTGCGACACTGGATTATAGTACAACCCTTAACCCAGCTGAGTTTTCCAAATGAAAGAATATAAGTCAATCCAGAAGGAAAACGTGCATTTTACCACATAAGGCGCATCAAAAGCGAAAACTCTGTCAACGAGTTCCAAGTGTTGCCACACAACCAAATTTGACAGAGGAATTTTGTGTTTCCAACCTGTCATGTGAAGGTTTGGATACATAAAACTTAGACACTGTCTTCTTGGGCAAGATTTCAGTTTGAGGTCCATGTGAAATTCCACTTCCCGAAACTTTTCAAGGTAAAACACCTCTCAATATGTCTTTCCCCCCTGCTCCGAACACAAAGGGAAATATGTGGCCCAAAGTCGCAACACCATATGAAAAGGAAAAGCAAATATTGAATGTTTGTTCTCTCTTTCCTTTATGGTAGGTGGCAAGTTTTGGCCGTCTAAACACACATTTACGACAAACAACTGAGGACCGAGAGGAAACTGACATTCCAGCTGACTGTTTCTAAGAGAAGCCGTGAGAGGTAAAGTCACCGTCTTTTCTATATGTTAAAATACTCTTTGGCCCCTCATTGGCCATAGCATCATTTCACATTTCACTCAGCGGCCGAGGCATTACGAAGGATTTGTCACAAAAGCTTAAAAAAAAAAAAAAAAACCTTAGTGGAGAGTGTGGTTTCAAAACTCTCATCCATTTAAAGTGACAGCTCAGTAAACACCAGGATGTGTGAGTCAACCTGGAGCTCACAAATCTCTTGCATTTTTCCTAATCAACTTCAGAATCCCGTATGATTAATAGAGATGAACTTGGAATTATCAGAGTTTGCCAGATTTAAAAAAAAAAAAAAAACATAGGTAGAAATATAAGTGCACTGATTGCCATTTTGTGATTAAAAAACATTAAACTATGACTTTTAAACTGAAAAAGAACAGAGGTAGGATCAATCAAACTAAGTGAAGCATTAAAATGGACAGCAACTGCTCTGACTTTGTCCTAGATCTCCTCTTACCCCATTGATCCACTGCTAACTTTATTTTGAGAGGAAATTAATGGGAATCATGACTTTGACAGGACAGTTTCATCTTTCTTTACAATCCATCAAACTTTTCCGTAGCATAAATGGAGAAGTTGTGAGTACTGATGCATAGCAGTATAACTAGAAGTTTTTAAATAGTTGAAACATAATTTTGGAGATTCAGTGGTTTCCCAACCTTTATTCCGTGGAGTCCCCCCCCTTCCCTCCTGAGGGAAGACGTCACGTATAAAGAACGATGTGGAAATGGCGCTACACAATGTTATAGAGAGAATATTTGTTGTTATATTAAAGCTCTGTATAGTTTGGCATCTTCATATCAACAAAAGAGCAGAGAAGTTTAAGTATGTGTACGCATATACAGTCGATGGTCATGCACCACAGTGAATTTCATCAGATCCTTCTGCGTCCTCACATAAGCTCACTTGGACTTCACGATGAAATTCTACCAGGGGATCCTCACAGGAGAGACTGCAGAGACTCCAGAAGTCAGAGTGTATAATTTGGCTGTTTACTTTCACTCTGACAAATTTCCACAGTTTTGTAGAAGTGTGAAAGCAGTTTAAGAAAGACTAAGCTGCGCTTTTGTGGGTCATAAAGAGACATCAGTATTAATTTCAGATAGTTTCATAACCGGCTCTGAACTTGTCATCGGAGCTTTATGCAAAGTCAAGAAAGGACAAGGACCGCTTTATTTTGTCATTGTTCTTCCACATCACTGATGTACTGCTAATGTTCATTTGAAAGAAATCTAATGGGAAACATGACTTTGGTTTTACGGTTAAGATCTCCTATAAAACTGAATGTTTTTTCAAAGTTAAAATGGGGTACAACTTAGCATTAGGACTGTCTAGGTACCAACTTAATTAGGCCAATAAGAATCAATCACATTGTCGTCATGGATTTAAAAGAGGTATCGTTATCAATATTGATAACTTTTTGTTTCTGTTCCATGGCAACAATAAAATAAATCTTCGGCTCCCAATATTAGGTCATTTATTCTTTTAATTACAAGAAATGCACATGGTCTAACTTAAGGTAACAAATTGTCGCCAACATATTCACAGTGCTCTTTCTCGGCTACTCATGGCAGCCTGTGGTCACAAAGATACTGTGGGTTTTCTTTAATCTTTGGTAAATTTTTGATACTATCAATTGTGAAGTTAACATGTTTCAAAACATGCGATATTGACTGATATTTAACACAAACAACCTTGGTTGGTAAAAGTGAGTATTTCAATCAAAGTTGAGTTTAAAAAAAGTTAACTCGGAAAGAAAATTGACAGGAAACATGACATGGTGAGACTATATACATCATGCTCTGTTATTACAATCTGTGACGAAGAAGGAATACTTCCATAAAGCTGTATTACTCATTGCAGTACACTGTTTTTAAACTTTAAAGCTCTGGTGTAGACTTTTTAGCTGGTTACGAAACAGACTGACATTAATACTGCTATCTCTCTTTGACCCTTCGAAAGCAAACAGGACCATAAGTGACAAGAATGATTAGCCCAGTACTTTATTTTATTTTTAATACAATTAATGCTGTAAAATACTGCCAGGGGGTAGGTGTCAGATGAATTGAGTGACATCATACTGTTTAATC
Organism: Symphodus melops; assembly: GCF_947650265.1. Lineage (NCBI taxonomy): Eukaryota > Metazoa > Chordata > Actinopteri > Labriformes > Labridae > Symphodus > Symphodus melops. The sequence continues at coordinate 4,172,229 of NC_136706.1, read as the reverse complement.
AACCCTTACATTTTCTACAACAAACATTGTTGATGAGTGGTCCATTTACATGGTTAAAAGAAAGCAGAGTGAGACTGTTTGGTAAAACAAAATAAAATAAAAAATCATCCTTCCTGGATCTATCTTTAGTTTGAAAAGACATTAAAGCTCCTGTGAGGACTTTCAGTTTGTGTTAAATTTGGCACCCCTTGTGGACAGAGCAGTGACTTCTATCTCTTTGCGTTTTCTGTCCTGTACATGCTTAAGAAGACTTTTTGTTATCAAAAATCTCTTCCTGCTGTATTCAAACTAACCTTGAGTCATTGCCATAATTAATGTAAAAAAAAATGCTCTCTCTCTCTCTCTCTCTCTCTCTCTCTCTCTCTCTCTATATATATATATATATATATATATATATATATATATATATATATATATACATAAACCTATGTTCTCTTTTGCTTTTGTAGGTCACAAAGAAGCATTTGCATGAATTTATTTACTAATGGACTCGTTTCATAACCAGTTAAAAACTCCTCACAGGAGCTTTAATATAAGAATGACAAAGTAGAATCTATTTTTAATTTATTTTTTTTTATTGAAAAAAAAGCGAAAAAACGCTGTATTTTCAAATGTGGCAGCTTGGAGTCTTTTTTATTTAAAAGAAACTGCTTTCTAGCTGCTTATTTTATTTAATATTCGTTGGTTTTTTTGTTGTTGTTGTTTTTATTCATATTATTTGCATTAAGAAACATTCTAATTTGTCATATGACTTAACCTGGAGCTTTCCGAAGAGATGTGAAGAAGGTGAAACACACATCTGAGTACGTTCATCATGATGTCAGACTGTCTGCTTGTGCTCTTGTGTTGTGGACTCGCTGGAAGTGTTGGATTGTTTAAATTGTAACCGCTAGAGGGATACATATACGCCTTTCAAAACTCTGTAAACACCATCCTATCACTATGTGCCACAGAGAGAATTGCCGTCAGTGAGAGTTGCCTACCTGTGTGACTTCCCACTTTGAAAAAAAAAAAAACCCCATACACACATATACACACACACAGCCCCGGAACATTTGAAACATGAGTTGTTCTTAAAAAGACTTGGAGAGAAAACTGCCTCTAGAGCTGGACGCCGAACCACGACTCCTCCAAGTGTATCTGCTCCAGGCAATCAATGAGGACCGCGATGGTTACTACTTCTGCAGCTCTCTGCCCCTCTTTCTCTCATTCGCCTTAGCACATATTATAGTGCATTTCAACTTTTGTACAGGCACACAGGCGAGGGAGAAGTTTGGATTGCTTTTTTTTTTTGCTCCCAATTTACCTCTTTGTTTCCTGTAATAAATATGAGAGGTCGCTTTGTTGTCACTTTTCTTTGGGATTTAATATGTGCCATTTCTTATGCTGTTTTACGGGTAGGATAAGGAAACAACAAAAAGGTGTGACAAGAGCTTGGCGGACAACTGTGGATTTCTGCGAGTAACTCCTACACCGTCCAAAGGGGATGAGGGGGGCATCGGCCGGACCCCCCTCTTGATTGATCACTTATTAGTCATCCCTTTGGCTTAATGGGAACCCATTGAAAAGGCAACGTGGAACACACACATGAATCAAATATTCCTGTGTCCCCTGAATGTCTCCAGAGTAGTTTTGCTTAAGAGAGGGGGTCGTGGCTTAGCATTATAAAGAGGGAAAAACAGCATAGCTTTATGGGTTTATTTAGACAGTTTCTACGCTTTGACTTTCTACGGCTGTAAAAAGACAGAAGGAAAAACTCGAGAGGATTCCAAAGAGACACTGTGGACATATTTTTTTCTAGGTATTCCGTTTTTTATTTTTTTTCGTTTTATTTTTTTTTCTTTAATTTTTAAATATTTTTTTCCTCTCCCGAAAAATGAAACTTTGGACATCTCCCTGGGTGTCTTGCCTGGTGATTCTCATCTTGTGTTTTGGATCAGAGTGCGGGACAGTCCGTAGAAAGGGGAGATCCAAGAGGGAGTTAGTGCGCATTAGGGAGGCGAAAGCCACCATCCCAGGGGCTTGTGCCACACGTCTGCCCCGGGGCAAACGCTCTTTGCCCGGCTTGGAGCGACGGGTGCTCCGGCAGCGTCGGCGCTCATCTCTGGCGGAGGAAAACTCTCCAGACCGGGGGAAAGCGGTCTATTTTACCGGCAGAGGGGACCAGCTACGACTGAAGCCTGGCGTGGAGATACCCCGAGGAAATTTCACTCTGGAGATGTGGATCAAGCCCGAGGGAGGTCAACGATCACCCACAGTGATTGCAGGTAGGACAGTCTAAATATCCTCCATGAAATTGTCAACAAAACTCATTTTAACTGAGTTTCTCCAAAGCCAGATAAATGAAACAAAAACATGCACACGTGAAATAATGCATCCTTGTGTCATTAAGTCAAATCAGTGAAAGCAACATGCAGTTTCAGCGAGTTGAAAATGAGTTCATCTATCAGACTAGACAATGATGTAATGCTATAAAAAGTACAGCGGATATTTTAGGTAGTGCATGCATAGGGTCACTGAAGATTTGATCACATTTATGTTGGCCACCTTGCAGGAAGAAAATGCAATGTGCAATTTTACGCATTACTTTTCCTGCTATTTACTTCTGTAAATATGCGTTTTATAAAGGTTACGATCATAAAACCCCGAATGAGGAATACAGTCAGCTACCGCAATACTTGACCGGCAGCTGATGTCACTGTGCGTAAAATGTAATTTCTCCGAGTCGTCTTTGCTATTTAAAAACTATGATGTAATGGCCAAAACTTTGTGAGCGAGCACGTCACGTCATGCACAAAGCAGGAGAGAGAGATTTGCCGCGCGTGTGTGGAGACGCTCAGAGCACGCAGCCCGAGCCACAAGCTTGAGTGTCCCCCAAAACCGACACCTATTGGATTGGCTACCGGAGTTACGGGACAGGAGTGAGAGACCAAGGGTTTCCCCTCTTCCTGTCTGAAAATGTCCCGCTTGCTTGTGGTCGTGCTATGGTGGCGTTAAAGTCGTGCGTCTCTCCAAAACGCACGACTCGTGTTTAAAATCATGTTTTATAAAGGACGAAATCAGATGTTGATGATTTATATATATATTCCGACTGCGCAGTGTTGGGCACACGCACTTGTATAGATGTCTGTCGTCAGAGGAAAGCTTCACACTTTGTGGTTGACATCTGTGCGCACTCCTTTTTGTCCTGCAGCCATGCGTAAAAGAGCAATAGAGAGGTGTTAAAAACAGTTCTGCATCATCGGTGTTTTTTGACCAATGGCGGTTTTTGTGTAATACAGTATCGGATAGTTTTATTGTTGCTTTTCCTTGCCGATAGGGAGCGTTGCATACACAACTCATTGCTTGCTACAGTACTTGTGCAGATGGCTGCCTTTGAACTGAACTGAACTGAATTGAACTCAGTCCTCCTTAGCCGCCTTAATGCCAGCCTGCCTGCACGTTTGGGGACTCGGCTGAACCATATGAGTAAATTTACATGCTCCTTTACTTTCCCTCTGTCTGCCCCCCCCCCAACACACGCACACACACTCAATCACATGTGTCTTTGTGTGTGTTTTGAGATACAGTACACTTCTAGGTAGTGCTAGCCAGTTGGCAGGGACAGGCTCTGTAAAACCAATCCCTTGTAAGACTCTCAAACTGGGGGGAGAGAGGGGGGGTTGAGAGGGTCTGTTATGACCTGAGTGACTCTTAGACTTAGAGGATGGACACAACAACAAGAACATCTGCACAGAATAAAGAAATCCTGTACAACAACAACACAAACGACCTCCACACCGATGAGTGAGTTCAATAAACATCTCTTAGACACACTCCTATTATAAAAAATGTATCATTGAACATCATTTCTTTTACAGGTGTTGTTTTTGCAACCCCCTTCCCCACCCCCTACTTGTTCTTGCTGGAGATTAATATTAATGTGTAATCTTGTGTGTCCATTTTTAAGATGTGCTCCCATGGTGCCCACAGCCAAAGAGGGACCGAAAGAGAACAAATATGATGACCGAACAAATTCAATAAAGCCTAATCTTTTAAATCCAATTCAGGACTCAAAAATCCCAGTGCCTCTGAAAATACTCCATCCACTTGTTTTGATCCCTGCACAATGTTGTTTGCAGAATCTGTTTTTTTCACACAGTGTTGTTTTGACCACCGCAACTTCTCTCTTTTTGTTATGCAACTATCTTCCACATTTCAGTTTACCTTTTAGTTGCATGTTTACCCATGTTGTTGTTTTGAATTCTGGTTACAGTAATCAGGAAGTGAGCAAAGTCTGCTTAAAAAATGTAATCTTGAAGCCCCTTGTACTTTTGCATCCTTTACCAACTTTGGACTCTTTCTTGTTTGTCTTCGAGTTGTGTCTTGCACTCATGTGACACCTATAAATGTGTCACATTTTAAAGGGGAGTCTCTAAGGAGCAGTATCAAGTGGACACATGAGGAACTGCAGGTTTTTGCACTTCCATGTTGGCTTAATTTTTCAACACTAGAAGTTTCCACTTGTCAGTCCCATAAAAATAGAATGGAGAAACTGTTCTTTACACACTATCAAATTTGTATTTGTATATTTATGTTTTTTTGGTTTATGATACAATGAACTTAATGTTTTCTTGCAACAGTTCATTGGAGAGATAACATTTTTTTCAAATACAAGTGTGGATCGAAATTGAACCACAGAACTTCCAGAGGAAAAAGTGATTCCTGCGCTGTCATTTCTCTCAGCTACATATGGTTCAAATTAATCCCAGGTTTAAAAGCATTTAAGATATCATAGGAGTTTATTCACACACATGCATACACAACCACACAATCAGAACATCAATTTCTGCATCCAAGTGTTATGTAAACTTTGTTGTGCCCTATTAGCCCCTGTATCCGGGTCATGTTGAGTTGTCCCACATGAAAGTAGGAGGAAAATAAATCTCAAGAGAACAGAGGCTTTCATCCATGACCTACTGGGGACAATTATTTGCAGAGGGTGGCAGATAATAGCTCGGATAACAGATATATGGTGGTGCTCTCATCTGGAATGATGATACACACATTTGTTTCTTTAATTGTTAAAGATGACTTTACACATACTTGAAGCTCATGTGAGGATTATTTAAGTGGTTAAAAAACAGATTGAAATCAAGGGTGATGCCTTTGTATGACACAAAAAAGCAAACAGACTTTTCTTACATTTTCCACAGCAATTGTTTACAATGATTGATAAATTTGGCTGTGAAAAGAGAGCATGATGACATTTTGCTGTCACTGAATACTTCCTACTTATCTAACAGAGAAGAAAAGCATAGAGGCGATATGTCCACAGGGGGGCGCCAGAATCAACACAAACTGAAGTTTCTTACTGAAGATTTAAAAATATATTTTTTAGTTCCGTTAAAACATAACGAGAGCAACTTCAATTCCAAGAAAAGGTTTGATTCTATCAAAGCTCCTGTTTGAAACTTTTGGTTTGTGGTGATTCTAGCGCCCCCTGTGGACAAAACGTATGCTGCAGTAATGCTTTCAATAAAACTCTCATCTTACTGACTTTTAGCTTTCAATTTCATAACTAATTGTGAATCTTTGCTGTGAAAACTATAAAAAAGGTTGTTTAATTCAAGTGTTATTAATCAATTTGACACAACCTGCTGCAGCAGGTACAGGCATTAATAATAACAATACATAAATGATCTATCTCATCTCTAATGTTCTTGTTTGATTTTGTTACCCATGTGAGGCACCAGATACATTTTCAGTCTGTTTCACAACAAGCTAAAATCTCCCCAGAGGAGCATTAAGATTGTGACCTGTCAAGTGGTTGGAGTTTGAAGAGGGGTCACGCAGTGATTGTAACACTTGACCTCGGTTATCGCTGCCTCAACATCTTCCGTCTTCCCATTCATTTGATTCATTATCATGATAATTCTTGCCCTACGGTGCCGTCACAATTGTTCCCAAAGTGTTGACTTGTATTCTCACAAATGTACTGACATTTTTATCTGTGGTGACAGTGCCCATTATGAGAAGTAAGACTGCAGAGGTGGTTATTTGCATCATCTGACATTGGTCATCCTGTTGAAGTGCGACTTTGGATAGATTTATGACTGGTTAAGAGCGACATTGTTTGAATTGAGACTAAAATTTCCATTGATATTTCAAAAACAATTCTATGAAAAACAAAACTTACTGACTGTAAAGAAATATCATCATATCACTCAAAAACACTTGACTTGAATTTTCCATTGTCCTCTCTGTGGTGGTCAGTGAGTAAAAATATGAAAAGTGCCTTTCTTTGACCTTTCAGAGCCAGATCAGCCCAAAAGTAAACGGACTTTCCATTGTTCTATTCCTCCCTGCTTTTTATCAAGTCCTTGTGACATTTTTCTTTGTGTGCATGTGTGTTTTTTTACTTTTTTCTTTTTTCCTGAGTGTGTTTTTCTTGGAAGAAGACAAATGGCAAGTGCAGGGAAGGTTGCCTTTGAACCTGACAGGAACAGCTCTCTACCGTGGCGTGTGCACATGCAAATCCCTTTGCGTGTATGCGAGTGTGTTTCAGAAGGGACACAGATGTGTACTCCGGCGCTTCAATCTGAGGAGAGTGCGTGTGTGGTTGTTCATGAGAATGTATGCAGCATGTCTGTATAAGCATGTGCATGTGTGTGTGTAGGTATATTTGTGTGAGCCAAAAGGAGTTGCAGTGCAGGGTCTGGAAAAGTGGAGTGTGTTAGATTAATTGAGCATGGCAGAATTATGACAGCTGTTTACACTAGGAGCCCTACGAGCATTTTAGCACACCTTTTAGCCTTGAGTGCACTAGCTGACAGATGGAAGGCTTTTTCCTTCCAGTGTTGTGGAAAGCCTGAAAACGTCATCCACCAAAGGACTGACCTTGACGCTGAACCCAGCCCTCTCTCTTTGAACATTACTCCATTGAAATAGCAAGTTAATGAATGCATACTGGAGTGTGCATCTAATTAGAAACGGGTCAAAGTTAGCAAGATGTCCGCGCAATCACCATTAGCACGCCACTTATTGCCAGCTCAGGTATCCTCCTAATCGATGGGGAACAAAGACATCTGAGCGGACAAGTACGTTGAAGCAAAGCTGTGTGACCAGCACTATGAAAATCAGCTTATAATTTCAGACCCTACCAAAGTCATCAGAGATAAATAAGAAGGGTATGCACAGGCATGTGACACACACAGATCATAGGAGCTACCTGTACAGTGTAAAGGACACTCCATACCTATAAAGGCTGGGTGTGAAGGTCACATTGAGTGTCTCTTTTATGGATAGATGTGACTGCCAGAAAGCTCACGGTTAGAAAGGATGTTGGCAAAGTAAATTATTGTGGAAAGAGTGCTGTCCTGCTTTCTTCTTAGAATCACCTGTGAACAAACAGACTCTCACATGCTGAGCTGGGCCTTGTGAGGTGTGTCAAGATGCTTTGGAATATTTAAAAAACTTTGACAGGACTGTATGGGTTTATGCGCATAGTCACGAACATGCATTAAGGAACACATGGGACAAGCACATACATGAACTTGTGTTTCTGGCACACACATACCTCAACAAGCACAAAACAAACAAACAGTTAACATTCAGAGATCCCCTAAGAAGTGAAAACACATTACCATACTGAAGCTGACTGACACGCTCCAAGTGAAACAGGAAAAAGTGTTTTGGTGCCTCTACAAAAACATAAAACTAGCCTTTTCTGGCCACCTCACTAGCAAGGGGCATTTACACAAACAGCTTTTAAATGCACTCAGTGTTCACAAAAACTTATACAGAGAGATTTCCATGGGGTCTCCCTTGGTTAAGCATGCACTTAAGCACAATTGAACATGCACACTGTACTGTAGATTTCAAAATACATCATATTAATTTATGGCTTCTGTATCTCCACTTAATTGAAGTCTCTGATTCTAGATACAATACTTTCACAAGATTCCTGAATGATATAGGATGTTCAATATGTAAACATTACACTATGTTCAGTGAATTTCCCAACAAATAAATAATATTAAAAATGTGTATAATTGTTAAGCGAATTTTCAATGTCAGCGCTCTTACAGGTGATAAAAGAACATTCTTTAAATTCTGTGTCTTTTTCTTCTTACAAATCATCACTTTCCCATAAGCAGGGCAATATTAATTGACTTCTTTTTTGTTCTATCTCCAGGTCTTTACGACAAGTGTTTCTACGCCTCCAGTGACCGAGGCTGGCTGCTTGGCATCCAGGCAGTCAGTGAGCATGGGAATCGTGACCCCCGCTTCTTCTTCTCCCTGAAAACTGATCGTGCCCACAAAGTGACCTCTATCCACTCCAATGCTCGATATGTTCCCAACCAATGGGCACATGTGGCAGTGACATATGATGGCGTGTATATGAAGCTCTTTGTCAATGGCGCCCAAGTTGGTGTAAGTCGGGAGCAATCGGGTGATGTATTCAGCCATTTGACCAAAAAATGCAAAGTGCTGATGATTGGAGGGAATGCACTTAATCACAATTACAGGGGGGCAGTGGAAAGGGTGGGTCTATGGAGACAAGCCCGAGGGCAGAGGCATATTCTGAGGGATATGCTGGGCCACGAGGACCCCTCAGCTCTACTTCAGCTGGTAATTCGGGAAACATTCGAGCACCCAGGTCGGAAGTGGCTGACTGTCAAAGATGGTAGCTTTCCTCAGCCTGAGCAGGGAGGGATTGGACGATTAGGGTTCCTGGGTGGTGTTGGAGTAGGAAATTCGGAGGAATTATTGGACACAAAACTGGAACCGCCAACTTGTGGTCAAACTGTCTGCGACAATGTCGAGGTCATTAAAAACTACAACCAGCTTTGGACCTTCCGTCGGCCCAAGAAAATACGATATCGAGTCATAAATATTTGGGATGATGCACGAATACGGCCGACCGTATCAGACCACCAGATCAGCCTACAGCACCAGCAGCTAAATGATGCCTTTAGCCCCTACAACATCACATGGGAGCTTAGCATTCACAATGTGACCAATTCATCTCTTCGAAACCGGTTGATTCTGGCAAACTGTGATATCAGCAAAGTTGGGGATGATGCATGCGACCCAGAATGCAACCATCCCCTAACAGGCTATGATGCAGGTGATTGTATGTCTGGGCACCGGAGTCGTTGCCCCGAGCACAAGCAGGGGAATGGTGTATGTGATCCTGAATGTAACTGGGAAAACTTCTTCTATGACCTTGGAGACTGCTGTAATCCCAATGTGACGGATGTGACTAAGACCTGCTTCAACCGCTCTTCTCCTCACAAGTAAGATCATTTTCTTGAGACTTTGCAAGTAATCATGTTTCCAGCACTACTAAATCCCCTTAAGATTTTGTTTAATAAACACATGACTGAAATTTACTGAAAAGCTTTGACTAACCACAGTAGTCCTTATTTAATTAAAACATTTTTGGTTGGCACGACTGAATAATTTTTGTAAACCAACTCTACACCGTGGTCTCATGTGCCCGGAGCAAATTCAAAAAACAAATCTTTCCATACATGTCTCCCTGAAGAAAAGTTTTTAATGTCTCGTCCTACTGTTTCCTGACCATTTGGGCTGAGGCTGACTGTAACATAACTCCCAGCCTGTGTGGCCTGGGAAATCCTTAGGGAACAGCTAGTCCAATCTAGCCTTGGCCTGGTTCAATCAGTGTTCCACACTTAAGCGGGGCAAAACAAACGCAACCGGATGACTTTACTGGTAGCAAATGTGCAGGCCAGACCGCTCATTTTTGTATCAATTTTTCAACAACTTTCCCCACCCTCTTCAACTCAATGTCTCCTACCAAGTGGTCCTAATTAAGCTGTCTTGATTGGAGGAGGAGTTGGTTTGGAAAGAGTGAGATTCTAAACAGAGTCTGGGGGCAATTAGAGTTCAGAAAAGAGAGTGCAGTATGGCTTTTTGCTTGTAGCAGTGGAAACAGTTTCACACTGCTCTCTCCAGGAAACCACTGAAAGACATGTTTCCTGTGGATGCAGGTATGGCTCCCTAAACATGGGTGCTTGAAAGAATTTTCCAGCAAAAACATAGGAGAATGTCCACTTCACTTGCATGTGCATAGCAGTAGTAAAAAATCTCTTTGGTGTACTGTACATGAAGCACGAGACTATGTGGTTTCAAACAGATACTCTAAGAGAATACACAGGCCTTCATGAATGCATGCAAGTTTTTGTTTTTGTGGTTATCTCATTGTGGCTTATAGTTGATGAGTAAAAGCCGCCAAGGAGAACAAATCTCTGGAATTCTCTATAAGGTTTATTCCAGACCTCCAATAGCAGGATTGTTTGATTCTCGGTACACTGAAACTTGACACAGTAGACTGAGACATTTTTGTGGGCAATGCAGGAGGTCTTTATGGTTACGCCAGAAAAGGAGACAGAAATGATTGAAATTCTGATGTTTGTCAGTATTTCATGCCACTGTCATGTGGGGACAAGCGAAAAGGAAGAACAATGAGTGGACCTGGTGTGTGGGATTGTTTGGGTATTTCTGATAGGATGAATCAAGGAAACCAGGCTGTTTTCAATCACAGTTGAGCTGGAAGCATTGTCTGCTTGGCTCTACTCTGTTGTTTAAAATGACCGCTAAATAGCTAAATAATGACATCTAATTAACAACATCAGAAGGGAAAGCAGGTGGGTTTGTCAATGCTTCCATCTCTCAATTCCTACCAAATCCCTTCCAGCTTAGTCATCATTAGAAGATCATTCATCAAGTGGTGGGCAAACTACTTCATTTAGACATCAAATCGCTGGCTTTTGCAACATTTAAACCTCACTGTGGGCATTTCAAGAATTGGCTTGTGAAAGAAAGGTTACCAACAACAGAGTGAGAGACACAGACAGAAAAAGACGACAAAAAATAGATATAATCTCCCCAAGTGGTTGCTTATTTTGCTTTGATTATGGTATGTCTGGAGAGACTTGCAGATAGCTGCACTACAAACAGTTTGACATTCCTCTTTAATTATGGAATTCTGGATGAACAATGTACTGCATATGCTGGGGAACAATGGTTGTGAGGTCGTGCATTTATTTTTGCAGTGTTTGCGCCTGTTACCACTTACATGTAGTGTTTTTAAAAATCCGGCTTACACAGGACTCTCCCCTCCCTCCTCAGGGAAACCTTTAGTATTGTTTTCACAGCCTTTGGTTTTGACACTTATGGTTTTGGTGGTATTTAACGTTATCTTACAGCACTTGTTGTAAGGCTGGACATTCTTGCTTCTGGCGCTAGGGACAACTGACATTATTAACGTACAACCATGAACTGTGTGCACGTCAGATTCAATCACTATGCACAAAAATTAAACTGCTTCATTATGTTTTCTGTTTGCTAGTATGTCCTCTTTTTTTGATACTCTGAATATCTCAAACTACGCACAGCCCTGATAAACCGGGACAGGAAAGGCAAAAATGTAACCATAGCTTAGGACTCTGTGGCTTTGTGCACCATTTCTGCATTGTTATTTTCACATCATGTACTGTCTCTGAGAACCCCCCCCCTCTTATCCCACAGAAATAGTCTCCCGAGGTGCATGTATGAACAAGCAAGTCTGGAAGATTTTAGATTTCTTTAGATATTTAGAGGTGCATATGTGAAAGTAGCTTAAGAAACATCGATGTATTATCTGAACAACTGGATAGAAAGCTGATCTCATAATACCAGAACTTATCAGAGTCAGACAGTACTTTTCAGAAAGATGGACACACATGTTGTAACTTGAATAAAAAGAGTCTCGGTATGTTTTCGCGAAATGAAGTTCTACCTCGGCTATTGGAGGCTAATAGCTTATCTGGTCTCCCCTGGCCTTTGTGCCTCTCTCCTTTCCAACTCAATACCTCTCACTGTGCCAGGTTAATGGACGGACCGCTCTTTCGCTTCCCTTCACTCCCCCTTTCAGTAGTATACCAGCCCAGAGAGGGGAGCTAATCGTCAGGGCCCTTGACTTGGGCGTTTTACAGTTGGTCGTCTAAACCTTAAGCCCCCGTCCCATAAAACATAATGGAGTGCTTGGGCGTAAATACCAGGACTTTGCACTTCCCCTTTAAAGCCACAGCACACTTATAAAAGCACCTGTTGTGGAGGTTTTACCTGTGTTCTCAAGGGGGGTGATAGAAATCTCTCTGCTCCTCTGGAAACAGAGGGGAAATTGCAGTGAGGAGGGGCTTTACTTGAGCCAGAGGAATTGTATTTGGCGTTGATGGGAATATATGTTGCCAGATACTGTAGGTGGTCTTTTGAACATATGACACACCAGGGAATTCAACTGATCATGATTTGGCAATGTCCTCTAGGTCTGGAAGTCAAGAGATGCTGATGAAGGGGTCCACAAATGACATTTTTGGAGTACTCGATCAAGAATTTCTATTTAGGATTGGAACTGTTAAGAGTTGGGATCATTTGTAGCGTCCAGTTGTCCAGTCCCTATGTCTCCAAATACTTCTTTATCGAGCAAGTGAGAGCAACAAACCACTATCGCAAAGTCTCCAAAATCCATGTTTTGACACTGTTCATGTGAATCTGTCATTTTTGGAACGGAAAAAATTATGAGATGAGTAAATTGGACGGTTTAAGCGAAGAGAGTGCAAGTGTACTCATCAGCCATAACATGGCAGTATTGCTACCTATTGTACAATACAACAGTTCTGCAATAAATCTCTACTTTTAGGAAGCTTCATTATTTTCATTGAAGTCTTGGTGGGTGGTGGTTTACTAGATTGCATTCGATTGAAAGAGGCTCTTAATATTCTGGCCCCTCTCATGTATGTTAAAGAAGTGCACAAAATATTAAGAAAATATACATGAATATATATTTTAAGCACTCTACACCACCACCATCACTACCCACTACGAGTTCGATAATACTTCAAAAAGAACAATTATCACCATTCTGACCATGCAAACAAAAACTGAAAATGTAGAAGTTTCATCAAGTCCAATTGATGGTAGAATTGTTGTTTAGGATTGCATTGCATTGCAGAGATGGTCATGATGTTTTGGCGACGCACTGGATAAAAAAATTGCATAAAGTAACATCACTGATAGGTTTCTGAAGCCTAGTTTTTAAAGCCTAACGATGGTCGTTGCCATGATAGAAATGCTGACTCAACCTGACTTTCAGTCAACCTAGAAACAGGCAAAAAGCTGAAGCTAAAGCAGGCCTTTGGCCTCCTGGAAAACGGCTACAGTGGGCTGCCTGTCAGTCAGATCAGCCAGCCCCCTTATTATGCATTAGTCTTTCGTTATATATAAGTGGTACCCCCTTATAAGTAGTGCCGATAAGGACATGGGCTAAAAATGCCAGATTATTTTCTTTAACCTGGCTGTAAACATTTAATTTCTGCTTTAAAATGAGGGATGTATGGGACTTTTGCAGTCAGCCTTTAAGTTGACACTTGGTGGACTTTTTTGCACTTCTGCATTGGCTGCCACCAGAGGTTGCTTGTCGCTTGGTCACAACTGATCATTGTATGAAACGAAGACATTGAACTGCTCATATCTTGGCTGTGTTTTTATGGTCCAGAAGTCAAGGAAAGTCTGATGAAGAAGTACGCAAGTACATGAAAGCACTACAGATCAAGAATTTCTATTAAAATGTGAACTGAAGAAATGAGGGATCATTTGAACCATCCAATCATCAATTCCATATATCTCCAAGATCTCTGGAGTCCAGGCGTTGGCATAGTTCCTTTGCAAGTGTCTTCCTTGGAAGAGAAAAAAAATAATGAGACAAGTAAGTTGGAAGGTTAAAGAGGAGAGTGCTAGTATAGTAATAAAGGCAGAGATGAATGATGGGTTTAGGGGCTGTGGTGTTGACTGAGTTGATGACAGGGCAGTGGAGGGCCCCCCTCCAATTTCAAAAGTGTTCTTGGCTGTGAGAATGTCATTGCCATGCCAGCTAACCCCAGCTTTCACACTATGTTGCCTCAGACATATGTATACAAAGCAAATTTATGGGCTTCTATGACTAATATGTGATAATTGGATGAAGTCATAATCACACATTTTATACATATCAGATATAAAAGCATTAAGGTGGCATTTTGTGCTTTTTTGCACACCATCTGATCTCTCTGCAACAGATCCTCTGCAGTGATGCTTGACTTTAAGCTATCTCTAATTCCAATTTACCTCTTTTTCTCATTTTTCCCTCTTATTCTCTTTCTCTGTATGTCTTAAAAAAAGATTTGCTTCCCAGGACATGTCTGGAAAGTGGTGAAGTTAAATGCATGGAAAATCCTGTTCTTCCCCAGTGGCTCATCTCGGCCGAAAAAATGTATGAGGAGAGGCAAGAGAGGGGAACAGGGGCTATGGGATGGGGAAATAGTTTAGGGGTGTTTGAGAGCGCGAGAGAGAGAGAGAACATAGAGGGTGGGATAAAGTGGGGGATGAATGTTTGTTGGCAAGAAGGTTTGAGTAGGATGTTGATGGACAGATAGAAAGACAGCGTTTAAAAGGTCCAAACTTTTCGAACTTCTAACAACCTTACCATGATGTCATTGGGAATCAATGACCTACGGTGACATTCAACCAAAACTACTAAATCTTAACTCAAGTGGTCATTAGTATGTCACAGAGACAGTGTGAATTGAAAATCATTTTAAGATTATGTTTAACTGTCTTTGTTGGAAGTTCTAATGTGCACCAAGCATGTGATGCACTTTGTGTTTTTGTAACAGGGCCAAGGACATTACAATAATTGAACTCAGATTAGTTCTGTTTTGACCCCACAGTAGAATTTCTGCTCATATTCACTGCTGACTCAATTATTTCTACATCAAACCCCAGTGACCCCATTCTCCGTCATGCATGTCCAAAAACTCTGGACAAATATTTTCAAAGGAAATAATGAAATTCCTGAAATGATTAGGACAAGAGACCTTATATTATCTGTTCTCTCTCTCTCTCTCTCTTCTTAAACCTGGCCCCAAAGAGTGCCCCCAGTTGCTCTTGCATGGGCTTCAAGACAGTGTTCGCTGCAACTGAACCCTTTATTCAAAACGTCTGTTTTGAGTGAACGCGGCATCTTTGCTAAGCAGCTTATCCAACTTGTGATTTGAGACAGACTGACTTTTCCAACATGGGTTGTACTGTAGAGATGTTATGAAACATTCTGTGTATGAATTGTGCATTGGTGGTATCCTTAGCAGGCCTGTCGCAGTGGGAGAATTATATCACTGGTAGAAAGTCTTCCAGAGCTTTTTTTTTTTTTTTACTGATTTTTAAGCTGCTTCCTTTAGGCTACATTGAACATATGCTGTGACACCGTTGGGTTTTACACTCAAATTTTAAATGTTTTATTCAGACATTTGCTTTTTAAATACAGAAGTATAATAAACTATTATATTAACTTTTTAAAGAAAGAAATTGGGGCACTTTGGATCAGCTGGCCTCATTTTAGACGCTTATTTAATGAGTTTAAAAAATGTTTTGGCACACACAAGATTCTTTAGCTCTCATAAAGTTGTTCGATTTTTTTTATTCCTGGCCCTGACTTAAATGATCTTTTGATTATAATGAATATAAATCTTCCAAAGAATTAGGAGCAGAAAAATAAATTGTCATATTCAATTAAATACTGGCCCATAAAGAGTAAGTGAACTATAATGGTAACTCTTGTGCAGTTTTACTACTTCTGGCAACCAAAGTTTCTGCTTAAGTAAAGCTGAATTCACAGCATGTCAAATGTCCCTTTTAGCCTGGCAATTTTCAGATATTGATTTTGTTATCCCAAGGATTTCAATCATACATTATGTTGCATGGCAGTTACTTTTTCTTTTCTTTATTTTTTTTTCAGAAATAGTTTAAATGCTATTGGCATTAATGTGAATTTTAAACACACTGTGTAACATCAGTGATAACCTCACACACTTTGCTCGTATGTAATCACATCAAGTTCCCTTTGCCTGTGGAAAGATACACCTTACACCACCTCATGCTTTTACAAAGCAATTCAATGTGTAGTGCAAATACACTTTATTTCAAGTCAGCTGTTGAGTGGAAGAGCAAATATAAATAGCACACTTCAGAATTACGCACTTCAAAAAAAGGTGTGTCTTTGAAATGTGTGCTTTTATCCTCTCTATTTACTTGAGCTCACCTAAGTGGGACAAATGTGAGGAGAACTTTCAAAAACAAAACATGACATTTGCTTTAATAAAATGATGCAGGAAAAAAATGAACATGTTTTTATGGGTCAATGGTTTCTCATGTTACCAAAGAAAGCCTTTGAATGTCTGAAATGGCCAAAAAGTTCAAAGTATATATAGAAAAAGAGCAAATTTACAGCTAAATATTTAGTAAACATCCCTGGCACTGACTGTGAATTGTATGTTGCTTTGTAAGGACATTGATTAATGATGATGATCCCATCATAGGAAAAGTAAAACTGCAAAGACGTCTGTTTATTACAGAGTTAGCATCATCTGCAGGCAGGTTGCTCCTTTGGCTGTATGAGCAGTTTAATAATCTGTGTTTGTCTGCAGGAGTTTAGCTCTGTAGTATAATAACACTAGATAATGCTGATGATACATCCCTCACTCTGAGACCGGGCCATTTTGCTGCTGACAGCTAACTATGATAAATAGAGCTGAGCATACGTTTTCACCTGATTGACAGAGTAGAAGATTTGATGTTGGCAGTGCTACTGTTTTCCTAATAGTCACATGGGCCTTGTAGGGTTGTAAGGCACAAAGTAACATTCACAGAAAAACTTCAAGCAGCGTGGATTTCATTTGTCCCAGTGAGAGATTACAGTGTGTTACACATCAAACCATAGAAGAGGAAATGTGAAATCATTCAGTGTGCTCTTGCTTGGAGAAACTCCCCATGCTGTATGTGATCAGGTGCAGTAAAGGCATGTGGTTTTATGCTTGGTGTTTCTGCATTTAATCTTAAGATCTCAGCACAAATGAAATAAGTGTATAAAATATATGGCGGGCAAGTAGGTCATACAAACTAGGTCAAAACATCCAAAGAGGATCTAATTTGTAATAGTAGGGCCAGTGTCATGTTTTGTTTCTGATAAACTCCCGTTTCCTTGTCTACTGCGTATCTATGTCCAAAGCCTCCC
Organism: Symphodus melops; assembly: GCF_947650265.1. Classification (NCBI taxonomy): domain Eukaryota; kingdom Metazoa; phylum Chordata; class Actinopteri; order Labriformes; family Labridae; genus Symphodus; species Symphodus melops. The sequence goes on along the minus strand of NC_136706.1, from coordinate 4,155,134 downwards.
AGAGCCAAGAGAAATGATAAACTATCATTTCGGCACATGCAACTCATTATCGACTCTTCCAAGAGATGACAGAGCGTGTTGATGTCATGTGCCAGGACCACCAGCCAGGCTCATCGAGTAAAACGTGTTTGATGTGTTCATAAAATGAATGACAGTTTCACTGCTGGAAAAGAGATCTCATTGTGTTGAAGGATTGCAGTCGTTAACGCTGCTGTTAGCATTCCCAGGGCTGAGACAAAACATCATGTCTCGGACGGGGAGACATCCGAACAGCTGAACAATGAATGAATGTGTAAGCCTGCTCGGAGGTTCGAGGAGATGAAAAAAAAGAAAAGAAAAAAGAAACATACAGATGCAGATTCAATCAAATAAAAATGAACCAGCGTTGCAAGCAGGTGTCCATACAGCACGCTTTTATCTCGTATCCTTTGAAACAATTATTCCCATTTAATATCGTACTATTCAGGAAATGTAGGGCTAGTGTGACGATTCAGAAGGTGTAGAGCATGCTCTTTATTATTTACAGAAACCCATCGTTAATTCACCATGAGCAAAACGTTTCATGGGAATTTAAAGTTGATGATGTGTTGACAGTTACAGAAAGAGAGAAAAGTGCTGCATGTGTTAGGTCCTTGGTAGTCTAAGCCTATAGTAGCATAACTAGGGGCTGGTCCAAGCTTGAGTCAACCCTTATGATAAGCTTTATTAAAAGGAACATTTTTAGCCTACTCTATAAAATGGAGAAGATGTCTGCCTCCGACCTAACCCATGATTCCAAATTGGAGGGATCTGATAACTTAAGGCTCCACCTCCTATGCTACTTTTTAGCGGTCCAGTTTGTTACGGTGAACCCTGATCTTGCCGTTCCACCACGCATGGTTACAAAAGGCTATCTATGACACCCTTTTAAAAAGTCCTTCATCTCTTCTGCGGGCGGTTTATTCCCACCATCACCTGTTTGGTGCCTTTGTGACCTGCGCTAACATCGCTTCCTGTATTTCATAACAAAGAATGAGCACACAGGATTTTCACAAACGGAAACAAATAGTGCAGTGATTATGATTCACTTTCTCCCAGCATAAAGCATCTGACATCATCATTCACACAAAATAATTGCGGTTCGGTGTGCCATGTCTCCTCAAAAGAGGACTCGACTCTAAGAAGCACTCAACTCCCAGTGCGACATATTTTGGGGTATTTTGCTGTTTGTTTGTCTCCTGCACTTCCTAGACAACACAACAACAACACTGTGTCTAATCTGCTCCCATTACTCAAGTGTGAGTGATCAGGGAGTGTGATGTAATTGCATGGGAGGTGAAGAAATGACGTGATCATCACATTTGATTCACATATATTTTACCTTAGTGGGAGCATTCATGACAGCACTACAGGTGCAAAATTACTGCAAGACAATTGTTTTTATGAGTCAAAAGGAAAACACAATTATGGTGGGATAGTCAAATTGCAGGATGTTTTTGCCATTACTAAGTGTATTGGCTGGAGAAATGCTAAATTAGGAAATGTTTGAATACAACAGGGACCTAATTCTGAGCATAATTTTCCTGAAAGATATCACTACAAAACCTCACTCTAACCTTGTTGTTATTTGTAGCCTTGGTGAATTCTCCATTCATCCAGAAGAGAGGATTCTCATTGGAGCACTATAAACTTAACCTGGGTCGCTCTTTGTTTCTTATTTTTCTGTTTTCCAGAGCCTATTTGGATGTGAAAGAGCTGAAAGAGATCCTGCATTTGGACGGCTCCACTCACCTGAATGTCTTCTTTGCCAATTCTTCTGATGAAGACCTGGCAGGGGTTGCCACTTGGCCCTGGGACAAAGAGGCTCTTACACATTTGGGTAGAAGACAAATACACAGATAAATTCAAACACATATGTGCATGCAGGAAAACTCACAGGCCCACACTTCTTTGGCATACGAGACTGTTGATTTTTTAACTAATTACAGGTCAAGCCCTGAGCAGGAAAGAAGGTGATAATGAAGCTGAGAAGGAGCATTAACAATGCGTAGTCTAAATCTTATTCCACGTCCATTATTACACCATTCTAGGTGAGGTTTTCTGTTGATTTCACTGTGAATTCCAAGTATTTTCCTTTTTTGTTTTTATTCTCTTTTCAGGTGGGATTGTGCTCAACCCTTCCTTTTATGGTACTTTCGGTCACACTGACACAATGGTCCATGAGATCGGCCACAGTCTCGGACTTTACCACGTGTTTCGAGGAATATCCGAAATCGAGTCGTGTAATGATGCGTGTTTGGAGACCGAGCCCTCGATGGAGACGGGAGATTTGTGCGCGGACACCAACCCTACTCCAAAATACAAGGGCTGCCACGATCCTGAACCGGGCAACGAAACCTGCGGCTGTCGGCATTTCACGCACACGCCGTTTAACAACTACATGAGCTATGCAGGTGAGAGCCAACCTTCAGCTGTGTTTGACATCTCTTGCATGCAAATACAGACACACACAGTCATCTCTATAGAGGAATTCGTTGAGTCTGTGCATACTTGGACAGTTGTGGAATTTGACATTTCAGGGTGCTTATCTTACTGTGTCATATTTTGAACAAAAGCAAAACATGTTTGTTTTTTTACGTTCCTTACGAAAATAGAATACTTGATTTAAACAGCTGCAATCTTTTTCTTGTCACGGATCAGCCCAAAACCCAATCACCTCTCCTCTACCCCTCTTACCTGCAGATGACGCCTGTACAGACTCCTTCACACTGAACCAGGTGGCGAGGATGCACTGCTACCTGGATCTCATCTACCAGACCTGGCAACCCGCCTCCAAACCTCCTCCAGTGCCCATGGCTCCCCAAGTGGTTGAGCAGCATCATAATTCAATCACCCTGGAATGGTTTCCACCCATATCTGGACACTTTTATGACAGGTGAAATGAGCTACATTGGTTGCCAATCACATGCTTGTGTGTATGCAAACGTATAATATGATCAAGATTTATGACATTATCACCCGTGGCAATGTAATAATAATGTTACTTAATTAGGGTTTCTTTTTTTTATTAACCACACGACCTTAGAGTGAGCCAAGTATTTAAATTCACCAAGTCAAACAGCATTTCCCTCATTAGATTCTACCTCTTTGTCATCAATGTAACGTATCTGAAATGAATGATGTGTATTTGGCCTGTATCTAAGTTGGTTGCTGTGCCTGTCTGTTGGTTTCCTAGAGAAGTGGGATCAGTGTGTGATAAATGCACTGAGGGGAGAGTTCTGCTGCAGTACGCCTCCAATTCGTCCTCCCCGAGACCATGTGCCCCATCTGGACACTGGTCCCCTCGAGAGGCTGAAGGTAAAGTCAAAGATACAATATTCTATACTTGATTTTGTATTGTTTTTGTATTTTGTATTTATTTTAAGTGTCGTACAGATTCCTAGAATGAAAGTTGAAAATCTAGATTCTCGAGCATCCTTCCCTCTGCACTGATTCACAGTCTTAAATCAGATTTTTATTATCATCAGCTTTCTCTTCTGAAATCAAATTGAATACAAGAGCAAAGCCAAATCCGCCTTTTCTCCATAATTTACAGCAGGATTACCACATCTGACGCTTTCTTTTTTTTCTATTTTCGGAGTCAATACTCTGACACGCAAAAATTCTTGAAACTGACTCAACCTTAAAATATGCAAATGACTCACTGGATTCATGACACTTGGGTCGTGGGACAACATGGACGGATCAGTGAGGTCGCTTCCCAATGGATGGTGCTGTATGGTACAATTCCCATATGACAGCTCAGGTCCCAGAAAAACCCAAAGGTTACAGATCATGCCTTAGTGGTAAATCCAACCTTTTTTTACATCTCAGTTGAAGAGGATTTTGAGAGTGATAAATACTTAAATGGGAGAATTTTAAACAGAAAGGCCTTTTTTTATCTTTTGATATCCTATTCTGAGGTATTTATGCCATAAAAATAGTTGTTTTCCCATCTGTGCAGCTCTGAATACCCTTTGTGCAAGCTGTTATTCCCCAATATGACGCACTTTCTAATAAATATTGAAATAAATGTACTTTTCAAAATCAAAGTCAGTTAGATAAGACATCATGCCTTACACGGTTGTATCAAAATCAGTCTAGGTCTAGCATGATTGAAAAAAAAAAAAGTGTGTGGAGCTTTATGTATGATGTATTTGACCTGAATTCAGGACATTGTTTTCCACCTACGTTGAGCTACACATCGACTTACAGCAGATGTTCTCTTTAAATGGAGCAATCCTCTACCAGCTGTATCACTAAGCAGCCTGTTGCTTTAAGAGCTTGTTGCAGCATGAGCTGTGTGTAACCTTCTACACTAACAAGTTTATCCCTACTTGTCGATTACGTTTTATATGATGTCAACTTTGTTAGCGCGTAACGTGAGGTATCAGCTCACGTGAACGCTCCGTATAGGCAACAAATGTGACTGGAACACGGTGAGGCTGTTTTCTTGAATTTTCATCAGATTAAAGTCATTTGTTAGGTGACCAAGTGCAAAAGTAAAAGCAGATGCTGTTGGTAAAATCCTACCTTTAAGAAAAAGCTAAAGACCTAGCTCTGAGACCAATGTTTTTAGGATGTTTTTGATGCTGATGAGAATTTTCTTGTAGTTGTTGATTGCCATATATATATATATATATATATAGCGGATATATAGACAGACAGACAGACTCGAAGCTGCGCATTGGCCATACTGACGTTGTTTCCTCTCCTCTAGTTTTTTGCCTATGTTGTACTCTTCGAAGTTCATCGCTTTATGGAATGATGAATGGTAGAATTAAATTGTAGATTAAAGTCATTTATTACAGAAGAAGTCAAATTCTGGTTCAAAAACAAAGTGAGGCATCATGTTACTAAAAGGGTTAACAAGTGCTGCTCGAATCATTAACAAAGTAAAACAGAAGGACTCTTAGCTGGTGATTTAAAAACAAACTTTCTCGTAGATGAACACAATGAAAACAAACCTAACTAATAACTACACTTAGCTACTAACCAAATCAAACAACACATGAACAGCACTCTTTTGTGTTTCCAAAGACTAATGTCGAATCGAAACATGAGAGTGTGTGGTGTGTGTTTCTGAACTGGCCCAGTCCACACAAAAACAAAGCCTCGTAACACAGAAGACATACAGAACCTTTTAGAACATTGCACAAATACTGAAATACTGATGAAAGGAACAGTGGCAAGCTGAAATCAACTGAAGCTGCACCCTGAGTAAAGGCTGGTCAAACTCTTCAGGAGTATGTCGGCCGGGGTGCTCTCCTCCGATTGGTTTATTGTTTAACTGCAGCTGTGCACCAATCAGGCTTCTCCGGCAAGCAGCACAGGTGAATGTTATGAGTCCCTTGGGATGTAACCACTAACACACACACACAAAATCTCCTTAAAAAGGTCAGTGGCATACACGCGACATGCCGTGCAGCTGCTGCCGTGACATCAAGTAGTGCAGTGTTGAAAATACCAATGTTAGAAGTTTGAGAAAACGGCATGTTTGAAAAATGGACTCTTAAAAACCCAACAAAGAAATGCCCCCGGACAAACTTAGAGTTGTGCGTCTTAAATTTTCGATGAGCTAAGAGAGCGCCATATAAGGAAGATACGTGATGAAGAAGAAGACACAGCGGAGCTTTAAGAGCCACACGCGTCTTTGAATCATGACGAACCTAACTTGTACGTCTGAAGATCTGAACTTATACTATGACCCATGACACGCCTAATATACAGTGAAAGCCACAAAGTAGTTGATCAACATAAACATCTACATAGACCAAATTATAAACATTTCTATCATGCATAAAAACACACTATCAATGCATTATCTAAGTCACTTTTCTTTTAGTGTGACACTTTGTCTTCCTGCTGGTGTCTCTCTGTGTGGACGCTCATAGACTCCCACTTCCCTGAGCCCGGTCTTCACACAGGCTATAGTGTGTACCAGGGGCAAGTCTGGGCTTGTCTAACATGCTGTGTGTGTAAACTGTACTCTATTTTCCCTCTTGGAAGGGGTCCTTGTTTGTGGCAGATCCCCATTCCCTGCTAGCTCTGTCCGGGCCAGCTACTCACTGCATACTGCAGCTGCTGTTTTTTTTTTTCTGCTGTGATGGAGCATACTGTATGTGTCCAACTTCCAAAAGACATTCTGGTGAAATACAGACCCTTACTACGGTTTGTTAAAGAGTTGTACAAGTTTATTGCATACGGTCATGTTTTTTTAAGGTAAGCACATTAGTGTTTTTGCTTGTGTGACTGACTGTGCAGGTGGGTCTCCTTGCATTCATCAGCATTCATGCATACTGTTCACATGGCACCTGTTATCTAAGGATATGTGGGCTGTGTCCTCACACAACTCGACTTAGTAACACTGGCGTGGTCAGAGCGCTGGATTACCTCTCATAAATCTTGACTACTCTATGCCACAGGGAGAAGTGGCTGCATTAAAAAAAAAAAAAGCCAGAATGAAAAAAAGGGAGAAAACACACATGGATACGGATTCAGGGAGGGGTAAGAGAAGTTGGGTGCGGGATGGAAACCACCCAAGATAGTTAGGAGAATTGCATGTGGTTAGTGACATTCACAAGGGAGGTTTCTAGCTTGATTGAAAACAGCAGTGCGCATGAATGGAAGTGAAAGGTCCAGGATGTGAATATGTGCCGTCAAATGTAAAAATGTGTGCATGTTATTTTGCAGATGGAAGTTCACTTACAGCACGATGATCATATGCTTTTGTAATATATGGACCATCCAAAATGTTTGCTTACGTGTGAATGAGTCTTTTTCCCCCACAAGAATTTGAACAGCATGAGTTTGGTGCTATAGATGTCATAGACATGATTAGAATTGCAGAAGTGTCGAGTCATGACTAGCAGGTTTATGCAAGGTCACACAGGGTTTGTGAGACATTATAAAGAAAAAGACACAGGGTTTGTCAGACATTATAAAGAAAAAGACATGACTCGAGTTTGAGATGTTCCAAAAAAAAAAACCCTGTCCTTAATTTTCCATAATAGAAAGTGCTCAAAAGTTACACATTAACATACATTACAGTATTAGACCCTATCCAGTCTCTCTTTTTTAATGGACAAGAAAATGGTCAGATGTAGCTGTGATCCCTTCATCTAAGAATTTAGGATAGTGCACATGTATCAACATAATAGCAATATAAGCCTATGTACTGTAAATATGCTGGAATTAGCACGCTAGCTACATTTCACTCTTGGCCCTTATCATGGACAAAAAGCAGTTAAAGTGCATTTGTTCGTAGCAGCAGTTATTTGATATCACAGCACAGCGTGCTGTGTTCTTTCTTTACAATAGTTGTACAAGCCAATCCAGATTTTTTTGTTTTGTTTTGCCAATGCAACTTGAAGTGCAACTAAACTCGAACTGGGCCCTTGACAAGCAACACAAACATTTTCCTGTACACTTATTTTGTGTGCCACAACATACTGACTGGCTATTTAGTCACATGTATATCCAACTGAATGTTTCCATACATCATGAAGCAGTGATATACATTTCTTTGGTGGTATATTTGATTCTGAGGTGTCAGCACAAGCAATGGACATAGACAGACTGTTTGCTGTCACTTTAACTGTTTTCAGACCACCTGAGGCAGAGGAAAATGTCCTAGTGCTGTGGTCCTATATCCCCGCTGATGGAACGATAGTCCAATTAAGTTACTTTTCAGAGCTAACTGTTGTAATATGTTTAAAAACATATACACTCCTGCTTGACTTTGATTGTCTCCCTTCAAAGTCTGTTCAGTTTAACATTTTAAGGTGTTCGTTTCTATCAGTGAATGCAAAACTAAATATTTTATTTGGTTTCATTTGGTCTGGTTCCAGCCAATGCTGTTCATCCCCCTCACTCTGAATTACCTTTGTTTCCCCTTATCAGTTTGTCACCTCCGTGTGTTTAGCTACTCTAGATATTTTCACCTTGAAATATCTCTCAACCAAATCTGTTGCAATGTGCACTCAGAAGTAGTAACTGTTCCATATGATGAAAAAACGGCTGCCAACAGCTGTGACAGATTAACCCCTTGAAATACCCTGCTTGTAATATGATGTGACATTGGATCCCAAGCCATAGTGTCTATTGCCTTAATAAAGCGTGTCTGTGTAGTGTCTCTGTTTGTATATGCGTCAGGGCGAAGGGTTAGAAGGGGTTGACGTCTGCGTTCTGACTGAGGAAGTGTGTAACAGTGTGTGACAGTGAGTCATTGATAGTGAGAGCCAGAGCCAGACACTTCTTCGAAAGCATAAAGTGTGCATGCCCGGACATATCCCTGTCTGTTTATTCATCCGGCTCTCTGGCTTTTTTGAAGATCACTATGATTCTCCAGAGCTGTCAGCTTATGGTGGGAAATTGGGCCGTCGCCAGCGTCTATCTTGAACATCGTATTTATAAAGCAGCTAGTCTTTTTTTAGCAGATTTCAGTAAGTTGCATATAAACACTGACCATGCTTCTCAGGAATTTACCTGTGCATGAAAACATCTTTTTAATTGGAGGACTCAATAACTGATAACCGATGGAATGATCTGTTGTTTGATCCAATCATTAAACCTTATAAATGAATAATAGGGGCTAATAGGACTAACCCAAGCCTTTATATTAGCATGAACTCAGTAATTGACTGCAATACCATAAAGTATTCCAAAGATATCTGACATAACCTCACTGTAGTTCTGACACCAAACAATACAGCATTTTTTGGTTGCAACACTGTCTAATTGTCAAAAAGACAAAGTCACAAAATCACTACCAGATCTATAGTTCATAAGTTGGGATAAGTTGACATAAAGCTGCATTAATAATTCTTTGGCCACTTTTTCGCAAATGCGAAAGTGGAAGGCCGGCCACCTAAACCCTGTAAGTCCTGTACACACCCATTCTAAAATGCCAATTTTATCAACAGAAACAAATATGTGTGTTAATGTGTAAGATGTATTTATGAAGGTTTATATGTTTATATATCATTCGTTTGACTGATGTGCCTACCATTGTAGCTGTAGGCTTCAGGCCTGCCTTAGTTCCAGCTCTTTGCATTTGTACTAAAAGTCCAAATGCAAGTCAGCTTGTCCAAATGCAAAAGTCAACCATGTGATTTTACTAAGACTATATCCAGGAGTTAAACTGAAATTATTATTATTATTGTGAAACTAGCTATTAGATTCTTTCCCGGAAAGAAAATATTGCACATTTGTAATATTACCAAATCAACAAAAACATTGGCTTATGTTGCACCAATTAGCCTACAGCTCCATTATGTTCAAGATATATCATGGATGGATGCAGAAGATTTGTCTGCAGGGAATGAGTTATTGAAAACTAGGGTTTGATGGTCCACATACCTTGTGGCCCCTTCTCCACGATAAGGGAACTGTTTGTATAAGTAAGCAGCTCGTATCATTTTCAGTCGGCCATCATTCTGCTGCAAAGTATTAGTGAGATATTCATACAAAAGTTTCAATGGGACTTTTGATGGCCTGTTACAGGTATCTGCTCTGTCTGTAAAACAGGTGATTACATATGAATCTTTATGGATTGAAAGGTGGTTACAAACCCTTTGCTTACACATAATGTGCTGCCAATCACAGATAGCTACATATTAGAAATACAGTTTGCAGTGCCTAAGGTTACACAGTGGATGACACCGCTGTTCTGTCTCCTCTTAAATCTCCAACCACATTAGCAACAGCGCCAAAGCAGGAGTAGGGCCCCGGCCCATCATAACAGCTGACATTACAAAATATTTTCAGTGGCTTCAGCTCCCTTCCTTGCAAACTCAATGAAAATCTACCCAGTAAACCGGGACTACATGAGCTGAGCAAAGCCAAGCTCTTAGAGTATCTCAGTTCATTTTCTCCCATCCTCCCCACTCTTTCTCTCTCCCTCCCTCTCTTCTTTCTCTTCCTCTCTGTCCCTCGTTTTCTTTAATTTACCTCCACTCTGGCCACACACGCACTTACAGTACAATAATAAATGTGTTGAGATAATGTGGCTTGGAAACCGTATTCAGTCTTCACTTGATTAAACACTGGAATTTTGCACGGTGCCCAGAAATGAGGTTAGCAAATGGCTTCGTTGGTTGCCAGCTTGGAAATGCACAAAAGGAAATCGAGGGAGAACATAGTGTCTGCTGCTTGCTGGCTTCTAAAAGTGCTTGATGAATGTTAGTGTACGTCACTTGGGATAATGCGAGTTAGCTGTGTGGACTCCAAATATGGCTGGAGTGTGACTGTTAGACGTTGTAATGACTGTGCTGAAGTGAGAACCCTGCACCAGGCCCCTTTTAAAAGCTACACACCTCAGCTCTGCCTTTCCTCTGCAGATGGACTCACAATGAACTCTCAGTTTCACCTCTACCTTGATGTTGCAAGAAGTGTTGGTACACTAACAAGATCACTGATGCAAAACCTTGATCTGTCAGCACTTCGAGAACACTGATCGCTTTATAGTTCAGTGTAAAACAGCTGTCTCACTTCTCTGGATCCTAAATATGAAGACCTGTAGTACAAAAATGTGCTTCAATCTTTTAACGATTCATCCCATAGTGTAAGTTCTGCCAAAAGTGATCCACAAGGTGGCTCACATTACATACCATTCCTAGCCAGCAAACAGGGCTACTTACCTTTATAAATATTGACAATTGTTGGAGTGATTTGGCCCTGAGAGGAATATTCCCTTTACCAAATACAATTGTGAGGCTGAGTGCCAATAACAGTAATTTACTGTTATTTTAGGGATTGGCCAGGTAGGTATTGCTTATTGGGTCTGATTTACATCTAACATTGTTATCTGCAAATGATTTGAGGTTGTAGTTTGTGTGGTTTATATGTAGAGTGTGTAACCATCTGTGTCTTTTTGTAACTCTATCCCATAGGCCCTCCAGATGTGGAGCAAGCTTGTGAGCCAAGTGTGCGCACCTGGAGTCCCAATGCAGGGATCGAGCAAGGTGTTGTTGGCCTGTCGGAATGCCCACTCCAGGGTTGCATGCTTCAGCTGGAGTTCCTCTACCCGCTGGTCCCAGACTCCCTGACTGTGTGGGTCACTTTCTTCAGTCCTGAGGAAACGGCGCTACCAGCAATCCACAACATCTTACTGCTGACTGTCAGGGGGAACAACATTTCTTTGGGCCCCAGTAATGTCTTCTGTGACACCCCACTGACTCTGAAGCTAGACATAGAAGAAGAGGTCTACGGGGTCCAGTTTTTCACTATGGAACAACACCTTGAGATTGATGCCACCCTTATGGCATCCAAGCCAGACTGTGCATACTGTCGGCATTGCCAACCGCTTCGCTACCACCTATTGCGCCAACCACCCTTTACCCATGCTCCACACGGTCTTTTGTTGAATGAGCCTACCCGAAGATACACAGACAGGTGAGTAAACTAAAGGATGAATATTAATGCACTAAGATATACATCTGAATGTATCGGCAAGATGCATAAGACTCCATATGCTTGTCTTTGTAAGGTTTGAAAGCCAAGCATTTAAACAGAGGAAGGTGTACATGCTTTAGTTTGAAAAACCCAGCAAAGCATTTCTTTTTTATAAGTTTAGAAATGCTGAGTGACTGCCACTGAGCTTCCTGCTTAAGTGATGTTATTAGGGTATTTTGGATGCCCTAGTAAGAAGCTGTTTGTCTGTCTGTGGAATGTTTCCACAAAAAATATTGGTGTAATACCAGATATCCTTTCCAATACCCCAAGGAGCGCTAGCTAGCCACCGCTGCTTCTGCAGTTTCAAATCTCCAGTCCAACATTTGTTTCCTAAGTCACAGGTCAATGCCTGCCCACATTTGTTTTTTCCATGTTCCATGAAGCAAAGGCAAACAGATGGCTTGTTAAAGGTATTATCTGCACACTGTGGTGAGAGTTTAGTGCTTTGCTTTCATGGAATTTGCTGACTCGATAAAGATTGTGCTATACATGGCACCGCTGCGTGTTATGCCATCTCACTATCGTGTTGTCAGCGCGGTTCACATGAGAAGAAAAGTGCTTGATAATGGGCGAAAGGGTGAGTATGCATGTTACTCAAGATTAACTGATGATACCCAAGTTACATTAAGTGAACTTACACAATTTCCTGATTGTATGGAAGTGTCTGTAGAAGGCTGTCTGCAGTAAAGACGTATTTATTTGGGGTTTGGCACAGTTCAGTGATTATTGATGTACTCTAGGTAGTTTCGTTGCTGTGGTATATTATACTAGCTGTGGTTGCATTCCAGTGGTGGTGGTCAGTGGCACTGGCTGACTTTTTCTGTACTGTGAGCATATGGGATCTTGTCTCTGTAAAAAAATCCAGCCATCAATTTCTTTAACATGTTACAATTAAACATAAGTGCAACAACATAAAATATACAACGTAAGATATATATTTCTCTGTTTAAGTAAGCATTCACCTCAAAAAGTTAAGAGATAGAATAAAACAAACTTTTATTACATATAATGCAGCCAACATGAGAGAGCATTTGTAAATCAATAAAATGCATTAATTTAGTGTCTTCCTATCTTTTGAGATCAATGCAGGGGAAACCAAAACATTCATTTATATTGTGCTTTGAGATTTATCAGTATTGTTCCTCAAACCAAAAAAGAAATGAATGCAAGCAGATCCAGGAAGGTACAACTACTGTGGGCTTCTCAAACACATTTTCCGGAGAAAAAATAGACACGTCCAAAAGGAGAACCAAAAGTCAAGTTGTCTGACACATTGTTTTAATGGCTAACATGAAGCCCCATCACACTCAGTGTGTCACAACAAACATAGCCTTTGACATGGCAGAGGAAGAACAGAGCAAAGTTCACACAGATGTTTTTCACACGACAAAAATCTGACCATAAATGCTCTGTTTGATCACCCCACAAAGCTGCTGAAATGCTTTGTTGACCACACAGTAAGCTGCTTCTTCTTGCAACATGTTTCTTATGGGGTTGGGTAGAGTGATGGGGGTCTACATGTGGGTGGTGATTGACCTCCCGCTGTCGGGCCACTGGCCTTCACCTGAGCTGGGGCAAACTGAGCAAGAGGACAACTGACATCTTGGCTTCTTTGGCTCCATCCATGGGTGGCGGTTCATTTAGAATGGCTAAGGGCTGGGAGGTCAGTGTGACAGAGTAAATTATTGTGGGGAGTGAGAAGAGTGAACTGAAGAGGAGACGCAGGGGTGGAAGGTTGGACTAGTTGGGGGTAAATCATTGAGAGGCTCAAGGGGGCCAATAGGTGATGGAGGAGAACATTAGGGGGTCGAGAAAGTATGAAGAGAGAGGGTAGAAGGATGGGGTTGGTTTGACCCCATTCCTCTGAGGCACCCTGGCCAATGGGCTAATCCTCTTCCTGATGTGGGATTCAGAGCTGTCATTCAGTCAAAGCCTATCTCAGAGCTGATGTGACGAGACCTCCCAGCCAAAAGAGAGAGAGGGCAGTTCCCACCACTATCACCACTGCCCCATACCCCTGCTGTAATCAGAGTCCTACGTGGCCCTATTCAACTCTTACCCATTGTAGCTCAACAGATAAAGTCGGCTGCAGCTTGATAAATTGGTTTACATTTTGTCTACTTTTAAAAGAATGGTTCAAGATCGTTTGTATTTTTTCTAAGCAATTGCGAAAAGTGTGAGCAAGACAACTTCCTTTCTGAAAACGACAAATCCATTGACACGTCAAAGAGATGCAACATTTGCCAAATGATACTGTTGGTTTGGGAGTCACACTTGCATGAGAGAAGTTTTGTTTAACTGGTATTGTCAAAAACGATATAGTAATATATCAACATTTAAACTGCTATCATCCTGAGTCTCGAACTATATTTCAAATAAACGACAAGATTTTTGGCAACACTTCCAGTTTCCTCATAAATTTAAATTCCCTCTCACCACTCATTGATTTTACTTCTTAACTTCCTGCAGTCCCCCGCCCTTATAGGAAGTTGGACATTTAGAGATGAGCCTTGCGTAATCCTCCTAATATGAACCATACTCTTGGGTTGCAGACAGAGTGAATAGTGTAGTGCTCGTGGGGAGTCTTGGGATGTCTGGGGCACTCACCAGAATTTCTCCAGCCCTCCGTGTTCCAGGATATAACACAGATAAATTATCTCAGAATCAAAAGGGATAACAAAAACTGGTTATTAAAGTGTACTTGCAGCTTTGTTGGTGTGGATGTGAAGATGGAATATTTACTTTCTTTGGCAGAGGCTGCAAGTGATACATTTTAGACCAGAGAAGCTGCATTTTAGTCACAAAAGAGACTTATCAGCAATCTATTTCATTATTAAAAACACCTTTTTTTGTTTTATGTGTTTGCAAATTTTGGGGCACACACAATAAATGCACGATGACAAAGTAAGGCGTTGGCCGTGAGCTGGATGCAAGCTGTAATTCAGGTAAGTGGTAAAGAGGGAACTGCTGTATCACGCTCTGTCTTTAGTTCAATTTATGACCTGCCAATGTCACAAAGAGTTGGCTGTGCAAAAATGTAACTGACCCAAACTCAGACCCCCTCCTAAAAAGATCGATGTGTGTACCTCTTTTAGCAATAAACATTTGTTGTGTTTATTTGTTGGTGTAAAATGGCAGTGAAACCTGAAATGCATGTCAGCTGCCATGCTTAAAAAGGGAGAATTGCCCTGTTTGTTGTCCTTGCAGGCTCAATTATGATATTTTCTCAACTTCCTTAAATTTATCTGCTTTTCTCATCTGGGATCTCTCAGCCAAGAGCAACAAACAGCTACAGAACGGAAACACATCCATATGCATGCTCACACATGAGCCTAGTGCGCAAATAAGTGAAGGTAGGAACACACACAGATGATGGCAGACACCCATTGAAACTGTTCTTGCTCTCAGTAGCAGTCACATCCATTAGCACATGCTTGCATGTAAAATCACCTGGTGCTATCAAAACATCTTTGAAAGGCATATTACCGCGCCTGACTTTGAGCATGAGCCAAGATAAAACCTCTGTTCCTGCAGGGCTTCATGAAATAAATGTCGAGATGCACCAAGAAGCACCGACTAGGAAATCTTAGCGTGTGAAACCTTGTCTGTGACTTTGCAGCATAATTGACACATCATAAAAAATATATTGCTTTATAGGTTAATGGTTAATGTTTACAAAGCTGATTGAACAAATGCTTATTTTTGGTTTTGAGTTATTTTTGGGTTAATTTGAGAAGTGACATAGATGATCACACTTTTATTCCAAAATGTGAACTATATTCACCTTGGGTCACTAAGAGCTCAGAGACAGAAAACATCTGATGCCTATCATCATTTAAGCTAAGCCTTTGGTCAGCGCTTTAAAAAAAAAACGTTTGCATTAAAAAATATTCAGGATTTGGCTTAATATTACAAACTGTGCATTCAGACTAAATTTTTCTAAAAGCCACCACAGTAAACGGGACGATATTACAACTGAATCTATGTTGAGATATCTCTTATACAGAAAACCCTTTTACCTGCAGTTTTACCAATGAAATTCATGTGCTTTCCTGCTGAAAAGCTACATCTTCCGACTTTTTTTTCTTGTCTATTCTGTGTTTGCTCTGCTCAAAGATAAAGTCTCCCACAGCTTGACTTTTCCAGGGGCTAAGCTAATTCAATTACTGGGGGCATGTTTGAGTGTATACTGGAGTTCCACCAGCATGAGCCAACATCGCAGAACAGGACACACTGAGGTATAAAAGAGACTCTGTCAGGTCAAACATTCACTGTTGATAATAATGAAGCCAATATAAATATCTCATCCGAGGCATAGTTTTCAACGTGCAGAAAAAAAAGATCATTTTGTTACTTGATCTTTCGGTCCATCAGCTTTTATATTAGAAAAGCACGGTTAACTTCAACTTGGTCCACTTTTATCTGCTGGAATGTGATGAACAAACATGGCAGGCGTTGAGAAATGAAAATGAAGGGAGAAAACAAAAGCAATGGATCATTGTCAGACATGTCGTGAAGAAAACAAACAAGGCTGTCTTCAAAATAAATCACGAGAAGATGGGCAAAGGATCCCGCATACTTAAGAGCAAACATGAACTTGTGCACCTCTTGCAATGTATTTTGTGTGTGTTCATTGGTACAAACAAAATATTAAACCTGTTTCAGAACACTCAATTTGGCTGCAATTATATATAATGCACAGTGCTTTTCCATCCGAATGGAGTAAAATGTGCCTCTCATTCAGCCATTCAAACACACACACTCAAGCACACAGGCACTCACGCATTGTTGGCAACCAAGCTGGCATGCTAGCAACATGTGATTCATAAGAATTCAAGTATGCCCTTATGTTAATGTGAGCAGTACAATATCGCTGCATGCATGTCACTGTAGTTACAGAGGGCATTCCAAAAGGAGGTATACTGTACTTGATGGTCCACATGAAACGATCTATGGTTAACTCACTGATTCCATTCAGCTTTATTCACTGACATAATTCCTGCCATCTACTTTACCAATACAAGCCATGATTATACACAACAATCTTACCTTCCGATCCATGTATGGAGTGATTAACAAAGAGAACTTGTATTATGCCAACAAAGTTGTTTTTAAAAACAAAGCTTCATTCACTTCACTTTGTTTTGTTTTGTTTTCCAGGACACTCTTGAAAAAGAGTTTTTTAATCTCAATGATTTTTTTTTTCCTGGTTAAATAAAATAAATAAATCATTTTAGTGGCATCTTTTTACCACATACTTTTGATACCACATTTTTATTGGACAAATTTTCGGGGGGGGGGGGGGTTCCATCACAGCAATTAGTGGGCATGCAATGTCTGAATCAGAACAGCACCTCGATCTTCTGACCAACTAAAACAATTGATTGGTAGGGTCAAAAACTCTGAAAGACAAAAAAAAAAAAAAAAAGGAAAACCATAAAGGAGAAACCAGGACCATAAGCGACAAATCAAAACTCGTATGAGAAACCAACACTGTAAGCAACAGGGGGGAAAAAAGCAAAAACGGAAAGAAAACTGTAAACAATGCAGTCACAAATGAGAGTTCTGATGTGAAATCAGTTATCCTGTTTTTATTGTTATATTCACTACAGCCAGTTAACAGTGCTGAACACAAGATTTGTTGTGCCTTTACATGTCCTCATTATTATTTATTATTATTATTATTATTATTATTATTGATATTATTATTACCAACATTTATTCTTTGCTTTGTTTCTTGATAAGTTAAAATGATGAAAGTGAGATAATCCCTGATGTGTGTAATTCACTTGATAAGTGACAAACAGCATGTAAAGGCAAACAACAGATCTCAGAGACTAAGCATAAAAAGTGAAAGTGGTAAAAACAGGACAACTCATTTCATAATAGCACCCTCACTTGTACTTTAGTGTTTTCTACTTTACAGTTTTCTTTCCTTGAGTTTTGTTTTGGTGCTTTGCTTATGGTTTTGGTTCCTCATTGACAGATTTGATTCTTTCTTCTTTTTTTGCTTATGGTTTTGGTTTTCTCATTTATGTTTTTTTTTTCCTTTCAGACTTTAATTTCAGACTTCCTTATCATGGTGACTCAAGAAACCATCATGGCGACTTACACCAGCAAAGTGAGTAGCCCCCCCCCTCCCCCACCCCATATATTTCTCCTGTCCGTTGATGACTTATATGTGGGCAACAAGGGCCGGTGTGCTGGGCCACCAAATATTTTGATTTGGAAAACACAAACGCACTGATGATATCTGAATGACGCGCAGACAACAACACACAAACCTATAAATCACTTCAGAACCAGCTGTCATGACAGACGTGCTCCAGGCCTGTAGGGGGCGTGGATTAGAATGTGCCATAGGTATATACTGGTGGATTTTTAGGACAGGCAGTGACATCAACGTGGAAGTAGCAAGTTCATTTTCCCAGCCTTGCCACAATAACCACTTCTCCCAAAATTTAATTTGAAATGGCGCCTCCTACAGGCCAGGATAACTTTAATTGAGATGCCTGGATATCCAGCATTTCCTCTGGCATTTTTTCCCCAGTAAGTTTTCTTCTGGTTGAAGTTTTTTGGTAGTTTTATTGTATTTTTCATTGTGAGCTAACGTACATATTCACTGTGATGGTTTTTTGAATTACTATGACAAAGAAACAGATCAAATCTGGATCCAAAAGCATGAATAGAAAGGTAAATGTGTGGAAGTTTGTAGTTAAAATGTATTGAATTAACTCGTGGTGATTATTTTTGTAAAAAATTGCTGCAACTGACACTCTCACCTGCAGACAGAGCATTAGTTCTGCCGACCCTTCGCCACCTGGCTGATCAATGTATCTTTCCTTCATGTCATTCCTCTTCAGACTTTACTTCATCTTGCCATTAAATACTCAATTTTATGTTGTTTTCTTTTTTTCCTTTGTGTAGGGATGTGCTGCCCCGCGTAGTGTACACTTACCAGGTCCAGACCATCTCCAGCAGCAGTGAGAGTGAGCCTTCCCCACCTTTGGTTCACGAAGTTGGTGCACCCTACTGCGGAGATGGACGCATCCAGAGGTACCAGTCACCTATAATAACATGATCAAGATATATTTATTTATATGAATTGCATGCATGCATAAAGAGTTGCATTAAAACTGTTTTTAAAAAACAGTCGTTTTTTTTTTGTTTTTTTTGCCATGCAATTTCATGTGTCGATGCTTTCTAAGTAAAGCATCTTGCAATTTCAGTTCCAAAGGGGAGGAATGTGATGATAGGAATTCTATGAATGGGGATGGCTGCTCCAGTCAGTGCAAGAAAGAGCCCTTCTTCAACTGTATTGGTAAGTCTGAATGTCTAAGGTCTGGGAATGTTTACAGTCACTGGTTTATTACCCTGTGTTCAATCAGAATTGAGTATATTCTTTTTATTATTAATTTGTTTTTGTACACATTGGAATCGTTTAATTAGGAGAACTGTTTTTTAACAGTAAGTAAGTTTTATGGTGTGATACTTGTTCTGGTCTGTTCTTTGCATTGACACAGGTTGATCTTGGATGCTTTCGCACATGCACAAAACTCCTTAGAACTTCCTGAAATGTTGGAGATGAGGTGCATGTGTGAATGCAAACAGTCACATTTTTCACTCCTGCCAGCCACTTAATAAATACTCCATGTGAAATCAGGGTGACATGATTTGAGAATGCAGCAGTCAATATTCAGGAAAGTTCACTGGGTGCAAATGGGGGAAGGGGCGAAGACGTTTGTATCCTGACTGTAAACACCCATCTGGTGTGAGCTCTGTGCACAATATGATGCTGCTTCGTCATGCTTATCTTTTTGCCAACATGTCCTTTTTTTGCGATTTTGTTTTTGTTGATAATGTGAATATGTCAAACTACATGTTGCACTGATAAACTTGTGTACAAAAGCAAAGACTGACAGGGACAGCCTCCCTCTGTGAGGAGCATGTGTTGTGTGAACAAGCAAGTCAAGAACATATCCAGTCTCCAGTCTGCCTGAAATGTTTTAGAAATTTTAAGAGCGCACAAGTGAAAATGTCTTTAGCCTTTCTTTAGGCATCTTGACTGTACAACACTGTCATTATACAATGTCTGACACAGACTGGAAAGGAGAGAATAGATTATGGAATACACACCGTATTGAAAGTTGTTTACTGATATTTTGCAAAATCAACAGTAACTGAAAAAAAAGCAGAACGATAAACTATAGTGTGCCTTACTACGTAATGAGCTGTATCTAGCGCTTTTTTTAGTATCTTTTTTAAACGTCTCTTTGAAATATCTCACTGGCTGAAAGTGATATTATTATTATTATTGCAACATTACATTACAATATCTTAACATTGGATAAGTTCAGATTTGAGCAACAACATTACAGAATGTATTCAATGTCTCTTTGGGTTTGATTGTTTTTTTGTGTGTTGAAATAGAAACATAATAAAGTCGTAAAGTTTTAGAAGAGACGCACGTGGTAACTTTGTGAATGAACACATTTGACATCTGGGTGTCTTTTATCCAAAGGCTTAATGCCTTCCTTGAGGAGAGGGAGGGAGAGAGAGAGACAGAGAGAGAGCGAGAGAGAGAGAGAGAGAGAGAGAGAGAGAGAGAGGAAAACACATTAGTTACCATAATCACTTCAGCCTCTTGTTTAAAATAAAAATCTGGAAATCATTATTTTTAAAAGAGTGAGTCATTTTACACAGTTGAGTGACTGGCATCCCCTGCGTTGTTGTTTTTTTTTATGAAGAGATGGATGGTTTCCTCTTCACTTCCCCTGCTGTCTGGCGATCATTTCGCCCCCCTGTTGTGAGTGTGTGTGCCATTGTGCATGTACAGTCCATGCATGCATACACACATGTCTGAGCCTCTGTGAAGTGGCCACTTAATCCCTGTCAGATTGCTGGACTGCATCGACGGTGCTGTTTTTCCACCAACTGCAGTACTCAGGGGCTTGTGTAATTATGTGTGTGAGTGGGACGCTGTCTGACATAGTTGTAGTTTTGCAAAGAAATCTGAAACTATAATGATGGGACCTTCTGTCCATCTGTCGGCATGTGTGAGTGTCTGCCTGTCAGTGTGTTGGATGGTGGAATAGAGCTGGATGGAGAATTGACAAAAAAGTAAACAACAGTGCCATGGTGCCTCAGTCTGGATGAACTTTAACAGGCTGTTCACACGACTGAGTCAAATTATTACGATATTGTCAAATTCTTCCCAAATGACCCCAACAGTTAAAGATGTTTTAACAGGTTATGAAAAAGACTGAAATGATTATTGTGGCTTCTTTGTGACCTTTAAAAGCAAATATGACCACCAGCAACAAGGTCTATAATTTCTGATTAGTTATACAAGGAGATGAGAAAATTATCTTTCAGATAACTTTCCAAATATTTATGTTTCCTTTCATGGCGTCTATAGAGTAGCAACCCAAGCTAGTATTTAGAAGAATAAAACAATATCTCTACATGGCCTTTTTTTTAAAAACACCATGCACTGTAGCATCCTTTTCAAATCATTTCCATGTACAGTAAAAGAGTGACAGATGTCAGCTTACAGTTATGGTCAGTACCATGATTTATTCTAAGAGTGAAGACATAGCCTCCTGGCAAGCCGCTTTTGCAATAAGGAAAAGTATAAAGACAAACACTTTTTTCTGTACCAGGGTGTAAACATGTTGGCCTAAAACAAATAGCATGTCATCATGGGCTATATAGTGGGGATTCCCTGGCTTTCAGAGCCAGCTTCAAGTGCACACTTAAGAAACTGCAACTGAAACTGTTTGCATCATAGGGTACTCGGGTATCTGCCAAGAATCAAGTCTTTTATAGAAGTCAGTGTCAGGAAAAGAAAATGATGAGGAGGAATTGCAATTACATTTTAATGAGCTTTATTGACATTCTTGCTAAAACAACAGCAAAACTTTTGAAAGGTCAGACGTGTCCCAGCTTCGTGAATTGTCAGTGTAACTTGGATTGCCTACAGACGTTTCTTTTCTCAATCTCTATCCATCTTTGTGCATGTCATCGCTCTTTTTCTTTCTGAAGCTGCATGTTTCTCTTTTCTGTCTTGCACTCTATCACCTTTTCCACTTTTCCTGCTATCTGTTTATTCTACCCCTGTCCCAACGCTCCTTTTCCACCCTTGTCTCTCTTTTAGCTCGCACTCTCCCCATTACATGTGCAGCTTACATGAGCTCCCTCTTCTCCGCCTCAGTCTCGCTCCTCGCCTTCTTACTTGCCTCTGTTCCCGCTGAGTGAGTGGCGGGAGCCTATTCCGTATGCCCCCTCAGTAGCCCCTCGTTTTGCCGTTGCCAGAACACAGAACTGACTTTAGTTATTTGGCCGTGCTGGAGAGGGGCTGGAATTTCGAGGAGGAGGCCCCGGCCAACTTGGCACAGAATGCCGCCTTTCCCCCTAACTGGAACCCCACCGGCTGACACTGCTTTAGCTGAGAGCTGAGAGCAGTGAGGCCCAGGCAACCTTCTTGCTCTGCTCCACCTCTCCTCCAGTCCATAAGCTTCCAGTTCCAGACCTTAACTCTGGTTGGGACGTCTGTAAAAATTACGGCTGTATCTTTCTTTACTCTTGACTTTGCCTGGTTTACCCCCTTACTCAATTGTGACTCTGTTTGACTCTCTCACGCTCATTTTATCACCGTCTCCTTTTTCTTTCTTTGTTGATTTTCTCCTGATGACATCCTTTTAACTCTTTGTAGATTCTCACCTTCACAAAATTATTTCCCCTTTTTCATTGCCAATCCCCCCCCCCCCCCCATCTTCTTCTCCCCGCTTCTGTATCTGGTCCTCTTCCCTCTTCAAAAACAAAAACTTGAGAGCATTAAAAAGTGCAGATACATGTCTATAGAGAAGTGTAAAACAAGAAGTGTTTCACAAATACCTACCCATTTAGAGAAGAGGATAAAGTCAGGGATTTCTTGACACCCAATCTTCAGTTTAACTAATAGAATTATTTGTACGGTAAACTTAAATAAACTGTGATTTTTCCCTCATTGGTTTTTCACCTGCAGAGGAGCCCAGCATGTGTTACTACTACGACGGTGATGGTGTGTGTGAAGACTTTGAGCGGGAGACTGGAGTGAGGGACTGTGGCCTCTACACGCCCAATGGTTTCCTCGACCAGTGGGCCTCTTCTGTGGAAGTTTCCCACGAGGAGAAGCCTTACTGCTCTGGCGAGGTGTCTGCTGGATATCCTGCTGTCACTAAGGTAAGGCAGATTTTATACTGAATGAATCTGTTTGGCATTTTTGTTCAGCCTCTGCTTTCATTTCTGTGATTTTTATTTATTTTTTTACACATTGCATTTGGTGCGAGTCCAAAGGGGAAGACTCTTTGATGTAAATGATCACGTCAGAGGTTAACAAGCACTAAAGCGTTCCATATGAAAACACTTAATCAAATATCATCAAACAACAATTAGATCAATCAAAGAGTCTTGTGTTCCAATCAGATACTGACAAAATGACTTTATAATGGGGCTTTTTAAAACAGGCAATCTTCTAAATTTGTTTGGTCTTTGCTCTTTAATGATTTGGTCCCTATCACCCATTAATCAATTCACACATTGATGATAATGTAGCTTTAATTTTCAAGGAAAAACACAGCTTATTTGCCAGCTAAGTCATACAAGAGATTGCAACATTTAAAAGTTAAAAGTCTCCCAGCGTGGATGAAGAAGATTGCTTGTCCACTGAAGGCCTTTACCAAGCATTTATCTGTTTCACTTTCACTGCAAAAAAAAAAAAAAGTTGGGCCGATTTCCCAAAATATTAGGGTGAGGCATACATTCATGCGCACACACTCAAAGCTTGGACATGTGGACGTGCATTAGGCTAAATCCTTTTTAATCCTCTCCCTTAATGTGCGTGGTCAAAGCAAAGGCATGCTGTTGAAATACACAATCTCTTAGCTATCTTTACTATTCATCATAAGTCATTATTATGTATTCATATGTAATATCTTGTTTTCCAAAAATCTTTTCGGGGTAATTGTTTACACCCAGTTTTTCATTGTTTGCAGTATATTGCTTTATATTCAGTCTAACACTTCAAAGAAGCGACTTTATTGGAATGCTGAGGCTTAACAACTAGACTACACTTTGTTTTCAGAGGTGTGTGTGATGTTGAAAATGTGTGCTGTTGACTGAGGAGCTTGTTCTCATTGCTTGCCATCCATTTCAACAGGCCAGTGAACCTGGTATTGTTGAACGGCTGCGGTCAGGGATTGGTGCAAACAAACGATATGTGCAAACAAAGATAGGAGTTTTTATGGAAACCATAAATCAGTTTGATTTTTGTAAGGCACCACTTCTGTCTGAACCAAAAAAAGAGAGGGAATATGTTTTAGCTAACAACGTTTGCTAGGGGTCTCGTCTCCAAAACACATGAGACACCTGTGGAACATCTCCATCTTCCCAAAGAGAAAGTGTTTCTGCTATGAAGAACACATAAAAAGCACTTAAACTGTGAAGAACACAATGTTCCCCATAGAATCACATGTGATGAGGTCACTCTATTACAAGGCCACGGACTGTTTACCCGTTGTGGACACATAAGTGCACATTTGCAGGTGTGGAACAAATTCAAACGCAGGTTTACAAAACACATCTGTCTTATCACTATCGCCGTTCTTGTTATTGCACTCGCAATAAGTTCCCGCACTTTGTCATCCATCCAGAATATTACGAGTTGGAAAGCAAGTTGGTACACATGTTACATCATAAACTGCGTTCTGCAAACCCATTCTCCAATCCAGCATCAGGACATTTAATCACTGACATTTATTTTTCCTCTCCAATAACATGCACTCCAGCAGCATCAAATGCCATCTCTTAAAGTTCAAATTAACTTTGATTACACCGTCCTTGCAGTTTTTTGAGAATACACACATAATTCTGGACACAGAATGGTTAACAAGTACCTGCCTGTTGTAGTCACTCAAAACAGGAGATAACAAAGCATGACCTCAAATATCTGAGTTGAGAATCTTGTTCAGAAAATGCAATTGTGCAACAGCATGCATGGGGCTACGTCGAATGCCCTGAAGGCTCATGCCACAGATGAAGCATGTGTGGATTCGTTCTGGAGATGAAGACCCGCCTTTGTTCATGGATCCAGTTGAGACGTGACCACTTAAGAACAATACAGTATATAAAACAAAAACAGTGGCTAATCAGTACCAAGCAACTTTATTAAAGTTGATATCTATTAATAAGTTGCATTTCATGATGTCTGTCATTTGGCATTATAATCATACAAGAATTGGCTAACGAGTGCCCAACCATAGTGATTATATTCAGGCATGTGGATCTCATTTCGTCGTACTTCGTTCCAGTTTTCAGTTTGTCAAGAATTGTTTACACAAGTGATATGATTTCTTTGTGTGACTTTGAAGATTTCTATGGTTAAAAAGGAAGTGAATGTGATAAAACCAAGAGCAACAAAGTTCAAGCCTCTAAGCTGTGTAGTTACTTATGGTATATAGTTTATCTAAAATCTTTGTGGAAAAGATCATTTGTTTTTTCTGAACAGTGGAGTCTGCCAAAAGCCCCATGGCTTTCTGGAATCAGATTCAAATATTGACCTTTACAGGGGTCTAGAAGGTCTAGAAGTACTTAGAATAAAACTGATGATTGTAACAGTACATCTATTGGCTATTTTGTGTACTCAAAGTAATTGACACTGAGCTATCAAGCTATCTGCTCCATCTCAAGACCTAATTTACAAATCACTCGGTGCTAATAATATTCTGGCCCAAACGCAAACCCATAACTAGTCCTGCTCTGTGCAGGTTTTCCTTGTTTTGTGTTCTTTTGCTGACCAAGTGGTCGTGTCCACATAACGATGAGCTATGAGGCAAAGGAAAACTTTTTCCTTTTTTTTTCTTCTTTTTTTTATACTGAAGTTCAAAAATGCAAATTGACGTTCACGATTTAAAACAAAGTTTCCTCTCTTAAAGGAGCAAGCAGGGGCAACTAAAAACGTGTGCGTAACGCACAAGAGTTTTGTTAGGGGTGCATTTAACTCCCTGCTTGTGTTTTGCAAATAAGAGGGTTTCTATTTGAGTCATTTGCACAAAAGCTGAAAATTCCTTTTGTGACTAAGGCCCTGAATGCATCCCTTTTGTGTTAACACATTGTTGGATGTTGCTATGTGAAACAGAAAGCCTTCTGTGGATATTAATCTCTCAGGATGGTTACGTTTGTTTCTTTGTCACTGGTTTTCCTCATAGCCAGAGATGTTGTTGTCTCTATGGGCACACGCTATGCAGAGGGTAATTTTCGATAAGACATCCGTTTTGTTTTCATGATAGATCAGCGTTATTCACAATAAGGCTTGGAGCTGAGGTGATTGACAAGTGAGCGCTGTGTAACTGGTTGTCAGGAGGCTTAACACCTAGCTGACCTCCAGCTCTTAGCCTGTCATTAGGTTGACTGAAAGTTAGGCTGAGACAGCATTAACAGCATGGCGACCACCATCGACTGGCTCACAAAGCTCCCTGCAGTAACAGACGGGTGACGTCATTTAGGTTTCAACCATTAATATTTACAGCCTATAGATTTTTGGTGGGCGAATAAATTATGATATTGGAGTGGAGCTTGGAAGAGTACACTGATAAAATATATCTAATCTAAGGAAGATATTGAAGGCAGTGTTCACGTGATAGTTTAATTTTGAAGAATACAGGAATAGTATCTTTTTCTGAGGAACAACAGTTAGGAGCACTAAGAGCACTAAGTGAAATTATATAAGACTGAGAGTGACCCTGTCAGGACCTAAGCTGCTGTTGGAATGGTTGGAATGGAGAGCTGTCGTTTCTTTCACATCAAGTAACCCCTTGATCTCAGCCATGCACAGACCAGAGGTAATGTCATTACCCCAGCAGGAAGCTTCTGGACTTAGTGTCTGGTCAACAACTAGCATCCCTCCACAATATGTACACAAATTGTTCTTCTAATGGATTTGTGTGGACTCATTCACACAGGCAGGATCCAAAGAGTCTTCAGCGTCAGGGTCTTAACGCTGACAAATAAACTTGCTGTGTTTATGTCTTTGTAAGATGTGAAGCCCCCTCAAGCCATGGATTTAGCCATTCCTTGGCTTTTCTTAATCTCTGGATCCTGACTTGAGGAATAAGAACCATTCTTCCAAATCAATCTCCCTCATTGAGTGTGAAAATTAACCCGAAGACAAGACAAAAAAAGACCAATTTATTATTTCAATACGGTCAATATATATATATTTGTTCAAGTGGCAAAGCGGTCAAGAAGCCGTAGTAATTATAACTCTTGTCAGTTTGGAACAAGGGTAATTTAAGTGAGTGACCATGGAGTTCACACAGTGTTGGATGGGGCCAAATGTTGGGCTTTGGAATGTCAAACTGCTGTTCATGTCCTGTTTCCAACCATAAGCTAACCTTGGTTTCGGTTTTTTAACATAACCACAATCTTTCCCAAACCATACCATGTCTTGACTTTGTTCCCATACCAGATGGGATGATGAGGACACTTGCGTTTGGAGAGCAAAATGGTCAATTCTACGAAAGCATTCAATAAATACTGATTGACTGTAGTTTTCTTCTATTCTATCATCCTGCTCACAGACAGAAAAAACAATCAGCAACAAAAAGAAAACATCTTTTTCAGAATTAATACCTCTTTTTTTTTTAAGGATTCAATTCATGACCTAAAAGTGGAGTTAGAAAACAAAGTATCCAAAATTTGTCCTAATGAAGCTTTTATTTTTATTTTATTTTTTTTTTACAAAAAGGGATTGTAAAGCTTAGTCTGTGCTGGTAGTAGTAGTTAACTTTTATCTGGATCTAACAGTACATTGAAAGCCTTGTTATGCCAAATATCTCATTCATCCTTTTGTGGTTTAAAGCACTTGGGGAAAGCAGGGTTAAAGATGGGTGCCTGAGAATGGACAATAGTCAAGTTTCACTAACTCTGTTTTAAAGAGTTTGTTCTGTGTTAAGGACAGGATGAGAAGATAGTTCATCACTTCCTTCTGATCTGGTAAACAATTCCTGCATTGGTCTTGTGTATCAGATCTGTTTGATGTCTCAAGACACTGCTGATTGTGTGTGTGTCTGTGTGGGTGTGTGTGTGTGTGTGTGTGTGTGCGTGTGCGTGTGCGTGTGCGTGTGCGTGCATGTGATAGGGGTCCTCGCGGATGCAAGAAAGCAACAACAGCACAACAATGTGTTATGAGTACACAAAGCTATGAAGACAGAACAAATGTCAGTGTGTCTATTTGATGCCACTGTGACTGATGATCAGCATGTGCAGCAATTGTGCTGAACTTCTTTCTTCACTTCTTAAATTCAACGCACCAGATCTCAGCAAGAATAAAAGATGTGTAAAGACAAATACATCCTGCACGTTTATAACTAACAGCGTAGTAACTTGCAGTCTCCCTTAAACAGAGTGTAGATGTGTGCTAGATCTTTGTATGGATGACACATATTCATTTTTGGGTCATAGAGTGTGAATTCCAGCACTTACTTGGAATGTTATGGACACTGTTGAAGTATAATTACAGATTTGATAAGATGTTTTTTTTTCTGGTTAGTGTTATCGAGAATTAGCAGCTTGCACAATTCTGATGATATGAAAGAATAACATGGGAGCGCTGGTTGTGTGGTGCTTAGTGCACGCGTCCCCTTATAGTCCTCTGTCCACTGTCATATTGCTCCAATGAAGGCAAAAAAAAAAAAGAATAACATGCAGGTTTGGTTAGGGTTGAATGAAATTAAATACTAATGTGCGGTTAGGGCCTGTAATATAATGTTTTAATGACATAACAAATTATGTATGGCTGCAAATGGGAGATGAAAACACAAGAGTTAATACTTGTACTGCAAGCAATGGTAAGTATGTAATTTGCTTTTTGGAAAATGGTCCAAAAACAATCTTACAGGCCATTCTCACAACAAAATGTCCTCAAATGTGCAACTTTGTCCAATCAAAATACCATGTGGACGCCAGAAAATGTATGGAGTTAATAAAATCAAGACACATTAACGATCACAACAACACTGCTAAATTATTCCAGCCATAGTTTGGATTGTTTTCATTCTCAGACCCATGACACAATGCTGTAGAGAACCTCTAATAAGAGGCTACCTGCAGATACAGTCAGTGTGTCTTATTGAAATGACTCTTCCTTCTTCCTCTGATCAAGCTCACACAGGTACACAGTCAGACAGAGACTCACAGGGAAACACACACACTCCATACAGGATTATAGGGCAGGTCCATAGGGGACTGAAATGTACTACTGCTGTCTTTGTGGAGCAGAACAAAATGTTCCCCCACTACCACACCGTGGAATACGGTGAGCCAGCTCCACTCGCTCTGGGGGGATTGGATTGGAGAGCTGGCCCTAGCAACTAACCTGTGTGTGTGTGTGTGTGTGTGTGTGTGTGTGTGTTTTTGTGTGCCGGTGCTCGTGTGCATGCTCCTTGCCTTCAGGTACACATGTGTAGATGAGTTTTGTGTTCTTAAGGAGTGTGCGTGTACATTGAAAGTTTAACATCAAACAGCAAGCCAGGTGATTTCTCCAGAGAGCGCTGCTGCCCAGGCAATCTCTGACGCAACCCCTGGGCACCCCTGGAGAACACTCCCCTTAATTATACATAAGCAACAGAAGGGATAACATTTTAGTCCTCTCATGCTGCAAGACATTTCCCATATATGAAGTTCAAGCATCTTTACATGCTAAACAAACATATGTGCATGAGGTCTGAATTAAATGAACTGGACCACATTCGTCATCATAGGTAAGTAATGCTGAGAGGGAAAGGAGACGGAGAGGAAAGTGTCTGGTAGAAACAAAGAAACAATTATTGGCCCAGTTTTGATCCCCGAAAAAAAATCCGGCAGCGTTTGCTCACTTCTCTTTATATGTAGGCTATTGCCAAGGAAACGCATTCACACACGTGAACACGTGCACAAACTCAAACACACTCACACAAACGAAGATGTGCATGCCTACAAAAACAAAAGCCCATACAGTAGCAGAGCTGTTGCTTTCAGCTGCACAGGATGGCCAGCTTCTTTGGCACTGCCGCTCTCCCCCCGACATCCCCCCTGCCCTCCCCAAAACCGCAGGGCCCTCGTCAGGCACGGTGCCAGTGACATAAGCGTGTGGTAACATTAAAAAGAAACCTCTGAGATGGCGTTCCTTTCCCCACCGCTTTTACTTTTACCGTTTTAATTACTATTGTGGTTCTGCGATGTGGAAAACCTCATTGTGCCGGCAGTTTTTTTTTTTTTTTTTAGTTTTTTTTTTTAAATTTTATTTGTGGCACTGATGATCTCCTGTAACGTTTTCATGCAGGTTTTGTTGCAATTTTATTGACCATAGGGGACCACTGACTGAGCGACATTTTAATCTCTGCAGATCCATCTGTTTTCAACTTTCAAACATTGTGCACTCGCCAATTTTGACTGTCGTTTGTGGTCCATGCACCCTACCACCCAGTCACTGCTCGTGTCCACCCAGTCACTGCTCATGTCGGCTCTGATGAGGATAATGAGGACGGGAAAGGTAAAATGCATAATTGCACCAACTTTCTAACTTTAACAGCCCCATTTTCAGTAGGCTATGGAAGTGGTCCATCATTAGCCGCAAGACCTATGAGACGGTGAGCTTCGGTGGGTATGGGTGGGGCTGGGTGACAGGACATTACCTCACACACCAGGCGCTCACCAGCATTCCAGTAAACCATGGGATGGTGCTTGGAAACTCATACTAGTTTCTCTCTGTTGCTCTTCTCCTTCTCCCCACAAATGCCTCACAGATGCTCTCTCCTGCAACTTTGTATGTAGGCCTTTGACAAAGGCAGAGGGAGGAGTGGAAAGAAAGAAAAAGAAATACCTTTTGTTGGAAATAAACATTTTTAGGAGGGACTCTGACAGAATAAATATTTTTTCGGAAACTGTTTTTCTGAATTTACATGTGTTCAAAATGTCCAAACGTAAAAGAAAAATCAACTAGGTTAGTGCGTGACCTCAGAGAGTCCTTTAGCGGAACCATAAACTCAGAGAGTTGCTTGTGTCCTCAATTGAGTCTTATGCCATGCAGAGGAAGAAACCCATGTATGAGTACGAGATAGATTGCCCATAAGGTGAAACCTAAACACTCAATACTTATATTCATACAATTGAATGGATGGGAAAAATGAATATGTTAATGTGTGTTTTGATGTTCACTGCTGAAGTGGGCAAATGCCACGTGTAGGATGTTGAGATTTAAGACGATGGGTCTGCAATCATTCTCGGAAATGGGGACATGTAAATTGATGAAAAGAAGAGGGATTGTGGGAAAGTTGGTTGACAAAGATAAATTCCAACAGTTCTAACAACAAGCCAGTCCACTGATCCTATCTACCATTCTTCCACATGGCAAATTGTATGCGAGACATTATGCTGTCACGATGGCGTCCTTGTGTCTGTCTGTGTGGATGGGTTTTTGCTCGCGGGATCACCACTGCGCAACCGAACAATACAAAACCAGGGCCTCACACTGCGCATCAGTTGTATACCATGCAGATGAAGAAACCTAATCTAACTGTTGCATCAAACGAAAACCTTAGGACTGAATATCTAGCCTTAATGCATTTGTCAAGGGGTTGACAGGAGCATGTGCTCATTTCTGAGAGTTTGGAGGATTGTCGTATAAACAGTGACATTTCAATCAAATTTGTCTGGCGTCTCAATAAACTTTGAAAAAGTTCCCCCGTCTCCTCCTAGCTCATCATCTTTATGTTTGAAAAAAAGTGCTCTGTCAGCATGAAAGCACAGTCCTGCAGAGTGAAGGTGCAGATATGATCTCTCTCCATACAGACCCAAACGGCACAGAACAGTACAACTGTTTTGGGCATGTTTGTGGCTGAAAAACAATGAGTGCCATATGCATTGTGAATAAAGCTTGAGACAGAGCAGATAGTTGGGGAGCGAATGATGCACTGTTTTTGGAGATACAGGCGGCCGCAATCCATTCTTTGTGTTTCAGGCCCTCAGAGTTTTTGCACTGCTTTTTTGGACAAATTTCTTGAGGTTCGCCGCTTAGTACTGATGGACATCTTTACTTACTTCTGTGTGAAATGTAGTATAACTTATCGTCTGATCATAAATAGAAGTCTATAATGTAAATTCACTGTAACCTGAAATCGAATTGGGAAAAAAAAGTAAACTAAATCAAACAGCGTAACATTTCTCATTTTTACTGAATCCGTTGGCTTGTTCTAAATGATCCATCAGGGAATCCAATTAATGCAACTTCTCTGCAGTGAGGTTTCTCTGTCTTGTCTGACTCATCCTTTACAATAAATTGCTTGTTTGCTGTTTGTTACTGATATGCATTGACTGATACGCTGAGACACCAATTTCTTATACGGTACCTACCAATTCAGGTTATAATGTGTTCTGATGTTGGCAAAGTGGCGTGGAGTGATAAAATCAAAATAAGAATTCCCATCAGTTGTAATAACATTTAAATGGATATATTTGTTTAAGCTGAATACCAGCAGGGGCGTGTCCAGATGACTCGCTAGTGGTGACATGGGCCCCCCTTGAAATCTGATCGGCTACCCCTTGTGACAACTCATATCCTAAACTATGAATGATTATTTGCATTGTCAGAGGCAGGACTTGCTGGTAGATTTGAGTAGAGATACCTGAAACTAGTGACTTCCATAAACTGTAGGACTTTAAAAACGCAAAGACCACGTGTCAGCAAATTAGAGTTATTAGTCACAGACTAAGATTTTGCAGAGAATGGACATCTTGCATGATCATTAACTGCAAGAGTCATAGAGTCTGTAAGAGTATTTCCCACCATGCACCTGTTGGAAATGAACAACTCCAGCTTTTGAGCAGAAAACTGAACAGAAGGAGAAACTGGTCGCGTTGTGGTGATATTCTTGCTCTCTTCACAACTCACAACAGCAGTTTCTCCTCCCTTTCCACAGACGAGGCGAACTGCACGCTCCTATGCCTCCTGGCCATGTTAACTAGTTTGCTGCTTCCTGTGTGGTGCTGGCTAGAAAACTCCTATTGGTTGTTGAAAAAAAAAAATCACGTCATTGAATAACAATTTGCACAAGACAAGACTATGGACTTGTGATAATATTCAACATGTTTGACTTTGTTGTAATGCCAAGGCAAGAAAAAAAGACTGCCTTCAAACAACTATAATTGAGTTTTATGACCACTTCCACCAAACAACTGAGATCACGGAAGGCCTGCATTAACTGCAGACTTGGATTTGGACCTTCGTATGCATTTGCACATTGGCTAGTGCTACATCCGGTTTCTCTTCTTAGTGATGAACTGACTTCACTTTGGAACCAAATGTCCGTGATATGGGAAAGGGCTGGTGTCCTCTATTAAAACCATTATTATTGTCATTACTCTATTTTTTTTTTTAAAGCCATGGCCAATGTTTTTTCTTTTATTTGTTTTTCTTTATAACTTTAATGAATGTTTTTACAGTACAGACATATTTCCTGCTTATTGAGGCTGACAGTTGCACACTCTCTCTCTCCTCACCTTTATCTCCTCTGGTTTCCTCTTGGCTCCAGTCACTTAGCTTTCCTTTCATCTGGTGTGGTGATTTACAAACACTAGTTTGTATCTGCAGACCTGGATTGGCTGTTGTCTGCCAGTCTGACTCTCCAGCTGGTACAAATTAAAACCATGTGTGTAACTGTTCCTAATCGTGTGTGTGTGTGTGTGTGTGTGTGTGTGTGTGTGTGTGTGTGTGTGTGTGTGTGTGTGTGTGTGTGTGTGTGTGTGTGTGTGTTTCAAGGAAGGCGAGAAGTTGTTTTGTTCCAAATAGATGTCTCAAAATTGGACTTGTGTATCCAACAATGACTGCTATGTCCTTGTTGTGAATCACAACAAGGGAAACATATGTTGACCATGTCCTGAGGCAATGAACGCTATCAGAAATAATTATTTGTTTTATTACTTTACCAAATAGATACCTTTTTATGCCCTCTTTACACAACAAACAACATCACCATTTACAGGCAAACACAACAAACAGGCATTACTCATTATGGCCTTGACCACATTAGCTTTTCTCATCACTTGTAATACATTTAATTTCTTAGAACAAATCCTCCACACTATCGCACTGTCCTCCCCAAAATTTCTTATGGATATTCTCAATCAATCCTTATTTTTTTGACTTGGTTTATATTAAAGAGAAACACAAACGACTTTGATGTTTATTGTCTCTTCGCTTCATTTCTGTTTGGGCTTCTTACATTGGTTGGTTCTTTCAAAGTCGTTCACTTAAAAAAAAAAACGGAGATGATTTTATTAAATATATAGTATTTTGGGATCATTAACATTTGTAAAGAGAGGTGCACATGCAAACTTTGCAAATCTTAGCGTGGCTCTGAGTTCCACACCTCGCCAAGATACTGTAAATAATGTGTTTGACACCAATTACTTTTTATCTCTCAATGTTTTCCAGTGATTTAATATTCTGTGCGGCCGGATTGATCAGGGCTTACAGTATTTCCACAATAGAAAAAAAATCACATCTGTTTCTTATTTGGTTTCATTTGATGATGGATGAGCAATAAAAGTTTATTTTTAAAAAGTCGTATCGTTTCAGAGATGGATATTAAAAAAGGCTAAAAAAAAAAAAAAAAAATGGCACACCAAGACAAAGAGAGGAATTCAGCTGTGTTTTTCAGTCACTACTACTTCCTTGTCTGAATTCCCTTTATGCACATATTATTGTAAGTATTGTGAAGGTGTTTGCAGTAATCTTTATATCTATACCTCTAAGTGTATGTCAAGAACCCAACCTGTAATTATATAAATAATACTAATGTTTCTAGGCCCCAATCCAACACCCTTCAGTGCATTAATCAATGCACGTGTCTTTCCCCCCTCCTTGGAGACTTTGTGTTGACAATGCATCGACCTCTGTCTGTAATTAACACCTGATCATGCGACCAAATGAAACAGGAATAGATTTAGAACATTTCAGACAGGCTGTCAATGACATCTTCCTGAGTCGCTTAATTACACACGCCCCCCACCGCGTTAAGTTTTTCTCCGCCAGATGGGGTTGAGACGGTCTCAGGACTCAGAAAATCTTTTAAAAATTAAAAAAGGACATGCCAAGATGTAGGATGATCAACGCCATCACACTAGGATGGCAGTTTCTGCCTTGATTTCAAATCTACATGTTATTATTCAATGTCAGTGTTGTAGTCAAGACCACACTAAATGAGACCAAGACAAACCCGAGAGAGGAGTGCTCTGAGACCAAGATAAGACTAAAACATTTAGGGATGGAGACCATGTCAGGACCTAGGCCATCAATTTTACGAGAAAAAAAAATCCTTGCGGCTTTAATCGAGGGATAAAAAGCAAATTCCATGAATTGCAGTGTTGTCTTTTTTGAAAGGGGTGTTTTCCTTCTAATCACAGTAATGACATGGAAAAATCTGGAGTACGCCCAGCCTTAAGACAAGACGCCTTTGACTCCGAGACGAGACTGAGTCCTTCAAAAAGTGCTCTCTAGACTAGTCTTGAGACCAAGACCGATTTTGAGTACTACAACTCTATCTCACACTATTGGACGTATTCACAGTATTAACTAGGAACTAAAGAGTATAACAACATATTGGCGGTCAAAAAACAAATTGAAGCAGTTTCCTTTACATGAACAAAGATCTCTTTTGTCACAGGATGTAAACATTATCACACCCTTCCTACTTGCTTAGCTGGAATATTACCTTCAGCATTCAAACACCAACTTACTTCTTGCATAATTTTAAGTGCGGGCTTGTAGGAAAAAGATCTTGATAATTCTGTGTGTGAATATAGAGTTTGGCCATTGTTATAACTTCATTGTTTTAGTTAGTATCTTCTGATGAATTGCAGATTTTTTAACATAAATCTTGACGGACTAAGCTTTGTTCTCACTCTGCCATATATCACTGTACTTTTAGCAAATTTTAAAAGTCCTCACTGTCGTAGCCCAACAGAAAAATCAACAATAGCATAAGAAAGGGCCTTTTAAAGTTTGTTTGCTAAACATAATCGAAGGTAAATTCCAAAACTATGAGTGATGTGTGCTCAAAGGTTTATTTATTGACTGATTTGCGGAAAGTTTAATCAACACATTCTAAGGAAAAATAACCGTAACGGGCAAAGATCAACGCTTGTTATCAGCAACTTGAGCCAGTAAATTCATTTTGACAAGCAATATTACTCTGTGTCAGATCACAGAAAACCCCACACATCTTCTGAAGAACTTTGTTCTGTAACATTTAGCTTTAATAAAAATAAATGCAGCAAGAGAAAAAAAAGGCTGTTATTTTTCAATAAATGACTACAAAGTTTTGTGAACCAACCACCGTCAGCAGTTTCTGGTGCCTGGTTGACCAAAAATTTAAAATGTTGCTGTGGTTTGTCAACTTGTGTTCTTTTAGATTAAATGTTAATAATAAAAGGGAAAAGAAAAGAAAACTGAACTACTGACTTAGTTATGTGTCAGCCCAATGATTCAGTGTTCAGCACTGTCAGCTCACACCAAAAAGGTTTTTGGTTTTTAATCCCAAGGTTGTCTGCCAGGGCCTCTGGAGTTTGCATGTACTTGTTGTAAGTTGGGTTTCTACCAACTTCTTAGAATGTCTTTCCAACATTAAGCCTTAATACGAGAAATATTCCCATTGAAAGAACATTATCTCTTTTTCAAGGAAGGACTGTCAAAGTAGTCAGTGCTATGAATGATAGCTGCTTGGTGCTATCATTGGTGCTATAGCTACTGAAGATAATACTGCAAAAGCCCATGAAAATGGTGTTGCTTGAATGAATTTCTTCTTGATCCAAAAGGGAATCCAATTTTATTCTTTGATGGAAGCCAAATTGCACTCTAAATTGTTCTGTTAGAAGGAGGAGATGATGCTATATAGAAAATGTTGAGACAAGTTCAGTCAACTATTTGTTTGAAGTAAGGCTTTAATTAAAGTAAGACTCTAATCTCTTTGACCTGGTGAAGCACAAGCCCTTGTCTTGTATTCCCATTTACTTCCAGTCTTAATTGTAAAGATTTCCTTTGGGCAAAGTTAGAGGAGGCAGAGATCGATGTAATAGTGTCATCTGCATAAAAATTGAATCCTGTATTGCAGCATAAAGAATGGAATGAATTATGAATGAAATAGGACACCATTTGTATATTCAAAAGTCTAAAATCTGAACAATTTATTTTGACACTTTTCATTTTAACACTTAACTAGTTTTCAAAAGTTGCCTTTTTGGTTGAGTTAGTTAGTTGTGATGTGAGACATTCTGTGCATGCTCCACAGTTCCCACATTGGGTTTTGAACTTGACTTACACCAGCATAAACATAGCATACTGTCATCAGCGAATTCCATTTGTACCAAAGATAGCATAGAGTTCGAACAATATGTACAAAACTAAAGTTGTCCAGCTTCTTTGGTATAATAAATTAATAATAATAATAATAATAATACATGTCATTTATGGGCGCCTTTCAAAAAACCCAATCTTACAAGCAGAGTTAAAAACAAACAATATAAAACATGATAATACGATGTTGGTATAGTATGTAAGAGGTCTACTGGAAGAGGATCCAATAACTATCTGAAAGAATGCATATCGCCATCTATTGAAGAGGAGACAGAAATACTGTCAATAAAACTATTTTCCCCTGGTGCTTGCATACTTGGAACTCAACTATGCATGTTAACATACTGACTATCAAAGTCCAGGAATTCATCTGAGTATGAGTGTAACAAATCTCTTATTCAATGTATTGAGTGATGTATGACTGCTGAAGTGTGTATCACCATCACCGCTCGTATTCCTCGTTTTAATGACTTAATGAAATCAATGATGAATCTATTTAGAGTGCTTTGACTCTTGCCATTTCATGGGGAGGAGGTTGGAAAAAGTGTAATGAGCCATGGGAGACTTGTGAATTGCCTCCTACTGGTGTGACGCTTTATAGAGGGGGGTTGTATGCTTGAGTGCAGGGGCTTTGGCATGCCAAGCAGTGTTTGTCTGTCTCAAACAGTGGGTCGTTAGAAAAACACAACGGGAGACGAGTAGGAAAGGAACAGAGGAGGAGGAGGGGTGTGGAAGAAGGTGTAGCTTGTGCCACCTGTGTTCACATGAATAAGTCATCAGTTTGCATGTGGAAAGGATTTTGTCACCCTTGTCAGTATAAGGGTAGCAATGGAAAGCAGCCACTCTTGACTGTAAGTCATTAGCAGCCTACAGTCAGTTTAAATCATATTGGTTGGGTAAGTCATACAGCCTTGGAGAGAGTTGTGGGTTCTTTGTCAAGTCCAGACCAAAGTCAGTGTTGGGCTTGGAAGAAATCTTGGATTCTGGGAAGCCCTCCACTTGCCAGAGTAAACTAAGCCTTACTTTCAATATTGTTACTGTAGTTATTTCATTAACATAGAGCAAATGACAACTCTTTTTTTTCCCGATTAATACAAATTGGAGATTAACACAGCTACCCTCAAGTGGGGCCAAAGTCTCATGGCGACTGATCTCAGGTGTTTTTCACCTGCATTTCTCATTTCTGCCACTTCAGCTCTGAGCTAAAAGGTCACATCAACAGATCCAGGGGACAGATATATAGACAGATAGCTGCTCTGGACACTTTTCCACAG
The DNA here is from genome assembly GCF_947650265.1 of Symphodus melops. Taxonomy (NCBI): domain Eukaryota; kingdom Metazoa; phylum Chordata; class Actinopteri; order Labriformes; family Labridae; genus Symphodus; species Symphodus melops. Next base: position 4,116,962 of record NC_136706.1, on the reverse strand, counting down.
TGGCAGGACTTTACAGTAGCCTCTTTAGCAAAAGTCTCATGTTACTGGTGTCTCATTTCACTAGCTCAGGGCAGCGGGCGAAACTCACCGTCCTTGGGTATGTGCCCTCTCTCCCCTCTGTGTTATATATTGCTCAATAGTGTTTTACAGCCCTGTCTTTTTGCAGCCTGTTCTCATCTTTTTCGTTAAAAGACCATGTTTAACATCATATCAGTTCTCTACCTTGTTTTATGTTTCTCACCTTAACCCTGCCAGACTTCATCCTGACCTAGCTAATGAGGTGATAATGTGTGGGATACGGATCCTGGATGGGGTCCTTGATCTTGAATATTTCAGCAAAGCCACAGTAAGAAGGCAACTTTGTCATTGTAGAATTTATGATTACTTGACTTTCACACCGTTTATTAGCTGAACTCCTTCTCCTTTGCTTTAAATATTGGCCAAACCTTTATTGCTGATTGTGTTATGATGACAGCTTGGTCATGAACCCAATCACTATTCCTGATGTCTTTTGCCTGGGGTTATCACAATACCAACATTTTAAACAATGCCAATAGTATTGATACAACTTTTGAAACCATGGCAACAACTATATAAGCCAGAGGCACCTAAAGTTACAAAATACTGCACACTGTCTGAAATGCACAAATACGTTTTGCCAATTTTTTGTGCAATCTAGAAAGTGCTCTTTTTCATTCTCTGGCAACAGCTTTTGGTAAAAAAAATATGATTGAAGATCTGCAGTTTTTTTTTTATTATATCGATCATTAAAATAAGAGAGATTGTATCGGTGGTCTTCAGTGTTCAACATTTTGGATAAAAGCGTTTGCTTGGTGAATTGTAGAATTGTTTCAAAACGCATAGAATCATCTAGTGCCAAATCATCAACACTTTTGACAACCTCTGTCTGGCCTATATTTTTATTATTTTTTGCTAGTAATTATTTGTACTACAACAAGGCATCCGATTCTTGAAACATCCTCAAAAGGGTTGTCTTTGCAGGTGTTTTCAGTAACAAGTTTAAGACAACAATAGTGATTAATGCAGTTTGCCTGTTACACATTAGAAGCTTACTTGCACCAGGTACTGCATAAAAGCGTGAAAACTCTCTGAGGGCTTCTAGAGGGCAGGTGTGGTATGACAGGGTTTAAAGAGACAGTATCTCTCGCAGAGACTAGTGCGGTCGAGTACCAGACACAGAGGAAGAGGAGAGGGACATGGTGCGTGTGATGCATAGCAAGGTGACCGGTTTGTTGACAAGACACAAACAAACAAACAGTGCTGCACTGGATGGACGTCAGCTGCACGTCAGAACGAGCAGCAGACAAACAGCTGACAATTGTGGAAAACAGAGGTCACAGCCTTTAAGGGCAAGACAGTCAGAAACTCAAGCCTGTCAAGTAAAATACAAGTTGGTTCACTATGCAGCTAATGGTCATGTTTATATGGTTTGAATACCTCATCCACTGGACTACAGGACGTTTACATTTCTCAACTTTTAAGGTCTGATTTAACGTGCTGAGCAAAAAAACTAGAGAAACTTTGCAAGTGATTGACAAGTGAAACGTGCTATAACTCGCTAGCTGGCAAGTTGCTGCAAGTTGATAGTTAAATATTTCGGTTACATTTCTTACAACATCATCATAATAATAACATGGTCCCTCACTTTCTCCTAAGAAGGTGTTATCTGTTAAATAGAAAGGATTTATTATTATGGTGTTGGCAGCGCAGATTGTTTCATATCAGCTGTTTCTTGTGTCTCTTTTTTAAAAGAAGATGTTCACTACGGAGTACCAGATGGTCCAAAAAGGGATTCTTTAAATTTTGTTTAGTGTGCAAATGTTATTATCCACTTGTGTTTTCTGCACATTTAACTTGATAAGCATGACATAAGATAGTTATCTTATGCAAACAACATAGTTATTTTCCAGCCACAATATATGTATCTTATAACCACAGGTTTGTGTTTAACTTGTTCACACAAGACAATATGTATACTTGTTGAGACTTCTTCCAGTGCTCTATGCTACCTCTTTACATTATTGAATACACAATATTTCTCGACATGTAAGTCATAACAAGGATGCATCTTCTTTTTCTCTCTTCCCCGTAGACGTGCCAGTCCAAGGTGTTTGACCTATCAGATGGAGTGTCTCAGTACGCCTGGTTCCCCTGCCGCGAGGCCCATGAGTCAACATGGGGATATCCTAATTATTGGCTAAAGGTACGATCTATGTAGTGAACATTTTACACTTTCAGCAGTATTCTGTCACTGGAACAAATTACCAAAGTTTGTTTTTTATTCTTGTGGCTACAACAGCTGTGATTCAGTTATCTCTCATCTGGAAGGTTGGGGGTTTGATCCCCAACTCCTGCAGCCTCATGCCCGATGTGTCCTTGGGCAACAGACTTAACCCTAACTTTCTCCTGCTGCTTGGTCAGCAGCATATGAATATGTATGAATGGGATTAGTCACATCTGATGGTCACTTCACATAGCAGCCTCTGACATCAGAGTGTGAATTCGTAGGTCTGACGTGGCGTAAAAGCACTTTGAGTAGTTGGAAGGCTATACAAGCTCGAGTCCATTTCACATTTATCAAAGTTATTAACAAACTGTCAGGAGTTCTTGGGTTCTTGGCTGAGCCTGACACTAGGTCTGTCTTTTCCAGTCTTCTGAGGACTAAAAGGCATCATCAATCGATTTTTTTGTTCAAACCTGACTAGAAAAGAAAGTTTAATGCTATCATCAGCTGTTGCCAAATGATAGCTAAAAGGTTGACAAATATGTTGTTCTACATTGAAATATGGTCTAGTATTATTATGGGCTCAATGGAGAAGCCCTGTTTGTCAGACAGCTATGTTTGTATAAATTGTAATCTAAGACACTGAATTGTGACTGTGATGCAGTTCCTCACTGAACAATGTAGAGTATTCAAGTTGTTGGACATTTGTTCTTTACCTTTTGTTTTTCATTCCACCAGGCACATTTTTCCCATCCCATGGTGGCAGCAGCTGTGATTATACATCTGGCAGCTGATGGGACTGGCTACATCGACCAGACTCAGTGCAACATCACTGTTCAGCTGGTTGACACTAAAGAGGGCATCCATAGTTTAGGTGACAACTGACTGTCTTTGCTTTTAAAATGAAAACTACTTGATTCACCTGAAGTGTGATCTGTCCTACTTCCCCTGCCTTCAGTACATTTCATTCGCTCTTTTTTTCCCATCTTCTCCGTCCTTAACATCCTCTCTACAGGTGAGTGGCGCCTCAGCTGCCGCACAAACCCTTTGGTGATCCCAGTGAGCCACGACCTGTCAGTGGCCTTCTACCACACAAAGGCCATCCTTGTCATGTTTGCGTCTCGCCTTGTGGCCATCTCCGGGGTGGGCCTGCGCTCCTTCCAGTCCTTCGACCCCATCACGATCAGCGGTTGCCAGAGCAATGAAATCTACAACCCCACAGGCCAGAGGTGAGGCCAAGGAACAGGGAATTGGAAGATTGGTGAACATGAGGCTTGCATGTGTTACACACATATCAAAAGCAAAGACATGCATATAAAATCCTGAAATTATGTGCATGCCACACATAGGCATGGAAACACATTTTTTAAAGAAAGTTTGATTTAATGTCACATTTTTACAAGTTACAGAGGAAAGTTTTTACTGTACATTTTTCCCTTTTTTGAAGTACTCGCTGCACATTTATGATATCAGCTGAGTTATATAAATTCGGCAGCTCAACGGCTGAAAAAAAGTTTATGTCACAATACAAAAAAAAATTAATCAAAATCATTGTATATGTGTTTTAAAGTGCATTCAAAACTGCAAACAATAAAAGATTTTATATTTATGTTTCTATTTAAAAAAAACTGGCACAACACCTGAGATAATTAAAACACAGTAACTCACCTGACTAATAGCTGCTAACCAGCTACTTCTGTAGTGCAGAAAAATGGGGAGACCATGTGGTAATAATAATTTTTAAAACAGGTGCTTAACAGCCCTTTTCTAAACTGCTGTACTTGAAGCTGAGTTAATCTGGATACTTAATACTGAGCAATTGATCCCAACAACTTAAGTAAATCATATCTTTGATAAATCGACACTTGATCCAAAGAGGTGAGACGTCTTCAAGATCTTCAAATAAGTCTGGTTGCGTTTGGATCACGCTTCGATCTTCTGTATATCATTTGAGGTTTCTGTTAATCACACTCCATGTGGGATACTTTACCCACATGGCCACCTACCCTAAAGGGTCGGACTTCCTATAATAATATCCTATAACTAAAAATTCAATTCAATGAAAAAACTCTATTTGTGGCTTAAAGTTGTTTTCAATTATTGATATCACTACTCCAGAGTACTCTGATCCATCGATATTTGGCCGACTGTTTGGGATCATCCCTATTGTATAGGGAAACAGAAAATACTTAGCACAAATCACAACAGAGCAAACATGCAGTAACTGCTGTGTGGAGAAGGCACAGAGAGGTCGCAGAAGTACAATTACAATTCTTAGGATGAAATCCAACAAAGCAAAAGAGATCCAAACTTTTCATGCAACATGTGAAAAGTGTTTGCAGTTCGGGCTGTCGTTCAGAAAATAAACCTGTCCAGCAACTCTCAGGTATAACCCCTATAGTCAGAGGCTCGAGATGCAAGGAGCTGTGTGTGTGTGTGTGTGTGTGTGTGTGTGTGTTTATTCCAGTGTGAGGCAGAGGCATTCACTAATTAATGATGCCAACAAGCTGTTTAATGTTAGACGTCTGCCCAAAGCCACAGCTTTAACAGTAAAAGGTTCGAGGGCCAACAAATATATTATCGCTGGAAATTTACAATTAAGCTGACCTGTTGCTGAGCTCCACACATTTGCAACAATAGAGCCGCTGCCCCTAGCACTAAATCTTGTTTACCACCTCAGTTTGTTTTGTGTCGAGTTCTGCTGAAGTGCACACCGAATACAAATATTCTTTTTTCATTCCAACGTCCTGCCAAAATGGGCCTGTTTTTCTTTTGTAATACGTTTTATAATGTTGTTGTTTTTTTTGTTCTTTTTTTTTGCATTCTTCAGCACTACAGTGTTGCCCTTTTTCCAATCCTAACGAGTTGAGTAATCAAACAACCCGTCCATCACGCTTCAAATATGCAGCGTGGGGTTACGCAGCGCTCTCCAGAGCATCTGAAAGATAAATAAAGACGGTCAGATTTAAGCACGAAAGGCGCTAAATAGTTTTTACAGTAATTCCTCAAGACCACCAAAAAAAAAACAATTAACACCCGCCGAGCGACAAATTCGCAAATTTTTTGACACTCCACATTGATTTTGAACTGCTGAACATGTGTTGTTGACTGCATCCCCACAAACATTGTTAAACCAGACCACACATGCACTGGGTGTCCCAATTTACCAATTTCCACACCACTGTCATGCATTAGAACATTCAGTCTGATGATGTCCTTTCAACAAGAATAGGCTCTCACAAACAACCCTCTGCACAAAGAATTGACGATCGGGGGGTCTGTGCCGGGAGATAGAGCTGTTTGTGGCTTTTGTTGTGTGCCAATGAGACATCCAAGAGCACCTAAATAGATTAAAACTGCTATGTATCTGTATCAGCCAGGAAATTGTTTTGTTACCACACACACACACACACACACACACACACACACACACACTAGTTGCGTCTTCCAGTTCTTGCTGACTTATTTCCACAACTTTGTCTAGTTTTCTTTTTGACGTGATTGTTTCTTATTACATTTTATTTTACTTTACTTGCACAAGCTACGAGGTGAAAAACATATTATAATATCGTGATCGGTCATTTTTGTCCTTGCAACATCAGTGGAGAATCCTGGCTCAGTCTCTTTGTGTTTTTTTTTTTTTTTTGTCATTCATCTGTTTCTTCTCCGATTCATCATCTGCCTTTTGTCCTGAATACACCACTCTCAAAGTTTCTCCTTTTTTTTTTTTTTACATCATTCGAGCTTGACTTCCCATCCTTCCCCACATCTCCTCCTCTCCTTCTCTCCTTCTTAATATCATATGATTTCCCTTGGTGTCTTCTCATCCCTCACTTTCACGTCATCTTCCCTTCCCTCCAACTGTTTGCCACATCCCTGCTCTCCTCTCCTAACTTCTCCCCTTTCTGTGCCTCCTGCTCCCGCTCTCCCTCTCTCATTCTCCTGGGCTTGAGCAGCACATTTCCCGTAATACTTATGCCTCCACAAAACACCACATCCCTTTTTCCCTGAGTTGTTAACAACAGGAGCTATTAACATGACTCAGTTTTATGTTCCATGCTTGTCTGCAAATGCATGCACACGTATGTGTTCCCCCTTTCTCCGTTTAGTTTTTCACACCTTTTTCCTCACTCCGATGTTTTTCTCGAGTTTTCAACTCATCACATTTTCTTGTTCTGATGCCCCTCTTTCGTTCATCTCTTCTTTTGTCCTACTTTCTTTTCTATTGCACTGAGCGCTGTTCCTCTTAAATGTAGACTTAAATGCTTCTATGAGACTCTTGGACATTATAAACCATCTCTTCCTTCTTCTGTTTGCATCTTGTAAACATGAAATATGATTTTGAAATATGAACTCACTTGATGTTATTCTCCTTTGAATCACTCTAATCATTAGTGGGGGGAAAAGGGTTTTGAAATTGGAAATTTAGAAATTTCATCATCAATAATTCGAGGGATCAAACGGCCGGGGGGAAAGAGAAAGATTATGTTTGCAACAGAAAGAGGAAAAAAAAGAAAAAAGATGAAAACAGAAAAATAGGGATTCCATTCTTGCAGGAGCAAGTTTAACAATGTTTCTCCAGACCTGTATTTTCTTACATCCCCCTCTTTCTCTCTCCCCTCCTTCTCTGTTGGCTTCATAAGGGAACCCTATACTGTAAAATGTGGACTGTTGTAAAAAGGTGCCTTGGGCATCTGAGCACTCCAAGACTATTAAATGCCTTCTCCATCAGGCTACCAACATGGAGCCCAGGCCAAACTCCACCATTGTAGCTAGCACATAATATATCCTCCTCTCTCTTTATTCCCAAAGTACACAGACGCTGCTTTCGCACACATGGCAAAAATGGCCGCCTTTTTCTCCATGTGGTTTATTGATTTGATATGTTAAGCAGGCATTGATTGATGCATGTGGTTGAGTCAGTGCGTGGATATTTTGTTTGTGAGCAGATGTGTGACTGCTTCCATGTTTGCAGTGTTATTTTATACTCCAAATGTATGTTGGTTGTAACTTTAAATGTGGTTTCTTTCTCTGCTTCTGTCTCCCTCTCTCTCTCACTTTCTTTTAACCGACAATCACCCGCCCCCCACCCAACCCACACACATACACGCTCGCTGGTAGTTGTGTACATTATTCGTGCGAAGCCATTGACTGCCAGGAACCCTTAATCCGCAATGCAGAGCTCAAGTGCAGTAGCCCCGGCCGCCACTTCTACAATGGAGACCGCTGCACCATCTCCTGCAACTCTGGCTACGTCTTGCAAATCCACCAGGACGATGACATCATCAAGAGCCAGGTAAACACACTGCTGCACACGTGTTGGGGGAGCTTGCTGCACAAAGGAGCACATGGGTGCATTAACGTACACATGCAAACACTTAAGTGCAAAAGCATTTCTGCAACATATGGGAACATGCGTGCAGGCATGAATTTGTGAATGCACACATGAACATGAATTGATGCAAACGCGAGCTCACACATGGCCATAAAAGAGGAGTGCAAACATGCTTTCTTTCCGCTCTCCTCTCCTCCTCTATCTCTGCGTTTATTTTGTCACCTGCAGAAACTAGGCTTGGCACGGCAAGCCTCCAGGGACGATGACATCATGAACATCCAGGTAGATGAGTGCTGCACTGAGGAGCGGAGACGCCCCAGTCTCCTCCTCTTGCTGGCTCGCTTCACATCGTGTATATATATATATATATATATATTTTTATATATATATATATATATATATATATATATGCAGACGCACACATTCTGTGTACAAGCACAGACATAATAGTGTTTAGTCTCTTGCTGAGTACGCTGCACCATCACCTCAAACAGTCACTTTGTATCGCTCCTCCGCTGGGACGATGACATCATTGCATAGTGTCTGCTCCCTCTCCCTCCCTCGCTCCATCCCTGCTCATTTTCGCACACATTGAAGTCTCTGTTAAAGGGCAGAGATTTGCTCGCGCTCTCACACAGAAGCGCACACACTTAAACACTTCCATGTCGATACCAACACACATAGGGTAAAGTACAGACAATCTCCACTGTGTAAACAGGACACAGATGTGAGCAGATACAGTAAACACACACATGCGTACACACCACGAGTAAACAAATAAACAGGGTGGTTGACACTGCATCGTAAAGCCTTTTGGATGGGGGCCAAGCTGCTGTAAAGTCCGTATAAACGCTTTATCCTTCTCCACGGCTCTGTAAAGCAGTCTACAAGACAATCTATTAATGCTCCCTCAGAGAGACGGGAGGTTCAGAGAACAAGGTAAATTTTGTTTTTAATGTGCAGTTGAGTCTGGAACTGTATGTGTGGGGTTTTTGTGTGTGAGGCTTTATAGGAGTAACGGTTAAATCAGAAAAAAAAGAGCTGGAGAAAAAGACTTTTACAGGCTCAAAGGACGGGGAAATAATGTTTTTTTTAAAATAGTTGGTCAGCATGCTGGCCTGAACCTTTCATATGGATGCTTTTTTAATGTTTCTGCACACATGTTAAGTAGGTTAAATGTAAATGTGTGTGTATGTGTGCATGCGCAGAACTGCACTGCATCCACTTTTATACCTACTTTATGTACAAACACTGTCAGAAGGGTTCTTCATTCAGCCTGCAGAGACCTCTAATTGCATTACGTTTTGATTGACAGTGCACTGTGCACAATGTGGCCATTCATCAATGTCAATTCATTTTGTGATAAATTATGCTTTTCAGAGAGGGATGGGCAGGAGGGTATAGAGGAAGTGGGGTGCGGGGGGGGGGGGGGGGGGGGGGGGGGGCAGGACAGAATAGAAAAGGTTCATCACAAACGATGACTGACAGTTCAAAGGTATTTAGAGGACCTGATATTTAGGGAAACTTTTTGCATGCATGCAAGCCACTGAAAGGCATCAGGTTGTTGTTGTTGGGTTTTTTTGGTGGGATATCGAACGATCAATTTGCAGTTACTTTAGTACAGGTTGATGTATACTGCCACTGTACACTGTGTGTACACTGTCACTGTCATAATAAACAAAAGCATGCATTTAAAAGATAAAAACAATAATGTGTCGCACATAGCAGGAGAGTTCTTCGACTAAATGCCTGTTGAATTTTGGTTTAAAGTTAAAAAAAAAAAGGCGCTGGGAAATGACTTCACCAGTTGCCTTTTCCTCCAGGAGCAGTACATGAGTCCTCCCAAAAGCCTTTGTAAGATGCATCGCAGAAACAGGAACACAAAGACACCATTCAGTAATAGTTTAAAAAAAAAAAAAAAAAATGCTTGTTTGTTATTTTTGGCTAATCAATGTAGTATGCTAAATCCTAAAGCAGGCTTTGTTGGTAGTTGTAATCCATCAGGGAAAAGCACTATGTTGTTTTTACGACTGCAGCAACCGCGTAGCTGGGACTGAATGAACTGTCGGACCGCAGGACAGAAATTGACTAAGAGGACACGAGAGATTTGAGAGGCACATCCATTCAACATCAAATGCAATAAATAACGTGCGTCATGTCAAGTGATTTTAGGAAATCGTCAAATGGCCGGTGATAAATCAATCTGTCCAAATTCAATGAGCTCTTCTTCCTCAAGTTTCCCCACTGATGGGTTTATAGGTGGGAACCTCTTGTTTCAAAGTAATCAGAAATATGACAAAATAAAAAGAAACAACTTCCCCTCGCCTTAAATCCTCAGTTCAAGTCTTTAAATTTAATGATCTCCTCCTTCTTTCTTCCAAACAAGCACTCAAAAAGACACACACCTCAACTCTAAAGTTGAAACTGCAGTGTGAGGCACGTTCTTGTCTCCTTTCATTAGCCAATTACATTCTTGTTTCGGTGATGTCAAAGCGGTTCTGGGAACTCCTCCTTCTTAGATAACACTATCTTCAGAAACAATCTGTTTCCTTCACATCTCTTACAAGTATATGTGTGTTTTATTGCCATCTGTTTTCTCGATCTTTCTTTCCCTTTATCCTCTCTCTCTCTCTCTCTCTCTCTCTCTCTCTCTCTCTCTCTCTCTCTCTCTCTCTCTCGCTCTCTCTCTCTCTCTCACACACACACTATTTTCTGCTGACATCTGCCATTTAAGGAAAAACAAATCCATCAAACCAACATTACCTGCCTGGTAAAGGATTGCTCATCCATTGTCTTTAAATGACTTATAGTAAATACCCATTATCAAAGTGCATTGGGGAATAACCACTATCTTACTAATGGACGTAGTCTCAGAGACATCACACATTGGTTTCTGAAGATGCCAAATTAGAAATGAGTCAAATTAACTTTTAATCAGTCAAGGAACAGACAAAGATGGAGAGTTGAGGTGGGTCTTTAACTTCTTTGCAAACAGTTATAAAACCTTTGCCAGTCAGTCAATTTAACCATGAGCCCAATCCTGTAGCTGTATACAAAAGTCATCTTTAATCATAGGGGATAAGTTCTAAAAACGTTCGTCCCCCTGTATAGTCTTTAGCAAAAGAGAAACGAGCTATCTGTATAGCTAATTACCGTATTAACCATGAAGGGGGCCTTGACTTTTGGAGTCAGCCTCAAGTGGACACTTGAGGAACTGCACTTTGTTTGCACTTCCACATTGGCTTAATTTTTTTTAACACTGGAGGTTGTCACTTGGATTTAACTCCTGCTTCCAGCATATCCAACCTAAATGGCTCAATATTGATGTTTCATCGCCACCAAAAATGATCAGTCTGAAGAAGATTTTCGTGCACCATTAAAGCTCCTGTGAGGAGTTTGTAGCAGGTTATAAAAACAACTGAAATCAGTACCGATGTCTCTGTATGGCCAAAGAAAAGCAAAAGAGACCATCATTGACGAGATAGATTTTTCTATGTTGTTAATATTTATGCCTAAAACTGCTTCCATGAGGGAGTTGTCAGGTGAATAAATAAACAGCATGTTGCTGAAAAAAAAACGTTTACATTCTCAACTGCAAGACTGAAAGTGAGAATCACATGTGTCTGTTTGAAACGACAAAACCCATGGTGATTAACGCAGATATAAGAAACGTTGTCAGTTTTAGCTGCAGAGACCAGTACTGTATTGTAAAGATCCTGCTCCCTGATGTGTGTATTTTGGAAGCGCTTTTTGCAAACCTTACATTAAAGCAAGTTGCTTGGCAGACAGCCTTGTCTTACAATGTATTTCCTAAATAAAATAGATATATTACATACATACCTAGAAAGAAAAGGTCATATAATAGATAATTTTTGAGTGATTTCAAATCAGACAATTCTTTCCATCTGTCAACCGATGTTTGGCCCCTGAACTATCGACATCCATGTCCCTGTGCTGCTCTGAAGACTGATTAAACCCTCTAAATTCTTACATACCCTGAGAAATGGTTCCTCATGGTTGAAGATGAGTGCATACTCTAAACACTTCCACTTAAAACCAAAGGCCATCAAGGTGGTTTGTGACTCCACTTGGTTTAAATTCCATTTCGTCCACGCCGATGTTAGTATCTTTTATTTTATTTTAAGAAAAATCTAATCCCTCCCAGAATTTGATGTACTTGGAAGCATGCGTGCTTCTGAGTACTGTCAGATTCTCTGTAACACCCAGCCGCATGTTACTGTCCTGACCACATTCTCTAGAATGATTTGAGCGACTGTCAACTTTTTTCCCCTCGCAGCAAGTCTGTATCTTCCAGGCAAATAAAAACTCTTGTCTTCTAAGTAAAGCTGCTTTTTCTTTTTCTCCAAAACGGTTTCATAAGGGCTTTTTTCATGAGGACTAGACACACAAATTACACTTAAATCCATTGCCAAGTCATTTCTTAATAACTCAATATGCAACTGTTTGTAACTCTTTACTAAAAAAAAAAAGACTTATGTGTTTGCATTCCATCTGAACTTGGGAAAACCCTTAATTACAAGGAAGCGTTTGTCTTTTTTGACGAGTTTTGTCTTTCAGTATATCTGTTTTGAATTAGGCAGAGTGGCAGAAAATGAATCTGGAAGGGACTGTGAAATTCTTAAACGAAAGAATGTGCCTGCACAATTACACATACTGTATTTGATGCAGAAAAAGGCACACACACCAAATGCATGCTGGGAAACATGCTTGATTAATCCTCAAAACAACTCATGGTAGATGTGTAACAGAAAATGTTTTCATATGTTTGTGTGCGGTGTTACAACAAGTTTTAGGATCAGCAAACTTCCAACAGTCCACAGTTGTCACCAAGTTTATGGTCAACACATTAACACTAAGTAGATCCTTCCACATTTCTTCCATGCCTGGACTCCCCTAATATGATTGACTAAATCAACTGTACACCCAGCTTTTGTGCAGCATGCACTCACATGTTATGCATATGTTACTTTGTTGGATATCCAAATATGAAAGGAGCTTATTTATTTTCGAGAGAACCTGATACTGTTATGCAGTATCATATAATAGGATCAAGATGAAAGATAGAAAAAAGGGCCTCCATGGGAACAGGGAGAAGGTTGTGAAGCAACAGATCCGTAATGCTAACTGAGTCCAGCTTGTGTGGCCTTAGAGTTTGGCCAATCATTAAAAAGATTTGTGTAATCAAAGTAAACCAAAACAGGGATCGACTTTAATTCATGGTAAAAACACAGGTTTCGTCAAAATTATTGCACTCCAGCAGCTTTGTTGTGAGATTTCTTGGCAGTGCTATCGATTTTAGCATTCTTTTTAGGTTACATGGTGCTATTTAATGGATGAGGATGAAAACAGTTGAGGTTTGGATGATGCAGTGGCTCCCCATTTTGGTCTCATCTCCGCAAATATCATACCACAGGCCAAATAATTTACAGGAAGCTTAAAGCTAGTTTTAATAGGAAATAGGCCTTGGATCAGGACATTTTCAGCTGGAAAAGTTAGGAACCAGAAATTGCCGTTTTCAAGTGTAATGTTTTGCAAACATTACGGTTGCCATCGCTGTTTCCAGGAAACTCGTATACCAGCGAATACTGACTTCTTAATGATAAATTCTCTGCACAATCTCCTCATCACTCTTGATCAGGAATGGTAACATATTGATATGTGTACTGGATGTATAAACATTGACTTCAAACACACACATACACAGATGCACGCACACACAATTAATGAAAGACATGTGGCAAGTCTCCGTCAGACCTAAATCAGCCTGAGTTCCTTCAGCAGTTACCTGTACAGCTGCTGTTTCTTATCAAGGGTTTTTCCCCTCAACGTTGAAAAAGGAGGGGATGTTAATCTATGAAAAACAGGGTCTTAAATTGTGCTTTAGGTTTGTCACTGTACATTAGCATTAGCAGTGCTGATTTTGAATACAGCCCTTCCACGCATTGCTTACAATTTTTCATGTTCCCTCCATGTGTGGATTTCCTCTGGGTTCTCCCGTTTCCTCCCACATTCCAACAACATGTAAGGGTCCAGTCACACAGGATGTACTATGTCCGTTTGAGGGAGTTTGTTTTCATTTTGAGGGGGAAAAAAAACCTCTCATTTTTGCCTCCAAAACTTGTTTTGCAGAGTTTCTTCAAAAGCCCCCAACTTTAACAACTTCTGCTCAGTTTGTTTCCAAACTATCTGGAGCAACGATCACATTGTATTACCTGAATCTAGTTTTTATTTAATGTCAATGCCAAAAATAGTCAGCATTGTAATGATTAAGACCAAAGATATACACTCTCTTCTAACTAAGCATACGTGTGCATCGTGGCTGCTTCATGTATGCTGCTGTGTGTCCGGTGTTTCTCTTGGTTTTTCTTCCAAAAGATTCAGTTGTACTGTAAGATGCAGTGTGATCATGTACAGTAGAGGCAACATACGTCGTGCATAGCCACAAGCAGGTAGGAAACAGATAAACACATCAAGGTTGGAAGATTCACTCTATGTGTGTGTGTGTGTGTGTGTGTGTGTGTGAGAGAGAGGTTGTCACACCTACACCAAAGTCAATCTGTTTTATGTTAGGGCTGAATGTGCAGTTGTTGGATATCAATTGTCTGAGTGCCATGCATTGACCGTGCAATCACTATCAGCAGCCACTTGAGCTGCTGGGTAGCCTATGAGGCTTAGTGACATACAGGAACATCAGCACTGATGGAGACTTGTTGGAGTCAGTGCTTTTTACTAGTCAAATACAGGATATACAGGATTTGTGGGCTATCAATCCATCTGTTTTAATACATGAACGACTGTTTGAGTTTTTTTCTAATTATTTTTCAGTTGGATTCTTCAGTGACTATAACCTGTGCAAACGGGAAGTGGAACAAACAGGTGTCGTGTGAGCCGGTGGATTGTGGTCTGCCAGACAAATACCACGTCCATCCCGCAAATTTCAGCTTCCCTGAAGGCACCACCTACGGAAAGAAGAGCAGCTTTCAGTGCAAAGAGCCTGCTCAGCTCGTAGGTGAGATGAACGACTGGTTGTCTGGTTGTGATCTTGAAGGTGGACAGCAGCAATACAAACCTGGGTACATTTTATTGTAAAGACTTCAAGTGAAAAATGTGTGTTATAATGCTGGATGTCCACATGAAACCTGGGGAATCAGATCAAGAGGTCAGTGTATGTTTGTGGACACGTCTGCAGTGTGGCCTGTTCTATGAAGTTATGAACAAAGAATTCAACTATTTTTCATTCATTATCATTCAGCAAACATGAAGGTCCTTATTTGATCTTAGTTCTGATCAAGTGCTTCTTTTTGTGTTTTGTTCAGATTTCCTTTCAAACTGTAAACTGTCATTCTTCATCTGTCTCTGTCGTCTATTCTCCCCAGGTACGAACAACACTCTCTACTGCCTTGAAGATGGTCTTTGGTCCTTTCCGGAGGCTCTCTGTGAGCTTCGCTGCCCAGCTCCTCCTCCGGTACCCAACGCTGTGCTGCAGACCAAGCGCTGCAATGAGACAGGCCTGAAAGTGGGCACGCTCTGCAAGTATAAGTGCAAGCCGGGCTACCATGTCACCAACAAACCTAAGAGGCAAATAATCTTCTTTTTCATGTTTTTTTTTGTAATTTGTACTGCATATGAACCCTACTAAAGCTGCACAACACCCACAAGTCTAAATGTTCATGGTCTTCCCCTGCAGGCGTGCATTTAAGCGCCAGTGCACCGAGGATGGCAGCTGGCTGGAGGGGGCTTGTGAGCCGGTAACTTGTGATCCCCCGCCTCCCATCTTCCACGGCTCCTATCACTGCACTGATGGCTTCCGCTTTGACAGCGTCTGCAGACTCAACTGCTCTGATCCTGCTGGTAATACTGCTATCGCCGCCACAGGAGGCTCTGCCCATACGGTGAGGCTGCTGCACGCTCCATGCAAGCAGGTCTGTCCATCTCTTTCCTGTCTTTCTATTCTTGCTTTACCTATGTGTTTGTCTTCTTTTTGTCATGTGTAAAAAAAAAAAAGTAGAGATTCTCTCTTTTCTCTCTTCTTTGCATCCTTAATGTTTGGCTCAAGAGGAAGTGAATATTCTGAGTAAAATAAGCACTTTATAAACCATTAAACATATTTGTTTTTGTTGGATTATTTTACATGTACTATTATCTAGTTGCATATTAGATGAATACACGATACACTCACTATCCAGCCATCTTTTATCCGATACTTTTTACACTTTCTCCCGTCTGAATGCGCGTCTCTCCCCAGCCGTCTCTCTCCCTGTCTCCCTTAGCCCTACTCAATTTGACGCCATGCTAATTAGATTGCTATTGATTTCCAGAATAGTCCTGCTACCACAGACTTCTGATACACCTTTTAATCTGTTCTGCCTCTAAGGCGTTGTGGCTTGGATGCCTGATAAAAATTGGATTGTATTTCCCTCCCTTTGCCATCTCAATGTCCTTGGGCCTGCTGAGTGTTTTGCGTGTCACTGTGTGTGTATAATTGTTGGTCTGTCAATATATGTGTTTTCAGGGCGCTGGGTCCAATGTGATCCGTTGTAGGAAAGATGGAAACTGGACAGGGTCATTCCGCCTGTGCCCACACAGCAAAGGCCAGTGTTCTTTACCTCAAAACCTCCATTATAGCCTTCAGTACTCCTGCAGAAGAGGACACGGCATAGGTCTGTATAACAAAAACACTCCTGTTGTTTACTGACATTTCTGTTGTTGTTTTTTTTTGATGATGACGTTGTCTTTTATTTTTTAGCTTTTGTTCGACTCTTTATGTTCCCACAGCAAATGTTCCCTTGTGTTTTGTTTCTGATCTTTTTTTATTTTGACTTTTTCTGGGTGCACACTTTGATCGGTGTCACTTTCACAGGTGAGGAGTGTGAGCTGACATGCAGAGAGAGCAACAACGACGTGGTGATCCTCCCCAGCAACATGACAGTAGAACGGGTTCTAAAAGAGCACTGGAGGAACCCTCACAAAGTCAAAGTGAGTTTTCTACATCTCTGTGCCCTGCTCTCGACTCTCATTGCTGTACTTCACAAAGTTCTGTGATCCACGACTCTCCGGCAAGGAATTTCACGTATGGTGTCAACACCCTGGCTCTATCCCCCACAATCCAAAATACCAGCATGTGTCTGTGTTTTGCGCTTGATGCCATGCAAATATTCGTCTTGAACGCATGAAAACCCTTTGAACTTTTGGATTATATTTTGTGATTGTAATTGTGAAAATATGCTGCTGCCCTCTTACACCTTGTCCTCAACATGGCATTTCATGTACTTTCTCTGGGAAAGAAATCAAAGCTTCAGGACTTGTACTGGAATAAGGAGTGGACAAACAAGACAATGTGGCTTCATTTTCTCTATGTCATTCCCCACCCTCTCTCTCTCTCTCTCTCTCCCTCTCTCTCTCTCTCTCCTGTCCTCCCCAATGTCAAATTCTATCCACTGTCCTGTCTCTCAAAGACATAAAAGGGTCAAACATTCATCCTACATTTTTTTTATCAGCTATTCCCAAATGGTCTAGAGGCAATTAAATCATGGGGAGGAAGAAGAGGCCAAGGGGGACAGATGGTCTTGCGGTTTTGTCACGCCCCATTTACAAAGGCTATGGTCCCCCAAACAGGCGGCACAGGTTCAAGTCTGACCTGCGGCTCCTCTCCGGCATCTCATTCTCTCTTCCTGATGACTTACTTTACTTACTGTCCAACAAAAACGCCTACAGTCCACAAATAATAAATCTTTGTGCATGGCTATCATCAGTAATTATACTTATTACACCTATGACGTCACTGGTTAATGACCTCATTTGATTTAGGTACACCTCACAGCTGACTACTGATAAAGCTCTGTTTGCTTAAATTGGCAGAAAGCAAAACATAAAGGTTAGAGATTATGGCAAGGGAGGTCATTAAACACAGCACTGTACAACTTGCCCCTTTGGGAGTAACCCCCACCCCTACACAAACCTGATGGTGTCATTTGGGATTTTAATTACTTGAGGGTGGGGGTTGGGGTATAGTGTGTAAGTGTGTGTGTAGTCTACAAAGTGTACCAGGCTACACCTACTCCTCTAATTTTACTCTGCCCACTTAACCTGATTAATGTCAATGATGTGCAATTTGTTTTAAGTGTTTGTGTCAGCTTAATGCCCTCTGCAGCCCAGGCTGTAGAGTCGGTAAAAGATCCTAATAAATAGCATCAAGTTTTGTAACTAGAGACGGAGAGAAAAGAAGCCATGGCCGAGTAAAGGAACACAATGTGTTTCTCGCTGTATTTTTTTCCTACAACTCCTTTTGTTTTTGTTTCAGTCACACTGAGTCAGCAGCTTTTTGCGGTGGATGTCGGGAGAGAGGGGTGTCTTGGGCCACGTGGACATGAAATGATCTGTTTTTCATGGATCTGTGTAACTGATATCATTTGTGCTCAGTGGTAATTTAAAACCAGGGGCTATGCTGTTGAGGGCAGTAGATAGCATAGGAGAAGTCAGAAAGGTGAGGATGTGAGTTTTTCAGACATGCAAGAGAAGAGTTTCTACTTGTTGTTTAATGTGTGCCTACTTAATTCAAATTAATAATAATTGATACATGGAAACACAATTAGGCAACACTTTTCTCTTTAGTAATAAAAGTGATCACAAACACTATAATTTTCATCAGAGAATGAAATGTTGTTACTTTGTATTTCATTTTTGCAAGATTAGTTAGCCTTTATTACAAATCGACCTACTTTTTCTGTGTCTGAATAACAGAAAACTAAAGACACTGACAATTCAGAGAACATAAGGTATTTGTAAAGTAAAACAGAGATGGTTACTTTTAGGCTTAGACAAGTGTCTCAATAGCTAAGGTAATCATTTAACCAACTCCTCACACACTTAACTATCAGCTAGCCAACTTCACTGTTAGCTAGAATTTACACCTTTCCAAATGTATGATGGAACATATCAGTCTGTAAATTCAGTTGCTTAAATGCTAATGCTAACTGTTGTTTAACAATATAACAAATGTCTGTTTGTTCACTCACAATTTAGGTTACCTTTGCCAACTCCTAGATAGCACTACTGTTTGCTAGCTAATGGTTAGCTTACAACAAATGTATTTCCAGTGTCGTGGTTTAACACTATCTGTTTGTTGTGTTCGCTAAGTTGCTGGTAATATTAAGCTGTTGTTGGTTCCCATAAGGGTCATAAAATGTGTTTTTCTGAATCGCTTTGACTTGCTATCCCTATCATCTTTCACTGTCGTAACAGCACTCAATCTTCAAGCCTTGAATAGGCGTCAGACGAAATGGCCACTGTATGACTTTGTTCAATTATAAGCCTTTGTGTTCTGCCTTAAAATGTTGCCCATTTAAATTTAGAAGCAGAAATGAGACGAACAAATGCATAAGCAGAAACTTATTCCTAAAATACACATCAAATGCAAGAAATGCACAGTATGTAAAAAAAAATACTACTGAGAAACTTGGACAGGAAGCGGTTGTAGTTGCAAAAGAAATCAATCATGACTAGCTGATGTTGTAGTACAAGTAAGGAGGAGACATTTCAGCATACTTCAAAACTCCCCTGTTGGATATAATGCTTCATAGAGTATTTCAAAGGGAATTCATGTCCAACAATGTACTATTTCTACTTTGCCGAGTTTGAAGTAATTGTTTCCCACCTTAATAAGTGATCTTGATTTATTGCCTTTAAACCAGTTGTATTTTGGTTCTTAGTGTGACCCACTTAGAATTTTCTCCTGCTCCCCTACCTACTCTTCTTCCTCTTCCTGTCCCTCTATCTCTAACGATCATGTGCCCGAAGCACCCTCCTCCCCCTTTATCAGCAAAATTACCCTGTCGGGTTTGCTGCGGAATTAGTCATTTTCTACATGACGTGACCTCGTCTGTGGTGGCGCTGAGATAGAGATCTATTTTTATGTGGTATCAGCGCCCCAGGGAGGCTTAAGAGGGTGAGGATCCTATACGTAGTGAGGGGTGAGGCCAGGCCACAATCATGGATTATCATGATTTACGGTCTTGCTGAAAGAGGAAAAAAAGAATGAGAGAGAGAGAGAGTGGGGTAGAGAAGGAGTTTCTGGGTGACATCATCATAGCAGAGCAAAGAGGAGAAAAGTGAATAAAGTAGAGTATTGGCAAGAACTTTCACATACATGACAAAATGTACATAGTCTTCCATCACAGTGGGACTTTGGATCGTAGTCCTCACTCTGTGAACACAGAAAGACATCTCTGAATGCAGCTCTGCAGTTCTTATAATATGTATTTGTAATTGTACAAGTCTGTTATGTTTTAAGAAGGGTCAATAGAGAGCATGGGGACCTGGCGTAAAAAAAACCAAACACGGAATTCAAATGTGTTAAAAAAAAATACTTTTTCCAATTTCACCATCATGAATTCCTTAAAATAGTGAACTACAGTAATGTTAAGCCGAAGCTCCCACAGCTCTTTGTCGTCCTCCGATGCAATGTTGTTCTTTCTCTCCACCTCCAACCCCCCATCTTTGTGTTTTTGCATTGATTTGCTGACAGCACTGAAATGAAAAATACCTTAGTTTGCAGCAACAAAAGAAATGCATGTCAACCTTTGGAGATATTTGGGCACAGGGGGTCCAAGAAATGGACCATGTAAGGTCAGCTTGTCCTTTGCTTCGGATGGCACTTTTAATCACGCTCACTACTATCCCAGTCTGCAGTAAAGAAAACCCTTCCCCACCTGCTGACTCAAGTGACTCTTTTATACAACAGCCTTCCTAACCAACAGTACAGGCCACACTACCCATCCAGAGTCAAGTGAACGTATGCAGTACAGACATTATACAGGGATCCATATACTGTATACAGGTTAACATTCTCTGCACAGTGCTGCCCATCTCCCTTGAGAAAAAATGCTTTCTGTTACATTATAATGAAGGGCACAGTGGGAGAACAGGATGGGATTCCACACATTCTGCAAAGATATTTGAGAACATGCCGCCCTTTACCTTTATGTCTCTTGACCATTCTCTCTCTCTCTCTCTCTCTCTTTCCCTCTCTCTTTCACTCCTGGGGCAAGGACTTTGCAGGGGGAAAATACAATCTATATCAAGTTATATCTGGTCAAGATTAACTTGTTTAGCTTTTGTTCTGTAAGAGGTAAAGGACAGGGTTATTCAAAAAAGAATGTGCACGGAAAGCCTCCATGTGTAGAATATGAGCCATATGATAACTCCTTTGCTTCATTGTATTAGGTATGTGTCTTCTTTAACGTGACTTTTTGGGGCTAGAAAATGTTAGGTGTCTTTAGTCACAGTAAGAGTTAGGTTTACTTGAATGAAGGTGATGAGATCACAGTCAAATGTTGCATTTTCTGAACAAAACACCAAACAATTCAACCAAAATGCATGTTAAATTAACTACACTTTTTGTCTTATCTTTCAGAGTATAGTCTGTACAATGGGACTGAAATGGTATCCACACCCAGAATTGCTCCACTGCATCAAAGGATGTGAGGTAAGATCACCATCTGCCTTTTTGTATTTGTGGAGGTATAGTCTCATAAATCATATCGGACTTTATCACTTTAATCAATGAGCCTGTTGAATTCAACAATGCTTACAGTTTTATGTTTAGACACTTGTGCAGGTCAATAATTTAAGAGTATGAGCCAACTTTATGGTCATTTAATGTTACACACACACACATAAAATGTGTAACTATTTGAATGCCCAAACAAAAATAACCAGCTTTCCAAACTGAATCCACCCAAAGATGAACCTCAGACTTAATAAACTCCAAATGTAGTTTCATAATATTCTATTTGCTGTGTTTGGCAAACAGAGTTAAACAGACAATGGATAAGCAGATGCTGGGCAAGTCAATTTGACCTGCACTGTAGGTGAAGACTGAACTTGTCAGAATATTTTGATTTATTAGTCTAAACAGACTTCCAGGTAGGGCTGAGATCAGTGCCTACTTTTTTCACAAGCATGCAGATGTCTGGGTAAAGTTAACAGAACTTTAAACACAGTGGCAAGTCCTTCTCCGCATTGAAGGTTTTTTTTCTCTCGTCAGTTGCTAAGGCCCTTGAGTAAAATCCTGCACATGGAGTGCAGGTGGTTGTTAGCACAAGTTGTTACCATTTGTAAGTGGGCTCAAAGGTTGTTGCACGGGTTTCAAAACATTGACCATTATAATATCAGCTTGCTGTAATATTTCATTTTTACTCTTTTGATAAAACTACATGTCCTCATAAAATGGTTCGTTCACATATAAACACATTAAAAAAATAAAAAGAAACAAAAAAAACCTTCTAATTTCAGGGAAGAATGACATCATCTATTCAGTTTAGGCCAACTGGATAACCTGATTGGTAACCCAAGTGAAGTGGGTGGAGCCAGCCAATAAATCACATTATTGGAGTGTTTTGTGCTGTGAATAGTTTATGGTGTCCTCAGTTTGATTTATGGTTCAGGCCGTGTGAGGGCCTTAAAAAGTCATGTTGAAAGATGAGGGACATTTAACGTTTTAGATTAATCAGCAAATTTATTCCGAGACCCTATAAAGGTCCTAAAATGCTCTAACAGAAACCAAAGGATTTTTTCTCACGATTTTGTTTAATTCACGTGCTTTCTTTTTTAAACAGCCATTCATGGGAGACAACTACTGTGATTCAATCAACAACAGAGCCTTCTGTAACTATGATGGAGGAGACTGCTGCCAATCCACTGTCAAGACCAAGAAGGTTAGTGGCATGTTTGACAAAACCTCAACACAAACCACCGTTCCTCTTCAACAGCAGAGGGACATGGAAACAGTGACTTGGGAAGCTTTGGGTGTGGTGTATTCATAGCAGGAGATAGTAATTGTCGACACTATACATAGCATATGCACTTTAAAACAAGATTTTGTTATCCTAGATTAAAAAAAAATGTGAATGAACGTTACAAAATATGCAAAGAAAGCACTACTTAGTAAATAAATATCAAACACATACTACACTTCTGGAATCAAAAATGTCTGTTGTGAGAAAAAAAATAACTTTCTTGCTTGCGTTTAGAAGAGTTATGCAGCTCAGTTTTTACTTCACGCTGAAGCAGTAATACTCTACCTCTGCTAGCTAGCAGCTGCCTGTCAGCTGTAACTTATGTTAGCTTGAGCTTCCCTTATCAATACTAACTTACAAAAACGACACATCTCATTTAGACAGTTCTCATCTTGACCCTGGTTCTTATCCTAAGAAACATAGGTTACATTGGTTTTATCAATGCTCTCACTTAACATTAACAATTGGCATCATCATAAGTGGTTTAGTCTGTGAATAATCCACTACAAAGCAAAATACTCCTATACCTTGTAAAGTGAGGCTTTAACACTCTGTCACAAAAAATCTTGGTAACTTCCAATGTTGTTGTAACTGTAAGATTACAGCTCCACTACTTACTTCACTATCAGCATTCTTATCTTATCTCAAGGGTGCCTTCAGACTTGTCAGTCTTCAGACCAACAAACCAAAACAGAGAAAAGCAGAAATTTGTAACAGTAAACATAACTCGTGTTTCTGGAACATCATAATGCTAATCTAAAATTTGATTAAAACAATAAATATTTATGGCAAAAGTAACGAGGGGTTGGGGGGGACAGGCTTTTTTCAAGGGAGAGCTAAAGACCCAGCCAGCAACTTTCCTCTGGTTGGTGTTTCCCATCAGGAAAGGAGATAATTCAATTCAAAGAACTTTATTTAATCCCCGTTGGCACTTTAAAGGCACAAAGAAGCACCAACCAGTTGACCACAAGAGCAGCGACCCATTGGATTGTTGGATTCGGTTCTGGTCACACTGATCAACATTCAGGGTTTGTGCTCTTGCCCTACAGTCACACTTAGGGATAAATCTCAACCCCAACATAAGAATAGTTTTCCATTTCCATTAGATTAACCTACTTGGACTTCTTATGTTAACATATTGTACATCCTTTTAAAGGACCTTTTTCTACCTACGCAAGGTAAGTTTAATGGAAACCACAAGTGAATATATTTGAATTTCACCTCTTGGAACATCTACAAACACATTCTTCCTTACTTTGCCTTGGGTCCAATTTTAGATTACTGGTAGACAGATTACTGATTCCACATCCAAGAGAGAGGGACTTTGTAGACTTCATCAATACTCTTTGTTTCTTTCTGGTATTCAATTTCCTAATGTGTAAAACATCTCAAACTGACCAATTATCTACAATTTGTAATCAAATACAAATGAGTTATAACAGAGATCTAGGGTTGTGGATATAAAAGTACAATTAAGTTGTTACATATTTTGGGAATAGCTTCATTGTATGGAGTATTTATTATCAGTCGATGCTCCATCAGCCCAGTTGTAATTCAGCATGAAGCTGAGCGTAACAAAAAGTTCCATCATCCTTATGGTAGCAGCTCACTTAATTCAGGGAGGTGCTCTGTCTTGATCATTTCAGCCAGCTGCAGGCAAGGAAAATGATTGGAAGTGTATTGTAGCTTCTGTGCTGCAGCATCTGCTTCTCTGGCCTGGCCTGTTTCTGTGAATCTGGCGAGGGACTTTAGTTGTACTCCTGGCATATCCATCCGTATGTCTGGCTGGATTTATATTGCAGTCTATGTGTCTCACTAGCTCTGCTAGTACATTTGACTGAGACTGTTCATTTCCCCTTCTGCAGAAAAGGGATGACCAAGAGACATCTTTTGATGTCCTCCACTGCACAATCAAAGTTTTCATGATTGATGAGATCCACCTTGACACAATGCATTTGGGAGCATAGTCATGATAACAATGATGAAATTTATGACAAAAGAATGAGCAAGGCTTTTGCCAAAAGAGCATGGCTTTCAAACAGCACCTTTAAAGGTTTTTTAAAAGGTTACTTCCACTATTTTGTCACTCAGTTATCGTGACAATAAAGCCATCCATCCATCCACCCATCCATCCATCCATCCATCCATCCATTATTCAAATAAATTCAATATAATTCTTAAATTTGAAGGGCTAACTTGATTGGATTTGAGTTGGAATTCATTAAACTAACTAGCTGTCTTTTGTGTCTTGTATTTATTCATAAATAAACATAATAAAAGGTACATGGGCTAGCAGAGAAGAAGTGTAGACTTCAACCAAAATCATAAAGTTCAACATTCAACTTGTAAATTGTGTCTACTTTGCTGTAAAGTTTTCTAGTAACAAAAGTTGACAAAAACATAAAATATCCAGGTGCAGTTCTGGAATCTACCTGGCTTGGAATTAGACATTTGTAAAACTATAAAATAAAGACAAATCTTCCTGCAGAAGCTGTTACATAAGACTTATTGTTTTCACAAATACAAGTTCTCATGTAAAAAGGCCAAACAACTACTATTTATGAACGTCATTTTGCGAATTCAAAACTATATCCAACCTGTAACTTGAAAAAAGGGTCAGGAGTTTCAGGTTTTTTTTTATTCAAAACTTGAGTGTCAGATGTAAGCTAGTGTATCCTAAGGTCAATAGAAGCAGGAAAGAGGGTGAGCAGCCCGCTGGGAAGTGACCTCACTCCTGAAGTGGTTTCCCTGCTCTTGATTGACGCTATCTCATCCTTACATCTTCTGGCCCCAGTCCAGGGCAGAGGCCCAGCCAGAACCAGCATAACTCACTTTTACAGACACCCCCCCAGTGGGAGGATAGACTCCATTGAATTACTACTGCAACAAGAGGTTGAGCTGGAGGATCAAGGGAGCAATGCACAGTAGGCCTATAGATGTTTTGGACTTTTTATGACGCATAATGGGTGTTGAGTAAAAGTCAGACGAAGCAGCAGAGTGTGATGCTATGATGCAAGCTATTACTTTTGTACCAATGCTACATACTCCAACAATCAATGAATGAGAGGCAAGAAAAACATTCAAGCAGAAAAAGAATGTGCAAGACAATCGTACTGGTCACATGATGTTTACATCCACACTCCAACCTGCTGGTTGCAGTGAATTTTCCCAGTAGTTACCATCATCTTCCTCAAATTGGCTTCACTGTGACATTTTACTTGGGGCCTGCCAGGGAAATATCTTCGTGAAGTTGGGTTTAAGAATTAGAGTGTTTGTGTTCACACATGAAGGTCACCCCCAACATTTTGGAGGCTTCTCAGGAGTTTTGTGCATGTGTGAAAACACCATAACCTACAATTAGTAACACATATCTTTCCGTGCAACACCATGTTTTGCCCTGCAAACATGAGTTTACAGGCAACGTAGCCAATCAGTTGATCAGCTGCTTCTAGTTAACAACATACCTGCAAATTTAACTTCAGTCAAACATATTCTCTGTGAGTCCGATGCTGGTTTGTTCATGTCTTTTTAATAAAACTGCTTAAATTAAATCAGACTACAACTTATAAAATACAGTTAAAGTTTGTTTATATTACATCTTGTCCCCTGCCAGGGCTCAGCTTGTCAGCGGCTGTCTATCAAACAGAAACACCCCCCTCCATTTGAATTTTTCCCTGTCATTTTTATAGTAAAAAGTAATAATAAAAGTGTTTATTCATTGTTTTTGATGGTATGGAGAGAGGACTGAATGTGATTAAATGAATGTGTTGGACTTTAATCCTTCTTGCAAACTCTGGCCAAACTGCTGCTGTAGTTCACTGCCAAGGATGCTACATGCCGATGGTCAAAAGTAGTGTCTGCAAAACAGGTGTTAGCAGTTCTTTGAAATAAAAATGGCGGGCAAATAGAGGATCAAATGACCTACTTGGTACTGACTTCTGAAAAAGCGGATTTGGTGAAAAGCCGCTCATTTCCAGCTGAAACACATTTCTTTTTCATGGACAGCTACAGTATGAGTGCATTACCTGGAGCTCCAGGACTCCAGACGGCTTGTCCAAATTTCTACTTAAAGACACTTAGCCCTGGCATTGTTTGAAGAAAATAGTCTGGCTGGTGTTTTCCACTGGTAGATCCCCAGGAAACCACTTTAAAAGATACGAAAAATAGCTCTGTAATAACTAATCAAAATTTGATTTATCGGCTGCCAGAAGCGAGGGATGAGGAAGGTTACTGTGGGTGAGAAACAAAAAATAAACTCTTAGGAATGAAGCTGATATGGGAAATTGATATGGGAACAGAGGGAAGCCAGATGTTTGATATAATCCCTTGCGCTTGTTAGTATGTGAGCCCATTTTATTAATTGATGTTGCTTGCCTGCACACAAGTGTTTCTTAAAGCCTAAAACATATGCATGAGACTTAACCTGACATTCAGTTCAAAAGTGATAAGCCAGACAACTTCATCCTGTAGTTTTTTGTTTTTTTTTGTCTGCCTTTAAATCTCCTGTGTATTTATTACAATTTTAGTACATGCGTCTGGTTAGGCTTTTGCAGTTGTGTATTCCTCCCGGGCAAAGTTTTTCCTCGTCGTCATCCCCATTAGATCAAGACAGTCAAAACAGAAACAGGGTTTCTTTTTGCACCTGATTCTGATTTTCTCCAAAAGCGAACACATGTGTGGCAGACGACCAAGGTCGAAGTCGCATAAAAACCTCCAAAAAACAAAACAAAATGACACAATATATGACAGGAATCTGTAACTCATTTATGACAGTCTCTCTCACTCCCTCGGAGCTGCTGAAAACACACTTGTAGGGTGAGAAAGACAAGCAGTATTTTCCTCTTTAGCGGGAAATCAATGTTCTTCCTCAGACCACAACTGAAGACTTTGTCCCAAATAGTTTAATTGTTTCTGAATGCAGAGTTTGTTGTGACAAATTCTTTTGTTTGTGTCATAGTAGAGTTGATTTTGTGTTAGGAAAGAACTACCATAACATTTAGTGTAAAAGACACACTTTTATTACCATGTTGTTTTCATCTCAAAAGTGGGCTGCATCTTTTGTACCTGTGCCATCAATATACGATCGTCCAGTGCATGCCACCCGATGGTGTTGCAAGCAGCTTTCCTGCACAAAGCAAATAGAGTTCAGACGTGGACCAAGCTGGCAGAACCATTTTTAGACATTTTTTCTCCCTCATTAAGTCGAAATTATGCATTTGATAAAAGTGATTGTATATCGTAAAGTAATTCAATCTTTTAGAGTGCTGGTTTGATAGAAAAAGAAACTCTCAAGGAAGGACAGCAAGTGGAGATGGTAAACACAACTCTGCGTGCGGGTGCGTACGACATAAATAAGGCAACTCTCCTTTGCACCTGTCTTTTGGAATGGATGTGCAAACGTTTTTTTTCTATTTTCTATACAAATGAGACGATGCCTGCAAGCTTGTTCAGGGAGACAGCTGGAGCTGCGCTGATATCACACTTAACATGCGTCATTATTCCCAATCACCTGACAACACCTCCCTCCAATTAGCTCTCCATTTGAGCTACAAGATTTCCGGTCTGTCCCTCTGCTCTTTCATTGACAGCTCTGACCTACACCAGTGCTGTGCTCTAGCTTCAACCACACATCCAGCATCCACCTGTAGGCTCCGAGTGGGGTTTTAAGATATCCTAAAAGATTAAGTCGGACGCTAAACACAAACTATGTTCTGCTGCTGCAATAAATATTTTAAAACAATAGAAATGTGAGTTGTCTGTTTAAGCTACCAACGTTGTAGGCTGAGAACTCAACTACCGCACCTGTAGCTAGCAGGATTTTAAACACTAATGAAAACAGCTAAGAACTTTTTTTTGCTCTGGGAGATCCCCCAAACAGGCAGTGTCGTACTGTACATTCACAAAACCTTTTAAATATGTGACTAACGGGGTGCGCTGGTGGCGCAGCGGTAACACGCGCGGCCCATGTATTGAGGCTCAGTCCTTGCGCGGGCGGCCTGGGTTCGCGTCCGGCCCGTGGCTCATTTCCCGCATGTCTCTCCCCACTCTCTCTCCCTGATTTCCGCCTCTATCCACTTTCCTATCTATAATAAAGGCATAAAGGCCAAAAATAAATCTTTTAAAAATATATATATATATGTGACTAACTACTCTACGCTTACTACGCTTTACATCCCCCTGCGTCATAGACTTATAGTTACCTGATGCACGTATGCGCGGTCCTCCAGTTTCCTCCCACAGTCCAAAGACATGCTCGTTAGCTTGATTGGTGGCTCTGAACTGCCTGTAGGTGTGAATGTGAGTGTGGCTGTGTTGTCTGTCTCTATATGTCAGCCCTGTGACTGACTGGAGACCAGATGGACAGTTAGGATCGGCTCCACCCCCCCTGCTACCCCGTAAGAGAGAAAAGTGGTATCGATAATGGATAATGGATTACCATACAGTTGAGTTGAGTCAACACATTTTTAAACACTTAATGAATGAACGATACTTTACAGGAATGTTGCAGAAGTTGAAGCTCGTTAGACCTAACGTGGGGTCTATACTACAAGAAAACAATTCATTATCTTTATCTCCTTTAGTTTATCAAAGCATTCAAGAACAACAGACACCGTTTCCATGACGCCTGACAGCAACCTGACAGAAAGACAAGCGTGTCTCATTCAGTTTTCCTCCTGCTCATTCACATTCTCCCTTTTTCACTCACACTCCCTCTCTCTCTGTTTTACACACTCACGCACACACATCGCACATGAACAGACACGCCAGCCAGTCGGTGTGGTGACTCAGTGGGGATCTGGCTCGTGTGTTGTTGTCCGTAGTGTGTTGACACACGGCGCATGACACCAATGATATGACCCTGTCCACACACGCACACGCACACGCACACACACACACACACACACACACACACACAATTCAAATAAACCTCTCATTTGTTCCATATGTACTCTTGCCCCATGAACTTAGGCAACGACTGAAAGAGAGAAAAACAGAGCCAGGGGACCTTAGAGGGAGAAGAAAAGCGGTTGTAAATTTTTAATAATCATTTATGTTCTCTCACCTTTATGGCTAAAAAGTATCCCCATCAATGTCCCTTTAACCAACTGTTCATCTCAATATTTTGTCTTTAGTCCACTGATGGAGGAGATAAAACCCACTGACAAAAAACATCTGCCCCTTAACCGTAGATGCTCAATTGACTTCTTTGCAGCGGTTTCATCATTGGTTTCCCAACTTTAACTACAAGAGCCCTAAGTTGATTTGCATTCCTTCATTTTTTTTAATTTCCATTTTCCTGTGATAGCGAGTATTTTCTGGTTGTTTTCTTGAGATATTGACGTAGTGTTACTTTGTAGTTATACGTTATTTCAAGATAGCTATGATGGTTTTCCCACTTAAACTTGTTCATTTATCTCATTATCTGCAGCTCACGTGTTTCCTTGTAATAACAGGATCATTTTCAGGTTAGCAAAACAATAAAACAATGCTGCCTGTGCACATAGTAATGAGTTAAGTAAAGACTTTGTCGATGTTTGTTTTGTGCTTTTGCAATTCAGGGGATAAGACTGAAACAAGTGGAGACCTCCAGAAAACAATCTCAGATGACGCTTTATGACAGGAAACAGAGATATTAAAATGTATGCATGCGTGTCGGCTCAGGGCTCACCAGGACTTTTAAATCTCCAAAATGACTCATTGTATCAGTATGAAAAATCATCATCTTTGGAATGTCATTGTTTCTTTCCAGGTACAATAATTGGGCAATTTCTTCTCTAAACAAGCTCTTTGTAAGAATTAAGTGATTAGCAATTATTAAAGTTTTCCAGATTCCTTCCGCTTTACTTTTCACTTATCAGTTCCGAGTCAAATCCTGATAAGAGCTGAATAACTGAGAGAAAATGGAGCAGAATCGTGAAAAGCAATGGAAGTTGCTCATTTATTTTCTGCTACTTCCCTTCCCAGCGTATGCTTCTCTCTTGACTTGTGTTTTGAGTGAGATTTGTGTATTAAAGCGTTCTGGATGACTTGCTGCGTATTATTCCTTACGAGGAGCTTTGAAGGTGCAAAGACTGCCTGCACGTAAGGTCACCACAGGATCTCCCCTTAATAGTTGCAAGCTGTTGGCTGGTTTTGGAGAGGCAGGGAGGAGAGGAGGAGAGGGTGTAGGGTATTTCTTTCTGAGGGTTGCCTGAGTAAGACCCCTTTGGCAGGTCCCCCCCCCCCCCCCCCCCCGCTTAAACTTCATTCCCCTACAAGTTTGGAAGGAATTCCTTTCTCTGATGCTGGAAACAGTATGCAGAGGGCACCCATTATATAGTTATACGACTTGGCCTTTCTAGCCTGTAGGTTTTTCTTTCTTTGTTGGTGGTTAGGTCTGGAGTAAGTACCAGCGTCCCTCTCAGGCCCTCACTCCTGCTTACAAGTCTCAGTCTGACACATGGGTGCTCAACACTAGCTAATTGTCACAATTGATGTTAGTGTCACTTTATTGGTCTGCAACAGTCATCATAACCACAGCTGACCACAAAACCTCTCTGTCTCTGAGGATGATTCTCAATGCCCTTTCAAAATAAAACCACACATTTTAGCATATGTCATGATTTTGCCACTTTAAATAATAATAATATTTTCCTCTGTAATCCATGCCATTTTTCAACAGACCTTCTTTTGGACCAATTTATAAAAGATAGATGTGATGATGTTTTTCAGTGGTGACGACCATAGACAATACAAATACGGACGTAGTCTCAGTGACTTAGAAATGATACATGCATAAACCCTTTAATCTGCCAAATGAAAGGCAAAGGATAAAATAAATAAGAAATAAAAGGAATTAAAGGGGGCTTTTAAGTCTTCAGACAAACATCTACATTGTAGCCCACCTGTCAGCCAACTGAACCACCCCTGTAATTATACAAATGTTTGCATAACTCTTAATTGTTGAAAATAATTCAATTCCAACCCTCCACACTTTACTGTCAGTCCCCTTTGTGCTATCCAACGATGGACGACAGGGTGCGGTTAAAATGTGTTGGCTTTTGCAGCCAGCCTCCAGTGGACACTTGAGGAACTTTCAGTTTCTTGCTTCTCCACATCTCTTGACTTTATTTTTCAACAGCGTACTCTAGGTTTCTGCTTGGGCAAGTTGAGATATTTCACATTCTTCTTGAAAGTGTTACTTCAAATATCCACTTATGTCAATAGCAAAGCAAATTAAACAGCTCTTTATCTTTTGAAATGCCTTTGTAAAGCTTATTTGACTTTATTTTACTTTTGAAATGGCTCTAGTTAAAAGGTGAGAAAGGGCCTCCCTGTGCATACAGTTATCAAACTCCTGTGACACTTTTTGTTTGTGTTGATTGATGCACCCAATGGGGATAAAATGATACATCTTAACTTGTTGCCAATCTTTTACTATACTTTTGAAAGTAGGTTTTACTGATAATAAATCTAATGCTGCTTCATTTTGACAGTCAAATGTATCGCTCACTGCTGATCTTTGCAGTTAAAGATGTAAATGGAGGCTGATCTTCTCGTCTGACACTGACATACTAGCAGCAGTTAAATGTATTAAAAATGACCACATAGAAATATTCTGTCAAGTCCCTGATGTTCTTATTTCCTTTTCCAGGTCATTTAGAGGCATCAGTATTAATGTCTGTTTTTTTCATTACCAGATACAAACTGGGGCTTTAAAGTAGCTTTTCTTGACATTTGCCGCCCCTGCAACACATTGCTTATCATTAAACAAGCAGCAGCCACATTTACCAGAGTCCCCATTATTCCTATAACCTTCTTATATTTGTCTGTGTGTGGGGAGTGGGGCTGAGGATTTAGATGGCAAAACACATCTTAGTGGGAGGGAAAGGAAGGATAATGTAGAGGGAGGAGCGGGGCTTTTCTTCACAGCTGAGCAAAGGTAGTTACACACCAGGGGACACATGCTCCCCGCTGTTTTTAGGGGTCTTGGCTGTTTGCTGATGCTAAGTGCTTGCACTTCTTTTGCCAAACCTCGTTATGTGTTTTTTGCTCTAAAGTTGCTGTTTCCCCTTTTTAATCTTATTCATTAGAGCCATTTCTTCTTGCTCAGCTTCTTTCTGTCTCTGTGTGATTTGAATCTTTTCTACTATATGGGAAATACTTCGCGATACGGCGATGTATCTTACTGTAGATGTCAAACTTGGCGATTGGTTCTAACAGTTGAATTAAGGTGTTGCATGACATTTGCATGAGGAACCCTGCAGTTTTTCTTTTATTTTGGAGTCGTTCTTGACCATATTTGGCCCAGAAACACTGGCAAACACCAATTTACCAAAGCTATACAGTTTATACCTTATTCATTAGCTAGTAATTTGACCATGATTTTTGATACAGAATTTCGCAGTATCTCACCAGAGTTTTTGAGTCTAATGATGTTAAAGCTTTATTCACATCCAAATTAGCTAAAGAGACCCAAACGGATGCCCTTTTATACCAGGTTGAGCATGTGTAATTCTATTGTAAATTAGGGGATTTTAGTAAAGGGCTCGATACACAGAGATTCGCTTTTGGAGCCAGCCTTAAGTAGCCACTCAGAGAAATTCAGCTTTTTACCCATCCGGGTTTGCTACATTTTTTATCCACTTAGGTTGCCTCCTTTTTGCCTCCTCAGTGCAGTTGAAAAATGATGTCATTTTTGCTGGATATACTTATATTTGTTTACATTAAAAGGTCCCGTCAGTAAAAAAAAAAAAAACGTAGCACTGTTCTCCCTTAAATGTTTCCTGGTATCATTTTAAGACTGATGAATTATTGCCAGTTGCAATAAACTCCAATTACAACTGTTACTTTCTAATGAACAGCGCGGTATGCTTCCCTAGGTCAGCCAGCTCCCCTTTCACGGGCCTGTGCCCCTTACACACCTTCTTCACTTTAAGCAGAGACTGACACGCACATACTGCACACACAGAAATGAGAGAAACTCTGTGTTATTTTGACCTATTCCTGAGATGGTAGGATGGGGCTCTGACAAGGTCTGCGTTCTTCGGAAGGGCTTTCATGTTGCTGTTAGTGGGTGTCCTCCCCCAGCCCTCCTCCAACCCCAGGAATCCTATTTCCCAGCCACCCTGCAAGAACCTCAAGTCAGGGCCAGATGTGGCAGCTGGCCCCGCCACCCTCGAGGTCAAGGTCAAAGGAAACCATGTCAAATTTGCCACCCACAATCATTTTCTAGATAGTGAGATAAACAACCTTGGAGGAGAAGTGAGGTGTAGAGGGAGTGTGAGTAGTAGTGGGAATGTGAGAGGAGTAATAAAGCAAGGTAGAGCAAGGAAGAGACTCTAAAAGAGACACGGTGAAAGTGTGAAACCGAGAAACTGAGAGATAGTGTAATTAAAATGAGATAGGGTCAGCTGAGAGCAAGGCGCCCTGTGTTCTTGGCTTCAAAATGCCACAGAGGAAACACTGACAGCTGTTTTTGATGTGTGTCCGGCCCTGGTCTTGTAAAGTCGTCACATGCAGGCCTCATTTTCTCGGAGGAGTCCGGGCACTGCCCACCTGGCCCTCACATTAGGAAACCCCCCCCAACAAACAACTTATTTAATACCCCATTTTAAAGGGGAGCCTGCGTCACTGTGTCTCAGTGACTAGCATGCTCCCCCATGTCATTGCATAGAACCACTGTCTACAAATGAGCAACTCCTAAAAACCAGCGGAGGTGTTTCCTGTGTGTTACATTTACCACCACCTATAATGTTTTACACTATGACTAAGATCCAAGTCTTATGTTACTGTGAGCTCATCCAATCAGGAGTGAAGTGGTAAGTTTAAAAAAAAAAACGAGGAAAGAGGAAAAAGATATATAAACAGGACAGGATGGTGGATAGAGTTGGACATTGGGTCAAGAGAGAGCAGGGAATGACTTCAGCCTCTGTATTAACCACTCAGCCACCAGCGTCCCAGATCATTTATCACTTGATCAAACCAAAAACGGTTTGTTGTATGGTATACTATTGTATGCTTTCATGTAGTGTTGTATCCAATCCAATCGTAATATTGGTATCGTAATAATGATATCCTCATCATCGTACATATTCTATTGTATCTTGTCTTACAAGTTATCTCAAGTTGTTTGGAAAGACTATTTATCCCTTTACTTTTTATCTGCAAGAGTTATTAGGCTGCTGTAATGATGCCCTTCTTGTGGTAGAAACAACATTAGCCTTTAGGCAAATTGTAATTTCAATCTAGAAAAAAGAAATCTGTATTTTAAGAGATCTGCTCTTCTAAAGAACTGAGTCTTTGTTCGAACCTCTCAAACAGCTAAACAATTAGCTTTAGTGGTAAGCAATCTTTCATTCACAATGAGGGTTTCATTAATATTTGGCAAATCAAGATGGATTTGGATTTACGTGTAACTTGGGAAATGACTCATCTTCAAAGTCCTAGCCTTTTTGATATTGATGGTGTGCAACATAATGGACACTATTGTTATGAATGCATCTTTTAGTGGATGGAAAATACTCATTTCTCTGTTATTCTTTGCTAATGCATCTAGTAATTACCTGACCAACTTTCCGCAGTTGGTATGAGCTCATGATTCAATTTGTTTGATAGCTTTACAGTTAGTGTTCTGGGTAATTAAACAGCAGCTACTCCATGTTCAGATAATAGCTCAGTGATCTGACCCTGGCAGACATCTTTCGCTAATAGTACTGAACAAATAGTTTTCTTTGGAATGAGTCATGTATTCAGCTAAGTATCTATGTTGGTTGCATAGCCAGTGTTTTTGTTACTTTGAACACAGAGGTCCATTGTGCAACACAGGCAACACCAATCAGCTCTGTCAGGGAGAAGTGTCTGTCTGTCACTTGATCTGATAAGCCACCAGGACAAAGATGCAGACAAGCCCTTGGTCTGCTGCCTGCCTTCCATGACTTAGACCACATGGGTTCCTTGGTGGGCGTAGAGAAGGGGGACACATTTTGTGTACCCAAGCAGCTGAAGCAGACCCCCTGAGGGGTGAGCCGACAAGGCAGCAGCAGCTGGTGCTGATGACGCATTGCCGATCAGTGATGTCAAACGCCATGGGCAACGGCTATTGATCTTCCGGTTCTATTTTCACCATGACATCAGGCTATCAGAGATGTCAGTTTGTCATGTAGTCTGAGATAGAGTCTTCTATGTAGGCAAAGTACACCCAATAGATATACTCTTCAGGTAGATGTGAGGTCCTGTGGAAAAAAACTCATTTTTTGTTACTTCATGGCATTGATTGAAACATGAAAAGCAAAGCACGTATTGCTGATCTCTAATTGGATGGCAGTTTTCCATTATTGTGCTGTAACTGCACACCTTTGACACCACTTTTTTTTCTTCTGTTGTTCTCAATTCATGCAATAGCTTGGAGACTTCAGAGTCCAACAGTTTAGCTCTCAGTCTCGGTACACATTGTACCCAGAGTTATTGCACCCATTACAAATTGCCCTAATGAAAACCACCCTGATTAAATTTCAAGCCTGTTTGATATTAGCAAGAGTCTGCTCTACATCAACTATTAGGAAAGATACTGTGTGTGTGTGTGTGTGTGTGTGTGTGTGTGTATGTGTGTGTGTGTGTGTGTGTGTGTGTGTGTGTGTGTGTGTGTGTGTGTGTGTTTAGTTAAACCAAGACAGCCATGGTTATGTGCTTATTTACTAGAAATGTTAAGTAATAGCAAATAGGCACAGAGAAAGGTAAAACCGATATTAAACGTCATACAGATTTAGACTTACAAACCTCTTGAGGTTTCTTTTTTCTTTTTCTTCATTACGTCAGCTTGAAACCCACTTTTTTAACATCAAATTCAAAGAAGAAAAAGAGTGCAATAAGTTGTTCAGTTGCTCCCAAAACTATTCTCTTGTGGACTCAACAAGTTCTAAGAAGTCAAGTTTAGTGATCCTGCACTCGACAAGTTGATTTGAATTGGCTAACCAAACATTGGACTTTAAAAAGAAAAGAAATTAGACTTTCAAAAAAACATTCTGACTTAACTAAGTATTTATTAGTGGCAACTAAGTTGAAAGTCCCCCAAACCTTAAAGCTCCTGTGAGAGTTTTTTTAGCTACTTATGAAACAGAATTGAATTAGTACTAATGCCTCTTTGTTATCTGTGAAAGTAAAGGAGACCATCAGCAAGATGATTTATTTGATCTATATAGTTATTTTAAAGGCCAATGAACACTGCCATGGGGTAGGTGCCAGATGAGATTAATAAGAGAGATTAATTAAAGGTAGCCTCTGTTTGATTTTTCATTCACATGTATTTTTGACTGTTAATTAACATATTGTACATATACATTGTTAAGATGTGTTGTATTTCTGTGTCATTGTTGTCTCTTGTGAAGTAGCTTTCCTTGGTGCTAGAAGTCATAAAAACGTTGTCTCGATAACGGGCTGTAGATGCTAGCGGGGTCTCATTTGTGGAAAAAAAAAGGTTGACAGGGGTCGTCTTTTGTTTCAAACTCCACCATCCTGCTGGTTGTAAACGAAACCAAAAACATGTTGTCTATGAGGGGGAGCAGTGGGGCAGCCTTGACAGCAGTGTGCTTTACGACAGTGCAGTTCCTCTCAGAAACCTTTCGTGGGCGCCAAATTGCACCAAACAGAATTCCTACATAATGTTGCTTTCAGTCATAATCTTTCTCAAACCAACCAACTAGCTAAAAATCAGGAATATTTTATTTAATATAAACTGCATCTTTAGCTGGGTCGTACAATAGTTCTTTCTTTAGGTTTGCTTCTATGTATTTCCTTGATGTTCAGCATGTTTTGTTTTTCTGGAAACTTTGTACTTTGATATTTTAAATCATCACTCCCAGTTTGAGCCAATCGTACATCACAATTTATGGTTTTCCTTTTTCCTTTTTATCCCAGGTGATTCCGTTCCCCATGTCCTGTGACATACGAGATGAGTGCTCCTGTCGGGATCCCAACGCCATAGAGAACAGAAAGAATGAACACGTCCACTCCCTGGGGTGACCAACCTGAGCAGGGACCTCTGTTCGGCGTCCCAGGACCCTCGCATCAACACAACACAGCCAGAGTGGCCAAGGCTGACCTCCCCCTGCCCTTCCTCCTCCTCTTCCTCCTTCTCCTCCGCCTCCTTCTTCATCCCTCTCTCGGCCTCCGATTTCCTGCACATGCTGCTTAACAGGCATACCTCTCCATCCATACTGCAACCCCAACCAGCTGAAATGTTTGCCTCCACATCACAGAAAGATCTAGATTAGAGGCTGGGACTCATGAGACTTCACAGAAAACTTCATTTCTCAGCTTAAAGGAAAGTAACCCTGCAATATCATCGTTGAAAAAAACATATATAGCAAAAAAGGGAAAAAAATACCTAAAACTGTTTTTTTTTTTCTGAAAGAGTAAGAAAACAAACGAGAAAAAAAAAACAAAAAACATAACCAAGCCTAGGTAGCATGCCTTTTTTTTCGGTTTTGTGCTGGCTTCAGTGTCTATTTTAGTGACCTCGCTCTACAATCACATGATTGAACCAAAGGTAAATTAAAATGTGCAAGTAGGGGATTCGTGTTGATGGCTCTGGTTATTGCAAGTATGAAGGAAATCAAACGTTGAAGGTTATACTCAGACACTTGGAAGGCATTTTAGACAGTTTTTCCTGAGAGACTACAGAAGTTTGGGCTTACATCATTCCTGGTTTCAAACAGTTTAGACTCATTCTGTATCTCCACATCCTTTTGTGTGTTTCTGCATGGGCACATTAGAGGCTATAGAGGTTTTTCTGAGCTTGGTGGGGAAGGAGACAGCCATCTTGTTAAGTTTTAAGCCACAGATTCAACACTAAAGCCTAATTAGAATGCATAAAAAACAGACGCACACACACACACACACACACACACACACACACACACACACACACATATACAACACACACACACAAGTATCAATTAACACTTAAACAGCCACAGACATAGTTTCCTAAGATGATTTTATTCTAGGGCAAAATTCTGAATGCACAACATTTTCAGCATGGCTTCTGCTACCGTGTTTGCTGCTAATCGCCATCATCACATCATAATTGGGTTGGACAGCATTGTCTGCCTTGCTGCTTTCAATACCTCTTCATAGCATTCGTTCACACTTGCATGTTAGTCTACAATACTTTCAGAGAACACATAATGATGCACTAAGAACTTTAAAAGAAAAAAAACCCCAGAACCTCACTTCTATGTCCCCTTCAACACAACTACCCACGGAAAATACTACACGCATCGACCACGACTTAAAGAATGTCATCGATAACACCTCACCTCGGGTTGGGGTCCATTTTACTTTCAGTTTGAACTCCCCGCAAGCCCCCACACCCGCCATGGTGCTTGAAACCTCAAGCGCTGATTCGCTATGTTGAAACTGAAAATAAAAGGATCCCTGCCTCTCTCAGAATGTAGTCAATGCTTGTTAGGAGTCTGCAGCTGTTTTTTAATGCACAGTTCTCCAAAGCACAGTAACACATAAGTGAAGGAGGAAAAGGGCTGGATATCAGCCATGGCTCTTTGTGAGAATGAATAACGGTGGAAGGACATCTTACAAACAGACACAGACACACACACACACACACACACACACACACACACACGCACGCACACACACATATCCCTCATTCTCTCACCTGACAGTAGTTTAAACTCTTTGCTGTAGCTTTGCAGGCAACAATGTAAATGATGGCATTTGGATGTATATGTCAACACAGCATTGTCAATCACACTATGATGATACTAAGAAGAAGAATATTATCTGCTGGTTCTAGTTAATCAATTCATTTAACCATCACTCTGTATGAAAGTGCACTTCTGATCAGCACTTTTTCAGTATTGTAAACGTGGGTGTCCATCCCCCACCAATTCATTTCTTTCGAGTATATCTCTGTTATAGTAGCTTTTTATTTAGTCACTCCTCATTTCACACACATACACACACCCGGGTGTTTGCCCTCATGCACATGGAATAATGAAGGCTGCTTGGCATATTGGTCCAAAATTTGCTGCTCTTATTTGGCTGCATCCATAGTCGTGGTAACAATCAGCATGATTATGTCTTTTCATTCGTCCTGGGCCAATGACACAGTCCCTCTGACTCATACAAGGCTGCTATAGCATTCTAGATCAATCTCATCAAACTTTGGACTCAACAAGAAACTGTACAAGTGGCAACATAAGACCAACTCTATGACATTTGAGTGAAGAACTCTGACCAAATGAAAACATGCAGAGAAAGTGTGAAGGTATTATTTTCCACCTATTACAAAAAAAAGATATCATGTAAATATTATTATATGTTCTTTAAGGGAAGGAGCGTGGAAAATGTTGTTTTTTTTGTTTTCATCTATTTTTTTTTTTTTTTTACAAAATGTCATATTTAATCAGTGTTTGTATTATTGACCTCAGTTACTGCACTTTTTTAGTTTCCATGTAAGAAGAAAAAGTATATCTTTCAAAAACATGTTTAGAAGCTGCTATTGTCCGAAATGGTGATCTGAAACAAACTGTATGATATTCGGTCCCTTGACTTCCTGTGTCGCTATATTAGCTTTCCTGTCCTTCGTTTTATTTGTACCTGGACGTACTTAATCCCTCCGCGACCTAAACTCACTTTTGCTTTTTTCATATTATCAATGATGTAGAGAGGTATTGTCACTACGATCCATTCATCCATACAGGCCCCAAATTCCCTCTAATACATAGGGTTCACATGAACACACTCTGTTAATGTTTTTATTTATATAGCGATCCAGAAATGACATCATATACCTTTACATACAGAGCAGTTGTAGAAAGTACTCTTTACAACAAACATGAATCCACTAATGAGCAAGCACTTGGAACAATGGCAAGTGATTTATCAGGCAGTAACTTCGAGCAGAACCAGACTCATTGGTAGCCAGCCATCTGTCAAATCTGTTTATATTTACCACACATTCAAGGTCTTTGTGGCCGGCAAATTTCGCCCTCTAATCATCATCTTAGGTTGTATATATGTATAATTTGAAGGAGAAACCTAAAGATGGTAGAGATGAAAACATGTTTAAGTGAAGGAACTCTTTGTTACTTTAATGCAACACAAACATTTACAGGCTCTATCACCATCAACAATCACAAAACCCCCCCCGACTTGAATTATTTTACTATCATTAAAGGAAGTCTATGTCTTACTCCAGATACTGCTGCTTTACATACACGTGTTTCTGGTGCAGATAAACTGACCTGCAATCACTTCACCAAGCCAACAACATGCAGTACTGTGGTTCATCATACGCCAGTGACCTCACTCGGAAGTTAATTTAGCTGTTTCGAATAGACGGATCTGAAATCTATCATTGGATCCGTTTCGTTCCCAAAATCCGAGTTCACATGACCGATGATTACACTAGAGATTTCCTTCTTAGTAATATCTGTTAAAACCTGAATACCTAAACAACCAATACTATCAGGAAGGCTTCAGAATGTGACAGCATGTCAACTTGAAAAATGATGTAGAGAAGGTACCCATAAGCCATTATAAAACAGAGATATTCATGGAAGGAAGTATAAGATTACGCATTGGATGAGGACATCACCTCTCTACTGTAGTCATCACAGGATCCCTCGCTGTACCTCATGCCTGTAATGTTTGCTGCTTCTATATTTTTGGTATTTTAGTGACTTTTTTTTGCGTCTCATAACAATGGTGTAAATAGTAGAACTATTTATTGAGAGTGTTATACTTTTTAAGTTATATTTAATGTCCATGTAAGTTATTTTTTACATTGTTGGTATAAACACAAAAAAACCTGATCGGTTGTGAGTCCAAACTGTCAGTTTGTCTCTGGCATCATCTCATTGCTTAATTGCTTTAGATCATTGCTGAAAAAAAGAAAAAAAAAAAGAAAGCTGCAATGATCTGGTATATCGTACACTTCCGACTCACAACCCTGCAAGAACTTGTCTCATTGGTCATTAAGTGTAGAAGGACACTGCTTGCATCCAATGAGGATTCAACACGTTCAATGTTACTGAGTGCAGAGTAACTTCTTTTCCCTTTAAAACCAGAATGTAAAGTTTT
Organism: Symphodus melops; assembly: GCF_947650265.1. Lineage (NCBI taxonomy): Eukaryota > Metazoa > Chordata > Actinopteri > Labriformes > Labridae > Symphodus > Symphodus melops. Next base: position 4,075,480 of record NC_136706.1, on the reverse strand, counting down.
TTTTTGTTTTTTTGTTTTTTTTTGATGCACACATTAGCCATATGTTCAAGGAGTTGTGAAAAGAGAACCAAGTATATGATGTTCAAGTGCATAAATACACAACAAATGTTTTTGAGAGACCAGTGCAAGGCACACGGCGTATATGGACACAGCTGGCTGAGGGCCGGAGATAACGGGCATGAGAGAGGGATCAAAAAATGAGAAATAGAAAAGTCGGAATGGAGGTCACAAGGCAGCCGACAGTGACTCAGATAGAGTGTTCTTAGAGGGGAGGAGGGTGGACGGTGTACAGGGATGGGTGGGCTGCTTTTCCTGGCCTGTCGAGCTATTTGTCCAGGTGTGAAAATGTGTACTCACAGAGGCTGCCTCTGGGCAAAGGGTGGCCGGCGCTGACTGGCAACAAGCCGAGGCCAATGAGTCAGAGTTTCTCCCGGGGGGTGGCAGCCATCCCTCTCTGGGACTCCCTCCGCCCCCCCATCACCCCGTCCTACCTCCACCTCCCTACTTCTCGACACACTGCCTCATCTGTCACTGTCAGGTAAGCCTTCGCGGGGCTGCAGGGTCAAGCTGGCCCTGTGAAAATGAGAGAGGATGTTTGCCCAGCTTATAGAGCCTTTTGAAGTTAGGCTGAAGGAACACAGCTCTCCTCACCTCGGAGCCTATGCTTATCACCTAATATGATTTGCAAAGCAGTCTTTTATTTGACAAGCTTTGATACCTCTCCTCATTTTTCAAAACCAACAGTCACTCCTTTGTTTCTAATTTAACACCTGGTTGTTGTATTTGCTCGTCTAAAAATGGCAGAAACTTTGTAGTGTGGAAGTCATTACAAAGCGACAGGGAGGGTAAGGAAGAGTGTCTGAAGCCCTCGTGTTTTTTGCTCAGATCATTGTGGAGAAAAATACTGATGTGCCATCTTGTTGTAAGACATTTTCTTTGTGTATTGTAACACATGAAGTACCTCTCACAGGCCTCTGGTTATAGAATGGTCCACTTATGTCTGTTTCCTAATCCCTCAATAAATAAAAAAGGTGAAGTGTCCCTTTTTTTCTAAGTGGGAAGTTCAAAAAAAAAGTGTATTTACATATTATATGGATATCTAGTGGTATTACTGCAATGTTTCGTACCCGATTGCTCAACAAATATATTTTAAGATGTAAATAATAATATTATATGATGATTGTATTTGCAAACCATGTACTAACTGTTTGGGAGTAGATCTTGGATTGATTTTTATCATGACTATATACAAAGAGATGAACCGTGAATATGTTGTGCATTGTGTCAAAGTATCACCTGCAAGACAGAAAAATGAAAAAAAAAAAAAAAAAAGACCTGTGATGCTTTTCCCCACCACTCGCTGTCAGCATTTATTTGTTCATAATGGCTTAGTACAAGCACTGTTGTCAGTTGTCTAAACCATGAATTTATCCATCACAAAAGACTCTTAAGTTATTTATTTGTTGCCAAGATGAATAAAGTCCTAATGGTCATTTTTGGGTCTTGGGAGTCTGTAGATCTCACAATCAGACTTGACTGATCTTTGTTACGCTTTGAGAAGTTTGTTCCAAATCTGTCTGGCACCAACCAACAGCTTTCATTTTTTTTCCTCCACACTACATACTGTACATTGTCCAGTCTTAACCCGATGCCTTTGTGTTTGCTGATGATTTCACCAACACTGTAAAGGTAGCCATCGACTCAGTAATCCCTTTCCTCCCTCTGATGGCCTCCTCTGTCTTTGGTTCTTAAACAGAATGCACTTTTTCAGGCACATATACAACACATTGGACTTTTTATGTTACAGTTGATGTTTCTCTCTGTTTTTCACAGTTGCAATTATATATTTTTTGGTGCTCTGGTACATGGCAAAACATGTCTGATGTGTACTATATTTTCATAAGGAAGAGTCATAAAGATGAGTATCATGTTCATTTTGCTGTCATTTATTGTGTAGAAATAAAACACTGGTTAAAGTGAACATAAAGCCAATGAGTTTTGTCAGTTCTTTGGATTGGTTTTGTTATTGCTGAAATCCTTCAAAAAGGTGTTGAGATTGGGGGCAATGATAGCCTATAGCGGTTAGTGCACTCCATGTAAGTAGGCTTAAGTCCTCCAAGCGGATGACTCGGGATCAAATCTACGCCTGTCACTCCATTACCGCCACCCAAGAAAGGCAAAAAGTTAAGTTAGCTAAGTTAACCTCTTATTCCCTCAGCAGTGTCCGCTATAGGGCTGGTTTAGTTAACGCCAAGTGCTTAATATTTTAAAAAATCATGTCCTGCCATTAGCAGCAGTTTGACGCCTGAAAAGATATGTTTCCTTTCCAACATTGTTGTTGACTATGAAATAACAAGAAGTCCCACCTCTTCTTTATTTTAATTGGACGCTAAGGGAGACGTATCAATGGCAAATACAGTGGTGTTCCAAAACAGTCAACGGTAAGAACATCAGAGCTGAAAATGCTAAACTGCATTGGTTTTGTATAGAAAATGAGCGCTGCCTGCACAAAAAAAACAGCCCTGCCAGCGTTATTCCGCCCGCAATGGTAGACACAAGCCCTTATTTGTATCATTTGCACTTCAAATATTCGTTGAGGCACTAAACATCCAATGTGACCTTCCAAGGGAAAAGTGAAGAGGTAAAAAGTAAAAGAGGAACCTATTCTTAAGCCTTAATTGATTAATTGGCATCAAATTTGAGTGCTGTTCCTGGCACACCAGTGACGTTAATGGCCTTATTTGGGAGAGTGAACATCAAGCTACTGATTTTAAGTGCAGTTAATGTTGCATGACTGGAAGGAGAAACTGGATGTGAGCTTAAAGGAAAAGTTTTGTTGAAGGAGATGGAAAAAGAAAACACTTCCCAGCAGCTCACATGCAGAGGCACAGCCACCTTAAGTTAATGACATCAATTAGAGTCATTCATAGGATACAGCTGTCTGTTAGTTCAGGGACTGATTTCCACTCTTTTCAACTTGAACTTAAAAGGTTCTTGAAGGTGGTCAGTTGTGTTAAAATCTTGGGAATAACAACGCTGTGCTGCATTGCACAATTGCTCAGCTAAAATATGATTGTAGTTATTTTCATCTAAGTCATATTTCAACATTTTGCCATCTGATCAAAATATTGTGGCAATGTTGTGCATCTCATGCCTCGTGGTTTGTACCCCGGGGGCTTCCCTCCACTGTGTAAGCTCACGCTGCTGAACATATGAGTCATGTGCACCACCACCTCAGCTGAAGAAAACCTTGAGCGATTGAGTTTGACCTCTTCACAGGGCCGATCGTTGAAGTCGACACAACAGTATTTGCTAATGGTGTCGAGGATCTAGTCTTTTTCCATCAACTATTCACTTCAGTAATCAAACTAAACTATTAACTTTAACACAGTATCTCAAACTGTTACATGTAAGCTGCGATAGCTTTCAGTTCCATTCCTGTCTTTATTACAGGCACGTGTCTCACTTACAGACTGCTTTAGGCGGGAGCTAAAGCTAACATAAATCTGCAAACTTGCTTACAGTGGGCCTCTTACACCAACCATTGTTCTCACAACACACAAACATATTTTAAGAAGATTTTGAAATAAAGTTTTGTTATCTAGCATTTGTTCTGAGCTAAGAACAAAATCTAAGAGCGGATGTGCCAGAGCAAGATTATACAGGATTGTGTTTTTTTTACATTTGAATGTCAAACTTAGAAGTTTTTGAAAAAAACGCTTGAACAATAAAAACAAATAAAAAGTCTGTTCGGTTCCATCACTATTCATTTTGTTTGCGGATATATACAGCCATTACTCTACCCATATAATTTTAAAGTGAAGAAAGAAAAGTCTTCTGATTTTATATACATATTTAATATTTCACATTCTTCAGAAAAAGACAATCAAAGCCACTTAATAATACATATGTTTTCTTTTTACAATTTCAAATGTACAATATAATAATTTATTATTACAATTCATATAACATGGCATGAAAGTATTGAAAAAAGGCATTGTTTATCATCATCAAAACAATATCCATGGCTTTGAAGATATGACAGAGGATTGGAAATGAAAGTCTTTACCCCATGGACAGTACCTTGTGTTGACAGTTTGGACACCACTACTTTATTTTGACTTTCCATAGGTCATGTTTGTTCTATAATCGCCGTGATCACATGTCCCGTACTCATAAATTAACATAGTGGATTTTGTATTGTAATTTTTAATGGGGATGTTAATTAGAAAAATGATTATCAAAACATTTAACGTCTGGTACACGTTTGGTCTGGTTAACGTCAACAGAGTGACGTTAGAGAGATTCATGGATGCATTGTGTTTGGATTAAGTCTTTTAACGGCTTTGAATCATGGTGACTCTTGCCGTTGGAACAGGACTGTTTTTGTTGTAATATTTCCCGCTCTAAAAATAATTGAAGTAAATTTAAGACCATTTGATGGTAAGAAAAGTGAATCAGAAAGACTTGTTTGTTTGTCGATGGTCTGACGGATGTGTAGATTGTGGCTGCTGTGTTGGTAGGATCTTTAAATGGTTTAAATCCCAATGATCACATCTTTCTATCGAAGAATAGCACAGAGCAGCTGTTTAAGGGATGATGATAATGAGAAAACACTTTTACAATCAGCGAGGGAGGTGATACATCACAAGGTTTCTATCATTTGATTTTTAACACAGATATGTGTCATTTTTACTTTTCTCTGTGATCATGGATTCTTAGGAACTAGAATCTATTGACATTGTGGAAAGTTACTGTTTTTGTTGTTTTCTGACAACACAGTTAATTACTTACAGAATTACTGATAGTGAAGTTAACGTCATTGTTTGTTTAACTGTGCCCACCTCTGCCTCTTATTGTAACACAATCTCATCGTGACCTCACTGTCAAGTCGAATACTGGTTCTGTTATTAGTGCATAAAAAACAAAACGCACATTTTCATTGGAATACAAAACTGTAACGCTTTTTGAAGAAATCATTAGAGCTACCTTTAATGTGTTGTTTCCTTTTTTCATCATTTATAGTTGTGAGAAGCCACTAGTAACATACAACACATGTATTTGCATGTGGCAACAGCATGGCATCATTCTTGTCTTGAGGTCCATCAATTAATCTGAGAAGTAATTGTCCTTGACATGAGTTAATATTTGATGGTGTTTATTTTCGTTACTGTGGTATTGAAGACAAAAGGATTGCTGTGTCAGCATTAATGCCAAACAAGAGCCCATGAATGAAAATGATGTTTGAATTCAAGCCATTCCGTCTTTGCATAATTTCCACAGGCTGTTGTAGCCTATCTGCCAATGCTGTTACCGCACAAAGCCTTGTGATTTCAACTGAATCTGTCAAAAGTAATATACAAGAATTACTGCATTGTTCTCACTTACTGGAATTTAAATTCATGAAACAAAGCTTTTTTTATATATTGATGTTCACTTGTGCAAAACGAACAAAAAATCAAATGGCTTTAACACATTTCAATTTCTCTTTCAAACTGAATCTAGTAAAGGCAAATAAGTTATGCTGTGGATTTTTTTTCCTTTTTTCTCTTTTAAAGTGTTCCAGGTAAGCTTCAAAGCACCAAAAGGGAACTACATTATTACATTCAAAGTATTTAAGCCAACAAGATTTTCTCTTGGCTGAATGATATTTTACATGTTCACACTGCAGTTTCTCATTGATATGTGCAATCACTGGCATTTTGCAATTGAGAAATATGCTTGCTGAAGGTTTTTTTTTTATTTTTTTTTAACATCTGTCTCATTGTAAAAGTAAGCCACGGAAAAATAGGGTTCTCAGTAGCTTTTAACACAATGTCCAGTGAATTCTGAGGTTTTTTAGGCTCTCCTGGTTTTTAAATCCCCTGGTCACTTGAGAGACACCTGCTGCGGAGAGGTCGACGAGGTACATTAGTCAGTGATGTCATTTTGCAGTGGTAAAAACAACAACGCACCACTCGTCTCCAAATTCCAGTCTCATCGGAGTTTGGTGTTGCTGTAAGTGTTTCGCTGTACAGATATCAGCTTTTCCATACAGGTGGTGCGACTTTCATGTAAAGAGCTGTGCCACGTGTTACCAGGAGGTCTGCCCTCTTCGCTCCTGCAGTAGACGTATGCCATGGTGTCGGTGCGGCTCTGGATGTGGGTGCTGCGCAAGAGGGACCGGCAGTAGTGACTTATCTTCTCCACCCTATGAAGTATCAGGTTGGCTTTTCTATTGAAGAAAAACAAATAGAGAAAAAGTGATCACGGGATCTCAGAAACGTGTTTTGCATTTACATCAACATGACATTTGTTCGCTCGTTTAGTGAATGAGTGTAATAAAAGCACAAATTTCTGACAAAAGCATATTTAAAAGCAGTAATATTATCTACAAACTTTAGCTAGTAATGTAAAAAAAATGAAAGCAAGCTTCGGAAATGTACTGGGCTAGCACATTGCCAAAAAGGACTACAAATAACACTACAGTAGTTTTACAGCTTTATGGCAAAGAATGTGTTATTACAGCCCCAAAAGCAGATGTAATAAAAAGTCTGATATCGGATCTGAAATCAAGTTGACACAAAAACTGTTTGCCACAATCATGCCTGAATGTGCAGTCCTATATGTCCTCAATTTATCTGTTATATGAGTCTGAGCGCTGATCAGAAACTACAAGAATAATGAAGAGTGAAATGAAGTGGGACATTGGGCAATATTTCACCATAAAACAATGTAACCCCACACCACAGGTTACAGAAGCTGACATAAGCATTCAGGCACTTCCAAGAAGAGACTTGCCTTTGCTAGCTAACATTTCTGTTTACTAAGTAACCTTTTCTTTGTTAACAGACGTTTCCATTTGCTTGCTTCCATTTTCATTTGTTAGTTAACATTTCCATTAGCTGGCTAACCTTTAGGTTTGCTTTCTATTGTTTTTTGTTTTTAACATTTCCATTGCTAGCTTACGCTTTTCTTAAATACAAACGTTTCTCGATGCTTGCTAACATTTCCGTTTGCTAGCATAACATTTTACGATGCCAGCTATCATTTTGTTTTGCCAGTTAATATATCTCCTTTTTTTATGAACCTTTCCTTTTTTCCCCCAACTGTGACACCATTAAAAGGTAGCTTGTGTGAACTGGGCAAAGGATGAATGCTAACAGCTTTTACATTTCAACTGGGGTTATCGAATAGGTTGTTTTATGATACCATTTCCCTGCCTTTTCTAATATATATTTTTTTACTTCTAAAAAATGTAGGCTACAGTGAAATAACAATGTGTGAGTTCTCCACGTTTAAACAATTTGCATGGCTGGAATAAAGCAGGTAAACATTATATCAGCATAGCAGCTCAAAGTGTGACCTTGCAGGAAAATTGCTGATCTCTGATTACCGGAAACAGTGCTCTGTCATTCATCTGGCGCCTCATTGTCAACATATATTTAACAAAACAAAGAGAAAAACTGGCAAATGTCAGATTGGGGCTTTATTTTCTGCCTCCCCTGGCATTTTGTTTGCAACACAAATAACAGCTTTAAATGATACCAGTATTGAATAACAATGCAACAAGATCTCTCCTGTCACTTTGATTGGAATGCCAGACTCGATAAAAAAAAACACCACAGGCAATTGTATTTTGAGTTGTCAGATACAGACTCTGTTGAACACTTCTCCAGAGGCAGCTGTCTAAAGTCAGTGAAACTAATAATTTTGTCTCGGGGTCCAGAGTCTGGAGCTGCTGTTTATGACATGAAAGGGCCATCCGTCAGGTTACCTTTAATTTTGAAAAGATGCCTCACAAGACAGACACACACACACAGACACACAGACACACACACACACACACACACACAGTACAGAAATGCTTCTTTTCTGTACTTGCAAAACACACGTACACCTTCCGTAGGCTACAAGCTTCAAGGTTGTTAAGTTCATATGGACGCTGAAATGAGGAAAACACACGTGGAGAAGGGGCAGAATTCCATTTGTTTTGAAAAGCAGTGTCTGCTGAGCATCAACATCTGTCTTTAGTTAAGTAAGGAGTACAGACATCCTTTTCACTTATTTGCTGAAAAAAGGGGGGGTTAAACATTTTCTCATTTCCCTTGAATTCTTACGTCTGAAACAACAGAATACCAAACACATAATCAAGGGAGGCTTGCAAGCACGTTGGCGAGGAACAAATTAACCGCATTAAAAGTAATCCAAACAAACACTTAAAAAAAAAAGACACTTCAAATAATATGTCTTGGTAAACTCTCTGGAGGTTGCAACTAAGGCAACTTCTAAGTCAAAGATTTCATCATTGGATTTTGATTAAGTCTATCCTGAGTAATTGATTACGACACAAACAACGCTTCAAGAGAATGGAGCCCAGAACTAAAAAACAACCCTGAATGGAGGATGTGTGGAAATAGAAAGAGAAAAAGCACATTGCAGAAGAAGATAATAGACTTGTTTACAGTAAAGAATAGCAGTAAGCATGTATCACAGCATGTTCAAAGTACACAACAATTATGAATTGAGCTACTTTCTTTAGTTTTTTCATAATACTGGTGGACATTCAGGGGCTCCTGGGATTCTCGTCTCCAGGAGGGAGCGCTGACTGTGCTTACGTTTCACTTGGCCATTCTGTTACCTTTTAAAAGGCACCACCAATAGAGCCTGCTTGTAAATTACCCCAACGAGGCTCAACCCTGCCAACTTCAGGCAGTAAATAATCTGTGCTCGCTCATCCCCCCCAACCTCCATCACTACTGCCCACACACCATCCGACCACCCCAATTCCCCATATTAAGTCCCAATGGCCAACCCTTGACTCCCACCCCCCTTCACCAATCAGAGGGAAGCATAATCTTCTTGCAGACCAAAGTTATTCCACGATTATTATCTTATTTATGGCTTGAAAAGGAGAGCTTCCAGGCAGTGGGGGTGTACAAACCAAAACATTTTGACCGTAACTTAAGCTCCCCTGTTGCTATCATCAGCACTAGACCAACTTCCTGTCAGACATTCATACATGAAGTTTTTCCCCCCCTAAACTTTTTTTTTTGTTAGTCAGTAAGCTTCCTGTATCCACATTGTCGTAATGTCTCACCGTCTGTTCGTGCAGCTGTCTATCAGTGGGGGTAACCCTGTTAGAAGGGTCAGGAGAGAGGGGATGTTGGGGTGGGGTGTTGTGGATAAGGAGGAACCTTCTTTTATTTTTTTAACGAGAAAGAAGAGGAAATGGAGTTTGAAGTTGAGTTAGTGTTAGCTGCCTGTCAAACGGAGTGTTTTCCTTGGCTGTCAAACACTTTTTTGGCATCGCCATGGTAATGTGAGGAGTGCATGTAACCCCACAGTTTTCACAATGACCTTGCCCACTTGCTTTCCAGTGGAAGCACTCTGGAAAAGGGGAGGCAAAAGAAAGGTGGTGGTGGTGGTGGTGGTTGGGGGGGGTAATTGTGCAATGGTTCTCCAGCTCAGAGGGGGTGCAGATCACGCCATGAGAAATGGCTCAATGGTCTGAATCTGGCAGCACCAGTCCAGACAGCTTTGGCTTTTGTTATGTAAGAAACCTCAGAATGGCTGTAAGTGATCCTAAATGACAAAACAATGTCAATAAACAACATGACAAGGACTCTCGGATAAATAGGAGCAGACTGAAAAAAATGTGGAAGTTAGTAGACTTTATAATACAAACTACATTTGGAAAAATCTGAATCTGCGTCTCCTAAGGCTTTCATGCTTCCAGATTTTCTCACCTGGGACCCAGCTCGTCCTCACTACGCCACACAAAGTCTCCAAACTTCTCATAATGGGAGTTGTAGTGATGCTGGACTCTGTATAGTAGCGGAGACGAGATCTCCATCAGTGTGTTGTAGGCCATCTGCTGCTCCTTGCCGCTAGTGTAGCCGTTATACAAGTTGTACACCTTGTCCGCTATCTCTGCCAGGAGGAAAGAGACAGACAAAGAAGAGAAACAAAGAAAGAAATGGTCGTCAGTTGAAGGTTGAGGACATTTAAGAGAGAAGTGTCAACAAAAATATAGTGAAAATATATGCCACAGAGGCTGAGATATCCTGTTTTTTACCCCTTTGAAAAAGGTCAAGCCTCATACTGTATGTACTGACTCAGGAACTTTCTGAAATGCAACTTGACTTGTTCAGGCCAAGTCTGCCTGGCAAACTCTGCATGATTAGTAAATGAAAGCTGCCATGTTAAATTGCTGGAGTGCCCCTTTACATTTTGGCACAACTCGTTTTTTATAATCATATTTGGAATAAAGACTGCATTATGATCAAAGAAAACGGGATATGAATCTTGACCTCCTTCCTGTAATTTTTTACAAAACTTCAAACACGAAACATCATAAGTAATAATTGATGACACTGGCTGGTTTCACTTGTGTAAGATGAATCAAAGGTAGAATGGTAACAATGTATGTCTAAGCTTGTGTTCGGAAAGTCAATATGACAATAGCTGTGTCTACGTGAGCATAATAACTTCAACCAGTTAAAATCAGTCTAGCTTCCTCCTTAACATGGATGCTAAATTAAGTGTTCTGATTAAGAAGTTTGTATACAGGCATCAAGCATTTAATCGAAAAAAAACCCCCCAAAAACAAAGCAAAAACATTTTAACAAATGCAAAGTTGTCCTGTCAGAAATATAAGCTCTTGAGATTCACAAAAGGTTGAAATAGAAATAGCAAAATAAAGGACAATAAGGTGAGAGTACCTTCAGCTCTACTGTCATCCACCATTGGACAAGATGTTCGTACAGAGACAAAGCTTGACTCCGACCGGCTGCCTCGACTGTCCACTGCATGGAGTGTGAACCTGCAAACACAACAAAGGCACTTTTATTATTTTTCACAGACAATACAAAACCAGGTCACATTAAACTCCAGCTCAAATAATTAGCTTAAAATTCTATCAGAATCACACATTATTTGCCAAATGGCTGTGAATTTGGTTTTAAAATATTTGGTATCTTAAAGTATCTGAAAGTTTTTCAAATCTTCAGAGTTCCTTTATGTGCTAAATGAGTTGAAGGTCTTGTCAGATCATATTATATTTGATCATACAGCGTAGAGGCATACGCTGACATCCATAATTATTTCGGAAAATGTCTTTGAAACCAGAAGGCAGGGAAAGTGAGATTGAATTAAATTTGAAAATGAGTGCAGCCTGTAACCACAACAGCAAAAGAGACAGGAGTAAAAGGGCATCTAGCCTGACTCCAAGTACCCTATGAGGACAAAGTTCCTCTATTTGGAAATGCCAAATATCAGAATTTTTGGGCTCCATGACAGACTTCAGGGACGCTCAGAATCCTGATAAGATACACCAGTGAACAGTTCAAGACATTGCAATAGGAAAAAGGACACGCTGGGAAAATGTAATGCATCTCAAGTAATGTAGGGCTGCACAGCTGGGAACAGAAAACACATGACCTTTACATGTCCTTTTGAAAATGCCAGTGTGTCTACTCTTGAATAAGAACAAGTGCAGAGAAGAACTATTCATATAGTAGAGATTTAACATCAATATGCTCGCAAATGCTCAGATAGAAAAAGGGGCTGATGCCACTCACAAATGTGCATAGCTATTCTACTGTCTTGATGACTGTTTTGAACTTTAAACTTGCAATGGCAGCTTCCCTTGTGTGACCATGGCAACCACAGGAACCACACCAAAATAAATGAACAATCTACTTTACTGACCTCTGAGTGTCCTGAATAAGCAGCTCTTATTCATTTGGTTGCCAAAGATATAAAACCAAAAAAGAGCCATGTCTATAGCTTAACTTGCTATTAAGTTTGTGACGATACAACCAGCTCTATAGCTTCTTTACGCAGATGACATTTTGACTTCTTCTGCTCAACCTTATGAAGTGTAAGGAAGAACACTGCAGGATTTTTAAAAACTTGCGAGATGTTTTGTCTTTTGTGATAGGACAGCTCAAGAGAGACAGAACATTTGGTAACAAACATAGCAACAGGACCAAGAGTCAAACCTGTGACCAGTAAAAAGACTGAATGTTACCTCACATTGGGCGCCATCTCCACCAACAAATGGTAATTCGTTCTGCTTATCATTATATATAAATATCATATTATATTATATTATTGTTGGACAATTACAAAGCCAGCACCAGGAAACCAACAAAGGTTGCACAAGCAAGGTTGTCTAACCAAGAAAACATGCAGCACATAATGCCATTTAAAGGTGGGTTGACATTTTTGATTTACAAGAGACCGAAACAAACTAAATAAAATGAAGTACTTGTGAACTTCAGAGGAGTTGGCAGACAACATTTTTGGCAGGGGGAAGACAGCTGATTATTCCTTTTTAGGGCACAACGAGCTAACCTGCTGCTACTGTAGCTAGTTGTAGCTTTTGTAAGAGACAGCCATTAGAATAGTCTGAATCCTTTCAACTTTCAACCAAAAAGTAAATGTTGTTACTTAACAAAAGTTTGAAAGACAAATATAACACTAGTCTACTAGTAAATAGGTTTATGTTAGCATAATGTAAATCGAGCTTAAATTCATGATGTGCCGGAGTGAGAAGGACACCTGGGTGATTTTATTGGTTTTTGGCTGCTTAGTAGACTTCTCAGGACTTTGTCAACATCTTGAATTTATTGTCACTTCTATGAAAAAGTCTTTGCAGAGATGAAGTGAAATGCCATTATCCTCGAACCAGGCAGAACAAACAAACAGACATCCATACATAAAAAGGAAGACAAGATTCATTGAAGAGAAAGTCTGCTAGATGGTTAAAAACAGGCCACATGACAGTTAGAAAAACCCAGACCTATTAAAAAAAAACCCGTTATAACAAAGACAGAATAATAAGAATGGCAAAATATAAATAAAGTGCTGGCACTTTAAGTGTAGTAGTGCCTGATCTCCTTGACTATCCTCTCAGCTTTGTTTCATCGAAAGCAGCAAGACAGTAATGAGGTATGCTACAAAAAGCTGTGGCACTCATCCTTTGGAGCACATGAATTGTTTTTTCCGACTGCTGCCAAAGTTTTGCAAAAGTGAATCCAGTATTGAGAAATGTTTGTGAGTAGTTATGAAAAACTGTAAGCTTTCAGTGGTATTTCCACAGAGCTACCACTGTAAAAACAACAGAACAACAGAGAGGAAACCACAAAACAGTCAGACAAAATGAACAACTGAGATGACATTCCATTTTCAAGCCCTTAAAGAATACATGGAAATAAAGAAATTAGTGTATTATTGTTTTTACAAAACTTTCTTTTCTTCCGAAAACCATTTGCTTTTTTTTTCAGACAATGTCTTTTAAGGGCTGCCCCAATGTTGTCAAATGATTGTGTTGTTTGTAACATGACCTGTTTGGACATAGCTTGCATAGTTTGTCTGCTCTTGTTATTCAGCGGGGTAGATGTGGTATTCCCCAAGAACCTCACAAAAGACACACAGGCCTCACTGGCTCCTCTGCCCAGCAAAACAATGCCAGCATGTAACAGTCACACTGTTTAAATTATGTGGCCACATAACGTGCAGATGGATACAATGAGGTAGGAGACAAGAGGAGTTTAATCAAGGCAATTTGTTAAAAGTTTTCTTTGGGACCCAGGATGTGAGCTTGCCACCCTTTTACTGCTGTTTTTTTGGTGGTTTAAAATGGTTGGCATCGGTGACAGGTACCATTTCCCCTTCCACCCTTAAGCAATTACAAGATCATTATGCACTGTAGTAAAGCTCTAACAGCCAGGAGGTAAAGCCTCATTGTGAGTCACCATTGGAAATCTGCATTTTATTTGGGTAAAAAGTGGGATAACAGAAATGTATCTTGTAACAATAAACAACACCTTTCAGAGCTTTCTTTATCATGCAAATAGGAATTGGGACAGGAGTCTTTTACACTATATGACAATTTCATTCATAGATACAGATTGTAGCAGTAAACCGTGAACTCTGTTTGATAGACAGAGTGTGGTGTCTGAGTATAGTACATGCACTAAGTGATGATAAAGATCGCCTGGGAGAACAAAGGAACCAGAAACGGTCTGGCCTGCCATGAGAATGTCAAAACACCAAGTAACAGAACTAGGAAAGACACACACAACCATGCCAGCCACCCACTAACACACACACACACACACACACACACTTTCTTTGGTCTCTTTATTCTTTCTATCTACATTGCTTGCATATAGCTCCATGCAGTCTAACCCCATCTCTAATTCCGGGTCTCTTACATCTCTTCCAGGGCTGTCTGGCTCCCTTGGTTTTGAAAGCTCAGCAAACAATGAGGTGGACGAATGGCAGATTAATGTTTTTGTAAATTAACAATGTTGCCATTAAAGTAACCATTGTCTTCTAATTTAATGAGACAGTGGAGCGATGGCCGAACAAGAGATGACAAGACGTAGAGCAGGGAGAAAGACAGAGCAGGAGAAGGCGTAATGAGGGAAAGTTAGAGTGAGAGAGGATCAATTAGGGCAGTATTTTTGGCATGCCGGGAGAAGCCAGGGCAGTAGGGGATGCCTTTTCCATGACATCAGCGTTTGGACACACATCAGTTGAACCAGTCCACAATCACAGCCACATAGAATCGTTTCTCGCTGCCCTGAAGAATTTATGGCAGCATACAATATCTCATGACTTTGAAATCCTGAGATCTAAGTGGCATTAGACTGGTACAGCAGCCATAAATAAAACTGGTTTGCCTTACATTATGAATTAAAAAAAAAAAAAAAACAGCTCTGAATGATCTCACTCACAGTTCAGCAGGACCCACAGTCCAAATGAATGTAATGATGAAAACACCCCATTAAAGTCATTCAGCAGGTCTAAATGTATGCACCAGATATTTCTGGAGACTGAGAAATTTCCAGAAAACAGACCTGACCCTCTTGCTAACATTACCTTGAACAGCTTTTACCCTAATCAAGCCAAGCTCATTGGGCCTGTTAGGTAACCAATGACACAATTTCCTACAATGCTTCTTGTTTTCAATCACATGTAGTTATATTATTCAAGTAATCTGCACCAGGTGAATCTACTCTCCTTATTTAAATAAAGGCTTTAACTCTTTAAAGAGAAATGCTAGTTCATACATCTAGTATCTATGTATGAATGATGTTGGGGGTGTGTCCATCGACATGGACGTCCAATTACAAGTAGCATCGATTCGAAGGCAAGATGCCAATATAGTGTTGGACTCAACACACCAACGCCAGACAGGGAAACTGTCATTGTCATTTAACCTGTTATTGTCCTCGACCCCGGCTGTCTGTTCGCAACTCATACAGTCAAATGAAAAACCAGTGGAGGACCATGAAGACTACGTCCCTTATTTTAGTCCTGAAGCCTTTAGGTCAAGATGCTGGAAAAAGAAAGATTCTACCAGTGAAGAAACAAGATTCAAGCAGTTGAACATGGGAATTTGATTTATACTGTCTAATAAACCCATTGAATTTTCATGCTAGGCTCCATTTAAATGCAGTTTTTAAAAAGGATTCATTAAAAAGGAGAACAATATCAATCCAACACAACATTAATAATACTAAAAGAAAAGATTGTCTGTTTACTAACTTTAAAAACCATTACTTTGGTCTCCTAGTTGTGACTTCTTCTCTTTTTTCTTGGTTGTCAATCTATTTCTGTCCTTGTACATATGGGTTTGTGCTCCTTTCCAGATTCTTTAAAAGTATATTCTGCTTTAAGACTTTATCTTTGGACATCAATGGTCCCAACAAACTACTACATCATTCCCAGTCCATTTGTACTTGATGATTATCATACTGTTTTAAATTCCGCTTTTAACATAAAGTCAGTAACTTTTCATCGAGAAAAGAAGGTTTAAGTTTGCAGGAGTACACTGGGCCCACAGCAGCTTTGGTAATGATCAAGTGTAAAGCCAATACCAGTAAAAGGCCTTATCAGTCTCTTGATTAAGACAAGCAGGGCTGGCTGCGAACAGATGTGCCCTCAGACGTAATTCCAACGTAAATTCTGCTCTTATCAGAGAAACAACACTGTGGAGAATGCCTAAACAAAGATAACACTGCAACAAAGTTGGATGTTAGGCTCTTGTTGCAGGTTTTTTGTTCGTGGAGGCATGACTTCTACCAATCAAACTAATAGTTATTCTCTCACTTTTTGTCCTCCCCTTGCCAAAGCCTTCAGTAAACTTAAAACTGTTATTTTTCTTTAACTAAATAGATATTAATTGTGCTTTACCTTGGCAATCAGCCTCGAGACATGACTGTTGACAGCTTCCTTTTTTATGACCTTTTCCTTTGTTTAAACACTCAGTTCTTAGAAGTTCTCTATTGCGTCAAAGACAGGAAAACCTATCCAAACATGTGCTCCACTGCCCTTCCCAGGATTCAATCTGTTATGTAAATCTGACAGGCTCATTAGCTACTGCATACTCTGTTTATGTTAGATGAATTAGAAAACATCTCATGGAACCTATTTAACTGTTATATAGCTGTGTAGTTGGGAGACATTAAGTTAAATAGCTTGTTGGTATTGCTCTATTAAACCATCAATCACGTTCCCTTTGGCTTAAATACACAAACACACCCACTCATATTGCAATAAAAAGACCTCACCTGTATCCTGCACTGCCAGTGTTTGACACAACTAAATAAACTTAAATTAAGGTCACCTGCGGGGTAAAACGAGAAGGAGATGATCTGCTATATTTTAATCTTATATCATCCTATATGTGGGTATGATTTTTGGATAAACCCAAACCCTAGCACTCAGCCTTTATAGTAAGTAAAATGTGGGTTTGTGTTATTAAAAAGTTGGTATTTTCTACATTTTACTGGTATAGTGTACAAAAAATCTGTTTTGATCGAGTTTCCCATGTTTAAATCCTGCCTGCTTCTTTTACAAGGATTGTATTAGGACTCCCAAAACAAGCCAAGGCCACCAAATAGCAAGGGCATTAAAGAACTCGACACAGCTAACAAAGCCTGAGAGGACAGCCAAAAAGCTGAGAGGACAGTGTGTTTCATATGTCCAGTGACAGCCACAACAACATCTGCGCCCTGTCTAGCTCACTCATTATTGCTGTTCTTGTGGATTTGTTTCAAGATGGAGAGGGAGACAAATAGTACTCATAGAAAATACAGAGCGCAATTCCCAGTGGGAAATTGAAAAAAATTAAATAAAATAAAAATGTTATTACCCTCTGAAAATGGAAATCCAAAAATTCTAGTTGGAAAAACAAGGTTCACATATAGAGCACCATTTATACGCAAAGCAATTTAAAGAGCAATGAAATACAGATCACTTTTTGGCAAAACAAAGTCAAGGATGAACTCTCTGAAAAATGAATCGAAAAAGAAGCAAAGACAATCACATTAAGCAAAAAAAGTAGACCTTTAAATAGAAAAGATATTTATTAAAATATCCTTAAATTGAGTATCTGGTGTGTGCACGTAAAAGTGTAAAAATTGTGCTTTGCAGCCTCTACACCACACTAACCGTAACCAAGACATTCACGAAACCAGCGTGCTCAGAAACCGAGACAAGTCCATGACAGTTATGGATCAAGATCGAGTCAAGACCAAAGCAGGGCACCTGGAACCTATTGGTGTTTTAACAAATGCAGAAAAGTTCCTGAAATTTTCGTGGTGAGGTGCATGTGTGAAATTTTCCTGACTGGCCCCAAGAAAACATTTGGCCTGAAGTTGGCGTGAGCTGATGTGAGGAGCGCAGCAGGAAAAATGATGTCCGACAGAGATCGTCTCTCATAGGTAAGATATCGAGGGCAGTCTGATTGAGACATTTTTAGGAGTGCATACAGTATGTTACTATGTTACCTTTATGTATACCCTGTTAGGAACTCAAATACACAGTTCAAGGAGTCAAAGGAGAAAAAAAGCTCTATTCTGCATATATATATATTTTTTAAATACATATTGAGCTCTGGAAATAATATGGGGACTTTCCATACATCAAAGGCAAATGCATGAACCTTTGAAACTATTTCTGTACTATTTGCAACACAATACAATGTATGACTCATGTTTATTCATACTTTGAAATAATCAACAGCCACAATAAATACGAATTAAAGCAGCTTAGAAATCTTGGCATGGGCAGACTTACTTGTAGAGACTGTCGGGTTCCAGGCACTTGAAGACCACTGAATATAACACAGAGTGAGGATGCTCCCCGCTCCTCCGTCCTGCAACAACACACGGTGATCCCAGACCAGAGAACAGATCGTCCATCAAGCTCAGGACCTCACCTGGAGGAGAGACGACAGAAGAGAGGGTGAGGGGGTTAAAGAAGGACAGAAGAAATAAAGTGAAAGCTCTTAAAAAAACAGACACTTCAACATCTCTTTCATCTTTTGGTCTTTGTCAAACTAAACAAGGCCTCATGATTTGTTTCGACTCATGTTTCAACACAGGAAAAACAATTGTGCACAGCTTTGTCATGAATACATTCCCAGTTGTAGGAAAGCACCCTTTCTCCTTATCAACGATTGTACCGTTGTACTGCTTCGGCATGTGTTTGAGTTTTACCTCTGCCCTGTCCAGTGGGAGCCATTTCCCAAGCACCACGCTCAAGGCTAAATTAAATATGACTTTTTACTGGCAGCTTCCCGCACACACGACATTATAGAAACTGTACGAAAACAGGATTTCTTTCTTTTATGGGCATATGGTAGTGTTACAATGATATCGCACCGAGCACCCTCGCCTCTCACAAAACACTACTTCACAAGTTGTGAAATATCTTTCATGTCAGCTAACGGGAAGGCGAGCGACGCACACTTGTTCATTTAAACACGCATGCACCCCCCCCCACACACACACACACACACAACGCCAGTTTCCAGTGCTCATGGGGGTGATGGAAAAAAAGATGGAGCTGTCAAAATAGTTTAAAAGCTCTCAAACGGTTGGATTTCCAACTATTTCTACACAAGGTAAAGGGCAGCTTAGTCTTAGCTTATGATACATGGGCCAACTTATAAACAGAGGGAGTAAGTCTGGCTGCTCGGGCACAAGGGGATGGTAAGAAAAGGTTGCAGAGGAGAGGAAAAAGGACTGCACAAATGAATGATTTGACCTTTTCACAGAAAGAGCTCTGTGTATAGGAGGTTTTCCCCAAACACATTCCTGCACTGTTGCAGGGCTGCTCTTTCGAAGATTTTTCTGCCTTTTTTTTTTTTTCTTCTTTCTTAAAAACATGATTCTGATTTCAATTGGGATGCATTTATTCTGAAGTTAAGACCTGCTGAGGGCTGATAAGCGGGGCTGCCAATATGTCTCACTTTGAAATCATTAGCATTTGGTTTTGATTTCCGACCAATGTCGATAGACGCATTATGAAGGATTATTGTGTGAGCTGGATAAATTCAATCTGCAATCCCCTTTTGTTACGTTTCGCTGTAAACATACTTTATATCATAACTTTCATAACTTTCATGCTAAGTATGGAAGATGTCAAGAGCACCAGCACACAGCATCTATATGCATTCACTACTTCATTAACAGACTGGATTACCATCAGAAAATTAAGAAATCCAGACCTTTCATATATCAAGATATAACATATAATAAGGCTACAGTTGGTGCTTTCCATTGGCACATTGGTTTAGTGTTTTTAATCAGCTCCAGCTTTAAAGTAGTAAGTGGCAGCTCTACTTATTTTACTGTAAACTAACATTTTTTGCTGCGTATTGAGTTTTTTAAAATGTCCCTCCCTGAACCTTGGCAATGCAGGTGTAAAGATTTGTTAATTGTCTTACAGTTAGTGTAAAAGGGAGGCTTAGTAACAGGCTGAACAATAAATTATCCCAAGCAGACCACTTCATCTTTAACAAAAATACCTGATTGAACGATCTCCTCAAGATTGACCGTTGACGTTATTTGGCCTGTGTTCATTATGCCTTTTAAGTCTATTCCCCCATCTTTTATTGCGAGCTACAACGCGAGGAATGCCAGCTAAATGCCAGATTTCTGCTACTTCACAAAGGCTAAAAGTAGAAAGAGACAGCTCCAAATACAGCAGGGAGTAAAAGGAGGGTCAAGCGAGAGAAGACAAACAATGAGAAAGGGAAAAAAAGGACGGTGAGTGCTCTGATGTTTTATGAATTTGGATGTGGTCACGGAGAGGAATGATGATGTCAGTGGATGTTTTGATAATCAGAATAAATCACAGAACTGATGCGTGACTACAGAGCAGTTCGGGGGCTAACATATGGAATTATAACATAATCCTGAGTTCAAAATAAAATCACAAAATGAAGGAATCAAATGGCCGACGTACTTGCTCATGTAGCATAAAGAGAGAGCTGATCTATGGTTTCTCTTTCATTCTGCAACTGAGGATCTTATTATTTACCAACGCTGGGTCACAAGTTTTGATTTCCTTTAACAGCCCAATATTTAAGATGGATAAATACGGATAAACATATGATGGCGGGCGCCCTGCCCCACTCGGTCTATTTCTGGAGCGTGAGCAAAGCGGAGTGCAGCAATGAGCGTCTGTCCTCACGGGTTCACAAGGTCGCAAGATGAAGCAGAAAGAAACTTGATATTGTTGATTTGTTTCTCATTTCATGATGAAGCGATGGAATATATGATCAAGAGTCTGCATATTGTGTTTTATTTTGAAATCGACCAGATGCTCTGTGCATTCACGTGTTCTCCTGTCTGCGACTTTCTGCTCTGCGAAGCTTGACGCTTGCTTGCAGCGCCCTCCGTCAAAAATAGACTTGTTGCGTATTTGAAACGGAGCAGAGCGGAGTGGCGCCGCCGGTGTGCTTTGGAGACGGACAGCAGCACTTGTTGTGGAAATATATGGGAGTGGTAGCAAACATGGGGTGCGGCGCTGACGGACTGTGGTGTGTGTGGAAACTGGCAATTGGTGGGAGACTTGTTATTGGTATTAGAAGTGTTTTGGTTTCACTTTATGGTAAGTAGTATTGTCAACTAGCAAATCACTGGGCATTCAAGGTCGGCAGGTAAGCAGTTCATGTGGAGAGCACTTAAAATAAACTTAACCTGACTACATCCATGTGTACCGACAGAGTTTGAAATGGAGGTTATGTCTCCCATAGGTATATGAGAGAGGAAGTATTGGCTTTGTGAAGCTTAGTGACACAGGGCAATGTGTCATAATTGGAAATTACATGCACTGTGTGAACAGACCACTAATGTCCCTGACAGCACGAGGAAGTGTTTAAGTAACTGAGATCCATCTGCAAGAAGGAACACAAGACAAGTGTCTTTGGTCTGGTCTTCAGTGGCACTTAAATGGCTTACTGTGTAATTATCAATTTAAGGACGCGGCGGGAGGACACAGCATGTGTTTTAGTTCACTTCCCAATCATATACCCTTAACTAGCAAACATAGCAACATTTTTAAACAGAGCCATCTGAAAGCTATAAACTGTTATGCAATTGCATACATATAAGAACCATGAGCAGGCTTTTCAGGGGTACACAGTGTACCGTTATGAGCACATGGTATAGCATCATTGTGGCTTTCCCTTTGTGGAGACGACAGTTTGTATGTGAAAAATGAGAATCAATTGCCAAAAAAGAAAAAATCTAAATAAAAATGTGGACAAATGTGGAAATGGTAAATGGAAATTGCCTTTATGAGTCGGTGAGTCGTTCAAGATGTTCAGATAAATCTGGAGTAAAAATTGGTAGGGACTATTGGAGTCCTGTCCTTCTTGCTTAAAGGGCTGAATGGAGTATAAATCAACCAAAACTCCTGTTGTCTGAGATTTACCTAAGAAAAGCAGAAATTAATTCTAGTTTGAACTATACTACGTGTTAATCCTTAAAAAAAGGGCTTCAACTTCAAACATGTGGCAGCAATCGCACTCTATATCTCTCCTAATCAAACCACTGCTTGATTCAAAGTGGAGAAAGAGGAAATTCCAGCAACACTTGGTGTATAAAGTGTATGAATCAGCAACACATGTTCGTACAAACCCGGACAAAGGCAGCATGCTAAAACAGAATGGACTTGAAAATAAATAGTGCTTTCTTGTATCCCAGTGGTGATCATTTATCACTCACAGCCTCAGAACATGTGCCGGGATTCTGTGTGCTTGAAAACCCTCCCTGTACCACTTTCTCCCTACTGCTTCGTACATTTCTGTTGGAGATGAAGACGAAGACGAGCTTTGGTTGATCATCACAGGTGAGGGGAGCTGAGGAAGGGGGATTGAGGAAGTGACACGGGATGACTTGAATGTGGAGTTTTCACACGTGCAAAATAGTGGTATGACTCAACTCCTAAACTTGAAGGTTTTTTTTTTTTTTTTTTTACAAGCTATTAGCACACATGTATGGGTATGTTTGTGGAAGCTTGCTCATTTTTACTGAAGACCTTCAATCATCGACTTCCTCCAAGGTGGTAGCTTTTAACTGCTTGCATACCAATCTAGAATTAGTTAATAATACCGAAAATCAAACCCATTAACCAAAGGATAGGATATTTAAACCCACCCAGGAGCAGCATTTGTGGTTCTACCCTTCGGAGGGGTTCCTCAGGGGTAGGCCTGCGGTCCGTCAACATTTCTGTCAATACCAAAGCCAAAAAAGCACACAGCTGGCAAAAATTAAGGCCCCCGAAATTCTATTACGGTAAAAGCCATTTTGCGTGTTCTCCAGCTTACACGCCGATTAAAACCTCATGGCAAATGCCAGGTGACCTTTTTTAGCGAGCAAAGAAGGGAACAAATAATAGCAATTCCCGAGAACATGAAGATCCAGGCTGACCAATAGCATGCAGATAGAACCACTGGGATTCAAACACACACAGTCCTGTAACTATGATGTAGTTTCAAACAAGTCAAGTAAAGTTTATTCCTTCAGACCGATGTGATATACAACGTCTCAAAGGGCTTTTCTGGCCCACAATATCAAAAGTGCCTGACCCAGAATCACCCAAATCCTCTAAGAGACGAGGAAGACGAGGAAAACCCCTTTGAAAAAGAATGCTGCATAACAAAACACGGGAAAAAAAAGTGAGTGGGCAGGGGACGGGAAAACTCGTGGAGAGATTTGTTTTTTTTTTCATGGGCAGCTTGGAGTGAAGAGTAGTTGTCGGGGGGAGAAAGGGATAACACAACAGAGTCACAGAAAGCTGCATAAGCAGAAAAATTGGAACAGAACAGAGGGATTAAAATTCAATCCACGCATACATTTCACTGTAAGTAGAATACCTGTGTAACACACATTTACATGCACAACACATGTTCACCTTATTTGTCCTTCTGGCGCTGGACATTGAGACAAGTATGGTGGCTTTTCGTTTTAAATTAGAAGCCAGACTTGTTTCACTGTTATCCCAGACATTCATTTCAATTACACTACTGAATTCAGGCATGGTGTAATTGCCTCAGTCATTAGCTGTGTGTGCATGTTTGTGTGTGTGGGGGTGTGTGTGTGTTAGAGTGAGAGTGTACGTGTAAACTCAAGGTCAGTGGGTTCACGTGCCAGGATTTTATGCTGAAAAAGTAAATTTGGGAAAAAAAAGCACTGTAGTAAGAAACTGGTCATTTCTTTTATTTTTATTTCTTTCTGAATGAATGCAGTAACATGTTGTTGTATTATGTGCACAGTCCATGGTTTAACATTCATAACACCATAACTTATTTAGTCTTCCTTTTTAATGTTTAATGTTACAGATTGTCTTTATTGTCCCTGTGAGAGGGCAATTTGTTTGCAGTCAGCATAAAGACTGCACATATGACTTCATCCAGCAAACAATGAAAGACACAAAAATAAGTACTACAGCTTAAATAACCTAATTAGTCATTTAAAAAGAAATGGCAGCCATGACCAATGTACATCTGTATATTTAGTATTTTTATATGAAAAAAAGGGCGGTGTCGTCGCTTTAAAAACAATATTTTCTAAAAGCAACATTATGTAGGAATATGGTTTGGTGAGCTTTGGCGCCCACCAAAGGTTTCTGAGTGCATCTGCATCACAGACCACGTGCGTTTGTTGACAGAAGGATGGTCAAGATTCAGTAATGTTTCCGTTGCGTAAATATGACTCTGCTGGCGTCAGCTTCATGTATAGACGACTTTTTTTTTAAGAGGGATTTATTAATTTATTCATTTGTACGCAAGTCTGAAACACAACTTGGGTCAGGTGACTTTCCGCACCTGGAAAATCTGCTGAGCATGAGACAAGACACACAGACAACGATACAGTCGAATGATTTGTCACAAACTGTTATGAAAAACATCTGCTGGGATGAACGCTCTGCTTTCGAGCTTGGTCACTCCCTTTTTGTCTCTTTTGAGCTTCATCCATCACCATCCTCTCCCATGTCTTATCCCCGGTCATTGTATCAGTCAGTATCAAGATGGACTAATTGGCTAATATAGTAAAGCCGTAGTCACTTCTCATGAGAGAGCAGTGGCCTGCTGCCAAACTTTCACAGTGCTACAAGCAGGCGACTGAGGAGAACTCCAGACAAAGGATAGAGGCCATTTCCCAAATTTAAAGTTGTTGTACTTCTAGGTCGACTTTGAAACAACTTTACGGAGGAAAAGTTAAATGTTGTTGCTTTAATGTCTTGAAAATGGTCAAGGGTTTAAACATCAAATGAGTATTGTTGTTTTTTTTCAGTGTCCATGTGCTCTACTGTACATTCAATAAAAGCATATAATGATATCTTGATAACAATTTATTATAATTGTAATACAATATATAATAATAAATAAGTGTGTGACAAAATCTTTTTTTCTAGTTTAAGTAATGGATCATATCGACGATGACATCCTTCACGTCCTCAAACAACCCCTCTCCCTCTCCCTTCTGTTTGTTTCCCTCCTCTCTATGTCGACCTACTATCTGTCCGGCCAACTGCCCAGTGGATTCTGTTTTAAACAAACAGATCGCAAGCTTTATATTAACAAACAAATCACATGCTTTATATTTCCTGTGGGCTGCCAAACCAGCAAGGGGCCTTTTCTGTTAAACTGTCAGCACTCAACCTTCAACTCCCGCCACTGAGCGTACACAACTTCACCTTCCCCTCTCTCTCTCTCTCTCTCTCATACACACACACACACACACACACACACAGCAGACATTACACAGGTATACACAAGCTGTCAAATGGAACCTAATGCCACCTATGGCAGGAAACTCAAGGTAGACAAAGGGGGGGGGAACAAGACACATTTAATTGCGTCATGTGCAGGAGGGGGTTGCAATTGAGTTGTGGGGAAATAGTAATGGCAACCAAAGGAGATAAAGAGGTAGGAACAAAGCACTGTGGGAAATATATTTCTCTGAGCAGGTTGAGCTGCACGTTATAGTCCAAGTTTTTCTAATCAGGTAGAGGGACATCCCTTTGGACAACCCCGCTGAGGCATTGTGCTGGCAGGAAGATGCATCATTTATTTATGAAAACCGTTTTTTTTATGGTTTGAAAGAGAGAGAGAGAGAGAGAGAGAGAGAGAGAGAGAGAGAGAGAGAGAGAGAGAGAGAGAGAGAGAGAGAGGGCTAAAATAGACTGCAATGGAACGATGAGCATGTTCTTTGACGCAGATTTATGTGTTTCGGTGAAATTTGGATTTCCTTTATATGCACCTAAAGGCTTATTCTCATGTTATTACAATGTGACAACAAAGTGCTGAACAGCTTTTTTGGAGCAGATCATTGAGAGTCTTGTTCAGGGTGTAGAGTACAGCACCATGTCTCATCTCTGATACATGGAGCTTTCGTGTTGAAATGTGATGATGCAGTTATTGTTTTAGCAGGTATTCAGCCAAGTATCAGGCAATTCAAAACGTACAGGTGGAAACTTTAACTTGCTTGTGGTGCTTGGAGTCTAAGTCATCAAGATTCGTTGTGTTGGAGGGAATGATTTCTGTCCATCCTTAAAGGACATTGGTTGTATGTACCGTTGGAAAACAGTCAGTATAAAGAACAAAAAGGGATTGAACAAAGTTGTTGACCAACAAACTAATTATATTGACAAGGAGCAATGATTGCTTAAAAGTGCATACCTGAGAGATCTAAGTGTTCTTCATTTCATTGGTTAAGCCTCTGTGAAGAAAGCCATTTTAATGGACACAACACCTGCTGGAAAAACTGACATTTGTTTGCTAATTTAAACACAATGCCACTTTTCCATCATGGATCAAATCTGAACATACACAACATATCACCTCTATCCTCTACTTCTATACTTACTGAACCTATATTTTCTATGCAGAACATGAACTAACTGTATTGACTTCTGAGATGTTATGTTGTTGAGCAGTGAATAGCAGAATAGAGATCAGTCCAAATCTTACATCTTTATAAAGCTTTCATGATTTGCACTAGTAAGAGTATCACATCAGAGCCTTGCAGTTATCTGAAATTAGTCAACCTCCCCCGAGCTCATCATAATTGAGTTGAACCTAAAGGGACAATATGAGTCTGAATAAAATGAGTCTGAGTAAAACACAACATTTGAAGATGTAATCGAGAAATCTGATGAATACATCATTTGATCATTGCTTCTGCAAATTTGTAGTTAAGCGTTCCCTTCAACCTGTCGGTAACAAACAGTCATGTTTCTGAAGCTGTAGTGAGTGATGATACACTTAAAGTCAAAGGAAGCTGAAATTCCAATGGTAAAAGAGTAATCTATTCTTCTAACCAACCTCCACAGTGATTAGCATGTGCATATGCTTTTGTTCATTTGGGTCGAGTCATAATCAATGCCATGGCTGTTTATCAGATTATTCACCGTGGATCCCCATGGATTCCTCATCAGGACTGTTTGCCGTGCTCGCTCTAACAACCTTAGAATGACGTGTTGTTTGACAACAGGTTTCCCCTTCCGCCCTTTCTGCTTAGCAAGAAATTGGGTCAGGTGTGGTAGTTTGTCACGGACTAATGGCCCCGTGTTCATGTCTATCATTCTGATGTGGCCTGTGTGTGGTCTGTGTTTACTGCCCTCGGCTCCTTTTACTGTGGCTTTGTCTCCTCCTGGGTCCATACTGAGGACTAAGAATAGACCTGTGGGTGTTGACAGGCTGTTGGCTTGTGTCTTACTCTGATGCTGCACTGTATTGACTGGTCAATGAGCTGTGCCATCCTTCACCTGCTGCACCGCAAAGGCCGGTTGGCTCTGTTGGCTTTAGCTGGATTTGTGGAGAAGACTTGTGTAGAGTGAGCAATTGTTGCTCGTCTCTTGCACTGAGACCACATCACTTAATGTAAACCTACATAGTTTCCATGGGTTGTTAATTACTGACACCCAGTCTGTCTGTTAGGCACTGTAACGTTTTTAGGTAATGCTATGGTTAAGATTAGGTATAACATTATTGGATGGCTCTGTTGGTTGGTTCATCCATTGCCCTGGACATCTTTATTAACTTCCTACGAGGTGACAAAAGGACTTTTTAACTATAGTTGGAACGTAACAAGAGCGACAGGTCTGCACTTTGCAGTTACAGCTAACTCAGCTAGCTGTGGCTAATAGGCAAACAAATGATTTAGCAGCAACAAAATATGACAAGGCGTTGATTATTAGAGCGAGTCATTTGAGGTTTATTATTATTATTATTGAAGAGAGTCATACCATAAACAGCGACCACATATTTCTATCCCTTGTTTTTACCAAGTGATATTACCAATTACCAAGTGAGATGAATCAATTTCAATACAAGGCATAGATTTATTTAAATAAAGTTCCCGCAAGCAATATTTAAAAAAGATAATGTCCAGACAGAAAGAAGTTCATATATTAGGAGGACACAAACGCGTCTACATATGGGACCGAGGGAGTGTCGTAGTTGTTGAGAGATTGAGAGACAAAAAAACGAAAGCAGGAAAGTCTAGACCAATGACGACAAGAGAGACAGAGAGAGAGACTAACAATGTGTGTGTGAAGAGGCAAAATGGAAAAGGAAGCAAAAAGGGAAAGGGAATGCAGAAAGCCCTTGGCCCCCTGCCTGCAATCTGCAATCTGCTGATGGCGAGGCTCGTGACGAGGAGGTGCACAGCGTCCATTTTTAGCGATGAGGTCATCTTTAATTAACAAAACAAAGAGAGTCAGCTGTGTCACTCCAATCTGTTATCTGCACCCATGCTCAAGGACACAGTTTATCTCCATATAATTCAATCTCTTTGAATGAGGGCTTATCGACGAATCGGGGGGCATTCTTGGACTCAACCTATAATGAAGCTGTTACATAAACAGGGGAGGGGGATGCCGCTGACCGTGCTTGCAAGAGAAGAGGGGACATGAGGAGTTTAGTGAGGTATGAGCTATGTAAAGCAGAAGAAGATCCACATGTCATGTATTACAGCAAGGCGGCTGTGTGAGCATGGGAGGGGGGAAATGGAACTAAAATAAGGGGCAGAGATCAAATGGCTAATCTGCTTCTCAGACCAACAGCGCAAGCATTCGGTGACATCACTGCTAAGTGACCCCCCCCCCCCCCCCCCCCCCTCAGTTCTGCTTCTGTCTGCGTGCCTCCTTTCTTCCTCTACATTGTGATCCTCTCCTTTTGTCTCCTCTTTTCTGTCCACACTGTCTCTGTTCTTCTTTATTCGCCATCCCTGCCCACATTTTCTTACAATCTTTTCTCACTTCCCTCTCCCTGCTAATTTATGTAATTTTCCTGCTCCCCCACCTTACCCCCCCCTCTGCCCACAGTTGTTCTCCGTACCACAGAATCAGGTGTCGTACGGCGGTGACGCAACACAGAGAGCCTCACAGGTTTTTAATTAGTGCTAAGTGTGTGCATTTGTGTGAGAGTTGTGGGAAGCACGGCGCTACGCAGATGAACGCATTCACGCAAAAGTGTCACCTCAGCAAAACTGTGATTTAAGGACAAGCCGCCCAAATTAGCAACCAACGAGACAATAGAGGGATTGATAAAAGGGTGATAATGGAACCCAGAAGCTTTCTGAATTTATCTAATAAGGGATGTTTTTGGTTTAGCCATTTAATACACATATTTCACAACACTTTCAGTGCCTTCCCATGTTTGCTTTGGAACTGCAGGTCCAAGTTACAGGAAACAGTGCTGATGAATGTCGGACATTACTGTGAAGGTAAGCCACTAATGATGTCGATATAGTCACATTCACAGAACAATTCCAAGGTGTTTGCTCAATTTCAAAGAGGATATTTGGGCATAGGTCAATCACTTGGCTGTGTCACCTTAACTAAAAACAGATGAGTTCCATATAATTGGCAAAGTAATGAATGTCAAAAGAAAAACACTCTTAAATGGTTGTTTTTGTCGCACAAATCAAAAGCACCAGCCCAACATTTGCTTACAGTAAGAGTTACTTATACCGTCTTATTCTTTGATATTGCTTATATTTTGGTAAATGCATGTATGACAGCTACAACAGGTTTTCAACCACTCGTCCATTTCAGTGCTCTTTTATTTCTTCACATTATCGGGGATTCTTGGTATCCTCTAAAGCAGAGCATGTTGGACGTACTGCTGTGTAGGAATGCTGAGCCCTTCACTAATACATCAGCACGGCCCATTTCAACCGGCTTCTCTGTGAATGCTGTCTCTGCCTTGGTGTGCCATCTAGAGGCCTGTGTGAGGCCCGCTGAAGTGGATGGTTCATATATGTGACTCAAATCAAAGGGGCAGAGTAGACTTGTTTAATAAACTAGACAAGGGTTCAAGGCCCTCATAGTAATAGGAGTGCCCCATTCTAGAAGACTTTTTTCCCCCCAATTGTTACAAATAAACCAAACTAATAAAAACTCAGCAATAGAAATACTTAATGTGGGGACATAGTAGAAATTATGCATACTCTCCTCCACTGACATCAACTTTCATGTTTCCATAGTTGCAGCTGACATCATTTATCAAATAAAACACAATTCAATATTGGTTACAGGTAGGGTGTCAAAGATATGATACTTTTGCCTATACCTTTGGTCACTTGGTCGATTCATATTTCTTGGCAGACATACCACCAAGTGGGTGTCCTTTTACTTTTGCTCCATATCTGGAAACTTAAGGAGTGAGGCGGCAGGGAGGGATAAAATAGACGTAAATGTTTCCTAGAACTAGGGAATTAAAATACTGTTGATGGTACAGGATCCCTTTATATATGGCACAATTCCACTCAGTCAGTGCCATGTATTGAGCATTGTCCTACTGTTTACCAGGGAATGTAATTGCTAGTAATTGGTGTATATGACAAAAAAAAAGACATGTCTTGAGAATCAACATGCAGAATTATTCCAACGTAAAAAGCAAGTCACCAAGATTTTCAATTACATTGAATCTGCCTACCTTACCAGAGTCATTCAGAACTTAAATACACCATTGAGATAATGCTGAGCTGAAACCCAGGATGACTTCATCTTTACTTACACTTCATCTCAGTGAGCCAGTGGCCCTCTTGCCTTCCTGGCCTTGTTGTATTTGGTGATCCCTCTCTGTCTGCTCCATCTGTCCAACTGGCACTTGCAGTGCCCTGTCTTCTACGTTCACATGCAAGGCCTAGATCTTGGCACAAACAACAATGTTCTCTAGATACATTTTTGTGACAAATAATGTGGAAAAACACCATCCACTGGCAATGCTATAGTCCCTGACTCACCTATTCTTAACCCTAAAGCTTGGTCAGGGATAGGAATCTTGAAACACGTCTCCTAATGAGATGATGTTTTTCCTTTACCCCTTCCTTTCTGATTATTTTTCTTAATGTACGCAAGAGACTGTTTAATGTGTCCTTGCCTTCTACTTTTACTGCTCAGAGCCCAGGCGATCAGAAATTCTTAATGGACCTGCTTTTAGTCTGTATGGTGTCTTTAGCTGTTTTCACACATGCACTCCAAAAAAAAAAAATGTTGGGAGTCTTCCCCAGAAATCTTCCCGAGTTGATTTTTTTTAAAACTAATGAGTGTAAAAGAACGTACTGGTGAGGAGAAAAAATATATACTTTGAATAGAACAAAGATCCCAGGCAACCTCTCATGATTAATTGCTAATGAAAACAACCTGGTGTATGTCAAAGTACTGACACATGTAATATCACATGCTGTACAACTCTTCTGGTCCAGCTTGTGCACAGTAAATGTTTATTTTTAGGAAATGACAGACTAACAGAATATATTCCGTTTAAAAAGATGCCATCTGTTGGGAAAGGACAACAAGTGCCAGGCATCAGGTGTCCCACATTATCAGTGGTGGAGCATGATTCTCTCAGGCACACTGAACAACCTTGTATATATGGGTCCAGGTCTGTTTTGGGATGAGGAAAGCATAATGTTCATATAAACAATAAGATATACAGTATGAACTAAGGGATTAGCTGGCCTCTTTTCACATCAAAGCAGCAGGTCGATTTACCTGTCACTGTTGACTTCAGATGGAAGATTTGTGTGTGATCAGGGGGAGGCCTTCAGCAAGAGATGACAACTTCTTTCCAAACAGCACTGATAAGTGGGGCAATCTGAGGAGGTTTAGAGGCAGGGGCCTTGCTGCTGATGGTTTGTACAGAAGTAAGAGGTACAAGGTGATGTTACAAAAGACATGACCCCTCTTAAGACTTACTCATAGAAAAAAAAGGACACAAACAAGGCACAAGAAATGAAACTGCAAAGAGATGTCAAGAGAGAATGTAGAAAGCGAAAAAAAATGGAACCTAGTGGAGCCTAGTTTCATGTATAAAGGTGACAACATAGTTAAGTGTCATTTCTACTCTACTGTGTTGGCATTAAGTTGTCTCTTTCAGTGTTTACAAGCAAAAATGCACTCCCATCTAAAGCTTGGTCAGTAACCCAACTTTTTAGATGTGTATAACTCTCACACCAGTTTGGCCTCTGTGATCAAGTAAGCATGGTAAACATACAAATCCAGTTAGCTGTTTGAATAAGAGAAGTCATGTTAGAAATACTAATTAAAGCACATCACGTTTGATCGGTACGTACTTTATTTATTGATATCATGGACATGAAAAATGTATTGACATTTGGTAAACGTTGAGAAACCTTTGCAGTTTGATTATTTTAGTTTTTTTTTTATTGGGTAACAAATATATTTGGGTTGTATACTTGGGTTGGATTGGGAAAACGACCATTTAAATGACTCAACAAATACCTCACAAAACACTGCATTAAAAAAGGTAACTATAACTTTAGGTAACTTCAAATGAAATCAAATTCTTTACAAAAAAAAGTGAACAGTGATCCAACCCAGTCTTTTGACTACCATATTTTTTTCACCTAATCCATCGTTCCAAGCTGAGCTATATATAGTCCTCTCCATACTGATGTCATCGTCTGATCATCAAGTACACTAGTGGATACCATCCAGAAATGACCCTAGAGGGGTAGCCATGGCATACTTATTATTTTGGGGCACCAACCTAAGATTTCACAATAGACCAGCTGGTAGTGAGAACAGACTGCTTCATTCAGGGCAACGTGTGAAGAGAGATATAATTCTCATGTTCTGAGTTCTGATGCCTTTGTGTCAGTCGTCACGTGTAACCCAGACTCAACAAGAAATTAATAAATTGCAGGGAGAGGCAGCACTAGCTGTCAGGAAGTCAACCTAGTTGATCCTTACACCACCCACTATAAGAACCAGTATTTGATTACATCAGGAGGAACATCTAATCAACACACTTGAACTCAGACATGACTTTTCCACTCAGCAGCAATGCCCACAGCACCTATGTTATGAGCAGATGGATGATATCATTTCTCTAATTTGCATAAAGCAAGAGCAAGATGCATTAGCAACCTTTGTGGCTATTAACTTAAAAGGAGATACCCATTCACTGGCAAGTTTTTCAAGGAGCCCATGATTGCATCCATTCATGCAGGAAGTTGTTACGGATGAAAAACCTGAGTCAAAAGGGTGGCACATTACATCATTTGAATAAGCTTATTAACACATATAAAACTGTCAGCCAGCTTCTGGGGAAAAGTCACTGCATCCCAGAGCAGATGCAAGTCGTCATCTGCAGTGATAACAGGAATGACGATGAGGTTCTTAGAGGACACAAAATGTGCACGGAGCTCGAAAAAAGATGGGAACTGTACAATACCTTAACACAACTCTTACGAATAACACATTATTGGTTGAAGGTTTTCTGTCATCTATTTCAAATTCAGGTGCACATAAATCTCTCTCTCTGAAGAAATAAAACAGTTCAATAAAAGAGGGAGAACAGGATGTTTCTTTTTAAGGTGATGAATCTCATAAATCAAGTACATTTACCCATTAGAGAAGCCGATTCTATGGAAGCATTCAGGCCAATAACACAGGACCTATTCATCCTCATTGTCTAATGACAAATCTTACCAATATTTACTTCAGGAAGGAAACGGTGTCTTCTCCTATCCTAGTCTAGACAGCTCTGACACAGAAACATGGCTTTAGGAACCCAGTGAGAGCGGCATCCAAGCGTCTGCATCTCCACACTCACTCCCTGTCTGCCATCTGTATGAGTGTGCACATGGCTGAATGTGTGTGCTCAGTTTGTGTGACTCATGCACAGCATGGCTGAATGTGTTTGCGTGTGTGTGTGTGTGTGGCTGTCTGTTTATCTTTCCTCTCTCTCTCTCTCTCTCTCTCTCTCTCTCTCTCTCTCTTAGACACCAGCCCAAAGCAGTGTTTCAACTTGGCAATGACGTGGAAGCAGCCTTTAGCTTCTCGACGTCGGCGACGGTTGAATCCTATCTGCTGGACGCTTGGGCTGCCATTATTACTGACGATGTAAGTGGATGGTCAAAGTCTCCACCACACCATCTGTGTCTCATCTGCCTTCTGGTTTTAATGGCACAGTCCATGTAACTGTCCTTTGTACTTGACTATTGTGACACATATTACAGCCTAGGGATTTCTTGTGTTATATTTACCTGGATATTTTTGCCATTTTGTTATTTGTGTTTTGAAACGTCGGTCTCGGATAGACTACTGACTGGAAAGTGCTCCAGATCCAGACCTGAAAGTTGTTGTTCAAAGGGTGCAATTTGATTGTTTGAACACGCCGCACCACAGAGGAGCACCATGTTGGTGCTTCACTCGCACTTCATACTGAATCAAACGCCACCACTGATAGTTTTCAATAATATCCTCTTTGACGCTTGCGTCTGAACACCTCATCCTGCTCTGTTTTGCCAAATTTCTGCTCTGACTAAGCTTTAGATCAGGATTTTCCCCTGCAATGGTCGAGGTTGTTGAATATGGTTCATTGTAAATAAGCCGAATAATCCTTTAGTGTGGACCCGCCCAGAGATGTTGCTGAAGAGGACTCGACTGCAAGCTCACTGGTTCAAATCAACACACAGTCTTGGAAAATATGAACAGGGAAAAAGAAGGAGAAACACTTGCTTTCCAGAAAACCACCAAGATGCCCTCAAGCAAGGTATTTATCCCAAAGACTGCTCCATTAGAGCTGCACAGTGGCCAGCAAGAGGAGACTGGTTTCACTGGCAACGTTGACATTGAAGTATACTTATGTTTGTGTTTGTGTTTGAGTGTGTAAAGTTACAGGGAGAAATACTGCAGTAAAAAAAACACATTAATGAATGATAGTGCTTTAAAGCATGAGGTCCTGTAAACCTTCAGTGGACTTCTTATTATCACTGATTTTGGTTTGATTATACAGACTTCCATTTCCCTTGAATGTGCCTCAAACGTTGGTCCTCAAACACGAAGCCAGCAGTGGGTACAGAGAGTACAAATCCAATAATTTGAAAATAAGTCGGTAAGTGTGAGAAACTGACACTTACCAAACGCTCTGGCTTTTATTTGCTGAGTCCGGAGAACAAGATCTCATCGTTTTAAGAGGCCCCTATTATTTCATAAATCGACCCCTGTAATGCCTTCCAAGTTTGCATCAGCAATCTTGATCCCACCAGTTTTTGAAGGGGAACAATGACGGTTTTGTGGAGCTTCAGTTTGGAGTATTTGCAGTGGAAGTCGGCGCTATCCAGATACGCACCTATACGCTTCATGACGTATGATGTTTCCACTGGAGGAGAACTTATCGGCTGCCAAAGTTTCCCGCCAATTAACATCAATTACTCCTTTCCAAAGAGAGCCACATAGTGAACGAACACACATTAGTGCATCCACTAAAGTTCGAATTCAGCTTTGTGCTGGTACCATAAAACAAGCTGAGAGTAAACAAGACAGACATCATTAACGGTTAGAGATGAAGAGTGACAGACATAAAGAGAAGCGAGAAGACAAAAGACAAAGACAATGGCTTTTAATCTGTATTATACTGTCTCTTCTGACATGATTTATAGTGGTGACTGGCACATAGCACAGTGAGTCACCCACACCATCTGCCCCTTCCTACCTCACCTCTGCCAGCATGCCTGTTTCTAACTGTCTATACCCTTTCTTTTCTCGCTGGTGCCACGCTTTATCAGCACTCCTCCCAGGGGTGATGGATGACCTGTCCATACTTCCCAAATGACTAAATCCAGCCTCTTCCAGACCACCTAATTTTCTCTAATATTATTAAATTCCTTCCTATCACCCTTCCTCTGACTCACCCCGGCCCCTCGTCACAACCATGACCACTTCTCTATAGCCCTACAGCACAACGGTCTGCACCATTTATGGCACTTGATGAATTGCTAGACGTCATTGTAACCCAGCTAATAAAATGTATTTATTTTATTTATTTTTTATCTCGCTGTGAACTCCTGTTAGCCACATCTCGCGATACTTGCGCTACATCTCGCGATACTTGCGCTACATCTCGCGATACTTGCGTCACCATGACAATTAAACACACACCGGTGGGTGAAAGGGTGAGACGCTAAGACGGAGAGTGGAAGCAGGTAAAATACTGTAAACATCAACTAACCTTCTCAAAATTCATGCGGTTTTAAAAGCCTGGTTTTTAGTCATTGTGCACCTCAACCTGCAGATGTAAAGAGTGACTGAGCCATGCTGAGTGGGGATCCTCTGATCCTCTAACTTAAAGGAATTGGTGAGTGTGGCATTGCTAATGCTAAACGGCGTTAGCCACAATATGCTAAATGTTGCTAATGCTAAGCGGCATGAGCTGCAGACATGTTTGTTCTATTAAATAATGTTCTGCATGTGGAGTATATATTGTTTGTGATTAGTTGCTAATAGCTGGCTGCAGCTATGACAATAACCATGGTTATTTATTGCAAAAGAAGTTTTTTGAATAGTATACTAAAGCATTGTTTTATACAGGCCAGGTATCCTATCCTATCCTATCCTGTCCTATCATACCATATCCTGTGAATCAACATCAGACGACACATCTCTGTGCTGGAGCAGAAGTCAGACTTACTTTCTACTTCAAGTGTGGTAGGGACTTCTGCTGCCGGGAAAAAAAAGACTGATTGATTGTTCTGAACAATAAGTCTCAGAATTGAATGGACTCTTCTTTTTGTGTTTTTTTCTTGTTCTAAAAAGTGCACTATTGTAAATAATTGTATATATGTAAAATAGTTCTGTCAACAAAATATAAGGGGTTTATTGTCACCACATACAATTGCTGTCCATTTATTGAGTACTGTTTCATTTTCCTCCTAAGCCGAACCAAAATCAAATCTTTAACCAAAATCAAATCTTTAACCAAAATCAAATCTACATATTGTAACTTTAAAACCTGTTACATAAATGGCGAGCTAGCCAGGAGGAAATTGAGCAGTGCTTAATAGAACTATTTTACTTGTTTAAAAAAAAAACAACAAAAAAAAAAAAAACAATGGATGTGTTTGATAAATTGGGAATTAAAATCCCAAATGCAGTGCTGGTTGAGGGCACAACAGAATCTGACTCTGATGAAGAGGTGGTTGACTTCCTCAAGAGTTATGGTAAGATTAGGCGCACCGAAGTCATTGATGATTCCGATTCCGAGTTTCATGAAACAATAGTTGTTGAATTTGAATCCGGTCTTCCAGTCGCTGCGCTAAAACCAATGTTACCATACACTTTAGTTTCTACAGAGGGCACCGGTACATACTGCATTTCTAATCTGTCCACCGTTTACAGTAAACACATTGCTAACAGTAAAACAAAATCTTATATGGCGGAAATGGAAAGTTTAGCAAAAGTAAGTGGCTTGGAGTATGCCGAGATATTAAAAACCATGATGAATCAGATTGGCGCTTCTGTCTCACAACTCTCCCCTGAGCTGCAGATGAAGCAGTCCCCCTCAAAATCATCTGAGACTATGGCTGAGTTGCTACCAGCAGCACCACCACCACTTTCAGCTCTTTCTGTTCCCCAGTCAGCTGTCACCACACAATTCGCAGCCACCGTGCACCACCCAAGTCCTGAGCCACTTCACCCCAGTCCTACACCTCAATCAGGAGCGAGAGCATCAACATCTACCCTTACTACAACAGACATGAATCCTCCAGGGATACAGCGCTATCTGGTGGAGCACATCGTCAAGAGTGAGGATTCCTCAATGCACCACCTGTCTGCCCAGCGCCTTCGATCATTCTCTGGTAGGACCCCCAGATCCACACACGAAGTCGATTATGACACATGGCGTACAGGAGTGGAACTGTTGATGAAGGACCCGGCTGTGTCAGATCTGCATCGATCAAGGAGGATCGTCGACAGTCTGCTGCCTCCAGCTGTGGACTTGGTGAGACATTTGAGTCCAGATACTCTACCTGCTGTTTATCTCCAGACACTAGAGTCAGCGTTTGGAACAGTTCAGGATGGGGAAGAACTCTACGCAAAGTTCATGGACACTTTTCAAAATGCAGGAGAACAGCCGTCGGCGTACTTGCAGCGTCTCCAAATTGCTTTGAGTCTAGCTGTAAAAAGGGGAGGTGTGGCAGAAGCTGACATCAATAAACACTTACTTGCCCAGTTTTGTCGTGGTTGCTGGAATGACATATTAATCTCTGAGCTACAGCTGAAGCAAAAGAAAAGAAATCCACCACCCTTTGCTGAGTTGCTGTTACTGCTGAGGACAGAGGAGGACCGGGAGGCATCCAAGAGTCTCCGAATGAAGCAACATCTGGGAGCTGCAAAACAAAAAGTTGCTTCCCATGCACAGGTTGCTCACACAGATGGTGAAGAACAAGGTGCTGTTGCTGCACTTACCACCTTGACGCAGCAATTAGCTCAACAGATAGCAGATGTTCAGAAACAGTTGTCACTGCTAACATCCAGTCATCAGCACCAGAAACAACCTTTCTTCTCCAACACTCAATCTTCCCACCGACGCAAACCACAGGCTCCAGCTGCCACTTCAGCTCGCAGAACTACACCATCACAACCCAGAGCAGGTTACTGTTTTCGCTGTGGTGAAGATGGGCACATTCGACCTCAATGCACTAATGAACCAAACTCAGCCTTGGTTGCACTGAAGAGAAGAGAGCACCATAAAGCAATGCAGCCCAGACCAAACTTCCGTAATGGCCGTGATTTAAACTAAGATCAGTTCCTGTTGTGGGGCAAACAGGGGCTGAAGAGGACCAACAACGTCCCCCAAAGAAATTCATCCGGCATGCCAAAATGATCCAACCGTCTTCATCCAAGCAGAGTAACTCCCGGTTACCACGGGGACTCGTCGGATCAAAGTGCGCCGCATTAGTCACCATCGCTGGCCATCACTGTTCGTGTTTACTGGACACAGGATCACAAGTGACCACTCTACCCGTTTCTTTCTACAATCAGCATCTGTCAGACCAACCGGTTAAATCACTTAATGACCTGCTTCAAGTTGAAGGTGCTGCGGGACAGGCAGTCCCATACCTGGGATATGTGGAAGTGGATGTAAAGTTCCCCAAAGAGTTTTTGGGATCTGAATTTACGGTTCCCACGCTTGCCCTGGTTGTCCCAGATGTCAGCTCTTCACCCTTGTTAGTTGGGATGAACACCTTGGAGCCACTGTATGATCAGTACCTGCAGAGTGACAATTCTGGATTCCAGCCATCATTGCAGGGCTACAGTGCAGTGCTGAAGCTCCTGGCATTGCGTCACCAACAGAGCCAAGATGGTTGTGTGGGAGTGGTGCGGTTAACCAGCAAAACTCCAATTACTGTTCCAGCTGGTCGTACTGTTGCTGTCGATGGTTTTGCAGACCTCAAGACCCCCTCTACAGCCCAATACGCACTCATTGAGCACCCTTCTTCTCCTTTACCTGGTGGACTGTGCATCCAGAGCTGCCTGATTTCCCTGCCAAACCATGCTCCTTATAAGGTCCCTGTCATTGTGAGAAATGAGTCCGAACAAGATGTGATGATTCCGCCTCTCACCGTAATTGCTGACATCGGAGAGCCTGCCAGCATTTTGTCCCAGCATGTGGAGACCCAGCTGGTTGCTCCTGACCATCCAACCTTGCAGTTCAATTTTGGGGATTCTCCTATACCCTCTGAGTGGAAAGAACACATCACATCCAAATTGAACAGCATGATAGACGTTTTCTCACAGCATGATTTAGATTTTGGCTGCACTGACAAAGTCCAACATCAGATCAAGTTGCATGATGAGACTACTTTTAAACACCGTGCTCGACCAATACACCCCCATGACATCGAGGCAGTTCGTAAACATCTCCGAGACCTCCTTGAAACTGGTGTGATCCGCGAATCCGAATCACCTTTTTCCTCTCCGATCGTCGTCGTCAGGAAGAAAAATGGGGACGTCCGTCTGTGCATAGATTACAGGAAGCTTAATCTACAGACGGTGAAGGATGCCTACCCCCTTCCAAATCTTGAAGAATCCTTCTCCGCATTGACGGGATCCAGATGGTTCACAGTTTTGGACTTGAAGTCTGGATACTATCAAATCGCCATGCGTGAAGAGGACAAAGCCAAAACTGCTTTTGTTACGCCACTAGGATTCTGGGAGTTCAACCGCATGCCGCAGGGCGTCACTAATGCGCCCAGCACTTTCCAACGCCTGATGGAGAAATGCATGGGCGATCTACACCTGAAGGAGGCACTCGTTTTCCTGGATGACATCATAATCTTCTCAGATACGCTGGAGGAGCATGAGAGGAGGCTGTTGCACGTCCTTGGTCGGCTAAAGGACTATGGCCTGAAGCTTTCTCCAGAGAAGTGCCGATTCTGCCAAACGTCGGTGAAATATCTTGGGCACGTGGTGTCGGAAAGAGGAGTTGAGACAGACCCAGCGAAAATCGAGTCATTAAAATCCTGGCCAATTCCAACAAATCTCAAGGAGCTGAGATCTTTCCTGGGTTTCTCCGGATACTACCGTCGTTTTATTAAGGACTACTCCTCTCTCATCAAGCCACTGAATGACCTTACGAAAGGTTACCCACCTGTGCGCAGGTCAGCCAAATTGAAGAAGTCTCCAACGCAGTACCTCGATGTGAAACAATCGTTTGGTGATCGATGGACTCCCGAGTGCCAGAAAGCATTTGACCTCCTGATCAACAAACTCACCTCATCTCCTGTTCTTGGGTTTGCTGACCCCAAGCGGCCATATGTTCTGCACACAGACGCGAGTACAACTGGTCTTGGAGCAGCGCTGTATCAGGAACAGGAAGGACTGATGCGAGTCATTGCTTACGCCAGTCGAGGGCTGTCCCACAGTGAGTCGCGTTACCCTGCTCATAAGCTTGAGTTCTTGGCATTGAAGTGGAGTGTAACTGAAAAATTTCATGACTATCTTTATGGTGCCAACTTTACAGTAGTTACTGACAGTAATCCACTGACATATGTACTGACCTCTGCGAAGTTGGACGCCACGAGCCACAGATGGCTAGCAGCTCTCTCCACTTATTCATTTAAGCTCAAGTACCGTGCTGGACGTCATAACTACGATGCTGATGCCTTGTCCAGACGACCACACAGCCCCTGTCCTGACGACAGCTGGTCTTTGAAAGAGCAGAACCTCATTCAGCAGTTTTTGGATCATCACGTTGCAGAGGATGGAGAAGCTAAGGAAATCCCGTCAGCAGTAGTCAACGTCATCTGTAATAACTCTCTGGCCAAAAACACTCTGGGGTTTATTCTGCCACCTGTCACCCTGGCTGAATCTCTCTCCATGCATGTTAATGGAATTCCAGAAAGCTACTGTTCTGAAGACCTGCATGGCCTCCCAGACCTTCCTGCGCTCTCTCCATCTGACATGAGAGATCAGCAGCTCACAGATCCTGCCC
Source organism: Symphodus melops (assembly GCF_947650265.1). Lineage (NCBI taxonomy): Eukaryota > Metazoa > Chordata > Actinopteri > Labriformes > Labridae > Symphodus > Symphodus melops. The sequence continues at coordinate 4,034,427 of NC_136706.1, read as the reverse complement.
TCCGTGAAGTAATCCATCAGTTGGAGACGGGAGAGAAAGTTGTTCCTACTCTGAGGCAAGAACTTCCCGAACTCCCTCTTCTATTAAGAGAGTTTAACAAACTAGAGTTGAGAGATGGAGTTCTCTACAGGAGAAGACAGGACGATGGACAGACCACCTTCCAGCTAGTTTTGTCTCCTGAGCTGCGACCCTTGGTTCTCACCAGCCTTCACAACAACATGGGTCACATGGGGATAGAGAGGACATTGGATCTGGTACGCCAGCGTTTCTTCTGGCCTAGAATGTCATCAGATGTTGAGAAGAAGATCCACACTTGTGATCGGTGTGTGAGACGTAAAACTATGCCAGAAAGGGCAGCTCCACTGGTCAATATCAAGACAACTAGACCTTTGGAACTAGTATGTATGGACTTCCTTTCGCTTGAGCCCGATAGCAGTAACACCAAAGACATTCTAGTGCTAACAGACCATTTCACAAAGTATGCTGTTGCCATTCCTACTCCCAACCAGAAGGCTAGGACGGTAGCCAGATGTCTGTGGAATGATTTCATTGTCAACTTTGGAATTCCTGAGAGACTCCATACAGATCAGGGGACCGACTTTGAATCGAAGCTGATCCAAGAGCTTTGCGTTGTGACAGGCATGAAGAAGACTCATACTACACCTTACCATCCACGAGGTAATCCCGTTGAGCGGTTCAATCGCACCTTGTTGAACATGCTTGGAACTTTAGAGCGCAAGCAGAAAACAAAATGGCGGGAGTATGTCAAGCCACTTGTGCATGCGTACAACTGCACACGCAATGAAGTGACTGGTTTTACCCCCTATGAGCTCCTGTTTGGAAGATCACCGCGCTTACCTGTTGATTTAGCCTTTGGTCTACCTGTTCGGGAGAAGTCATCAGTCACCCATACTCAATATGTCAACGATCTGCGTTCACGCCTTGAAGAGTCATACCAGTTAGCGTCCAAAAGTGCTTTCAAGTCTGCAGAGCGGAACAAGACGAGATTTGACCACAGAGTGACTCCATGCAGATTGGATGTCGGAGATCGAGTCCTCGTTAGAAATGTAAGAATCCGAGGAAAAAACAAACTGGAGGATCGTTGGGAGCCGAACATCTATGTGGTTGTCAAGTGCGCTGGAGATCTACCAGTTTACACTGTGAAACCCGAGAGTCGAGAAGGACCCACTCGCACCTTACATCGTGATCTGCTCCTGCCCTGTGGATTTCTTCCTGCTCCACCCCACAGGGAAAGTTCGCCTCCACCCCCTACGCGTCGACCGCAAACTCGCAGTCAACGTCCACCAAAACCTGACTCCACTTACTCGTCTGGGGATGAAGATTTTCCCTGCCTTGTTCTGCCTCGTTCACTTCAGTCTCCTGAAGAGCCCAGTACAATGGCCTTGGTTGACAACAGCTCTGTGTTACCTGTTGCTTTACTTCCAGATCAGTCCCTGACAGAGTATGAAGATCAGGCCGACCCAGTATCTCCATCACCCATCGGCACTACTAAGCACATTGTACCCAACCCACCTTCCACTGCCAGTCAAACTCCTGAGCCTGAAGTTGAAGTCGATTCAAGTTCCTCTCAGGGAAGCGATTCGGAAGTGGAGGACACAACAGATGCTCCTGTGGAAGGAAATAGGCTCGAGAGCTTTGCACCTGCAGAGGAAGTGGTCCTTGAGATGCTGCCAGACACTGTGCAGACTGACGTTCCATCCTCCCCAGCTGAAGCGCCTGCTCTTAGCCAATCTGATTCATCTGTTGTGAGAACTAGTCCTGATGTTGCTGTAACCCCTGAAACTGTCAATAATATCGTACCGAGACGCACTGGTCGAGATAGACACCCACCAAATCGTCTCCAGTACTCCATTCTCGGTACTCCCTTGATTTCGGTAGTACAGACATTATTCCATAGTCTTTCTGACGCGTACACTGAAGCATTGCAAAAAGCATCAAGCCCGGACTTCTTTCTTGGTCCACGTTAGCAGATTTGCACTTTACTCGCATAGCATGCGACGAGACGCGCATAAACTAAAGGGGGGAGGGTGTAACCCAGCTAATAAAATGTATTTATTTTATTTATTTTTTATCTCGCTGTGAACTCCTGTTAGCCACATCTCGCGATACTTGCGCTACATCTCGCGATACTTGCGCTACATCTCGCGATACTTGCGTCACCATGACAATTAAACACACACCGGTGGGTGAAAGGGTGAGACGCTAAGACGGAGAGTGGAAGCAGGTAAAATACTGTAAACATCAACTAACCTTCTCAAAATTCATGCGGTTTTAAAAGCCTGGTTTTTAGTCATTGTGCACCTCAACCTGCAGATGTAAAGAGTGACTGAGCCATGCTGAGTGGGGATCCTCTGATCCTCTAACTTAAAGGAATTGGTGAGTGTGGCATTGCTAATGCTAAACGGCGTTAGCCACAATATGCTAAATGTTGCTAATGCTAAGCGGCATGAGCTGCAGACATGTTTGTTCTATTAAATAATGTTCTGCATGTGGAGTATATATTGTTTGTGATTAGTTGCTAATAGCTGGCTGCAGCTATGACAATAACCATGGTTATTTATTGCAAAAGAAGTTTTTTGAATAGTATACTAAAGCATTGTTTTATACAGGCCAGGTATCCTATCCTATCCTATCCTGTCCTATCATACCATATCCTGTGAATCAACATCAGACGACACATCTCTGTGCTGGAGCAGAAGTCAGACTTACTTTCTACTTCAAGTGTGGTAGGGACTTCTGCTGCCGGGAAAAAAAAGACTGATTGATTGTTCTGAACAATAAGTCTCAGAATTGAATGGACTCTTCTTTTTGTGTTTTTTTCTTGTTCTAAAAAGTGCACTATTGTAAATAATTGTATATATGTAAAATAGTTCTGTCAACAAAATATAAGGGGTTTATTGTCACCACATACAATTGCTGTCCATTTATTGAGTACTGTTTCATTTTCCTCCTAAGCCGAACCAAAATCAAATCTTTAACCAAAATCAAATCTTTAACCAAAATCAAATCTACATATTGTAACTTTAAAACCTGTTACATCATCTTCTCCCATCCTCACTGAAAGCTCCCTCCTCTGTTCTGTATCCAGACGAAAAGTTTAACCTCATTTCCTCCAACTCTAACTTTAACTCCTTACATCGACTCATCAAGCATCGTTATTATTTTATCCCTGAGAGGCATTTCACTCTGCTGTCTGGTCTAATCATCATTATCATTCTTTTAATCAACATTTTCCAAAGACTGTGAGGAGGAAATTCCAAGAGAACGGACAAGGTGTTAAAGAGTATTTAGTTACGGCTCCAGTTGGATTTCAAGTGTAGTTCCTTATTGACTTGCCATTAATAACAAACCCAATTCTGTTTCTGCAATCAAGAATGAATCATGCTGTTCGCAGGTCTTTCACAGGAATACAACAAGGAGAGCGTATCCATGTTATCTCTACAACTGTGAACATGAACATGGTGGAACACAGGTGTTTGTGAAAGCCAAATAACTACAGGATCCGATCCCGATGAATGAAGTTATATTTCAAAAACACACCAAGAGAAATTCTGTGTTTCTACCTGTGTAGACCTCTGCCTCCGAGGGATCCTCCACGCGTTTATGCTGGATAATGTAATCTGAGACTCTGCAGCCAATCAGAGGCTCCACATCCATCCACTCGAGGGCAACCATTGTGCTGGAGGGTTCCAGGTATGGAGCTAGACGCAAACTAACAGAGCAACAAAAAGAGGACAAGGTTAAACACATGGAAGCAAGATCAATACAAACAGTTCAATCAAGATGACGCTATTACCGTTTGCTACTCTTAATCAGTGTGATTGTTTCACTGTGTACATGTGCCTGACAACTAAATGTATTTTTTTTTCTTTTTAGAATGGAGAGCATAACAGCTCTGCTTATATATCTGACTGGACAACAGGATGGCAAAAGCAGCTTCAAACGAAACAGCATTCCGATGCCACCTGTTCTCCAGCAGTGTTCCATGAGCTGCTTTTCCCCTCTTTAATCCTTCAAAGGAGATAAAAGAAGAATATTTCCATTTCCCTGCCCTCAGGCTGTGTCTGTGACAATGGCTAAGAGTGTGGGTTACCCCGCTGTCATAAAAAGCATGCTGCTCAGTTTTTTTTGTTGTTTTTTTTTTCATGCCTTTACACTCCAGCACTGGCTAGAGTTGGAGATTTGGCTGCTGCCGGGGCTCTTCACTTGCCTTTTTGTGCCAGCGAGAGAAATCACAGGGAGGCCTCACCAAAACTCTGGTTATGGCACTGAGCCCTTCCTCTCCAATTACAAAACCTCAGGCCACAAAAATAATACCAAAACTGCCATAAAGAGCCCTCAAACTACTTATGTAATACTTGTGGAGCATAATCTAAGTCTTAAGTATACTTTTGAATGTCCTGAATACCAGTATTTTTGTAATTATTGCAAAGGATTTGAGACCAATATCAACACAAGGTCCATTTAGTAGCTGCTATGAAGGCATTCATGATATTTATCAGCAGAAAGCATTTTTGTGGAATTACAGGACTTCTCATATATGTTGGCTTCAAAGCAGAGGTTTGACATTCATTCTTGACCTGTGATACATTAAATACTCAAGTGTTTATACCCACAGAAACAGTTGGAGGCCTTTCGGCACGACTGACAAAGTGGCCACAGTGACCATTGTAAGACCATGACTATAGCCCTTGCAGCAGCTGTAAAGAAAAACAGAGTTTTCCAATCTGAGTTTGGTATTGTTTAGGGACAAGAATACATTCTTAGCCAGTCACCTTTTTGGAATCCATCCTTTATATGTATCTCAAATGCTAGATGTTTTAAAATCATGCAAATGTGTGAAATGTCTTATATTGCAATGTCTCCAACTGATGAGCAATAGCCAACCACCCTAATGACAATGCCCTGCCCCCTACATAGGGGATACATATGTAAATGTCATTGAAAACTGGGATTTAATTGGCTTTCATATTTCACTTAAAATGTTTATGACATTACGGTCACTTGGTGGGAAATTATTAAATGCAGGGAGAAATACCACTGAGCAAAACTTTGCTTTTGCTTTCGCTTATAGCTAGTAGCGTGTCCAGAAGGGTGGCCAGAGGTGATTGGTTGTTTGACTTGTTGGTGACAAGAGCTGTGTTGCACCTGGGTGCTGGTGGCTTCCTTTGCATTTCGATGTGACAAACCTGTTTGTGAGTGATATACAGTGTAACACTGGATGTATTTGTATTTGCTTGAGTAAGGAACCAAGCTAAGAACATTTATATGTTGAGAATCTGCTGCGCTACTTTTTTAATAAAACAAAAAATCTGCGTAAAACTTTCATCTTATTAATTTAAGTAGAGATGGTAACTTTCTGCATAAGTCAGGGCTATCTCTACAAATCTTTGATTAAAGCCATCAAAATGGATGCTCATATAATTATTATGACTTGGACCCAAGATTAATTTCTTGCAACAACAATATATTTCCTATTCTTCTGCTTTTATTATTTCTGTGTGATGCCCAATAAATGTTGCTCCTGGCTCATTCCACAGTACAATTGACTAAAAGGCATATTTTATTTGCCTTCTCAAATTAATTTTGTCCATTGTCGCTAAATCCTTTGAAGCTTTGCCCTTTTAACATACCTTTTCTCTTCAAAACATTTCAGGGCAGCAATGAAGTGGGCTGATGACTCATAAAAGCCCCAAGAGTACTATTAGCACACCTTGAAACAGAGCATGTTTCTTTCAGAGGAGTGTAAGGGCTGACTGACAGCTATTACAACTTTGGGGACTGTGCTTGTTTCTACAAGTTTCTCAAGTGCCCCAGGAGTCAGTGGAGACAGGTAAGTGTGTATGCATGTGCATGTCCGTGTGCTTTTGTGAATGTGCCTGTGGTGCATCAGAGCATGCATCCATGAAATCTCTCCTGTGCATGAATCCCTAGGTGTCATGGTGTCACCTCACACTTACATTGGCTGCCTGAGGGGACTGCAGTTAGGCAGGCCATCTTTGCTGAAGGCACTCAGGTCACAGCGACACCAGTTATCAATGACATCGCCCTTTCCAGCACACCAGTATGAGCTCATTGTGGCACTCTTGAAGGCCTGTAAAGGGTAACAGGTGAGAGAAATGCAATTATCCCTTGGAACATGCGCTCCCTGTCCATATATGATTACCCAACCCCCATCTCAGTCCACCATCTCAACCAGTGCCCTCCATATCCAAGATGTGAACAGACACACATCCTTTTACTTTTAACCCATTCCAGTTTTTCTTGTGTCCTTCCCCCCAATACAATTATCAACACTCAAATGTCAAACTCAGCCAAACATTAATAACCATCTTTATGAACTGGCCAAAATATCCCAACTTTGCAAGACGGTCCCGTCATTCAGGGTCTAGATCCAACACGGGCCTCACAAAGATGGAATTACATGTGCACACACACACTCACAAACACATAGTGACCTTTTTATACTCACCGTACCCAATTACCGGGAGGCAGGAACATCTCACTAACATCAGCAGGCTTACACTGTGATATCATAGATGCACTGTTACTTTTAGGATGGAGGTGTGAAAGCTGTGACACTCCCCACCTCCTCAGTTCTACGCATGTGTGTTTGTGTGTGTGTGTGTGTGTGTGTGTGTGTGTGTGTGTCTCTGTGAGCGTGCGCACACAAGGATCAGTCGGCAGTGCTGTCGGCCTGAGAGGCGGATGGAGGAGGGGGGATGTTTGGAGATGACATCATCTTCTAACATCTCCTTGTGCTGCTTCATTAACGGGTGAAAGAAAAATCAAAGGCAGAAGCTCAGTCATCCTCTAAAAGGCAGCAAAATGCCAATATAACAGTCAAAGCAATAAAGTATAATGTCAGGGCTTTCCCTAAAGCCACAGGCATAATAGAGAGCGAGTTCAAGGGAGTTCGTAAGCACTCTGGCTCCCCCTGTCACACTTTGGATCAATGGAGCACTCCGTTATTTATGTGCTCCAACTGGTTGGCAGTGCTGCCTCATGCAGGCAACTTTGGAGATACAGTTGATCATAGTCACAAAAATAGGACACTGAAACCACACAGGGCCATTATCACTGGGTACCAGGCATCCAACAAAAAGCCAAAGGAAGCCACGTCTTTGTTCAAATTCACCATGACCTCCTCTTATCTGAACGCAAAGGAACTGATGAGACCACACACATCTTTGCACACATGGTCAATGCAAAAAAATATGTTCCAAAACAAACACTCCAATTAAGGATTGATTTCCATGGTTGGTTGTTTCATTTCATTAGCAAAATGCCAGGGAAGATTTCTGCCGTGTGTTGATTAGTGAAAGTGACATTTGAGATGACTTCGGGCAAAAGTCCTGACCAGAAAAGACAGGAGGCTTGGCCAAAAAAAGGGTTAGGGTATGCAGTTAAACGCTGATGTTAGCATTTCCACAGCACTGCATTGTTAGCTGGAAAGGAAGCTCAACAGCCTTTCATGGGAACTGACTTCTTCCTTTACCCCCTTGCTTTCTCTTTAAGCAAATTATCTTGTGGGGTGAAGGTAACCTAAATGACCAGCAGGTGAAGAAAGATTAAGGAAAAAAGAACGAGACATCAGAGGGCAAAGTGAATGTGACTGTGAAAAAACCAAGAAGGAACCAGCGTGCAAAATAGAAGATTCCCAACTCTTAGGAGTAGGAGTCCTAGAGTAAGGTGCGGACCTTACTCTAGGAAAGGAGCCGGATCTGTTGGGCGTCAAGGCTTTACTGAAATGTATGTTCTCCAATCCTAGCTCCTTTTAATAGGCAATGTTGAATGAACAATTATTATAGGGGCAGGTAAGCAATGTAATCCAGGGCCATATAATAACCCCCTGGAAAACCGAAAAAGGTAATTGCATTTTCCCCCCTCGCCGAAACCCATTTGGCTAACTGCTGGCTGAAAACAACAGCAGCAGGGGTCTTGCCATCATGTCAATGGGAAGCAGGCCACAGACAAAAGCATGTGGACTCAAGGTCCAGGCACGCACACAGACTAGACAAATATGCAAAATGAGAAATGACCAGCGCTGCTAGGGGCAAAAAAGAGAGAAAGACCACAGAACCAACTTGCACGACCAGATTCCTAGAAAAACCCCATATGGGTCTGTGCGCTTGATTGCATGGCTGCACATGTGAAAAATAGACAAAGCGATTACCGCCATGTTTATGTTTGAAGAGAAATGCAAGCCAGTCTCCACTGGGTAAACAGGGGATCTAATTGTGGTTTAGAGAATAAGGTGGGGGTTGGGCGACGGGCACAGGAGGTAACAGAAGCCCTTTTCACATATGCACTCCTGAAGATTTTTAGGAAGGCTGGCCCTGAAATCTTCCAGTTACTTGTTCACATATGCACCTCACAGCAGGGGACTGTGCCCGTCAGCGGACATGATGTAAAAAGAAATGGCACAGAAATGGCGGACACAGAAACAGAGTCTGAAAAATGATGACATTTTTTGCCTTTACATCACTGCTACGCGTAGTTTGACATATTCGCGTATCGGCAAAAGAGAGGAGCAACATATTCTGGTGAATGGAAAACATGAGGCTTTTTCAATACCTGCAAACAGATTTCCGGAATTGTTCCTGTTCCGTTCTCACTACCCTGACTAACAATGTACAAGGGAGATGGGATGGCAAGAAAAATGTCAGAGTGGCGTTGTGTTTGAAATTTGGCTGCTTGCATTTAAAAATGCAGCAGATCCAAAAATATTGGATTTGCTGGATTGGATTGGATATTTTTAGCAGTTTTATGCATGTGTTAAAACCCTAAAAGAATACAGACTTCCAGCAGAGCAGGAAAAGGTGACATAACACCTGATGTGATACTACTGCTAAGTGTTATCGGGGATGCATTTAATATGTTCTGCTGTTTCAAGTTAAAAAAAAAAAAAAAAATGCTTCAGGCCATAAGGAGATTTTGGAAGCAAGATGTGCAGCCACTCTGGAAGGCCCAAGAGAAAATACATTAGTGTTTGATGCATTTTCTAGATAAGTCAAAGCTGAAAAGAGCAGGATACCTTACACTGTATTGATTAACCACAGATCATGCATTTCCCAGAACACTATGGATCCATATACATTCTGTGTTAGGATAAAGACCAACCATATCCATGATGCTTCACATTGGTGAAACAAGTGTTTTGACAAACATGGTTCTGTCTGTCTATTGACCGTAACAATGTCAGACAGATTCAGTCAGAATCATGACAGATTCACCTTCAGGCAAATGCTGATATTCCTTCTGTTGCAATAACACATGGTTCTACCGTTTCACAAATATCCCACAGTTCTTCACCACTGACCTTATCGATACTGTCCAAATTCAGCTGTAATGTAATCACCCCAGGCTTTAAAGCGAAGACAAGATAAGTGAGCAGTGAGGCCACCGTGCATCAGCAACAACTCAAGCCGCAAATTCCACTCCTTGGCATCATTCAGACCCTGCAGACTCGATGGCACCAAAACACTGTTTGGATGTTTCACTTTCGCAGAAGTCTGTCGTGACTTACAAGAAGTGAACAGAGGTCATCGTGACCTCTTCAATTTATTAATCTGTTTGTCTAGTCTAAGCTGACCATATTACTGTCCGTCTTCAGGAGATAATACATGAAAACACTGGCCAGCTGGCCCACAGTATTGATTTATAAGATGATCACTAGTGGTGGTAAAGAGTCTAAGGACACCATCAATAGTGACCTAAGTGTGTATGTCTATGTCTGTGTGTATGAGTGCACACACATGCATTTATGTTTCCTTTCCCATCATTCAGGGCTAATGGTGTTAACAAAGGAACCAATGGGCTGCTTCTAGGAACCACGTCAGAAGTAGTATTTCCAGGAAATAGGACACTGGGGGCAGCTGGAGGGTTGGTTCACCCAGAGGTTGATGGGGGATTGCCATGTCATTGGAGTAACCTCACACAGGTATTGGTTTTTAGGACTTGGTGGTCTCTCAGGATGCTCTTAAGTTGGTGTGACCTTTCAACAGATCATTTGCTGGTGTGCTATCTTATTGGATCTTACACAATAACAATCTAAGCCAATTCAAAAAAAAAAAAAGTGAGAGACTGAACAAATAAAAAATGCAAACATTTGACAAGAATAAACTTTATTAATTGGAATGAAAGCGGAAACATCAGACAACATACAGCAAGCGAGCAAACTTAAGTAAAAGGAGCGATAGTTTTCTTGATTACTTGAGGATTTTCATACCAATATTTACAGGAAATATGGAAAGAAGGGTGGAGTTCGACATTCATCAAACTGCTGAGAACTACGGTCAAACCGATTGGTCTAATAATGGAGCTGTTTTCACAGATGCATCCTTGAACATTTTTTCTTACTGTGTTTTTATAACTTAAAGTCTAAATCTACGTTTGGCATATTGGAGGGGAGAAGATATCTGAAGCCAACACATGCTAGATGCTGTTAAATTCCAAGATGGCCGTCGAGTATTGCATTTATATTAAGCCTACATGTTACCCGTTTGGAGGACATCAGCCTCTGTGCATGGTTCCACATCTGTTGGTATTTGTCAAGGTAACAATTAAAATAAAGTGAACTTTTAACTGGAACATATCCTTTTTTGTGTGTTAGTTCTGGATAACTCAAGTTCAAGAAGTAGGGAGGGCACCAAGGACAAAAGGGTTGAGAAACACCTCCCTAAAGCATCCTCCCCTCACCCATTGCAAATGTATCCATACCTCCCTGTATGGCACATCTCAGGACAAATCTTCTGTTTCTGTCACCCCTCCTGCCCATGCTGAAAATGCTTGAAACACGCCCCCTGTGAAGAGCTGCAGTAGTAGGTTATGGTGAGAGCATGACAGACACCACACGCTAAGATATAGAGCATTCTGACCCATTAGACTCAAAAGCAATTTGTTCAAAAGGTTTGCCATAACTCAGTCAAAGCAGCACAGGACATAGGACTACTGGCAAGCTCCACAGGCATGAGCTTATTTATTTAGCCACTGAGTTATTTTTCTCTGGCACTAAAACAGGGGAGTATCTGTGCGTGTGTGAGTTTGCGTGCACACACGCCAGGCCTGCGAGCGAGACCACCTCAGTCGAGTCCGAGCCAATTCCAAGAGCGGTTCCGGTCGAATTCAAGTCAAGACCTGGTTAAGAGTAAGCCGGGCTGGAGATCCCAGGCATACCAAGACAAAAGGAAGCAAACCTAAACGCTTTCTTCCCCAATCAAAACAAACACAAAGATGTCTGCAAACGTTGTCATGCATACAGTGCACTTCTGCGAGTGCTCTCAGTGCTTTCTTTGGAGCTGCATCCTCCTGAAGAAAGGATTGCAGATACTCCGGAGGGGGCATTGTTTTTGGAAAGAGATGTCGCTGTTGAATTTTTTAAATGTCACGTTTCAGTGCTTTAAGCACCGCAGACCGCTCTCCGTTTATCTTCGTTACACCAGGGACAGGCATCTTCAAATCTGGACACTTCAAACCCAAACAAACCAGCGTGGAGACACACAGGAGAAGTAAGTGAAACAATGTGTTTTTGTGTTGCGGCTTTTCTTTTGCTCCCTATTTGCGGATATGCTTTAAGAATATACTCAGGTAACTATCAAATATTTGCAGATAGGATCTGTCTTCCAGGTATTATTTTCTCCAAATCCTAAACTAGTCAGTGGTAATGTCATTACTGGGCACATGTTCAAAGAAATACTTCTTTCCCCCTTTGACAGAGACACACACACACCAAGCTTAGAAGATGGCAGATACGGCAGTTTTCTATTTTACCATTTAATTCTGTTTCTCCTCGGTCTTGGTAGTGGTCTTTTCAAGGAAGGGGTAATTTCACATTGAAACAAAATCCTCCTTTGGCTCAGTAATTAGGGGATTTATGTGAAAGGGACATGACATGTCCTGTCAGACAGTCAGGCAGCCAGGGAGAGGCCACTGAAAGATGCAGGTGGCCGAGAGAGGAGGGAGGAAGGGAGGAAAAGAAGTGAGTGAAAGGTCTATGTAGACATGTGCACATGCATACACGTATGTATACACATACAGGAGTAAGTGCTGGACAACCGAAGGTCTATTTTGATGTCTTTTTAGGAGTTTAAAGTAGAAAAAAGAACCTCATCACTGAGAAAGCTTTTGCACCATGGCATCTGTCTTTTCTGATAGACGCAGCCAAGTAGAAAGATACTCTCACGCATAAGTGTGTGAGACAGACACACACAAAGACCCAAAGAGAGAAAGAGTGTGTGTGTGTGTGTGTGTGTGTGTACACGGGCAGGTTGTTGTGTCGCTCGTCTCTAATGCAATATATGTATGTGCCTGAGCGGCGGTCGCAGCCAAGAGAAGAAGCGAAGGAGAGCAAAAGAAAAGAGGGAGCAGAGTGATGGACTCCCCTCCCTCCCAAGAGGTCGATGACATCAATAAGAAGCTAATAATCCTACCTCCAGCTACCTCACAAGGGCTTGCCAGAGCAATCCACTGCAGTCTACCCCCTTCTCCTCCTCCTCCTCCTCCTCCTCCTCATACATCTCACTCCTTACAGCCCCAGAAGACCACGGGTTGGGTAGGGAGGAGAGAGGAGGATGGAAAGTGAGGTGTTTGGAGGAGAGGGAAAAGAGACATTTTTTGCTCTTCCTCACGTTTAGCTATCGATGAGGCCCGCGAGGGATCGTCTGCTATTGATTGTGCCTTCTTTTCTTTGGGGCTGTGGTACTTGTTATGGGCGTCACGTACAAGGGGCTTTGTTGTATGTGTGTGTGTGTGTGTTTGTGAGTGTATCAACATATATGTGTGTGTGTTTTTTTTTTTTTTTGCCTCTGGTATTGTTGTTGCTCGCAGTAATTTCAGAAGCAAAGGTAATTAGATGCTTGATTAGGGGGGAGCATGAACTAGTCTGCTCCCTATGGTGTGCTCCCATGTGTGTGTGTTGGGTGTGAGTCACCTGCAAACAGCACAGAGAAGCTGTGTACCGGATATTAGGCAGCATAGACAACGTCAAGATGAAGCCCAAACAAAGCAAAACGATAGCAACTCAAATGTCAAGTGAAGCCAGAGCCCCCTCCTAAATGACCTTATGGAAAAGAAATCCAATATGATTAACTTTCACCCTGCGTAAAGAGTGCAAGACTTTTTGAACAGGATGTATCATAAACGTGGCCATTAAGCTGATATTACATTCAAGTCGGCATGCATGTTCAGACACACATGCAGATCTCGCACATCGACTTTCCCACAAGAGGAGAAAAGTATGATGTCATCTTTTTTATGCCCCCTGTATTACAGTGCTCATTTTCACTTGTAAAAGTTAACCAACTCATGCCACCTAGAGGCGATTTGTTCCAACTGCAGACTCAGTTTGCAGAAGAGGCAGTATCATCACATCGTCACTTTAAACGTAAAGTCATCCACTGAGGTTGACAGCAGTGGTTATACATTTTAGTCGCACACATCACAAAACAACTTTTCACCTAATTTTACCAGAAGACATGTGTCAAATCTTTTCACTTGATTATCTGTGGTAGGATATGACCACTTACAATAAGACACGATAACTTCGATTTTAAATGTACTTCGGTAAACCAGGTGTGAATCTGAAAGCCTGCCAGTGACCTGCCTGTGAAATATCAATATCTTCTTAACATTTAAAACTCTATCCGTTACATTTCCATCCAACCTTTCTTTGCAGTATGTCACCCTGTCAACGTTCCTTTATTCAAAAATATCCAACTGCACACAAATCCCAAAACTTAAGTACAAAAAAACCCCATCCAAATACAGAAAAAGACTGTAGTGCACACACCAGAAGCTGCTCCAAGTAAATTAAATATAATGTAAATTATCACCACATGTGCTGTTTAGGGCCCTCGCCTTTATCAGTCATGTCTGACGAAGGGCGAGGGCCCGGAACGTTGCATGCTCGTTGCTTCTCCTTGTGATTTTGTGACCTTCTAGATTCATTTGACTGCATTTCTGAAGCCCTGGTTTTGAATTCTGTATAGATACAAAATCACAGCAGTTAATACAATGTAAGTGTTTGTCCGGATGTGTGAAGGCAGATGGTAATAATAAAGAAAGTTCCCCTTTGTCTGTTTTAAAGGAACGCTGCACATTAATTGTGATCTTCATGCATGTACAGTGAAGAAGCTGTTTTGTGTTAGAAGGTTCCTTGCGGCTCTTACAGTAACACTGCGATTACATCTAATTCTATGTAGCATTGATATAAAGGTAAAAAAACCCTGCCTTTAATGTGACACTTTATCTTTGATTTGCTGCAGTTTTTTATGCAGCTGCCTCAGGTCTCGCTCAGTTTTCCTGTTTCTAGACATTTTCAACAGTTCATGCGTGAACTCAGCTTTAGACTTCAAGTAATACAAAACAGTAAGGAGTAAAATGAGACAAAATAAACAGCAGGGACAAAGGGACACACACACTCCTCCTCCCCATGTTGCTTTCTCACCTCTTTGGTGACGTTATCCTGGACCAGGCTGTAGAGGGGAACCACACGGCTGACTTCCAGCAGCACCGGGATGGGGGAAGGCTGCTCCCCGCTCCTGCTGTTCCCAGCATGGCCTCTCCCTGACACTCCTCCCATCAGGGCCTGGTGATGGCACAGGTGGCAGCCAGCTGGACAGCTCCCCTTCTCCTCGCAGCGGATCTCCACGCCGCTCACCATGTCGTCAGACAGCAGCTGGCTCTTCTGCAGCGCAGACAGGTAGCTGATGAAGGGGACCGACTTCAGCTCACGTCGGCCACCTCCGACAACCCCTTGGTCGGTTGCCTCTGCGGAAGGGTACAGCAGGAGAGGAAGACATGGAGATCAACAAAGTAAACAATAATATCTTTAAACATGCATGTAAGAAAGAGGTGGAAAATGGCCATCCTCTATTTTTTTGTCTTCTTTTCGCCTCTCTCAAACTTTTGTCTCATGCTTATTCCATCAAACAATTTATAAATCATCACTTGGCGTAGCAAAGATCATTCACAGTCCCTCAGCTGCACAATAAACCCCGCATCTGGATTTACTTTCACTTGCTGCCAAGGAAAAGAAGAAAAAACAACAACTAATCCCTTTCTGTCATCAGCTTTCACAGACAAAAGATGAATGAACAGAGGGTCGGGAGGAGGGGGCGTCAATGGCTTCTTCTCCGGAGTGTCGATTACAAATGTTTGATGATCTGACTGGAGCTGTGTGTGTGTGTGTGTGTGTGTAGGGGGTCTTTCGCCTTGTTTCCCCCGTGAGTGAGAAAACAACACACCATGCAGAAAAGAAGAGGCAGCAACAGCAGATAATGCCACTTGTGCATCTCACTCGGAGGCCACATATTACAGTGGAGAACATCTGTGCTGATGACTTCCCAGATGTGCTTTTGTGCTGATTTGCCTAACAAGAGCAGAGACCACATGCAGGCTGTATAATTAAGTGAGGAAATAAATAACTCTCTCGTGATAAAAAAAAGTGCTTACATTTGTGCAAAGAAGTTTGAAGACACAGTGAGTCATGGGCTGGGGTTTAAATGATATTAAATAATAAATAAGAGTTCCAATGAGCGCCACTATAGGCGTGGAACAATTCCATTCAGAAGGCTGGACAGTCAATGAGTTTGTTTGAGTCTTTTATAGTGATGCAATTGTTTGGACTTTTGCATTTATGTGTTTGAATTTGCATGATCTCTGTATTCCTTGTACGTTTCCCAATACGTAAATTGCATGTTAGTTGCCCTAATTGGCCACTGTAACAGACATAAAACAAGTTCATGTTTAGATACATAAATGTGCAAATGTTTCATTTACAATCACACAAATGCACCCAGAGACATAAAGAGGAACACTTTAAAAAAAAAAGAAATAAAAAAAGAGAGAGAGAAAAAAAAGAAACCCTAAACCTGAGCTGGGTGACATTGCAGGAAAAGGTCATTATTCAAGGCGGGGTAATGGGACCAATTAGGGTTAATATTTTAAATGACTTATTTCCTCTTAACAGTTTTAATGACAGTGAACTCAAACATCTGTCAAACTATTCTCAGTAGTTAAAAAAAACAACCTGTACAGTGCATGAACTCAGTATGTTCATGTGAGCGAGACGGCGAAAAACAAACCCAATGTGTCTACATGTGCAATTTCACTCCTGTTATGTCAGCAATGTTAAGGGCACGTATACTTTAGAGCTTTCATTTTTCACTGAAAACATGTGCTGACATCTGCTTTACCAGGCAGGTAGGCTATCTAACACCTCTGAGAAAAGGTAAATACAGGAAGAGATTTTTTTTAAAGGATTATTCACAAGGGAAAAAAACAAAAATGTTAAGTTAATGTGACATCTTGAGCCTGCAAATACAGCATGAAAAACCCCCCCAAAAACAATCTTCAATTTTAAAAGTAAAATGACCAAAAAGCTGCCAAGTTCATTAAACCCTGAAACTAGTTATTTTTTCTTGTTCCCTTCATTCATAGAAGTATGTTTAATGTGTTACACACACATTTATCAGAAATCAATGTCCTCTGTAAATGTCTCTCTGAGTCCTGACTGTCTACAGTGAGTGAGAAGCGTGAGTCCAACCAGCTGTACTATTGTCCGAGTCGTGTTTACGTTGTTTACATGGACAGGAGGGGCTTGTGTATACAGCTGTTTTTGTCTAGAGAACTAGGACTAGAGAAAAGAAGAATAACATACTCAATGCTTATTTGAATAAGACCTGTGTTTCACAACAATGCAGGCTATAGGCAATTCAGCTCAAATAAAGGACAATTGCGCTTAATGGTGATACATTATGATACATAACTCCTTTGTGCAAACTTGAGTGGAGGTGTCACCAAACAGCAGTTTGTACTGCTGGTGCTCTCGGGCGACATCTACTGGATAGGTGGTGTTATACCTCCTCTGCTCAAAACAAAATACAGACCATTCAGTAGCCTCTCGGAATCTGAATTTAGAAGCAGGACATACTGGCTGCTGTGTCGGGTTAACCCTAACCCTAGAAGCTATAGCACTTCATCATTAGCATTTTTCCTTAATGTCTGATGATAAAGTTAAGACATTTTATGATATAATTTAGTAGATATCTTTCAGATTGGACCTTTAAAAACGCTAACTTTCAGTCTATAATGATGAAAACTGCATTGGATAACAAGAAAGACAAGTGTGAATTTGAACTTAGCTAAATGAAACTTTGCCTAAATGGAGAATATGTAACTCAGCATAGGAAGAGTAAACAGTTTAGAAACTGAATTATCAGAGGGAAACATTGACGTAAATGGGTTGAGCTAGGCTAGACTAAATAGTCTGTATAGCGACAATACGCTCTAGTAGGAAAACAAATAAGCTGAAGCCTCTATTCAGGGACAACTGGGGTCATGAGTCCAGTAAGGATTCTGGTAAGTGGGATTCAAACATTGTTTATCAAACAAAACTGAAGTATATTGGAATCAGCTTTGTTCAACTTTACAAGTAAAACAAACCCTATAGTGCGAGTAATATCCAGTTATAAAATGTAAACGGGCCCCTCAGGTCACTGAGACGTTCCTATTCCCGGACAGAACACAGAGGACACAAACCACTCTGTCCTGAAATGTAGCTCTGACCCGGGTGTGTATGTTTGTGTGCGAGGGAGAAACGATTCTGTACATACATCTATTTATGTATGTCTTTGTGGCTTCCTCTTTGTGTGCCTCTGAAACACACACTGGCAAATGGCTGAAAGGGGGGGGGAGGTAACTTCATGTGCAACAGTATGTAAACAGGCTCAAGGGGTGGCCCATGAGCCCAATTACATGCACTTCTTGAGGAAACACAGGCACCAAAATGAGCCTTCACTACAGCCCTGCAGCCAGCCAGTCCAATTCACTCTCACCCGCTTTAACTCAATTCACCCCGCACTACATTTGTTTACAGTGTAAACAGATGCGTTTCATGAAAGGTTTGGCACAGAGTATATGGGGGAAATAAAACACAGCCCAGCTAATGTGATTGTCAGAGTCAGCTGGATATAAAAGTGCACCCTTCTTCCTACACAACATTGTTTCCCCGATTTATCTTTATTTACTTTGGGAACTTTACAGCTTCTTCTTGTTTTATTTAAGTGTCTTCACTATAAAGACTGTTTTGAATCTGGTAGCAAACCGCTGTAACATATAATTTCCATCTGGGATCACTAAAGCGCTTTGTCCTTGTGTGTGTTTATTCGTGTTTGTGCAATGTACATTTCTGCTGCCTTTTGACCAGCAGTGGCAACCTTCACAAGGAGCGATTTAATTGGACCTCGAGTTTTTTCATAAAGTGAGAGGATTAAGATTAATGATGGCAAATCTTTGCTCTGTGGAATAATTGTGATGCTTGTGCAACACTTTCCTGTCATGTCACATAGTATGGAGATAAATGGAAAAAAAATACCAAGCCATTGATCTTCCACTGTCTTTGTTAATTAAAATGTCTTTGTAGATGGGTTGCAATTTAATTACTCATTAGGGACACATCCCCTCCGGCCAGGGTTATTGTATGTTGTCCAGGCAACAACAGCAGAGACATCACATCTATTCCATTGAAGTTATGTTGTTAGCTCTAGTAACTGTGGGCATTGTTGTTTTTGGTTTGTTTAAACAGCTGCTATATGTTGCCTCAATTTTCTTCTTCGAAGCTGGGCCAAATTAGAGGATCTGTGTGTTACAAACAGTAAGGCTTAATGCGGGATATAGCAATTAATTAGAGGAATACAAATCAATCAATCACTTTGACAATGTCAGCGTCCTTCATTCTTATTTAGGTGCCAGAACTTGTGTTAAAAAGTTTTAACATAATTCTACTTAACAAAGTATCATCCCACTTCAAACGTGTTTTACCTTGTTATACAATTTTAAACAGCAGGTATTCCACAGGATGCAGGCCAAACTCCAATAACATTCATTCAATATTCTTAATGTCTTGACAAAATATAGGATGAATCGATCATTTTTAAAGAAAGAACCTGACCTGAGAAAATTCATCAGTTTCTTAGACGCACCTATTTCATCTTGATCAGTTGGGGTTTTTTTGTGCAGAGGCGCTGACATTTTCTAGAAGGCTCTCACTGACATCTAGTGGACTCTTTTTGTACTTACTGGCTGACAGCCTCAAATTTATACAAGTCACCACATCTGGATGTTTTCAGAAGCATTGGGCTGCAGGCTGTACTTCGGGTTCTCTCTGTGGGACACATTATCTTTTAAGCAGTCTGTTTTCTTGTTCTTCAGGTAAACACATCCAAATCAATAAAATCCATGTCCTCATTGACTCTAGCCAGTGACTTATTTATCCAGAGGTATTCATGTTAAAAGTCAAATATTTGTGCATTTCAATTCACCACATCATTATTTTGGATTTAAGTTTTTGGATACATCTTTTCATTTCGACTCCACGCTTCTGTTCGGGAAAGCCAATGAAAACACGCGTCGGGCTCGGAGCTGTGCGTATGACGTATGAACAGCCCAGGCTCTGCGTATGTGACGTCGTCAACACTGCAGTCTCTCACCCCCAGTAGCTGCAGTAGCAGAAGCACAGCACGCCCATCCAAAAACCTCTGTACTCCCAACCAGCTAACACTGACGAACAGGTAACGTTTTCTGAGCAAGGAATAGAAAACGACGAGCTGCATAAATCTGTCTTTGTAATGCACGTTTGCTAAATGCAAAGCCATGCGGAAGTGTATGATAACATTGTCGCGTTGTATCAAGGGACAGCGTTTGTATGCTGTGCAGTCGAGAGGCCTACTATGTATTTCTCTAAAAAAAGCGAAACATTTTATGTAATTGGGTTGTTGTCTGGGCTGCAAGGTCGATTTATTTTCAACCACAATGAGAGCAACATATTGCCCTTAGACATAACCGAGTTGGCTTCTGTTAGCACATAGCTCGTGCCACTTTGGCTTACAGGTGAACATCCACTCTTAAACAAGCTAAGCTCACCTGCTAGTGTTAATAATGCCCTCTCTATGTAACGTAGGCTGCAACAGGGTGTGATGACGGTTAGAACACACCTGTTCACTCTGTAGACTGCTTATTAACGTGTTGACAACTTTCCTCTAATGTCGGTGACTGACCGCTTTGAAACTGAGAGGCTAGTTATTCCTGGCTTCATATTTAATATATAAATGTGCAAATAAGTTGTTATCAGGCTCACGTGACGTTTAAGGCAGTGTCTCAGATTGTATCCTTATTGTCACAGTTACAGATAAGTGTTAAACGTTCTTGTGTAATTTGAATATGAATTTTCTGCAAGGCAGAAAAATGTCCAACAAGGCAAGTAGAAAACGTCTTTGAAGTTTAGGACAGGAGGTTTCTGTCATAGCAGAGTTGCGTACAGTTGAATTAAACATCACATGACGTGATCTATTTTTTTTTTCTAATTAAAAGGAAAGCGCCATCATGGCAGCAGCACCTCCCCCACTGGACCCAGATCTCATGAGGGAGGTTCTTGAGTGCCCGATCTGCCTGGAGACCTACAACCAGGATCAGATGAGACCCAAACTCCTGCAGTGTGGTCACACGGTGTGCCGGCAGTGTTTAGAGAAGCTGTTGGCCAACACTATAAATGGCGTCCGCTGCCCCTTCTGTAGCCGAGTCTCCCGCATGAGCAGCATCTCCCAGCTGGCCGATAATCTCACTGTGCTGAAGATCCTCGATTGCACCACATCCTGCAGTGCTGCTGCCGCTGCCCTGATGTGCAAATCCTGCTGTAACCGCCTGCCGCGACAGTACTGCCATGACTGTGCCTCTGTTCTCTGTGAACTCTGTAAAGGGGAGGGCCACCTGCAGCAGGGCCATTCAGTGGAGCCGATAAGGGTTGCTGCCGAGCAGCGGCGCAAAGAGCTCGGCGGCAAGCTGGCAGCTCTGCGTGATGTCATGGAACAAATTCAGAAGAAGAAGACGGCAATTGAAAACATTTCCAAGTCCTTGAGATTGAAGTACCACGCGGTGCAGCAGGACTACACGACAACCGAGCTGCGTCTTCAAGAGGAACTGAAGCGGTCTCGGAGGACATTCACCGCCGCCATGGCAGATGTGGAGAAGTTAAACGGGCACGTCATGGAGGAGCAGACGTATCTCCTGAATATTGCGGAGGTGAAAGTCGTGTCTCGCTGCGATTATCTGACGATGCTGGTGAGGCAAAGTGACACGGCGCTGCTGAAGGACGAAGGTGGAGGCTGCGATGACGAAGAGCTGGATCTGAGGAGCACGTTGCCCACCATGTTCCACCTGCAAGAGCCCGAGCTGGTCAGAACAGAGCACTCTAAACCTGTGGAAGTGGGCCATCTGAACACAAACACTTTCACCGCGAGCACGGACGAGGAGGAGAGTGGGTTGGAGATTCCATTCGAGGCCGACGTCGAGAGTGCCGCTGGGGCTACAGGTGGCGCACCAGGGGCTCTGACGGATCTTTATAGAGACATCGACATGGTTGCTGCTGTGGATGTCTGTGGTTCACCGGGCAACTTCAAGTCCAAATCCATGGACGCTGGTGGGGGATCGCCTGGAGGAGCCGGGGCGAGCACAGGGCCCCCGGTGTGCCAGTTTGTAAAGAAGATGGGCTGCAAGGGAACTCTCCCCGGCATGTTCAATTTACCCGTCAGCATCTGCGTGACAGCCCAAGGAGAGGTGCTTGTCGCCGACCGCGGCAATTACCGCATCCAGATCTTTAACCGCAAAGGATTCCAACGCGAGATCCGCCGCAACGCGAGCAGCATCGACAACTTTGTCCTGAGCTTCCTCGGCGCTGACCTGCCTAACTTAATTCCCTTGTCCATTGCCGTGACTCCTCAAGGCCTGATCGGGATCACGGACAACTACGACAACTCGGTCAAAGTCTACACGATGGAAGGACACTGTGTGGCCTGCCACAAGAACCAGCTGATCAAGCCGTGGGGCATCACCGCCATGCCTTCAGGTCAGTTTGTGGTGTCGGATGTGGAAGGCGGAAAGCTGTGGTGCCTCGCAGTGGACCGCAACGTAGGCGTGGTCAGCTACAACCGGCTGTGCTCGGCCGTGCGGCCGAAGTTCGTGACGTGCGACGCAGCCGGGACCGTCTACTTCACGCAGGGTCTGGCCCTGAACTTCGAGAAGCGACACAACGAGCCGCACCTGGAGGGCGGCTTCTCCATCGGCTCCGTGGATACAGACGGCCAACTGGGGAAGCAGCTCAGCCACTTCTTCTCGGAGACGGAGGACTTCCGCTGCATCACGGGCATGTGCGTGGACGCAAACGGGGATTTACTCGTCACGGACAGCGGCAGGAAAGAAATCCTGCAGTTTCCCAAAGAGGGCGGGTTCAAAGTTCTCATCCAGGACGGGTTGACCTGCCCCGTCGGAGTGGCCACCACGCACAAGGGACAGCTGCTGGTGCTTGACTGTTGGGACCACTGTGTGAAAGTCTTCACGTACATTCAGAGGAGGCACTCCTCAACTTCGTAAGGAAACAATCCAGACTATCTGCACACCAACACGTGAGGTTTATTGAGCACGTTTTGGTGGGTGTGTGCGTGTTTGGGAAAAGTAGAAACACACTGTTATCTGTCACTTTAGTTTGGTTCCGATCCAAACAGTTCTTTAACTCTCACTGAGTTATTCGAAAGAATGTTTCAGTTCGATTCAGTTTAAAGTTGGATTTTAGATTTATAAATCGGCTTCCTAAAAAGGTGTTTTCCTTATTATTGTAATGATACGTAACAACAGAATTGTAAAATCCCAGAATCTGACATTTGTGGAATTAAAATAAAACACATGATGTCGACACTGATGCAGGTACAGAGTACAGATGAACTTCCTTCCTCTATTGCCGACTGTTTCCAGATTTGGCTCAGCTTTGCAGGAGGAACCAAAAAAAAAAAAAAAAAGAGGAGCGAGGAAGGATTTGAAATTAAACATGCATGTAGAGGTAATCAGAACAAGGCTTTTTGGCCTGTGAAGCACTTTATCGTCGACACGGCACTGTGTCCTGCAGTGTTCGGGTCGAAGTAGCACAGACTCGCGTTGATGTTGCTGAAAGCAGCCGGCAGCTTGAAGGTTTACTGTGCAGTTAGCTAGCAGGCGAAACAGTCGAACCAAAGTCTCAGCATCCGTTGAAATGCATTCAGCAACGTTCAGGGAGCGTTCAAGGAAACCGAGCGGACGTGATGAGTCATTCACCGGGGTTGTGTGAGACGTAAAGGACGACCTTTAGTTGGGGCCTATAATTGTAAGTTCACGAAGCGTTGTTTGTCAAATGCTTTAAAGGTTATTGATGTTTGATTTAAAGATCACATATTATTTTTTCCAGTACTTTTCAACACTGCCCTAGCTCGCCTGTGTACATTAGCCAGACTAAGTCAGCAGCAGATCACCTTCTAGAGCAGAGGATAAACTTGTAGGATATTTCAGAACGTTAAAAGTTCTCTTTGCACGTTTCCAGCCACGGCCTCACGAGGAGCTTCAGCTTTCACTGTTACTATCTGTCACTTAACTATGTCTATTTTTGAACAGAGCAATTTCAAGATGGAAGGTCACGGATGACGTTGGAATTGGGCGGCCTGTGAGATGTCAAGGTTCTGTACTACCTTATACAGTTACATCTACAGCCCCATAATACAATCTATCTATACAGGTAAACAGCTCGAGCACCGTGACATCGTTGACCCGGAGTCGACGGCAGAAGTCTCGAACGACGTTAACACAGATTGTTGAAAGCCTTGACGTTTACTCTATGGAACTTCTTCCATGCCTTTCTTTCCTCACGGCCAGCCCAACGTTTACGCCCCCCTGTGGCTCAACGGACGAGCGCTGCTCGTGTGAAAGCACGTTTAAAGTCCAACATCGCCGCTACGGTTGTCCAAATATTCCATACTTTAATATTCGATACTTTACAATGACCCGTGTTGAAGCGATACCATTCACTCTTGTTTTAATGATTGATTTTAACTAAATGTCCTGAAGCTTTAAAGCTTTTAAGCCTTGGTGGATTGTTAGATTTTTCTACTCGTAGCATATTTCTGCTTTAAATTCCAGTATCATGAAAAGTTTATTTACACGCCAAACCTTGTTTTGTTTGTTCGGTGCTATGTTTCTTTGTTTCTGTTTTTCTCCAGCGGACAATTTGAGTTATTTTTTGGTCAGTATGTAGTCAGTGTGAAAGCTGCTACAACTTTGAATTCATTTATTCCTTTTTTGTTCACTTGTTTTTTGAGTCCATTTAAAGCATTAAAAAGATGACGCCTTCAGGTACAACAACAATAAAACTACTCCTTTATTCAATTATTTAGTGGCCTAAATATGGGGGGGGGGAATCAAGTTAATCATTGAAACCCACTTGTTGATACTGTAAATGTAAGATAGCGTATGTGTGTATAAAGTTGTGAATAGTTAAGAAGCCTGCACGGAGGTCGTGTGGATCTTCCAGACGAGCTTTGCTCGCGAGAGCGTTGATGCATACTGAGTCCGTTTCAGCCTTAAAGATGAAATCAGTTCACAAAGCTGACCTTAACTCTGCACATGGAGCCCGATCACTAAACAGCAACATACATATATACATATCTGATAATCAAACGGTGTGTGATTTTAATGTTCCTACAGATACATAAGAGTACAGAGTCATCCTTGTGCTTTTTCTTTATGGACATGTTAGTTTGTAGTTTGTTCATTGTTACATCTCAACATTTAATAGACTCAGCTGCATGTCACTCTTGCCATTAACCCCTCCACCCCCACTCTATACACTTTCCTTCAATGAACTAGAAGTGATGAATAACTGGAGAATCTTAAACAGTGAGAAAAATCAAGTGTCCTTGTGTCAGTGTGCTGAACATCATCTCCTCACTCCGTATCGCACAAAAGTTGTTTCTTGTCATGCTTTTTCTTTAAGGTTTCATATTTGACTCCATTAAATATTAATGCAATACTGCTGTATGTCCATGAACCACCCTCCCATGTGTTTGAGGTGTGCCGTCCTTTGGAGGCTGTGAATTTAAAAAAACCCAAAAAAAATGTGTGGAACACATCACAGACATCTCCGTGTTGTCCTATTAATGTATCATTGATAATCTGAGTGCAATAAAGATTTATGAAACACTTTGAATTTTGGTCTCAGTTTGTTGAACTTCTTTTACAATGTTCAAACATTTCTCAGTTATCTGTGTGACCCCAGACTGATCGAATCCAGCTGTAGCTGTAGAGTGTCAACAATGCTACGAGTGGAAGCTAGCGTGCTCATATTGTATGTGGGATAATGTTGAGTAAAACAAGGTGCGCTGTCAGGATAAATTAAAACAACAGAGGAGTGGTTTCTGAGGAGTTTTTTTTCTTCACATATACAGTATGTATGTATATGCATATTTGAAAACCATAATTGGTTATTTCAAAGCCTCAAAAAAAATCGTCTTATTCTTTTAATCACGATCACGTCATCCAGCTCACTTTTGTCTTTATTGTTTATGCATTCTGTTTATTCACAGAAAATTCTGGATGGCATCAACTGTAGCCACATACTGTACAGAGTGACATGTTTGACTTACATTATACGAGAACTTTACAGTTTAACTTTGTCTACATGGAGGCGCCAAAATCCACACAAGTGGAAAAGATCCTGAAAGATGCTTTCAATCAAATATTAAATGTTTGATATTTTATTGGGACAAAATTGTTCCTTTTTTTTTTTTTTTAACTATCTTTACATGTCCGTGATCTTCTCTATCCGTAGTTAAAGCCTTACAGCATAATATATTTTAAAAATGTTCTTTTATTCGATGTTTATTTCTCCCTGTAATCCCGTCTATAAAAGTGAACTGGAGATGTTTTCCAGATAAAAGCCAGTTACTGTATGACCACGTGATCTGCTCACCCACCTTCACCTCTTCATCAATGCCTCAAGAGTTGTGCATTTCTGGCCGTCTTTGCTGTCTGTCAGCAGGCTCACCTTTCTGGTACTGCAGCCAGAGCTGCTGCTGGGCCTTCTTGCTGGGGAAGTAGATGCTGCAGCTGAGCTCGGAGCCGTACAGGGCCTCGGAAACGTAGTGGCTGCCGTACTGCTGGAGGAAAGCCAGGAGCTCCTCGCGCGTGCTCTCAGCTGACAGCGTCTTCAGCACCTTCGAAAAGCCTGAGAGGAGGGGAAGTGAAATGTTATTTTGCACACAAAAGAGAAGCGTTGAGTTTATCCACGATCCTGTCTCTCCAATAAGAGGCACACAAAGACTCAAAAAATAAAGAAAAAAAAAATCATATTTCTCTTACTGGGAGTTCATGAGCTCTCTTTATCTTGCAGGTTTCTCTTTATTGTTGCTGCAGACAACCTTCTGTTGCAGACCAGCCTGACTCCAACTGCTACAAGTATTAATATCAGTTTAAGAGCTGCACAACTCTAACTACTATCATTAACACCTTCAGTCCCTCCCATTTTATCCTCATCACAGTTGTTTGATGTCAATATTCGACTGATCAGTCAGAGATCATCTTTTGCTCTTCCCGATTTCTGACACGATTGATCAACTGACAAACAAAGAGACCGATAGATTAACTCACAATGGGAAAAATTTTCAGGTGAAAATAAGAGACATGTTGGCCGCCAGCAGTCAGAAAACGAACCACGACAAGCCTCTTGGCCACTGTGGGAGTTTAATTAGAAGTTTTTTTTAGCTCTCTGTGACGTTATTAAATGACCTCTAGTTTAAATAGTATCTGCCACTGACCTGTGGATAAGGTGATGGAGCTGAGTTTGACTTTGTACAGATTGCTGCGCACTCTCCATTGTTGCACCATCGGATAACCCACCGCTTCACTGAACTGAGCGTCTCCTGGGAGGAAAAGGAAAAAAGAGCAGATTTAAAGATAGAATCAGAAATACGTCCCCAGGGAGGGAGGGAGGGGCGGGAAAATCTAAATGGACCTGAAGTTGTACAGTACTTTTTCTCAAAGCGCTTTTACACTGCGGGTCACACCTACACACTCACACACTGTCGGTAGACGTTACCATGTAAAGTGACTATCAGTAGGTATCAGCTCATCTCATTCATATGCCGCCAACAAAAAGCAGCAGGAGCAATCTGAGCTTGTCCAAGGACACATCGAACATGTGGCTGCAGGAGCTGGGAATCTAACCCCCAACCTTCTGGTTGAGAGATGACTGATTCTACCACTGAGCCACAGCCGCCGGGTATTTGGGTGTCACAATTACTCCTACACAGAATATCAGTATAAAAAGAAAGATATAAGAAAGACAACAAATATCATAATTTATAAGAAATGGACAAACTCATATTCATAGAGAGCAGCTGCAATTCAAACATAAATAAAAATCCATCATTTTCATTTCAGCCGTTTATTGCAGACCTTTCTTTTTTTATTATTGTTTTTTCGCTTTAACATCATTTATTATCACAGCCCATATCCCAGCTGGTGCCCGATCAATGGCAGATATATAGCGCAACTTGAACTCCAATTGGATTGCTGACATTAGAAAGAGGGAGCAATCTCGCCTTCCTCTGCAATTCAATTACCAAACTTTCACACCAGTTTAGAACTAAAGCTGCAGAAGTGAGGCGCAAAAGGAGGGGGGGAGGAACAAAAAGTGCTTACAGGAAGCTCGATCCTGCGCCTCTGGAAAGTGTTTTACACCTGAGACGATCATGTCCGCGGAAAAAAAGGGGCAATTTAGTTTGTGTGTGCCTGTGTGTATGTGTGTCCAATTCCGATGAAAGCAAAACCCAAGTAGAAATCTCCAGGGTCAATGTGGACTGAATGCCAATTTAGCTAATGGAGGGATTAGGGAGCAGAGGTGCAGGTGTAGGTTTTTTAAGCCAAAATGTCTAAGTGACTCCGTCCCCCTCAAGACGAGGAGGAACGGTGGAGGGGAAACAAGAAAGGATAAAAGGATGAAATGGGAGGTTGAGTGTTTGAGTTTACAAGGTCCAGTGCTTGTGGAAGTGTGTGGGCATGATGATGCATAAAAGTCTGTTAATGACAGAGTGTTAAGATGTTTTAGGGATTCAACAGCACAGTGGCACAGACGAATTTTCAAGGACGTTTTCATATCTTTTTTAAACTCATCTTGCATAACAGATTTATACAAAAACATTCATTTACAACAAGAACACATTGACCTTCTGATTAACCAGTTCCTATAAAATGGAAAATGTCTCTAAAGTAATTTTTGGTTTTGTTAAATGTGAAAACGACGAGAATTTTCAGTTACTTTTTTTTTGTCCTTCTAAATACCTATATGGACTGAGAGCCTAAACCAAACAAGTTTCATGGCGATGAAAAGATAACATCTTGTTATAATTCATGTTTATGTGTGGTAGCACTGCCATAACCTGAGAGCAGCCACTCCTAAAACGCCTGAGTGCATCTGGGGGACAAAGAGCTGGGAGCGCCCGTGGACCGGGCCTGCCTCCGTACTCATACATCCAAATAATATGGATGGGAAAAAGGATTGTTTGAGTGGCTGCTTTGGCAAAAAAAGTGACGTTAGCAAGCGCTGGGACGCCATGTTTTGATTTGAAAAGATCCACTTTTGTTTTTTTATTTCACACGGCCTAAATATTGAGCTAAAAGCGCGGTGCAGCAGCAGAGAACAGCACCCGGTCAAGCGTGCTGGACCACCAGAAAACAAAGGTTTTGTGTGACTACCTTTAACATATTAGTACAGAAGTGTATCGTTTTCACATGAGAACATAAAATCAGCATAAACAAGGTGCCTTCTTTTCAAAGTCCGAACAGAAGCTCATTGAGACCATTTAAATTACCACCACAGATCACACACGCCCATCCACACACGGATGTGTTGCTATGTAAAGTAACCATCAAAAGTAACTAATCCCATTTATACACATTCATATCCCGCAGACGAAGCAGCAGGAGCTGCTCACCTGTGAGGAGCTTCAGGTTGGGAAGGGGCTCAGACAAAACCCCCCGACACTGTTCCTCCACTGGTAAAGGGATGACCATGAGACCATCTGCTAGCTGAGGAAAGTCCTTAATGAAATTGTTGTCCCTGAAGGAAAGAAGAAAAACAATTAACAAAAGAAGGAAGGAAAAGAAACAGACTGGCAGAAAGAAGAAAGGACAGCAAAGAAGGAAAAAGGAAAGAGAGAAGAAATAGAAAAGGGGGACAAAGAGAATATAATAACAAAATGAAATACATATGAGAAGGAAAATACAGAAGAGGAGAGAAAGAAAACAGGATGCACACAATAGGGAAAGAAAGAACGAAAGACAAAAGGGAAAAGAAAGACAGATGAAGAAACAAGATAACAGGAGAAGGAGCGAAGGATGGAAAAAGGAAGGAAGGAAGGAAGAATGGAAGGATGGAGGAAAAAGGAAAGGAAGAGAAATCAGGAAAGATGGAGAAAAATTCCGGAAAAAGAGAATAGGAAAAAAAAATTGAGCAAAGAAAGAAAGAATGATAAAGAAGAATTTAACTTTTTTGTGACATTTCTTTGAAGCATCTGAATTACCGCCTACAACTCACATGATTTGACGCAAATGATTTATACTGAGATTTAAAACATACTGACCACCTCCTCCATAACTTCAGTTCATGTTTAACAATCAGGGTTCAAGCTAGAACCATGAAAACACCTGAACAGACTCCCAACAAACATCGACAGTCCTGACATGTTCCAGCGCTGCGTCCAGACGCTGGCCTCCTGAATCATTCACAGAGAAGGAGTCGCAGGTTTCGTTGTTCCCGCACGCCCTGCTTTAATGAGCTTTACAGGTGATAATGAGGAGTAGCTGCTGTTTCGTTGTCTCTTGTGTTTGTGTTTTTTATGTTTCTTCTCACCGTTCCCCCCTCTACTCTGCTACACCGGTCATGACATTAACAGATAACTAAACTTCACAGACAGTTGAACACTTGGTAATGAATGGGCTTGATGAAAACTATATATGGTGACACAACAAATATTAAAAAATAAGAATTATCAGATGTGTGTCGTAAATAAAGTTTGCTCCATGTCTCATCTGTTAACATGGAAGAGGCGGGGTTTGTGACCTATACTGCAGCCAGTCAGCAGGGGGAGCTCTAAATCTTTTGGTGTCACTTCTCAAGAGCTTTAGTGCCGTTCATTCTTTGTGCAGTATATGGTGTTATATGCAACCCAATAAATAATACTGCTGTTTGAGCCCAGAACGGAGAGCAGAATTCTCTCCTGCAAAGGTTTGCTGAAGACCTGCATTTTGTGCGATAATGGAAAGAAGCACAGAGCGTCCAAAAGTGCACACAGAGCTGATGTCTCGTCATATAACGTTGGCTCCAAAAATTGGATTTCCATTCTCCTTTTTTTCCATCTTTTTCCAGCTTCATGTTATATCAAAACACGGAGCAAAATAAAAAGCAACACTCCTCCATACTGATTTTATATTTAGCTTCATTTCCGTTACCTAGATAGTCCATCCTGTTGAACCAAATCAGTGCATTTCCTGTCCAAAAGATGAGCTGTCTCGCTGCATTCTGAGAGCATGCCAAGCAGCAGCGACTCCCGTAATCCACTTTTATGGGACCCGGTCTCAAAGCGCAGACCTTGTGTCGATGAGACTCAGGAGGGAGTGGGGGTGGGTGGCTTCACTGTTCTTAATATCAATTTTTCATACAGTTCCTGTCCCCTCCCTTCTCTTCCGCTAACCACAAAGCCTGTTAGACACAATCACAGCGTTAGTGTTACAATGGACGTCTGGAAGGATTGACTCAAGGGTAAAGTCTGAGAGGAGGAGGAGAGAGAAGAAGGGCTTTAAAAAAAAAAAAAAAAAAGATTACAGTGGCTTATACTCACAGAAAACATATTGATTGCTAAATTAAATCAGCCAGGCCTCACGCTGAGGTTGAGAGAACCTTTGGAGACGTGTGGACCAAGACGATATGCAGCTTTATGGATTTTCAAGCCTTGGGTTGGACTGTCCTTGACATGCTCAGAGGATTTCCTTTTCTTTAAAAATTCTCTTAACAACATTTATTGACATTCTCGGTTTAAAACACATATCATGTAAAAGGTATGATTTAAACTCCTCGCTGCAGAGTTGCTTGAAAAAACAAATCTAACTATTTGGAGGATAAAACAAATGTGAAGAATAGTGCCTCAGGACTTTGCAGTACCTGAGCGACCATAAAATCATTACACGTCTTTAACCTTCTTCTTCTTCTAGCCCTGAGGGGAACATATTTCAGGCAAGTATTGATTGTTGTAGAATCTGCCGTTTTTCTGCAGAGGTTTGGTGGCGAAAGACTCCAGGTGTCAATCCTGAGGATTTCTGTGTCCGTGGTTTATAGTGAAACGTCGGTGTGGATTGCGTTCGTCTTTGTGTTTATCTGTGTGTTGGTGTGTGTGTGTGTGTGTGTAAGCGTGGGTGCTTGAAGCATCTATTCTGCCGACAGTTCATTAAATGGGGAGACATTTATCTGTACCACTACAACCTAAACATACCAATGCTGTTCACAACACGAGTCAGTGTCTCGTCTTTTAAGAATGATGAATTCCTTCAGCACAAACGCTAACGAGTAGTTTAGTTGTTGACTGTTCACACTCAATCTTTTAATGCGTTTCCTGCATGGCTGTCAAACAAAAGACATTATGATATGTTACACTAATTCATACAATGAATAATGACAGAATTTGCTTCCTTGCCCAGCTCTCGGCTCTATTTTGTTAACTCAGTAATTGTTAATGGCTTTTAAACATTTGATACCGACAGATGTTTTTACATATTTTTGAAAAAAAAAAAAAAAAAAAAAGGAACAAGAGATTCTGGCTGATTAATATATCATGAGAAGGCGAAACAACCTGGGATTTATATCAAGTTTTTTTTTTTTTTTAATGAGATTGCTTCATAATGAGACTAAACAGGAAAACTGGCAGAAATTCTTGAACACTTCATATTTGACAAATCTGAAAAATAATTAAAAAAAAAGACAAATAAAACCAAAACATGATTAGCTACTCCAACCAACCCACTACACAGTCACACCCATCCAGCCACACTCAACAGCCCAAACACCAGACCACATGTGACTTGCAGGCAAAACCTGCGTATTTACTCATGTATCATTCAGTACCCGTGTGTGTTCATTAAGGTTGTCGGACACTGGGCTCCCTCCTGGCCAAACAAATCTACTCGTTGCAAACTCTTCCCATTTGAATGAGAGTCTCCAAAGCAGCAACTTTACAAATCATATCTAGCGGGGATGAATACAAATACCCAACACACGTCCATGCATATCAACGTTCTCTCATTCTGTATCTCCTTTCTGAACACCCCCCCCCCCCCCAGGTGTTTCAACACAAACACACTGCAGGTACATTTGTTTGTTGAAGCATACACTGAAACTCAGGTCTCAGGTGCAAATAGCTTTGTTTTTCTTTCTGATTCCACAGCCGAGCTTCATCGTTAGAATTTCTTCTATAGATTTTTAGCAATTGTTTTTTATTGTTTGCCTTGCCTTCAGAGGAAACCCCATCTCTTTTTCTTATTCACCCTCCCAACTCCTCTCTGCCTCCTACATCAAACATACGGAGCATATGAGAGCTATCTACATGTCAATTTGGAGAAATGTGTTGCGCCTCTCTCTCGCTCTGTCCTCTGTATCTCTTTGGGTCTGAATATATATTTGCGCTAAATGCCTGTCTGTGCTTTTATAATTGAATCTCAGAACAGGTGTTTGAGTGAGCACATTTATCAGCGTTTGTGTCAGTGTCACTGGTATTGAGCGGTACTTATCTAAAACACTGGCTTGTGTAATTGGCCGATGTTCTGTATGGTCGGTTTACAAACCTCAACGCCACATCCAAGCTACGATAAGACATATAAAGACACACTCAACATGTCTTTGTCATCGAGACAAAAATACAGGCTGATCCTGCTTTTCAATGATTGGAAAATGATATCCATCATAGGACTACATTTCTTTTCTCTTCCATGTCCTTTCAGTATAATAACCTATTACCCATATGGAGGTTAACACACCTTCCAGGAACCAACATTTTCAAGGACTAGCTTTTTCCTAAACACTTGTAAAACCACAGAAACTAAAGTCGCATGCAGACGACGCAATCATCTACCAGAAAATTGCTGACTCTACTTGCGTGAAATGGCAGTCCTATTCAGTTTCGGTGATTTTTTCAATCCTTTTCAATCCTATAGCCAATCCTTTAGTTCAGAAAATGTTGATGAACTTCCCGTCTTTGAACGGATTCCCAAATTGAAGAAACAGCACCGTTTCAGCAAACTGTAATCCAGGCAGACTGCTCCTCTCCACCCATTTAGAAGCTGCCTCTGTAGACTGATGCAAGCATTAACACAGATTCTCTAAATCCCAGAGGTAATGAGTATTGAATATACACACAAATCCTTATTGCCGAGCTTACAAAGGCTATATTGTGATTATTAGAGTCTCTGCCCTGGTTCCCCTGCTAATTGGGCCTGTGTAACCTTCTTGGGTCAAAGCTAAACAAGGAAGCCGTTTTTAAAAGGATCATGAAGAATTACAGGAGGTAGTTTGGAGGATTTCTCTATTGCCCATGTTCGGTTTCACTTCCAGATAAATAGTTTTAAGTGACGGAATTTGTGCACTATATCTCAAGAATCACGCTGCGATAGTATTGTGCTTAGCTTGTCCCTCAACCTTTTCCCCCTTTCCCCGGAGCCGGTATGTGAACAAGATTCTGTGATTATTCTCAAGTGATGATATGCTATGTGTTATCTGGCTGTTCTTTCTTTTGGAAAGTCTGTTTATTCTCCTCGAATTGTAATCATATTACAGCCATTGGGCCACTACAAGCAGCTTCCCAGAGTGGATGAGGCGATCTCTTCCCCAACGGAGAACAGCTGGAGAGGGAAGGGTTCACACGAAGGAAAATAAAAACAAACATGTATGAGTGAAACATAAGCGAGGTGAAGGAAGTGACATCCAGTCAGTTCAGAGCCACTACCTCTGAACAGGCAAGGCAGGAAAGTGCTTGGGACCCTATGCCAGTAGGAGGCCACCAATGGCCGACAAACTTTTAACCACAGCAGTGGCATAAAATGTGTTTTCAATTACAGTAGGAAACCTCCGTGAGGGCGCCACATCTGACCGCACCCTGTAGCACTCTGAAGAATGACATTTTTAATGAAAGTGAATGAAGGAGGATTATATGATATCCTACAATATCATAGAGATAAATGCTGGTTGGCGGGGCCCACTGTTCATTTTTTTTGATGACCCTGATGAAGTTTTGCTGGAGCTTTTTGCCCTCTTGAAGGAGTTTGGGGGGGTTGGGAGTGGGACTGATGCTATTCTGACAAAACAAACAAACAAACAAACTACAGAGCCATCAGTTAAAGATATCAAACAAATAAGTCTTACGTTTGGGTAGAGGGTTGGCAACTTTTGTGTAGAGTGAGATTGAGGTGGGCAACCACAGTGATTGTATTTCATGCATAAAAAAAAATCCATATTGCTTATTGTTAAAAACCTCAAAGAT
This sequence comes from Symphodus melops, assembly GCF_947650265.1. Lineage (NCBI taxonomy): Eukaryota > Metazoa > Chordata > Actinopteri > Labriformes > Labridae > Symphodus > Symphodus melops. Next base: position 3,999,973 of record NC_136706.1, on the reverse strand, counting down.
ACGTTGGCAATTGTAAGACAAAGTTGAGATATTGAGGAGAAAATGTGTTTTTCTTCTTCAGAATGTTGATAGTAGTCTCTGACTGTTTAATAGGCATGCTCTATTTACACAACCTAGTCAAATGATCCAGCAACAAACTGCACCCTGCCACATTCTGATGACAATTTATTTATTTTAGCATTGGAGTGCAGAAGTTATGAAACTGCCAGTGTGTGTGTGTGTGTGTGTGTGTGTGTGTGTGTGTGTGTGTGTGTGTGTGTGTGTGTTGTGTGTGTGTGTGTGTGTGTGTGTGTGAAGTTGACGAGTCTGCACTTTCTGTAATGATTAAATGAGTAAAGTAACTGACTGAATAAAAAGGAACATCAGGACAGAACAAAGAGTTTTAATCTCCACCACTAGAGGGTGCTCTCTCTCTGTGCCAAAGGAACAACACATGGAAACAGGATTAGTCAAGGAGCATCAGTGTTTCTGTGTGTTTATGTGACTGCACTTTATGCATACACTGCAGGGTTCTCTTGTTTTTGCTCTGTCAGAGTCTTTGGAAAAAAAAAAAAACAATGAACAGGTTTTTTTTTAAGGGGGGCATGTGGGACTGCCTGGGTCTAAAGCACAGTAAGTGGGATGGTGTGGCGGGTAAACAGAAACTTTTGAATCATTAAGTGAAATGAATTGTTGATCCCTCAGCAATTATGCTCAGTTAATAAACAGCTGCACAAATAATACCAATAACAATTTGTGTGATTGTGGGACAAAGACGCAGGATTTGGAGGGTTGGGTTGGGAGCAGGGAGTGAGTCTAGAGACATTTTCAGAAAGACTATTTCTCCACTGACAATAATGTGGTGTTGAATCAAGATGTGCTTGTACAGGGGTGGTAATCCCATGGTAGCATTGAAGGCTAAAAACAGCGTTTTGAACTGCATATGAGAAGCCACTGGGTGCCAGTGCAGTGCACAAAGGGAGGGGGAGGAGGTGGGGGGGGGGGGGGGGGGGGGGGGTTATGTTGGGAGGATTTCTGGAGACTGAAGTCAAACGAGGCTGAAGCATTCTGGGTAAGTTATAAAGTTGTCAGAATGGATGCTTGAGGACCAAAGGGAAGGAGGAAAAGAACTGTCGAGGAAGTCCTTCTGGTTGGATAAAGGAAACATTTCTCAGTGTTGTCAAAGAGTTTTAATTAGAGATGGCCAGATCTTGACGCCCAGCCACCACCATCTGACTGTGTAGCCCCCACAACCCGCCGGTCGTCATTCATGCACAGCCTGCTCCGACCTCCACCTCAGCAGCATGGTAGAGAGGACAACAGGAACGTGAGGAATACAAAAGAGAATTCCTTCCTGGATATCAAAGCTCTTTTGTAAAGCGTCTTTTGATGTGAAGGTAGAAGCAAAAAACAGCAGTCTGCTGCAAATGCTAGAAATCCCATTGACCATAAATCACAGTAAATGACATCTGCAATCTATAAAGCTAGATCCCCCATATGTTCAAATGTATTATAAAACTCCTTCCAAGGGTTTTTCATGTGGTGTGCATTCATTAGTGCATATACAATCCTTCTGATTTTCCTCCATTGCAAATACAAATCATCACTCTTATATGTCCAACCGAAAATTTGACTAGAGCATGACTTGATGCGACTGAGTTTTTCTATGGCTGTAGCTCTGTTTGGAAGCATGCAACAAAAGGTAGCACAAACAAAGGCAAAGAGGCTTTGTTGACAACAGTTGTTTCTACCACTAAATACAGACACAATGCTAATGACAAACCAGAGCAGAGAATGTTCACATACATTCAAATACAATGTTGATGTAACTAAGCATCATTTGGAAGCCATCTGGCAGAGTGGAAAAAAACACATGTTGTGTAATAATGCCACACATCTCAATTTTCATGCAAAGTAGGAAATTTGAGGTGGTTCAGGCATCTGATTAGGGCGTCTCCCTGTGGAGGTTTTTACAGGCAAACCTAATGAGGAGGCCTTGGGACAGACAGAGAGTTCACCTAAGGGTTATAGATCCTGTCCGGCCTGAGAAGGCCCTGGAATCCTTCAAGAGGAGCTGGAAAAAGTTGCTGGGGAGACGGAGGGCTTGGTTGACTTAACTGCGGATGCTGCCACCACGACCTGACCTTGGATAAGCGAAAAAAGATGGATGGATCTCAATTTTGCCAAAATGTTACCGACCCCTCCAATCAGCCCACATATGAGAAATGTCTAAATTTGTTATGATCTTTTACTCTTTTTACCAGTAATGATAATAATCCATGTAGAATATCTGCTCAGGTGTTCAGACATCCATCAGTTACATTTCATCTGTGTATTGACAAAAGCCATACCCAGTTTGCTGCAGATACTAAAAAGCAGCATTTTGAGAACTTTTTAATGTTTATTTTCAAGATATATAGACGCTATTTTCAGTTATAAGTCGCAAAATAATATAATATTTTGGAAAGTCTTTGGTAGAAGCATGCTGAGAAATAGTCGTCCCTTTTGTGAATCAATACTTTTAAAATGAAAGTGAGGCAGAAAAAGTCAAAAAGCAAATATTTCATCTCACTATGAAATGAATGAAACTCAATTACACCACTTCGTTATATGATCTCTAAATTAAACATTTTGTATATTCTTCCACCTAATCAATCAATAGAACCGACTCTCTTTGAGCAGTTTCATGGCTGATATTTGCCCTTGAGAGTCGTCTGCCAATTTGCAGGACCGCACAATCAAAGATTTATGAGAGCTTGGGTGTGTTGCCGATCCAATTTGCACGTAATATGCTTAATAGCTGTAATATCTGTTATTTGAAAAAACGCTCGGTGCGAGCACGGGCCCGTCGGATGAGTCATAACAAAGATAAAGCACCCAGTGCCACCCAGAGCACAGGCCCCAGATGACGGATTAAAGACTTATTAAAGGACAGCATCTGAAAAAAAAACAGGCTAATTCCAAGCGTAATAAAACAATCAGAGATGTTTACCTTGAGACAATCTCTTATTAAAGCCGCAGCCACTGCTCTGTTGATGAATGACTCCACTGAGAGGACGAGATGTGGTGACTTTTCACGGCCGGTATCGATTAGGCTAGGGAGGTGATGCTGTCAATGAAACAGCTTTAGAGTTTGAGCTTGTGTACATTAGTTACCTGTGCTTTTGTGTATGTAAGAATGTGATTATAACTCTGAATAATGACAAAAGGTGTCATATTATCAGGTGACTATTTACTGCAAATATAATAGAAAGACAGTCTTGGGGGGAATATTAAGTTCCTGAGCTGCCACACCGACTGTCCTGTGCTGCCTTGACTCATTGTTATTTGCCTCATTTCCTGCTAATGCAAAAGATCACAGTCTTTAAGAATTCAATAAACTCCAGCCCGCGGCTGGCTTTTCAGTAGCTCACCAGCCGCTTTATAGACTCAGTTCAAAAAAATATTCAGATGACATCAATGCACCTTGAAAGCCTTTTCCCACTTCAATTACCTCGAATGCACAAAAACAAAAGAGAACAGGCCCAATTAACTGTCAAAAAGACTTTTAAGAATGTTCCACAAAGGCACTTAGCTGGTAAGAAAAGTTTGGAAATGTAGTATTTAAAATAAGCCTTGACAGAGATAAAGAGACATCCTGAGTGGGATGATAGAACAAGTCTCACAAATGTTGCTTGTTGCACAAACGTGACATTACATATTGTTTTGTCATCCTCTCTCCCCTTTTGGCTCTCGCACAGAATCCACTCAACCTCAACTTTTACTTCCCTGGACTGGGTTTAAAAATTGTAATACAATGTGAGCGAGCACTGAGATTCTTTTTTTTTTTTTTTTTTGTTCTTCGATATCTCTGTTGGCCTGCCTTAAGAAAATGTGGAAATGAACTCTGGTGGCCTGGAGTATTACCATAGAGATGAAGCTTAGAAATGCAGTGTGAGAGAGGCATTCAGGCCAGCTAGCTAAGGAAGTGATTAGAGCTGTTGCTTTTCTTTTTCTTGTACTTTCTCTACACCCGCCGTTTGTGTCCATGAATCCTAACAAACCTCTGTCCACCTCAGTGTCAGCCTCTCTCTCCCTGTCTCACTCTGTCTCTTATTCACTTGTGGAAAGATGCCACAATGTTACGATAAACTCTAACCACCAGTGACACTGTTCTTGACAGACTCTCGAGTCATCGGCCTAAAATTGGAGGAGCACTTCAGAGGATTTGTTGAAGAACTCCAGGATACAATTGGAGGTTATCTTTTCTGATTTGTACAAAGATCCAGAGGTAATCAAATCACACATCTGCTGCTGTGAGTAAATGAAGACAACTTACGAAGCAGTCAAAAAGACAGAAAAAAAAAAAAAAGAAGCTTTTTCTTCCGTCAATTTGATTAAGACAAAACAGTGAACATTGTAGCTCTTTAATATGTTATGATGACAGAACAGTGAGTTTCAGAATACATAGATAGATCAAGGATAAGACTTGTACTGGAGCAGCTGCGAACCATTATCAGGAACTCCTTAAGTTTGACTCTTACCTCTGATTGGGAATTGAAAAAGCAGCACAGTGGTGCCGTGGATAAGCACTGTTGCTTCAGATCAAGAAGGTTCCTTGTTGGAATCTATGACAGAACAGGAGTGTCTCCGTGTGGAGTTTGCATGACTTCACTGTGCGTGCATGTGTTACTTTCAAGTACTCCAGCTTCCCCCAGTGGTCCAAAGACACAATCGAACGGGTCGCTCTAAATTGTCTGGGTAAATGTCAGCATGAATGTTTGTAGGTCAAACCTGTGATTAACTGGCAACCAGTCCAGGATGGACCCCACCTCTACAGTCCCCTGCAACCTTAAATTGGATCAGATAAGGTTTGTAGATAAGGAATGGATGGATGGATGGATGGATAGAGTGTTTATGGCCAGCCCAACTGGGTGAGAAGCTGACAGCAATCTAAGCGCATGCCTAGATTGTCGACTGGCAGGCCATATTACCTGTCCTTGCAAAAGAGTGATTACTAACAGTGTGACCCCGCAGGGCACAGGTAGGTCTCGCAAACCATCTGCACCTCAGTTTGTCAAAGTCAAACAAGATGTTTTAGGATCTAAGGAGATCCCAGGCATGGCTCACCAGCTGTTTTCATCAAGGGTGTTGGTCTGTTTGGTCGGGTATTGCCAAAAACAGTATACGGTTAAGGTTTGAAAAAACCATCATGGGAGTGGGTTAAAACAAATACCGTAAATTCCGGACTATAAGCCGCTACTTTTTTCTCACACTTCGAGCACTGCGGCTTCTACTCCGGTGCGGCTAATGCATGGATTTTTTATGGGGGACAATGAGCTTCTGCCGCAAAAACATTTGACTTCGTCACGTCGGATCTTAATATCAGTCATTTTGCGCTTCATGCACGCACCCTCATGATGGAAAACACACGGAGAAATACATATGATGCAGCTTTCAAGTTAAAGGCGATCGACCTGGCTGTCAAAGAAGCTAACAGAGCTGCTGCACGTTAAGATGACACTGACAGCGACAACAGAGACTGAGGAAGTGAGTAATGAAGTCATTCTGAGGCAGTGAATGGATGGACTTTTTCTTGTGAAATATATTACGGTCATCTTTTTCATCAGCCGTGTTACAGACACCGTCGGCTAGGCTTCGTATTGTAACGGTTCATGTTGTAAAGTCAGTAGTTGATAATGTGTTCATAATTCCGATTGTGTGGAGAGTCAGTGAATGCACCAGCGAGAACGTGTTGAGTGGCTGTATGAGAGAACGCTGGGGGAGAGAGTTGGATTGTTACGGCAAGTTATGTGTTGCTCTCTGCTGTAAACGGCGTGGTCACGGCCGACAGTGATCGGGTTATTAAGTTATTATTTGAACGCTCTCGTCGTCCTTTAACGTCCGTACGGACGCTACAGTATTTGCGGATGTTACCGGTAGCCTACGTCTGTGTAAATAGCTCTTGTTATAGCGTGGACACCTGCGGCTTATAATCAAGTGCGGCTTATATATGTACAAATACATTTATTTACCGTACTTATTTTTAGCCGGTGCGGCTTATATCCAGGTGCGCTCAATAGTCCGGAATTTACGGTATATAAAATGTTCCTTGGTTTTACATTGGACCCTGACCCTACTGTATCTCCTGGGTAAGGCTTCTGCCTTGTTTGGCCTATTTATTCGCCCTCAACACCAACATGAGTGGTCTTTCTAGCCTGTCTAATACTGTTTGTGATTAAAACACTATACTTCTATAAGAAATGTTCTACAGCATGCGTTTACATTATATTTCATTGCAAGCACATGGTGTGTCATACAGAAGAGAACCTTGTTAAAATGTATGAGAGGCAGAGGGCTGTGACAAAGTGCTTTTCAAGACCATATAGGAATGAGAACAAGCTGATCCAGGGATAAGCTCTATGGTGGGTATTATTGTTCCCACTAGTGACAAAGACTTTGATTGTGGATGTGAGGCCAAGGCTATGGTATTGACAGTTTTTTTTATACTTTATAAGTCTGTGTCTTCTGTGACAATGGGTTTAGGGAACGCCAACTCAAACAGCATCAACAAACTGTTCATAACAGGCCAAGAATCATATGCCATGTTGGACAGTGTCCCCCACCCACTCCATGACATGCTGGTCAAGCGACACAGTGTATTAAGAGTAAGAGTCAATACAGCAAGATATACCAGAGTACCAACAGAAGTCATTCCTGCCTGAGGCCATACAACTTTTTAACTCCTTACTTAAAGTGTCAGACAGTGTCAGAGATCTTGGACTTATTTCACTTAAGGATGCAACATGATTTTTTTTTTCCATTTTGGGTGTATGAGTCTAACTTTTTGCAATGTATCTTGTATTTCTTTTTCATAGGAGGAGCAACTGCAATGTGACCAAATTTGCCCTGAGGGATCTAAACCGTTTTTTAATAATTCTCACAATACAAGAACCCACTCTGTCACTTTGACACAAGACCTTTGTGTTTGTATATAGTCATTTATATTGGTGTATGAGAGTATGAGAGTGCATCACTGCAAACAAGCTTTGTGCATCCTCATATAGAGCAAACATTCGTATCTCATAATGTCCGCTTTATCCTCTGGCATCCTGACACATAAAAGATTGCTCAAAGGACGTTTAAGAGTCTCGTCACAATTTTGAATTTGCATTTGATGGGCAGTTACAGGCCAAGGCATGAGGGTGGCCTTTGTTTTGTTTCATTTGATAGAACAACTGAGTACTATGACTGACATGAAAGGATGATTAAATGTCACTTGGTATCTGTTACTCTTTCTATTAACTTGATATTTCTAACCAAAGTAGAGCTGGTCTGTGTGGCTGAATCTTAACAGGCATTCTGTGGAAATCACATCATAGCAGTGGTAATTAACTACTTTATATTATGGCCTTGCAGAGGTAAGTGTAGGCGAACGCTAAGTATAGCAAACTTCATATAACTGAATGAAGCTGAAAATGGCTTGGAGCTGCCATCTATTTATGAATTGATATTTATGAATTATTTATGAATGGTTAATTTACAGCAGAAGGCAACAATCTCAGCGAAAGCAGGGCAAAGTGATAGGGTGAGAAGGTTAAGGAAGAGTAAAGACAGATAGGAGTCCAGAGGGGAAACAAAATTACAAGTGCTGTCACCCTGCACTCGGTAGATGAAGCTTAGAAAGTGAATCACTTCTGCCGCGGTAGTTCATTAATCAATTCTAAAAAAAAATCTAGTTGCTAATTCAGGACTTAGCCCAGATCCACTAATGCTGTTTTTTTCCTTCATGGGGGGGGGGGGGGGGGGGGGGGGGGGGGGGTGTCTGTTGCCATTATGGAGGACAGGTATTGTTGTCAACTCCCCTGTGAGGCAACTCCATCACATTTCTGAGGCTGGGGGGTTTAAAGCTCTTTGCTGCATATTCTTATTTTTTCACCCCTCCAGTCGACTATCGATTCACTGGCTGCTGCACATGAAAGTGATTTTATCAGTCTAGCACGAGTGCACAGCAGCATCACCAGCTCAACTAATTAAATACACAAAGTCACTGTCCTTGATTCTGGATGCTGTTTAAGCTTCATTTATGTGGAATAGAAATGTGAACCGTCACGAAGGTAAAGGTTACGGAGAGCGACTGGGGAGTCGTTTGGGCTAAAATAAAAAAAACCCATGCGCACGGTAAATTGAGTATGCCGTCAAATGTTCCGTATAATTGCAAAGAGTCTAAGTGGAGGAATGAAAAGGTTGTATAATCAATACAAAAGAAAATCCCATTTATTTTCATGATGAAGTAGACCTCTAGTTGGACAAAACAATGGGAAAGTACTTCTGGTGACAAACACTGACATAAAGAAAAGAGGAACAGCGGGCGTTCAGAGAATGCACCTCTGGGGAGTGATATAACTAGTGGTAAAGTTGCACAGTGAACAGAACCCACTCCTATAATTGCCTTTCCGAATGGGCCCAGGAAGGGACCGTAGTATATTCTGGACAGAGCAGTACTTGCTGTGTGATTTCACCACCTTTTACCTTCCTGAACCAGCTCTTGTGTAAGACTAAAACAAATTGCAACGAGGCGGTTCCGGATGTATGTTTCCTGTGCTGTTTGTCCCTTCTCCCCTCATATTGTCTCTCAGGTGAAACTACTAATGACTCAACGAGTTTGGAGTCCAGAGCGGACTGCCATGTCTCTCAGTCAGTTGTGATTTTGACTTGGTTAAGGTGTTTTACTGGGTCAATTTGTGGATTGCTGTTAGTCCCATATAGGTCTGCTTTATGGTGAGGCGTAGTAAAGCCAAGATCCTCTCAGAGGGGAATCCTTTTTTTTTCTTTTTTTTTGAGTGAGATCTGACAGTATGTTTATACAAATTGGTCAGACTAAATATATGTTTTTAAGGGGGAAAAAAACGGTTTAGGGGTTAATTAAACCCATAGCGTGTAAATTGGAATCATGGGAGTACACTCTGCTTTCCTATTTTTCTTGCATCCATCAACCGGTTCCCTGACTGGTCTAACTTCATCTGTCAGTGTCCAAAGTCTAAACGGCCTCACAGTCCATCCTCATTTGGTGCACCACTGCTGTTTTTTTTCCTATTTTGCATTTCTCTCACACTTACTCCCTCCTAGCGTCTCGCTCTCTAACTTTTGCTTAACTGTGCTCTTTTGATTTCGCCTTTTCTCTTTCCATTTACTTCCCTATTCATTTTCCTTCTCTCCTTATCGCTGCCTCTACCAATCCGCTCTTTTTCTACCTCTCTTACACTCACTCTCTCTTCCTCCTTTTTTCCAGCAGTCAAACAGCAGGTAGTCAGCTATAAGCCTCTCTGACATTAGCTGATATTAGGCCAGGCTCTATTAGGTCCTTACTTGCCGTGTGAGTGATTGAGCGGAGAGTGACTGCCTCAGGAATGATCACGCTCACGTATATGCACGTGCGCTGACTCACTCCAGCGAACGCAAGCCGCCACCGAGGTAAACACACCAATGTATAAGCGCACACACACACACACACACACACACACGCACACACACACACACACACACACAAAGCCTCGACAATCTCCCGAACGCGCTCACCTTATGTCTGCTAAGTCACAAACATGAAGGGATTACGGAGACTTTCATAACCACATCTTACACTTGCATCTTATTTCCCCGAAAATTCCCTCTGCTGAGATGTCAATATGTGAACAAGAACCAAACTTTCCAGAAAGAAAGCTGCTGTTATATGTAAATCAGCAATTTAGAACAGTACTTCAACTGACTTATAAAGCTAAGGAAGAACAAACACTGAGTGGAAGCTAATAAAGAATAAACCTCCTGTTAGGTTCAACAAAGGCAGAGTAAACTTGACTTTCACAATTTGGGGCAGAATTAGCGTGCATCCGGATATTATTATGGTCACATTTAATACTTCATATCGGGTTACAAATATTCACCATTAGCAAGTAGTTTATTGGCAAGCATTTAGTCAACATATTCACAACACATGACAAATCAGTGTTAGCAAAGAAGTCAGAGATGTCCCCCAATAACCCAATAAATGATTCATTCTCACCAAGGACATTATGATCCTCATCATGTTTTGCAAAGGTTTTTGCAAAGTTCTGATTTTTTCGACAGACGTACACACTGGAGGCCTGAAGGGGCGCTCTGTGGGACAGTTTGTTTATTGGAGAGAGTAAGGCTTGGCAGTCTGTTGAGATGGACTCCGACAGATAGGTCTATAGATGGGAGACTGGAAAGTGAATCTGTTATCAAACCACATACTGATGAACACCATCGGAGCAGCGTTTCTCTGAGGCTGTGCCCCACTGTTTGTTTTCACAAAAACAAGAATAATATGTCTGAATATTCCTCGAGGCTTGCCACTGAATGTGGAAAAAAAAAAAAAAAATGTCGCCAACCTGCATCGATAAAATGTGTAGACTTATGCAAGACAGACTCAAAATTAAGTGTTTGGTGCTTGAAAAAGAACAAGCAAGTACCCCACTTATTCCTGGGAGAGAATTCAGAAGCTTAACCCTTCATCCCCACACTCTGCCTTACGTTCCCTCACCTTCTGATGAAAATGGGAAGAAATTGCCTGATGTTTGTTGACTCACCTGCCCTGTCGAAGATACCGTGTGCTCACCGAGGAGATAATTACTGAAAATTACAGAGAAACAGTGTTTTTCTGCCTGTGAGCCTTGTGGGCTGCCAGATTCAGAATGTATTCATTTTGTTGTTTTAGTTCGAGAGGTAAGCGCTGAAGAGGAGTTAGTTGCAGAATGCCTATCAAAAGCAGTTTTGTCTTTTTCTTCCCCACTGTGTCTTTTCCTTTTTCTGCGGAGAGTGTCTCTGACATCACAGTGACACGGGTGGCAGCATCACCTTCACAAAGCAGGGGAAACTTCTTTCTCTTCCTTTTTGTTTTTGATAACACCTCCTATAATTTGAAACAAGAACAAAGCCTGACAGTCGTTTACTTTGTGTGCAATTGTTTGGCAGGAAGAAGAAGACTCAGGACAAGGCTTCCATCTTCGAGCTGAAGGATGAAGTATGATTGAAACCAGATTAATTTCTCAGAGAGTGACTTACAAAAGGATGTATCCTTGATGACGGATTTTGATTAAGAATTCCAAATTATGGGGAAATAAATGTGATAGTCATCTGCATAGACGATAATATGGCCCATTGCTCATAATGGCACAACAGCCTTTTTTATGTGATTGTGTTAAAGGGGATATAATTATAATAGATAACTGGAAGGCGTGGCTCAGGGATTTATGGCCTGTTGTAACCAGCTTTGAGTACGTTCTGTCTTCAGCTGGTGTGTAAAAGCCAACAATTAACTGTGGATGAAACTAGCTAATTTGTAACTAAAGTTGTGTCATTGTTTGGTTGACCACAGAGACGTGAGATTCGTTCACGCTGCAACCTTCGCTCTTGAAAAAAAGAAGCCAATGCGGAAGTACAAAATCATGCAGTTAATGTAACTACTAAGCAAGGTCAGCCGGAATGAGATCCGATAGAAACTTGCTGAAAGGGGGCATATAAAAGCCTGTAGCAGTGTTGGACATTTTTTCCATCAACAACTCTTTTCTCTGTCGGTACTTGTATGCTGGGACAAGGACATGACTGAATCAAGCTATAATAGCTTGACTTAACAGTTCATGTTTGCGTACTGAGTTCGTCAGAGCACAGTATGTGGGAACGAGTCTGGTTGTTATTTCCTTCCTAATGCACTGCCATCTTTAAGCGCTGCTTTTCTGGATTATCTCACAACTTCAATCGACATCCCCATATAGCACACCCCCTTATATTTTTACATTATGGCTGAGTATGTCACATTGGTGCTTTTTGTTCAAATCACAAGACCAAAAAATGCACTTTGTAAAGCTGATGGGCAGTCATTATCACTGTCCTACAATTCCTCACAAATCCATATCCTCTACTTCCCATCAATCCACATGCCTCTGTGAGTGGCAATATGTTATTACTGTGCATAAAGCTGCACAAAGGAAGACACTGGAACATGGATTTCAAATTAAATGGATGAAGGATGTATTTTTCTTTACACCGATGGAAAAGTGGTTTGCATTTACATATGTGAAGGTTAATCAAGCTGTCAAAAAAAAAAAGACTTGTACTTAAGAGTGCATCCGCTAAAAGAACAATCTTTTGAATTTAATAAGATAATTACATAATACATCATCTAAAGGATGGGCTCTGGTTTTTATATCTTTATATAGAAATCAGTTCTAAGTGGAATTGTTTTCAGCCATAACATTAATATTCACACATTTAACTTAATCATATATATGCATTCCTCGATTGCATTGTATTACTCTGTAATTTCATAAATTGCAAATAGCTTAACACTCTCCGCTGGTCTACTTTAAGAAGCTGACTAAAGTGAGAATAATGTGAAACAAAATGTGCGCAGACCAGCCATAAATCATGGGTAATATTTGATATTAAAAACACTTCCTGCGATGCTGTGACTAAAAACCTTGCAATTAATCTCAATTATCAGATATTTTACTTTAAAGCTGCTCACGGAGAAGGATGGTATGAGAGAGAGCCAGAGAGAAGCAGAGGGAGAGAAGCAGTAGACAGCAGAGGCGAGTGAAATAGAAATAAAAAAAAAGGGTGCTTGGCTATGGGATGGGACCAGCATCTGCATATCAAAGACTCTTTGCACATCACTTTAAATATAAGGTGTGCAGGTGGGGATTGTGTTGTGGAATCTTATGGGAGCAAGCCATTCAGGAGACAAAGCTATTGTTCTTTTGACTAAAGACTCAGTGGATTTGATAAGCAGAATGAGTGCCTTGGTGAGATGACATGCAGTAATACACATGTTTAATTAGAGGCACTGGGAGTCAAGTATAATACTCCAGTGAGCTTAGCTTGTCTGGTTAGACTTCCAATGATGAATAGCTCAAGGAAAATTTGACTTTCAAAATGTTTGCTGGAATAAATTTGATCAAGACCAACATATAAAAGATAGAAACACATTGTGGATCCAATAAACAATGCATTTTCGAGCAGTCCGGACCCCCTGGGGTTAGTCTCTAGTACTTTCATTTTGCTGGTCTTGGACATAGACTGTAAATATTAATCAGCCATCTTGTACAGCAGGGGGCTCTGGAGGCTTATCGGCAGCAGACGCCAAGCTGGAAATGCTGTCTAAACCTAAAACCAGGCTGAGAGCCTCAAGTAGATTTTTTGCACTTTCGCACTGGCTCAATTTTTTTTTAAAGAACTGAGGTTGCCGCTGGGTCATGGGCCACAAGGTTTAGCAAACCCTGTTCTATCAAAATTGGAGCTTTGTCCAATTATGCCGTCATTCTTCTGCTTGCCTTTCATTTTACTGTGGCATTCCAATATCTGCTGAACTTTGTACATGCGGTTAGTTTGCATTAAATGCTTTTTCTCGCTTCGTTTCAGATGATCCTTCAACTAAGACACAAATGTTTATAATCCAAAGAAGCACATCCACAAGGAAGTGCACTTTTCATGTGTCTGCATGAAATCAGTGAAGTGTGCTTCCAACTGCAGGGAACATGATAAGAGGGGATCCTGCAATTAGCATGTAAATTTTTCTCCAGCTTCCGGGAGTGGGTTTAAATTGAACAGGTGTATTAAAAACGAATTTCGAGTTGAAAATAAATAAATAAAATAAAATAAAAATTACAACCCATTTTACTGAAAGCTCACAGCAGATAACATGTTACTTCACCACAAAGAAAAACAAGCATTGCAGCTCCACCAATTTACCTTCCTAAAATAACCTCAGTACTTTATATGTTTAAAAAAAGCCGGATGGACAAAGGGTGGGGGGGGGGGGGCGCGAGCTTGAAGGCTATAAACTTGGTATTCAGTGAGGGGAAATAGTGCCCTTTTAATAAGATATTTATTGAGCGCACTTGACTGCAGTTACCCCATGGCTAGAGGGAGACTCCATCTTTTACAGATCTTCAATAAAGATTTTTCACCCTATTACAATTTTATGAGAGGCCTTACAGACAAACAAATGGATTTTATCAGACAGAGGTAAAGTGTGGCCAATGAAAATGTTTTTTTTGTAATCTTGTAACTTAAGTTAAGATTGATTGTATTTGCAGTATTATAGCTTTCGGGTAAATTGTCTTGGATTGATCATCCAGGATGGAGCCAAAATACTGGACTGAGTAATGAAATACTACAAGCAACGGTTTTACGCGGCCGAAGAAAACAGCTGCGTCAGGTTGGTAACAAATTCTTACTTTTACTGCCATGTGCAGGTTTATAATTGTTACTGGTGTAGCTGTAAGAGAAGAATGTTTAAAAGAGGATGTTATCTGTTATCTCAAACTGTTGGATAATCAATTAAAGCCTGCAAATTAAAAAAAAAAAAGTTCTCGCTGAAGATTTTCCTATTCTACGAAACAATTTTTGTAAATTATGATAAACGTTGCAACAATGTGCGGATGTGCCACAAACTTCTACCTATAATAAACTTCAGACCCTTCAATGCTTGTTTAGAGTGTCTGAGAGCTGCCAATATGTTTGACTAGTTTTAACCCTGTCATGTGTGTCACCCCACCAGAGCCCTGGCTTAAGTGCAAATCTCTTTACCGGCCATGGTTTGATGTAGCCCAGTGTGCTGCGCTGGTCTGGATTCCAGACGCAGGAGACCCACTGTGCTCCACAACGCTTGAGGGCAAATGGATGAACTGACTGCTTCCCCCTGGTTGCTAAAACCTTCAAACTTTGCCTTTGTTTTATCTGTCAAACTGAGCCATGTTTGGTGTATTTAAGGCTAGTCCCCAAGTGGGTTAGCTTTGGGAAAATGGGGCTTTTAGTCTTTTTTTTCCCCAGACAAGGCTGTAGACGTGTCAGTCATTCGAAGAAATGTTCTTAAGATGGATCTGAAGCCTTTTCTTTCAAGCTTAAAGCTCTTTAGGTGATCAAAGGAGATAATCCCCCCCTAAATACTATAGCTTTTTTATTTCAGTCCAGCTCGAAAGTATCCCATCTTAAGATGTAAGTTCTTAAGTACAAATCCATCTAAAGACAAGGAAGAGAGGTAAAGCCATGCTACCTTTAAGATCCTGTGCTGACACCTCTTCAAATCTTTGAACTTACCATAAAGGAGTGGTGTCAAAACTGTGTCTGTTACCGCCCCATCCTTACCCCCTCTCCTGTTTGTTTGACTGAGCTCTGTTTGGGAGTGTGTGTGTGTGTGTGTGTGTGTGTGTGTGTGTGTGTGTGTGTGTGTGTGTGTTGCTGTGTGAATGCTTTGCGGGCAGTGCAGAACTTTGTACACAGTTTTTTTTTTTTTATCGCTATGCCACGCCCCCTACTGTATCGTAACTCCGGGCTCCCCCTAGGGGTCTAGACTTTTCTAATCACTGCCTAACTCTTACTTATAAAAAAACACTAGAATCAGTGTACTCTTCATATCGAACATCATTTCATCCCATGATTACCAGCCATCTTTGTGGGTAGTTTAAGACGCCGACATCCCAAAGACATCTTCAAGGACGGAGACACAACTGAGCTTTGCAACTCAAAACACATTTAATGAAACATCAATTTGAACGGCTTCGTCTCAGAGATTGTACTTCAAAAATGAATAAGAACAATATTAAGGCCCTTTATCATACACTTTTCTGTGGATTACGCACTCTAAATGCAGACAGCTTCGGAAGATTTATGTCGAATGACAGCCTCTGAATTATAGAACATTTCTGCGAAAAAGTTCTCACAATGGATTCACAGTCATCTCGCATCACTCAACTTAGACTTTCATGTGGTTCCTTTGAATAAAAAGCAGACTGTATGATTAAAGCCATAATGCAGTCTGGGTTTTCAATGACTTTATTACTATATGCTAGGATTTTTGAAAGGAAAAAGCCGAGAGACTGTTCTTGGTTTCCATGGAAGTTGCTGTACAAATTCATCGCAGCAATACAGCACAAAGGCCTGACCCTGAAGAAACACAGCGGAGCGATCATGTGGCTGCGTTTATCCAAGCTTAACTGTTGTGACCCACAGGGCAGGAGAGATGAAAAGCATTTCATGGTTACTTGAAAGACTGTGGATGTATAGTTTGTAGTGTGTGTGAGTGTGTGTGTGTGTGTGTGTGTGTGTGTGTAAGACAGAAACAATGAAAGCCGGATATAGGTTGATTGTTCTTCCATGTGTGCTGTATTTGTGCATACATAGACCTTTGCTATCTCTTCCTGATTACAGGAGCATATCAGCACAAACAGTGTGATTTATCGTCGTGAGCCAGGTTTTCAGACGGCTGACAGTTTAAGGGAGAACTGCCATGGGATAAGTCTCAATTCCTCACTCAACCATCGCTCCCTCGCGCTCCTTCTCATTCTTTCTCTCTCTCGCACACACATCTGTGCAAACACAGATGCGGCACCCCGACAGTGAACCCTGGCTGCTGGTTCTTAGAGCTGCTCCATTGAGATCTCCAGCTTTTCTATCTCCCCGACAAGCCCAACAAAAAAAAAAAAAAAAAAAAAAAACCTGATAAACAACGCCCTTGATGATGCGTCTTCCGAGATAGAAAAGTGTAAACATTTGTGCTGTGAAACAAAAGATCTCAAGGGAAGAAGCTTGTCAGTGTAAAACACAAGAGTAGACGCGGATGATAAGAGAACGCTTTTCCGTAAGACGAAAAAAAAAGGGGGGTGAAGTTAGAAGCCAAGACAAGAGTCCTAACACTATTTAAGACAATGTAACGTGGATCATGGGTGTGTATGTGTGCAAGTGTGAATAATGTACATTAATTACCGGAAGGTCATTTGGAATATCTGTCCCATGTTGACTTGCTGGCTTTTGTTGTTGTATCCATGCAGCATCTCACCAAACAGGGTGTCGTTGAAGTGAGCATCTTGCCTTGGGCATTTCGGTCCCTCACAGTTGTCTGACAGCAGGAGGCAGGAGCGGCCGTCCCCTGCCAGTTTATACTCCTGCACACACCTGAGGACGAGAGGAAAAGCCTGTAATAAACAGTACACAATTCCACGTGTCTGATTTAATAAAAAAGCTGGGGCTTTCCGTTTCCCATTGATGGTTACGTTAAAGGAGGGGGGTTTGGGTTTAGGGGGAGGGCAGTACATACGGCATAATGTAATCCGGCAGATGTAAGCTGTAGCTTAAAACAAGCTTCCCACCCTGGTTCTACCTTCCCTCTCCTCTTTCACACATCCGTCCACAAACTCTGGTTTTCTTGTCTCCTTTTGTGCAATGTTGGCATCAAGAAAAGTTGCATTTTTTTGTCTGTTTGTAAGGTCTTTTAACGTGAGACTATGAGAGCACAAAGAGGTTCTGCTCGTGGCTATGATGGGCGGTGAGAACAAGCTTGGAGGGTGGAGGGCTCGGGGATAACAGAGCTCATTGTCCTGTTAACTTTTTGAGGTGTCGGAGGTCTAACCTGACACTGGTAGAGGAACTCATCTACTCGATAACCATGATGCGTTAGCTGCATTAATTCTCAGTAAGGTTGCGGGGGGCATGTGGTCTGGAGCTGGTATAAATAGAGAACAAGGGCACTGCTAAATGAGTCTGAAAGGTTCTTCACTGAGCGCTTAGGGCATATACTACAGAACACTATACTACTACAACTATAACGACTGTAACAACTGCAACCCTGTAACTTGCTCTTTTTTCAACTAATTTAAACACATACATTTTTATATTTTCATCTAATTTAATTTTTGCACTGTGTGATTTCTCTTCTGCTATCCAGCTTTGCTGCTGTGACACTGTAAATGTCTCTGTTTGTGAGATGAATAAGGGATTGTCTTATCTTCTCTATACTTGAAATGGCAAACCATACAAGACTGATACTGCATGAACCAATACAAAGTACAAATACACCTTTTGTACCTTTTGTTCAGACACCATTATTGGATGTTATCGACTTTGAACCTTCACCTGGACCTCTTTAGTCTTCTTGTGGATTCCTTTGGATTGTGGATGCAGACCACCTGCAGTCTGGGACCTGCTCCATTCAATCGGCCTCAGTTCTGGGAGTAAGCAACCGCTATAGACACTTCTTTATCTTCAACATTGGTATTGCCTTTAACTTTATTAACCAGTTCAGTTACAGTAGACAGATGTGGCAGTCCACCCACTCTGGTTGTAGATGCTTAATGTGAATGTAAATGTTGTCTCTATGGCTGGCAGCATGGGTGAAGAGCCCAAGACATATTTGTCTTTGTTAGAGAAACAACATGACTCTTGGTTCTGTTTGAGATTTCTGCCTGTAAAGTGGAACTTGCAAATGTGGTATTTTTATCTGGCCTCTGTAATGATCACAACAAAGAGTACGGTCTCCATCTGATTTTATGTGAAGTGTCCTGAAATTACTTCTGTTAGTGTCAGTAAAAGTGACTGATTGCTTAACTCATCAGTAAATTGCAAGTGCATAACCGGAAGTCAACAGAGCCATTTCAGCCTCATGAACTACAAATCTATCAGCATGATCACAGATAACATCCCGGCTATGTGAAACAATCTGACTGGTAGTCACGAAGCTCTTGCCAAAATCTATTTGTTACATTAGTGAAACACTGCACTGTCATTGCAAAGAATTTGGACATAATTGCTGATCTGGAAACAGATTCCAATGTGGTGGAATTCAGCAAACTGTGCAATCAGTCACACGTATCATATCTCATCCATGTATCTGCCCAATCCTCCCGTACAGACAACTTTGATTAACTTCTACTGTTGGCTGGCACAGAGTTTTGTGCTCACACAGCTGATCAGGCCTCATCGCCTCAGTGGGGAAAAAAGGACTCTGCAGCTGTTGGCAATACTGCCCTCAAATTGCAGCAGATCTGCAGGCTTTGGCATGGAAGCAAAGCTATTTACTTTTTTTTATTCCAACTGTTTGATCAACAACATAACAAGTACAACACCATTACTCTCTATACAATAATTAAGTCATCTTTTATATTCCCATTCTTGATAAAATATGTAGCAAGCTGTTACATATTTCCATCCTGACAGTGCAGATAAATCAGAATCAGTCATGGTTTTACCATCGGCAATCTGCAGCGGATATTTAGAGAGATTTTTATACTCCAAAGGGTGTCACAATTGATTAGATGAAAATGTTTCTGATTGACCAACCCTGAATCGAGCTCCTGAGGTTCTCTCATAGAAAAGGCAGAGTCGATTGCACTGATGACATTAGGGAAAAAGCAATTGCTGCTAATAGAGTTTTGATCTTGGCCGAAAGTGGAAGAGGGCCAAATGTTCTGGGGGAAATGAAGCCATCCAGCAACGTGGACCTCACACACCTCCAAAAGGAATGAGAATATTTTTATTTTTTATCTGTCAGATGAAAAGGTTCGAAGGTCATGGACTTTTTCACACCACTGTCATGAAATGGAATTTCTCTTAAACATGATGAATGTAATTCGTAAGAGTGCTAAGAGTGAGCAGATAACTTGTGTGACATGATGTGTCACTCAAATATGACCCATTACCCTTCACTTTGTACTGTGACACTGTACGGGCTGGGCATGCTTCCAGCAAAATGTTTAATGATATCAAAACCTTTTCAAAGAGCACCAAGAAAATCAGTAAGGAAAATCAAAGTAGTGAAGAGATTGGGATGGGAGGTTGGATCCAACACATAACTTTTACTGAGGACACCAGGGATGTCCTGCTTGAGTTGAGAGTTTCCTCTTTCTGGCTTTCAGCAGTTTGTTTCATTTTTTTGGTGCGTGCGCGCTCAACCGGTAAGCTAATGTTTATGTTCGCTCATATCTTGATTCATGGCTGAAGTCTTAATGATGATTGGTTGCAGGCTTGTAGACACTTCCTCATTAAGACGTCATGCCCATTTTGATGAACATTATGCTTGATGAAGGGCCCAAAAAGTTGCCAGTAAGCGTTTGTTTGCAGGTTGAACAATGTGCTGCGAACTGTTGGACAAGTGAACAAAGTGAAATGCTTAAAAGTCTCTGAATAGGATCGATATATATTAAAACAAGGCATTGTTCCATCTGTTGTTTTGGGCTGGTATCTTACAGCATATTCATATTTGAATTAGTCAGTGTGAAGTCACTACTTATTCCTTATTTACACATCTCATTTCCCTCATGTGGGTTTTTGCCTGAGGAAGAATTTCTTGATAGAAATATCAATCACGGAGCCAATTTCATGAGCAGGCTTTATTTCCAGCCCGCAGACACCTTTACTTTTTTTTCCCCACTGTAAGTTATTCTCACCCGCAAAACATGAGCACGTTGCTGGAACTGGGGTCATCTTCGAGGGGCACAAGCTGCTGGAGACACAGCTGCTCGCAGCCTCCATTGAAGCCATCCGTGCAGTCAATGCCCCTGGAGTAGTCATAGCAACCTGAGCCATCCTTCATTGGCCTCAGCCCCTCAGGACACTGCGAGGAAAAAAAAAAGAGAGACAGAGGAGGAAGAAGGAGAAGATGGTGGGAGGAGGGGAAGGGGAGCAGAGAGAGAGAGAGAGAGAGAGAGAGAGAGAGAGGGGGGGTGAGGAGGAAGGCATAAATTAGGGAGAGGGAAGAGTGAGGCGCAGAGGTCAGCGTGTGCATTTTAATCAGGATCAGGCAGCACTGAGGAGGCACAGATAGTGAGATCAGAGGGAGGAAGTGGGCAGTGGGAATTTGAGTAGGGAGAGAGATTCAGTGAATGAATAATGAAAGATGGCAATTATGTTCTTTGATACCATACAGAAACTGTGGATGTCTCAAGCACGGGGAAAAATACAACTCCCAACATTTTGTATCTCTCTCTTGAGTTGAATGGAATTGTCAGTCAACAAAGAGCCATTTTTCATGGCGCAAACAAAACTGTGTGTTAAGCTTCAGGCCTACAGGTTTAGCTGAGGAGACATGGACGTCTTCTCCTACGCACGGCAACAAGGAGTGTAAGAAAAAAATCGGAATGTTTTGCCGTGAAATACGAAAAAAAAGGAAATATATAAAAAAAAGAAAAGGAAGGCAGAACAATTTAAGCTGCCGCTACTGACTGGCTGCAGTACACATCATAAACCCACATCCTCCATGTTAACAGATGGGACATTGGACATACTTTAAAATAAGAATACAAACCCAATATTTCTCTCTCAAACCCACTTTGTCACAAAAAAAGTAGTTATTATCACGCTGATTTGTGCTCAACTCATCTTTTATTCTGAAAAGTTTCTTTTGAAGTCGTTATTTGATGCTATAAAACACTGTGAAATGCCATTATTAACGCCTCTCTTTACCAAAGCAGCTCCTGCGGTGCTGTGTGTGCTGGATTAGCAGAGTCGAGGAGGTAAGGCAAGGGCAAACATGACAAATGGTGCTGACAGATTCCCAGTTTAATAAGGGATATGTCTTTCATTTTTAAACTTTCTATTTCAGGTCATCATTCAGGTTTATTTCAATTTTTTTGTTTAACTACAACACAAGACGGAATTGATGCAAAACAGTGGCTGTGGCTCAGTTGGTAGAGTCGGTCGGTCTCTCAACTAAAAGGTTGATGGTTCAATCCCCAGCTCCTGCAGCCATATTTCAGATGTGACGAGACACACCCCAAATTTATCCCGCTGCTTGGTTAGCGGTGTCTACAGGTATGAACTGGAGTAGTTACTTCTGATGGTCACTTTACATAGCAACCTCTTTTATCAGCGTGTAGGTGTGAGCTGTGGTGTAAAGACACTTTGAGAAGTCAGAAGACTAGAAAAGTCCATTTACCATTTAGACACAGGGAAATCCAAAGGAGTTTACTGGGTCCCATTCCTGCATGCCAATTCACTGTACAACATTTAATGTGTTCTTAATGAGTTATATTTCCTACAGCAAAATAAATACAAATTTAGTATAAATGCATCAACAGCAGATGCAAATAAAACAGTGCTTGACTCCATTAAAAATGTAAATCTACTAACCATTAATGACTTGGCTGCTTAATTTCCTCCAGTTTGGGATTCAGAGGCCATTATCCTTCTTGTATGTAGACTAAAGAGTGTTGAACACTTGATGAACTTTTCTGCTGGCTCAGCTCAGAGGCGAGAAAAAATGCTGATGGGGAAAAATAACTGACATGCACTGATTTGTTCATTTTAGAGATAAATTGTTTTGGTTGGTTTATCACTGTAATGACAACTCTTTAAATAAGCCATTTAACTGCGATAGAATGACTGGGAGGGTTGTTTACAGGGAGGAGCGATTCTGGGTTCTTAAATGTCTCTGTAAAAAAGAAAAAAGAAAAATGTTGACAGCATCTTAATTGCAGTGTATGTCTTAAACTTGTTTGAATAAAAATACACTGGGGGAAAGAAAAAAAACAAAACAACAGAAGGACTTGTTTTGATTACTATACTCTTTACTTTTAACACGTGTTAAGGGCACACTCAGACTGGGTCCAGTTGTCCTGTACCAAACTAAAGCACGATTGCCCCCCAAAGGCATGCACGGCCCAGTCTGTGTCTGCAAAGTGCGGAAAACAACAAAGAAGACTCCACTTCACTGACTTACACGAAGAGTCATTTTAGTCAGAAATAGCATTAACACTCCAGGATTTGATCCAACCAATTTTACTAGCTCTTTAATTGATGCATATTTTTATATTAGCTCTTGATTATTGTTTTCGATGCATATTTTTTTGTACACTTATATTTTGATCTATTTACATTTTTTTGCACTGTGTGATTTTCTTCTGCTATCCTGCTTTGCTGCTGTAACACTGTACATTTCTCCGCTGGTGAGATGAATACAGGATTATCACATCTTATCTTATTTCTCGATCATGAAGGCGAGTTCGATTGTACTTCATGTGCAGGTTGCGTACCCGTTCTTCCATTCACACATCAGCAACCGTACCGTGCCAAAGAACACGTCCTCCATGCCAGGGTCAAGGGAGCAAACCATGCTTGAGCACTGATCGAAGCACTCACAGTAGTCAGACGAACGAGACTTTGAGGGCGATGCATGCTTAGACACTGTACAGTGTGAGTGCACCATAAGAAGCCGTACTTTCTTATTCATCTTATTAACCTCGAGAGTTTCTATGGTAGCATCTTTTCTGAAGTTAAAATAGACCTTGATAAAGACTTTTCACAGGAACTTAGCAGAAAGCAAAAAATATATATATTTCAGATTCAGCATACTCAAACACTAAAAATTTGATCAAGGATGTTTTATTGACCCCGACATGGACATCTCTTTCTGCTCAGCACTTGATCAGGCTCACCAGACAATTTGCTGGTGTTCTTTTTTGTCATGTACCAACAGGAACTTTTTTAGAGAGCTGCTGACAGATGACCTCCAAACTGAGGGGAGTTGGCTCCCCCTCCCAGTTTGGCTGTTACATTAAAGAATTACAAAGGAAAAGTCTCACAAGGGGAACCGGTTTGTTGAAACAGTTCCCATGTACTGTCGGTGTGTGTAAAGCAGCCTATAATACAAAACAAATGAATGTTTCCCACGGATGTGCATACAGCATGTCTGTCTCTGTTTCCTTTTTGGACATACACAGTAAAAAGGTAAACGCATGACAATGGAGGAACAGGTAATATTGTCAGACATTAAGTGACTTAAATGAATGTAACTGAGTAACTAAGTGTCTTCTAAAAATAAGGTCAGGCTTAGAAAGGAAGCTTTAATTCTTACTACAATAGTTTGCTCATTTTCACCCAATAGAGTAGCTTTGCATGATTTGCTGTTTTTGTCTGTGAAAACCCCCTCTGTGTTTTAATCCTCCGTCTAAAACTGTTAATATCAGCTGCTGTCTCTGAGGCACCCCCCCCAAAAAAGAAAAAAAAAAAAAATCATAAAAATAAAAATAAAGTAAAAATAAATAAATAAAAACAAGCCAGAAATAAATAACAAAAATAAAATGCCTTGTTAGGTATTGAAGTGGTGGTAGTGGTGATGGGGGGGTGATCCAGTGGTAGAAAATGGCAGAGCCAAACTTGAAGTCAAGTTTGTGTAACACATTAACATATGTGTACTTTATAATGTACAGATGTGCCCAGAATTAGAAAGGTCATCCAAGAGTGTAACATTAAATGCATTCCACATGCATGGGAATGTTGTTTTTTTCTTACTTTTGGGACTTTGCCAACACATAAACATAATGTTGGCGTAAAGTGGTTTTCTTGCCGTTCGGCTGTGTTTGACTGTAAAGACTGCAGAGGGTTAAACTCCTCGTTCGACTATCTGATCCTTAATGTCAGTGTATGTTCCGCTGAAAGAACCCTGATGCCAGCAGTGATTTTTTTTTACTTAGTTTTTGATTAAACTGAGGTCGCAGCACCAATGAAAGGCTCATTTGGTGGGTTATGTAATTCAGGACAGGGGAAATAAGAAGGGCAGTCAGGTCTAGGATACAATAAAGAGAAGACAGCATTGGTTTTGTTGGCACATCTACAAGAGTTACAGGAGTGGAGAGGGACTAAACACTAGTTTATATTGTGTTAAATCATGTGACCAAGCGTCTCAGCCAGGTAACTTCATATGGGCTAAGAGTAATGGACATGATGCAAATCTGCAGTTGATCCATCGTCCACCTTTTTTTGTAACATCTCCTCGGCAATAACGTATCAAAGTGGAAAGCAAACAACTTCCAAATGTGAGGCCTGTGAAGCCTTGAAATCCCTCCGAGCAGCTGCCGTGCTCCAGTTATCAAGGCTGTAGCTGACACAAAAATAAATAAATAAATCATCCAGTATAAGTTTTTAACACGGGGAACAAGCTGGAGAGGAAACAAACTGATTTGCCAACAATGTCACCTTCAGCTTATTCAAATGATGGAAGAGCTGCACACTCATGTCAGGCTTTACTTCTCATCACCTCCGCAAGATTTTCTCTCTAATTTATGGAACAACTATCCTACATAGACGTATATAAACACACGTAAGCAGTTAAATTACAGGAGGTGTGACAGTTTGTAGGACTATTTAATGCAATGATAAAGATGAACAGTGAATACCAAAAGTGACTCAACACATAGTAATCAAGCAGCTCTTTCCTCATAATTAGCTTTCCTATAATGCCAAGATTGCCTTATCGTATTAAGACCTCTATCTCATAAGATTGGATGAAAGCAATTGTATCAAAAATGGGGGAAAATGAACATGAAGATAAAGTTACATCGGATCTCTCTTGGCTGCAGAAGTGTTCAAATCATAAATGAAGAAGAAAAAAAAAAGAAAGCCCTTTTTCAGTCTTTCCCAAACAGCGACTTTATTGATCATGGATTTTGTCTCATTGACGTCGCCATTTGACTCCACCAGTAACGGACAAAGAGGTGGAGGTTGAAGCAGGTCTTCAGCCTCCTGGTAAGCTACAACACGGCCGTCTTTCGGTCGACCTAGTAACGCCCCTAATTTTGCAAATGTCGGCGACTTGCTCAAGGGCACATCAGCAGTGCTCAGGAAGTGAACTTGCACCTCTCCGCTCACCGCTAGACCAATTTCCACATTTGGGACTTGGACCGGCAACTCTCTGGTTCCCAACAAATGTCCCTGCAGGCTGAGCTTCTGCCTCCCCAAAGAATCTGATGGAGTGAATTCATATGGACATTTCTCTGCCTGCATATATTCTTAATGCACGCGTTAAAGCACGTGATGTTCACATTAAACACTTAAGTTTGACTATGTTTGCCTCCTCTTGGGCCGATTCCAAATGAGAATTTTATGATGACATTAAACTGCAGAGTAATGGTAAGTCACTCCTGAATGTACTTCCAGGGATTAAAACATGAACTAAGCAGGTTTGAGGAATACATAAGCAGCCATATGCATGAAATCATCCTGCGCACATAGATCACCTACACCAAATGACGCTCGCTCTGTCTGAATTGATGCGATTCATTCTGCTAATTAGCCATTAGTGTCCTCAGCTTTAATCAGGAACTGAGAGTGATCCATTGAGAACCGTACTTCCTAATAATCTTGTCAAAATAAGACGATGCCAGATGTTCATAGGTTTGCACACTTCGCAGGAAGAGATGCTTTCCAAAAGTCTTGACAGTCAGCGATCAATCTTTTTTTTTTTTTTTTTGTATTCCCACTGTGACCTCCGCCTTGACGACGGAGCACAACTTAAAAAAATAAAAAAATAAATAAAATAAAATGCTGTACACACTGAAGATAAAAGACACAGTTTTGGATGATAAAAATACAGATAATGAGAACGCACAAACAAAACCTCACAGAGAGAAAAGACAGATTCTTGGGAACAGAGAAGCTTTAAATCACACTGACAGGGTGTCGGGGGTGGTGTGTGTGTGTGTGTGTGTGTGCGTGTGTGTGGGAGGGGGTGAAAATCAAATAGTCTAAAAGCATTATGTGACAGCTTAATCTGGTTTTAAAAGTGGCGGGGATGCATGCCCCGCAGCTCTACTGTGCTGCTCAAACGGGTTAAATTAGGCACAACACTTTTTTTTGCAGCATGAGCAAAAAGAACTTGCAAGGGTGCGATATCTCATGTGAGGAGAGAGGGTGAAAAAAAAAAAAAAAAAAAAAAAAAGGAGTCTCAACCCAGCTGTTTGTTGCTCAGATTTATGTGAATTCAGACTTCATGCTTAATCTTCTGTTTAGAACAAAAAAAACACGGAGTTATCTCTCAGCTTTTTGGGACGTTTCTGGCTACAGGCAAAAAAATATACTATGCTTATGAAGATAAATTTAGCCTCTGTTTCTGGGTTTTGTGTGGCATATAAACATGATATCATTGTCTCTCTGCACAATGAGAATCTGTCTGTATGTGCTCAGCGTAGCAGGATAATGTCTGTATTTAAAGGCCATGTCTCCAACTTTCTTCAGTGATAATAAGTCGACGAGTCGGAGACGAGCTTCGTCTCTGACTCTCCTGCTATCAGCTCAAGTTGATCGCCAAAAGGCTTTTAGGAGCTGCTGTGATTTACTGTCTTTGATCATGAAGACCATGGAGACATTGTCTGCTAATGAGTTATGTTCTGTTTGTAGCAGGAAAACACAGAGAGACTAATATGAAAGCTGCACCTTGACAGAAAAAAAAACAAAAAAATTATAGGGCAGTTTTTAGTTCAAATTAGTTGCAAATGTTTCCTTGTTTGGATCATGCTTAGTTATGAAATCTATATTCTATAGATTTTCAAAATGGAGCGTCGAGTATGAGACACAGATAATAAAAGATGCACGTCGAGGTTATTACGAGTTATTATAGCCGTGTACCATCAATTGCTTCTCTGCGCCCCACATATGCCACAGATAATACCAGATATGATCTGCATTTCATGTGGAGAAACGACTCCACCTTTGTTTAATAAAATAGGGGGAAAAGGATATTAACCTGAGTTCTCTAACCTGTTATTCGGGATCGATTTAAAAGACCGTCTTCTCATTCCTTCATGCGTGTCTTGCATCGCCAGCTTGAACTGACTGCGAGTGATTCCAATTGAAAAAAACAATTTGAATAATATGAATTAAATAGAAAATAAAAGTGCAGCAGCACTTGCCAATGTTTGCACATTATTGTGTTATTAATTTGGTTCTGGTGTGTCGAGCTTCCCAACATTCCTGGTTTACAAGCTGCATTGTGTTGATGGATAATACTTTGGACTGGCGACTGTCTGAGAGTTGTTTTAAACGTGAAATGAAATATTCAAATGAGCAGTGAGGTCGATCCTCTCCGTCACTGTGACTACAGGGACATACTAGTCTGGAGAGTATGGTGCGTCTGAAGGGACAAAATAGTGAGCACTTAATGCGATCAAAAGAAGCTGAATGCATCTTTTCTTATAGTACAGTGAGGTACTGAAATATTCCCATATTTACATGGCTCACGTTTTCTGTAGATGTGAATGTTCACGTTTTATTTTGTTGTGTGTGGAAAATAAAAAATGAACATGCTGATGTTTCACTCCAACTCCACAACCAGCCTTCGATGTGGATCTTTGTTGTGAACGATGCACTTGATGCAGCGTTCAGCAAACAGTGTCAAAGTGCAAGGCTGAAGGAATGTTTCCCTTTAAATGATGAAGCACTGAGAGTCAGTGGTAATGAGGTAAACTGAGCTGTGCAGTGTAGCAGGGGGAGCCATGATGCTCTGTTGTCAGGAACATAGCACAGTGGGGACATATGGGGGGGGGAGTGTGGGTAGAGGGATTAGAGGAATAGGGTTTGCTCAAAACTTCTGTTTGGGTGGAGCTGCCATTTTCCCTCCCTGCTGACTCTTTATGCAAACCAGAAGCAACCGAGTGGAAATCTGGCTCCACACTGACAACTCATCATTTTATTCCTGACTTTTGGAGTGAGCTGCACATTTTAATAAACTCTTCTTGTCTTGTACATTATACAAGCACCTTAAGATGGGATTGGAGAAAATAGCCTCCCTCTTCGCAGAACTCTTTGAAAACGGTTTGGGGTTTGACAGGCCAAAATTAAACTTTTCATTAGCGAGTGAAGTTTAAAAAAAAATATGTCTTTGCCAACCATGCATCCGTACAACTTCACTAGAGACGTCCCAAAAGGGACATCAACTGATGAACGATGGGCTACTAATACCCTCCCATCTGCTCAGCCTCTGAGTACTTCCATTAACAAGACGGATACTGTAGCAGGATACAACAATGTGCCATGAAGAAATCATTTAAAAAAAAAAAAAAAAGCATGCCACTATTTTCTAAAAGCAAAGAAACCACAGGCGGCTGCAGTTGTCAAAGTTAAACTTTAAATATGGCAAGCGACCAGGAAAAGCCGTGTTCACAGAGTTCTGAACTTCACCGAGCAGCCTCGGGAGAGTTCAGCGAGTGCATCAGTAATACCCCCTCGTTCTCACAAACACAGCGGATGACACGGCACATTGACCACAGGTCCAACACGAATTTGACCATTCATTCCACACCGCTGGGCAAAAGCTAGATGGTTGCTGGTCGCCCCCACAGAAACACATCTGCTTGTTGAAATTCTGTTCACTTCTCTGCTATTGTGTTGCAACATAATTAAAACAGGACTTAGATATTGTGTGTACGTTTTTTTTTTCTTCTTTTTAACGATTTACATTCAACATGGCTGACAGCCAAGATGACAAGAGGTCTTGGAACTTCATTTGGTGTCACGTCGACACATCTTGAACTGCGCTATCTTGCATGTATCATCAAGAGAGAGTGGAGAAAAAGAAAAAAAAAAGCAGCAATAACAGTAAACGCATCGCACGCTTTTCTCTGCCTGAGGAGCGAAAGACGCAGTAATGGGAAGAAAAGGGGCATCACCAGTTTCACACCATGTTCCCATAAAGTCTGTAAGTGTTTGATGGTTTTGTTCAAAAAGGAGATGTATTTGGCATTATCTAGACGTAACCGCTTCATTGCCTCTTAGAGTTTGGGGAGGCGTGCAAATATAAAGTCAGATTATAACTAAACTAGAAGCAGGAAGTGTCCTGTGAGCAGGAGTTTCTGGTGCCATCGAGACAGATTTACATGCACCAGGAACGTGTACAAGTGACTGTTTCTTGTTAGCACCAACAATCTGACCTGGTTCTCACCTGCATAGTTTGATTCATACCCATGACCCATTAGGGGCTCTGTAGGTTGTAGATGATTTTTTTCATTCATAATTAATAGCTGAAATTCATTTTGGTAAAGTTAATCACACTTTTACCATCATTTTTAAGTTGCATTATTTTGCATTTCAAAACATCTTTGTCATGCTTTTATTTTGAATTTTGTACTTTTGTATTAAAAAAAATGCCTCCGGTATCAGCAGCACCAATAATGTCTATGTTAACAGTCAAAGAAGGAAAAAGAGTTGACACTTTACAATAGAATGAGAACTCTCATTGCATTCAAATATAATGAATAGCATAGATAATCATCTAAAGAAATAGGCAGAAATAATGTGAAAGTAACTCGGTCACTAGTATTTCTAGTGACCATACACTGTCCACTGTAAACTGTGGGAAAGAGTAAGTGTGACATACAAAAACAAGTGCAGGCTGTAATGCAAAAAGCAAACAAAAAAATCTACAATGTCACCCAACACATTGCTTCTGTCGTGTAAAATATGACCAACCAATGTTTGATGAGCCAAGCGGTGAAAAGTATGGCACAAAACATTACTGTCGTGTGTGTGTGTGTTTGTGTGTGCCCAACAGCTGTTGTTATAAAATGAGGTTAGCAAGCAGCAGAATAAACCACCTGTCATTGTCTCAGCAGAGGCAGAAAAAACGGAACAAGCAATGTCTCGAAAACTTCGGAAAATGTCTCAGACTAGAATTAAATCTTTGTAAAATGTATTTCAACTGTCTTAAGACCAGCAGACAACCTTCAGGGACCGACTCTGAGAAAGGATTTTAAGCCCTCCACGTGGCATGTCGCGCCTCTGTGTTAGCACCCGCTCTGACAAGGCTGAATAAAATTACACCAAGCCAAAAGAGTCACGGAAAGAAAATAACACCACTGTGTCTGTGATTCTCAGAGTTAATCTGTGAGAGCTAGAAGGCTTTGTCAGTACGTTTGTGAGCGTATAAATCAGCATGTGAAGGTGTGAGACGGATCTGAATTATTTTAATGCAACAGTTCATTGATTTTGACTGTCTGAAAGAGTGGGTTCAATTACTCATAAAGTCTTCATACGTTAAGATGAGGTGCAAAGGAGAGAAAAAAACCCCCAGCTTTAATCCTTTTTTCTTTTTGGTACTAATTTCGCATTCCTGCAAGTTCGGTTCTGCATGCATTGGTGGTCAGCTGCAGAAGACGACACACTTCCACATGCATGTGAAAAACACCCATAAATATTTCCAGAGGCTTGAGTTCAGCAAACAATCCAAGGCTCTTATTAGCCAAGACTCATTTATATTTCATACACTCTCTTTCCACCTCTGGTGCTACTAAAGATTCATCTTCCTAGCATGGCTTTCATCAGAGAAACTGCCCATTCCAATTTGTTCTCCAGACCTGCATATGATGCAAATGCTACTACCAATGGGAAAATACATAAAACATGGTTAGGAATACTGGTGCAGGTGTCACTGTAAATTATTTTACAAATATCAGCTATTTCAGCCATGTGAAACATTCACAAAAAAAGCCTCATGATATGAAATATTAGAACATAAAACATGTATACTATACGACAAACAATATATTCAAATATTTTTGCATTAATAAAGTCAAATGTTAAATTTGGTTGGTTCAAATTGGAGAGAAAATGAACTTATGCCAAGGTGCATGTCCAGTCCTTTAAGCCAAAGCAACAACATGTGAAATACAGTACGTCATATCACAGATTGACAAAGGCACAAGATGCATGAAATGCTCCTCCATTGGAAGCCACATTCCATTGTGTTGGTCTGAACAGACTGACATGTTGCACCACCTCTGTTCATACAGATATCTTTTTTTTTAATACATTTTCTAAATTTCCAACAGAAGAATACCTAAAACATGTTGGAGACCTCTTGATATTATTAATATCAACAAAAAGATAAACGAAATACTGTCAACATGTTTTTAATAACTACAAGTAGACAAACAATTATCTTAGGCACAGAAAAAAAAAAAAAAAAAAAAACTACCTGGAGCTACTTATTGTGTCAAGGCCGTAATAGTCCTGGTTCTGAAGAATGATGGGGGATATGACTCAGTTTTATTAATATAGACTCGTTGCCATGGTAACACGGTAGGAGGTAAACTGCGAGAAAGACAGAGTGAATGGGCTGAATAACTTCATCTCTATAGAAAAAGAAAAGGTGAACGAAGGTCAGAGTGAAAATCTTACTAACAATAAATAGGTGCATGGCTGCGTGGACTGTTTGCCTGCAGTTATTCATCATTCATATTCAACATCAGGTGTTGTGTAATGCAACAAAAGGTGAGATGTTTCACTGGAAAAGGTTTGCATGCATATTATTAGTGGAGTTTCTTTGGGTAGAACCAGTCATTGAAAAAGCAAAAATCATGCAATTTCAGTTTCAGTTTTTGACTTTGGCGCGCACACACACACACACACACACACACACACACACACACACACACACACACACACACACACACACACACACACACACACACACACACACACACACACACACACACACACACACACACACACACACACACACACACACACACACACACACACCAGCAGTGAATTTATAGCTCCGTCCCAGCTCTTAATGACTCACCAAACCATCCACCAGCAATTGGGATGGATCATCAATTTAATTACTTTACAACCCAGGCCCGCCCTATACTGTCAAAATCCTGGCAATGGAAGCTTCCAGTCACCCTGAACTTGTAAATATGCCAGGAGCCAAGAGCGCTTTTGCACTCCAGTTTACAAAGTAACATCCAAAATCAAATATAGGATTATAAATCAAAGAGGAACAAACTAAGACAGTTCATGAAAAGATTAAAGTTACATATTTAATAGATTTTCTGCACAAATCGATACATACCCATAAAGGGAATATTCATTTAAGTACTATAGTTGTATTCCTAGTTTATTATTTTTTACTGGTAGCCATTAATCTACTTTAAGCTGGTGAGAAGGCATGGTATCATACTGTCAAAAGTTTAGCTTGAGTCATGACCGCAGCACACCATAGGCCCCAAAGTGTCCCCACGTTAAATAGCAAACAGTAACACCAAAGAATTCTCATTATTTCTGTAAACAGCACATAAACTATAATGGAGTTTTTGGAAATATCACATAAATGCAATGCTACTGTATACAGCAGATGGCATGCAAATTTAATGAGTGGCAATATCTTTGGAGAGAAACATAAAAAAAGAAGTGATTATGCAAATGAAGGATTTTTTAAAAATCCATCACTTCAACACAAGTCCTGCAATAACTACTAAGTAGCACAAGCACTGCTCAATATTTCAACTTTATTGTTTCCCCGGAATGAGTCTCCTGATTCCTGAATTTTTCAATGATCCCCTATGGGACATTGATGGTGCAGAGTTACAGCTTAACGTGACAAGTTTTTAATGCTAGTCGCTCAGACAGCATAACTATGAGGCTGTGTGCGGGACCAGACTGAAAGCTTAAATCAGCTCGTTCTAGTGTGTTCGTAGTCTGCTGCCTCACTGATCTCACATGTCAAAACCTTCTAAGCTTTGCTAGCTGGTTAGCCAGAGCTCAGCACCCAATCAAGTGACAGCCAGCACGGACAATAAATGCTACTTCTTGTCTTTTTAATCACACAGTTCTATAAATGACGAACACACCTCTCATGGGACACACCACCTCTTAACTATGCGTTTTTCTGTATGTCCTAATATGGACTTCTTAGCCTGCATCTAACCTGCCCCATTGTTAAATGTTTTACATTATATATATATATATATATTTATTATGAACATGGCTTTTCATAAACACAGATGAAATAAAGTGAGTCATGGCTGAACCCTGAATGAGTCCATAAAAGAAACATTACACTTACCATACAGCCAGATGACTCTAACTGCCTGTCAGACACACACTTAAAGTTCTTCTTGCAGCCACCGTTATCTTTGGCACAGTCACGAACCGGTCCGAAAGAGGCCAACAGGTCCTCCACAGTCTCAAAATAAGTGGACATCATGGCTTCTTCCCTGAAAAATAAGAAGAAAAAAAAGTAGAAAGAGGAAAATAAACGCCAGAGTGGCTGAACATGCCATTTTAATGTTTCTGTTTCCAGAGCAATTAAAAAATAATTGTGGTATTTTTCGTTGCTTTTACCCTTCTACCTGCAGTTAACGGCTATGTGGGATAATTGTCTGTGCGCATGTTCTTCTTTCATAAAAGGGGAGTGTGCCTGACGTCTGCATTATTAATAAAATGTAAATTCATCAAAATGAACACCAGCAAAAACAGCATTTTATGATATTTCCCCAACATGCCGTGTTTCCTTTGTGAGCACTCATTTGATTTTATGACAGGCGGTGCAAAGGCAAACATTATTAAACACAATCCAGTACTGGCTTCAAATAGATGTAGCCTAGGGCTTCCGGTATGTTGTAGAAGAGTAAAGTACTTTTTAAACAATAAAAGCTTTCATGCAGGGTTGATACTGGTCAGGGCATGTCTGCGAGGAGCTGGTAAATTGGCATTAATTGGACGTGTTTGTGACAGTGCTATAATGGAGAGCACAAGTAATCAGCATTCTGTGTCCATAAACTCTCAGGACCAAGCCGAGGCTGAGGCATGCAGGCCAGCCTTCCCTGGCAACAATAAAAAAAGAAAAGAAAAGAAAGACAACTGCATGCATGCACGCTCAAAGATAAACAGAGGCAATAACAGCTGAGGGTACATGGATTTATGTCTAATTTTGAAAATGAGGACAACATTATGCTTCTTTGTTTTTTATTTGTTTGATTTGATAGTGGGCTAAATGGCATTTTATTAGTTGATAATTCAACTTGATGGCAAATTGCCTTTGACTTGAACATGTTTAATACTTCACTGGTCTTCTGACAACTCATAGCCACAGTTCCCACGTATAAAAAAAGATATTACATTATTGTTCATACAGACCAGGGATATAGGCCTACTGGGGAAAACAAACAGTCATGCTAGCGACTCTGATATG
This sequence comes from Symphodus melops, assembly GCF_947650265.1. NCBI lineage: Eukaryota > Metazoa > Chordata > Actinopteri > Labriformes > Labridae > Symphodus > Symphodus melops. Next base: position 3,965,481 of record NC_136706.1, on the reverse strand, counting down.
CAGTATAGACCTTTTTATACCAGTACTTTAGGTCAAATGCTGTCAACATGCTAATAGGATTAAAATGACAATGCCACACGACCAGTGCACAAGAGGTTTTGTTTTCCCATTTAAAATTTGAAGATTATGTCAATTAGCCATGCTAGCAACTCTGGGTAGCATTAGGCTACAATAACTATATGTTATCATGCTAACATTTGGTAATAAGCACTGCACCCAAAGCCCTATTCAAGTAAGAGGACTTCAAATGCTTAGTTAGCTTTGAAAAAAATCTAAAAATTATAGTGAATGTATAAATAAAAGGTCTCTTGCTCCGTAAAGGTCCTGTGTGTACCCATCCACGACTGTAACATTTTCTATGTTTTTATGATTTTCTCGTGTGTCGCCTGCCTTTCTCCCAGACTTGAGGCAGTTTGAAGGGGAGGCTAATTTTGCTACAGTTGAGTTAGCATCAGAGAAAGCTGAAAGCATATAAAGACTCTTGCTGCAAGCTACACGGTTTCTTGTGTTTCAGTCTATAATTTGGAAGGGGCTAACAAAGTGTTAGTATTTTCTCACCTTGGACAAGACAGTTTTGAAAGGGACATTTCTGTACCATATTTCATGGCCTTTCCATTGAAACGTTGTAGAGACATTTGATTCCAAATTGAAAATGTCTACCTTGTGATAAAGTGTAATGAAACATCAAGGATTACCAATGTCAACAGAAGTGATTTAGTCTGTGCAAAAGTTGTAGAGTTGCTTCCAGAACAATTTATCTGTTTTCAGTGTGTGTATGTGTCAACCATTGTACCTCTGCAAGGGCGCATAAATAAAAATCCTTACAAAGGACTGTACCTTTTCTAAAAAGCAGAATCTTTCTGCTTTGTTCTGGGAAATGTCAGATTGACCACTGCTGTATAGATCAGCTGCTGTGTTCACTTCAGCATGCTCAGCTATAACCATACACTGAGCTCTGCAGGCCTGCTGTCAGAGAGAGCGAAGGGGGTAAGCAACCCCCGTGTTTTTCTTTGCACAGAAACAAAAAGGACTGTCTCTTGCAATGTGGCCACGGGGAACTTGTGTGTGAGGGTGACTTGACTACAAACAGCAACAAGATCTTGGATGATAGGAAGACAGATGCCCTGCTGAGCATGGAGGATTTGGGTGTATTGTCACTGTGACTGTCACTGTTTGGTTTGTCTTTTTCCTCTGTGTACTTGGTGCTTAAGTACCAATGTCATTTCAAAGTAGCTCCAAAAATATTGCCACTGACCCAATAATATAGATGTGATGTGAATTATGACGTGATTTAAAAATGTCCCTGTGAAACATTTATCCAAGCAGACGTAAAATAACCCAAATATAATTTATCTCGCAAAGGTTTCAAAAGAGCAAAGAAGGCAATGTCACAACAGATCGACTTATTTGACCTTTTGTTGCCACTCGAACTGTACATTCGCTATTGCTATTTATTTGATTATTTTGTAGAAAGAGTTGTACATTGTGACCTTGTCATGGGTGTTCGGCAAAGAGGAAATGCAAAGCATTAAAATTAATAAAATTGTCCAGAATGGTCTCCTCAGCAATGGCAAAATACGTTTAGAATGCATATCTCATTCATATCTAACACTGCAGGCATGTGTTGGCAGACACCCTTCCTACTTTCCTACTCTATCACAAAATGTTTTCTTTTATTTTGTTTTCAAAGTGTCTGCTTGTGTAATTGGATTTTGTAATGCTGTGACACACCTTACAATGTTTTGAGCCAGGGACAGCTCATTTGAAATAGTCAGTTTTTTTTATGTTAGATGTATGGCACATCAGCAGTTAATTGGCTCATCTTATTTTTGTTGGCAATGAAGTACTACCACTCATCAACAGCACATTGGCAAAACACCTACTTGACACATTCTTTGCTGACAGCCAATCACTCACTGTCACTTACTCTAAGAAAAAAAGCACTTCCACCAAAAGAGCCAATGAGAGCATAATCAGGTCAAATATGAGTATATTCTTCCATTGGCTACATTAAGTCACAGGTTTATTCTTGTGTTTTTGTACTGTGGGTATATCGAGCCCCTATGGCTAAATGCAATTAGAATTTTTAATGGCCACCTAAATCCACCTAAACCACACAGGTCCATCTGATCTGAGCATAAAATCAAAACAGGATATGAGTGACATCAACTAATGAGGCAAGGCAGCATCAACAATATTTATAACGCCAACACACAAAACCATTGCCAAGATTGTATGCCACTGAACTTGAAAGTTTGATTAGGCATACTAAAGGAAATTAAGATAATTAAAATGTCACTGTCAGCTTGAAGCAGATTACGAAATGTTTATTGGTTCCCAATAGAAACCGGGTGTATAGTTAAACAATAGCAGACTCATTTTCAGTGGAAGTATTGATGCCATCCAGTAATTCCAAGTACTCCAGATCAATGCACTAATGCAACCCACTAAACTGACTTTTTATGCTGACCCTTTTCTTTAGTTGACCACTTTCCTGCTATTGGAGCAGATCTTCAATTGTGAAACATTTGAAAAAAAACTTGCCTTTCATGGGCCAATTAAAGTCTCTGAAAAGTTTTCTAAAAGAAGATCCTTGTTATAGTGGAAACGTTCTGCCGTAAAGAGATATAAACTTGGTTTGGGTTTCTTTGATTTGGAAAATCATTTATCTGTTTTTGCAAATGAACTTAATATTTGCTAACAGGGTTTATTAAACGTCCATCCACAGACATGTATTTATTAAACAATTTCATGGGGATATGTGCTTTGAAATTACCCCAAACTTTCTATTAGAAATCCCCAAACTGCAATACTTTTACACTTACTTTGAAAGTTGTTAGATTTGATCTACTTGAACCATCAATAAAAACTGAGCCTTTTTAAAAAAACAAGTACAAGTAGAAATGTTTCATGAAACGCAGAAGTTAAAATACTTCTCTTATTAAATTGAGTAGGAAACAAAATGGATTGCAATGGAGTCTCCTGGGCAATTGTCCAGTGCTGTCTGTTTCCTTTTCTGCAACAATCTATTCCATGTCGGAGAAACAAAAAGTTCTCTAAGGCCATCCGACAAATGAATTCATCCGAGGTAAGAAATTCGTAAGCCGTATACAGAGATATATCAGGTATTTCTTAATATGTCAGACTGCTGAACCACATCATCTCAGTGAAGGAGTAGGAGCCTGGATCCTGGGTGTTCTTTGATTTTTTGAGATTCTAACGGTATCATGCTGAGTGGGGCCAGCCATTTTCTGAAGGACCCAACTGCTTATTTTCTTCGTCTGATTTTTCAAATGTATGCGCAGGTGTGTGGTCAGGACAAAGACTGAATAGAAAATAGGGATGAAAGAAAATTGCCAATTGCCATGTGTGTTCACACTATTTTCAAAACCACTGCCTAATACTACGCTTGTAGTAAGACACAGAGACATTTTGGGTCTGTTATTTATGATAGAGATTTTTTCATTTTGGTTAGTTTGGGTGTTTGACCAATGGGTCTTTGGATTTGGGGTCAATTACGTGTAAACTGTTACAATCAGCCAGAAACAATCTGATTCACATTAGAGATCACAGACAAACTAAAAAAGGGAAGTCAGCATCATCTGACATTGGAAACAACCTTCAACAACCCAAGTCAATGACAGTTCTTCATTTATTCCTTTTGAATCTTATTTTTGGACATGCTGTCATATTTAATATTTTTTCTGATTCTTTAATGTTTGTTTTAGTGACTTTAAATGTCCCTTTTTCTTCTTCTTTGTCTGTCATGACCACTTTCTCTTGACTTGATCCCATCCAATAGACCCCATCCTCTCAAGTGTCACCTTGCGTTTAGGCATAGAGGTCATGCTCTGTTTTAGAGGGAATGGTGGGTTTTACAGCTAAACTCTAAAGTGCACTCTTCACAATCCCTCATGAGCAAGGCTAAACTTTTAAAATCCACTTCATGGGGTACCAGTTCATCTCAGTGGTAAAAGTGTTTGCCCATTATGCAGAGGCTATAGTTTCCATCGCATTGGCCCTGGATTTGAAAGAGGCCTCACCCTTTTGCTACATGTCAACCCCAACGATCTCCTCCCAACATATCATGTTCCTTTTTGAGCTGTCCTGTCCATAAAAGACAAAAATCTCACCTCCCCTAAAAACTAAAACTAAAACAAACCACAATAAAAGAGTTGATTCAAGGAGCAGGTGGTCCTTCCTACAGTCCGTCTTTACCATCTGTGATATAAGTAACCTTAAGGAAGTGTTGTTATAGATTTATGTGGCTGTTGTAGCAAGGCACAGCTTACATTTGTTTGAAGCTTGCTTAAGGTTAGAGGTAAAGGGTCAATCAAAAGTTATCAACAGTACAGGGATTCATATTGTGGGTGTCATTGTCCACTTTCTTCACACTGGCCTGTTGCTAACAGTCATTAAAATGTTGATCCCTTCAATTCTAGGCAGAATGTTGTAGAGAGAGGTGAGGCTGCATTAGAGAACAATTGATTCTTTAAATGATGTGTTTATTTTGCCCTAAACCCTGCAATTGTTCAGTAACAGCCGCTGAATTGGGCTCTTGCTAAGAACTATGAGGAAGGAAAATTGCTCATGTATTGTATTGTACCGAATCTTAAAAGGTCCATTCTCTGACTTGGACTCCCATGTCTTATTGTTCTTCTCTTTACTTGGCAACTCAATTTTTCCGAATTAGACAGACAACACATGGCATTCTGTGCATCAGTTCTTTCTGGCAGGCACTCAAAGCACTGACAAATGACTCCTTAATTCGGGGGAAAACAGAGGGTGGGGAAGGTGAGGCAGACAAAAATAATGGCCTGCCTCAGCAGTGAGGTGCATGCTAACAGGCTCTCCTTCTGGATCGAGGCAATAGTCAGTTGAAGATGAAAAAACAATCAATTCCAAGATGCCATTTGCGAGACAGTCCAAAAGGAAAAAAAGTTCAGGAAATCTCAGAGTAAGAACACTGGAAGGTTTCTTCAAATGTGGAACTTACTAAATAATTTCCCAGAGTTTGTAAAGTATTCTTAAATGTTGCCCTCTCACTTCATTATTAACAGCAGTGTAAGTGATCCATAAAGGTTGTGGATGAGTAAAAAACAAATACATCATTTTACAAAGATACCACAGTCATTCCTTGTCAAAAACAACAAGGTCTGATAAGTGTTCCTTTTCCAAATCGTTACCAAATCAAGATCATCTCTTTTGGCACTTTGACTCTGTTGCTTGACCCAAAAGCGCATTGGTTGCATCTAAACACTGACTAATGTACTTGTTATTAATCTCCCCCCTTGCTTTTCCCGATGATGAATGACCAGGCGATGCAGCCCAGAGTTAGAGCGCTGCTCCAGCATGATTACAGAGCCTGTTATTGGTCTGCCCCTGCACTTGATTAATGCTCTTGCTCCAGCTCCCCCACAAAATATGCTGACTCTCATCAAGCACTTTTGTCATTGAATAGAGTGCATTTTTTTTAAGCTCGCAGTAATCACTGAGGAAAAATCTAGTGAGCGAAGAAAGCAGGTAAGTGATAAAATAAAGATTGATACATCTATTCTTTGGTTGAGTGCTGAGTTGTAAAACACCTTTGATAGAGATTTGGACTAAGGAGAAAGTGATTTATGTACCAGAATTCTCCCTGGTGAAAATGTCTTGCAGTTGCATTGGGTTATTGGCAATGACATATTTTGATGGTTCACTTGATCACAGTGAGGGAGGCTATTAATCTCCGCAGCTACTCAGAGTTATTAACCTTTCCTTAGTGGCAAAAATGTGAGTCTTAAGGCAAAGTTTACAGTGACTGTACAGTGGTCTATTCTGAAATCCAAGTGTTTGTTACCATGTTAATGGTAGTCAAAGGAAACAAGCGGCCAAATGTTCTGGTCACATTAAACAAGACAAAATGTGTATTATTGCTATTGGTACAGTGACTCACAGGAACCTATTTTACCAATCAATACATCTATAACTCATTAGCCTGAAGGGGCAAGTGTAGTTTTATAGTCTGTTCAACCCGCCTACTGCTACTTCAATCATAGCAGGGGCGCTGCTGAGTTAGTGAAGCACACATTCTTGTGATTGACTTTTCCCTGAATTTGAATCACTGGTTAACGAAGAAAACGTGGCTCAAAGTTAAGGTTTTAACATGTTCAATATTTCAACACTTTCTTAAACCATGTGTTTTTTTTAAATTACACCATCTTCGTTAAATTAATCATTTGAATGTATCCAATCACACAAGAAATAAAGATCTTGAGTCGTGTGTTTGACTTTAAGAGGGAGAGAACTGTCTGAATTTCACAAATATATTGTCAACAATAGGGTACTTTAACATTGCCAGTGTATGTAAGTCTTTTAGTGACTCTATAGTCCAGAATGTAAATAGATCACACAGGTAAATGTAATGAAGTTTAGAAACAGTAGAAATAAAGTTTGAAGATCTTTAGAGATAAAACCATGGAGGTAGATGGCTTTATAATGGCTTTTATCTTACGATGAAAGCATTTGAACTGTTCTTCTCTATCTTGATAGCAAACAAGCAATCTTTCAACCTTTGGGTCAAGCAGGTTAATACCGTGTCAAGAAGAAATTAAAAAGAATACAGAAAGCCAGAGGGATACCGAGGAGGCACTTTATTTTATTCCAAACAGGTCTGACCCTCTTAAAGGCTCTGCACACTCATCCCCGAGGAGCAGGGCAATGAAATGTGCATGTACTGGTTAAGTCACTGAGGATGGATGTTCCAAACATTCCCACAAGAGGCTGTATTTTAAATATTGATTCCTTAGCAACAATTTATCTTCCAGAAAAAAAAAAGGAGTTGTTGTGAAGGTTGGTCCTTGACTCTTGTCGCCTTATTTGCATAATCATGAAGAGGGAATATAAATCATTGCTTAATGAGAGTGTTGTGATTCAATTCTGACAGAAAAAAATTAAAAATAAAATAATTGACAACGGAAATGGTATTCCATTGAAAACACCAAACCAAATTTGGCTGATCTTCTGAGAGCAACTGAACGTTTTTTTTAAATGTTTTTTTTAGGTGAAAGCTCCTGTGGGGAATTTTTATCTGGTTATGAAAAAGACTAGAAAAATGAAGAATAAAGAAATCAGCATGAATTTATATGTTGTTATATTTAAAGTGATTAAAGAAACAGTGTTTTATTTATTATCCACTGCAAAGATTCTCAAAGAGTGATACATATGATTTTAACATTTGCTTTAATTAAACATGTAAAGGGCAAAATCAGCAAACAGCACTTTTTATTCACAAAGGGTGCAAAAAAAATCAACCCAGAATGAAAGAATGAATGTTCTTCACAGTAGCTTTTAATATACTACAAAAACTTTAATGTAAGTGTAAATGTAATGGGTTTGTTTTGTTGAGTACTTACATTACCTTGTATTTTAAACAGTTTTCAGTGCCAGAGCAATCCATAACTTTGTAGTAAAGGGGATATGTCATTGCAGCCACCATGACAGAGCCACCATAATGGATGGAATGTTTATTGTTGCAGTGGAAACAGAGGTTGTAAATTGTGTAAAAACCTTTGCTAGTTCGTCTTCACTATGTTCAACACGTAGTTTGGTTTCAGTGGGGGGGTTGATTGTTTTCAGTCAGACAGCTGATTGGCAGTGGTTAAACGGGGTGAATCCTTTTTTAAAAACCACAGCTACAGTGCATTTCACAACCTCCCGCACCAACATGTCTATCATGACTGATTGCCTGCATCGCTGTCTGCGTAAACGCTTGAGGAAAATGTTTCTGCCAGAAACTCCAGAGGGTCTCTGGGGACCTTGTTCCACCAAAATGCTTTGGATAATGAGTTATCTGCATTATTCATGACTATTTGACAGAGCCTTGAATGTTACAGGAACTAATCATCAACCAAATACAGAACGTTAACTTATTATTCCGACTGAACTTGGCTTTTAATCATTTAAACAATGTGTATTCCTCCCTCATGTTTTCAGATGTTCTCTTGTATTTCCTGGTGAAATTGATAAATCTCTCCGCAGTACAAGTCCGTTTGGCACACAAGAAAGATGGCTTTGTGTCAGACTGTTACAATATGTAATATGTCACGTTGACACGCAACACATGATATCTCACTTGAAGATAACTGCACATAAATAAAATATTCAATTCTGTTCGTCTCTAAATGGGGCTCATACAGACAGAAAGAGCGCGTGCATTCTAAGAGATTTCAGTGAAGTGACAGCAGCTGACATATTCACCACTTCATGTAGGCACGTCCGATCACTGATGAATACCTCAATGGTCCCCAAAAGGAGCTCATCCACTGTCAAGTAAACAAAAGCTACATCTCCTGCTCTCTGCTAAAGTGCTCAATTTGCACCTGCAGATGTGACACAACCCTCCAAGGTCCCTTTATCCCCCCATAATGGTGGCACTTGAGTGATCTTCAAGAAGAGAAAAAATGTACAAAAGAAGTAATCGCTAGCAATAATTGCCTAACTCCTACCTGAGGAAAGTGACAAGTCATTTTTGTGATAAATACGGATGTGATCAGATGAAGCAGTCTCCTTGTGGTTTTTTGACATAGTTCTAGTTCTAGTTTTTTTTTAAGCGCACCATCCCTCTTTCAAAGTAAGTCACATACCTTGGCTAATTAATTCCCTTTACGCAAATATAAGCAGATGTGTGCAATTGCCTTGGGATTCAGAGCTCCTGAGGCAATTTCATAAAGCCTGTGAAAAGTTTGGATTAATGGCAGCGAGCAGACAGAAAGCGCCACAACAATTTATACAATAAACATAAGACACAAACAAATTCACTGCTTGGTGATTACTGCAATTTATCCTTTGTGAATGACGAATGAGTTTATTGAATCTGTGGTATGAGAAGCACCGACGGGTGATTTGGTGCAGAAAATGTGGTTCGAGAAAATAAGAAAGAAATTCTAATTTACATCGACTATGCAGGTAAAGTGAGCCAGCAGCTGATGATCCTTTCATATCAGAGATATTCATGTTCTATAGCTGCTGCTGACATGCTGGGTGTGATCAGACACTTTGTGCATCATGATATTGTGCTAGGTTTGTCCCCGGTTCAGTCTGGATGCTGACACTTTGCCCTGCTCCCATCATGCAACAGGCCCATGGCCAGCTTTCTTGTCAAGGCATTAAAACAACACCAACTACGATTCAGTGGGTTTAACCGTAAAACTCGCTCAAGGAACTTAAGGCTGGGTTGTCACTAAGTGTGCATGCCATGGTCTTTGATCATCAATCATGCAGTGTGCACACGTTGCACCATAGTGCACCATATGGTTACAACCCAAACAGCCTCTACTATGTGGGAAGTGTGTCAGCGGTCTAATATAATATACAGTTTAAATTAATTGGCAATATTAGCAATGATGTGTGATGTTTGTGTTAGATGGCATCAATGACAAAGTTACAATGCTACACAGTTGCATAATCCTCCAGTTGTGCAATGTGTACAGCATTTTTTATGCAACGACGGCAGACAATTTGGTTTTCAAATGAAATGTCAGTTCCCTGGCTGCTGTCAGCTGGATTCCATAGTCGGGTGATTGTTTTAATCTGTGGCTGATGCGCTGACATATTTCGTGATTTCCAGCGGCACTGATGCATGCCAGTGCCTACTGGCTGGTTTTGATGACATAAACATGTCTCACGTTGCCAGCATTTTGTTATTGCACAGCAGCATCGCCAAATCCTTCACCTTGTTGACACTAACTTTGCAGTTTGAGTTTGTGTTTTAGATCCTTATTTTGCATCGCTCACAGTTAAGTTTCTTTAATGCTATTTTTTCCTGCCACTTTTGTCAACTAAATCTGAGAAGTGGGAGAGGATTAAATGACTTGATGAAATGCTTAAAGGGTTTTTAGTCTTCTATTTAATCAGAGAAAACAAGGCAAACTTATTTTATTCCAGTTTGTAATACTTTTAAGTTTAAACATTATTTTAACATAAAAAATGTCAATCTTTTATGCTAACCTATCAAACACAGCCACAGACAGCGCTGCCAAAAGAAGTCAGGATATAAATTATTTGGGTTTATACACTTCATGACACTAAGGAGCTTTTTTTCAGTGTGCCTGTGCTGCTCAGTCTGCAGCGGGAGAATTAAGAATGCCACAAAATGTATTGGGGAAAGTGTTACACACAGTTCATCTTTCAGCACAGGTGTCGTGTTTAAAGCTGACTCCGACTGACCTGACCTCCCCTGGATCTTCAGTCACCAACACATCCGTCTTACAGCTGGCGATGGGGTTGATTGACAGCTCCACCGGTGGCACCACGAAGCTCTTGCTGACAGGCAGCCACAACCCTTGGCCCAGACTGTAGAATGATCTGTGTAGGCACGACAAAAGAAATGTCAATCAAACTACAGTCACAAAAAAAATATAATATTAACACACATAATAAAGAATGCATACATATGCATGCAGAGACAATATTGCAGTATGAAAACAGCTGGCAAAAAAAGAGTTGGCACATGGGTGGATGCTGACCTATTGAATAATGGTGAATATAAATGGTAATACAGAAAAGAATTATCTTCCCAGAATTATTAAATGCACTACAAACTCTCAGACAAGGTAGGCAGATGTGAGTCTGAAAGTATTACTTTCATTCTGACCTACCCTTAAAAAAAGACCAACTCGTTTAGGCTATTACAGTAAAGGGAGGTTAAAAAACAACAATTCACAGAATCTAACACTTTATGATGCTTCCATCCAACCACTTCTTCATGTAATTCTCATGTGTTTGAATGTTAAGATGCTTTTATCCTTATTGATGATAGCCTGAAGAAAAGTATGAAATAGTTATATAATAAAGTAGTGTTTCATCGACACAACACAGCCAAAAACATTACGTTACGATACGTTATAAAACGTTAGGATGTGTTATGAAATAATAAAATAGGATGGGAAAGGATAGGATGGCTAAGCTACAATAAGCTACGATATGCTAAACTCAATTAAGCTAGGATAAGCTACGCTACAGTCAGCTATGACTCGGCCCAATCCAGATCCGTATTTATCACAGTCCAAAGCTTCTTTTTCCCCATTTCCTTGTAATGCTGCCATATTGCATGTTGTTAAATATTGATGGTAATACATTTATGGATGACTTTCCTCTAAATCTTTCCTTGAATAAACTTTGAATGCCCTAACAAGGCAAGTGTGATATTGAATGTGGGAGAGTCTGGGATACAGTTCAATGATAGGCTGGCACAACAGTTGTTGTTGCACATTCTCAGAATGCTTCTTGCATTTCTACACATATTGTGATATTCAAGATGCAAATCAATAAACATGGGTCCATGGTTTCGTAAGCAATTGCTACCATATTCAGTAGGGAAATATATTCATAGCCCCTAATTTATTTCACTCATTTAGCAATTCAGATTAAATCTACACTGTTTGCAGTAAATAATGTCCATTTTGCCAATCCTGTGTAGTAACTAATTACACTGGCATTTGCATGTGGCACAGCAATGGCAGAGCTGGAAGCAAAAATTGAGTTTGCCTGGCTCCTTTAATTGCTAAACCTTGTTTTTAAATGTACTGTGTTCTGCAGCACAACACCTTAGCATGCGTGTGGCATGTGTGCTGATGACTTATGTTCAAGGTGGTGTAACATTAATTTGGTTTTCTCTGGAATGAATATTAGTATCCTCGGGAGGATAGCCTGCAGGGGGGCTGGACCTTTCATTATGGAATACAAAATAACACCCGGTAATGGCTCACAAATAGCATGGCACAGGTTGTGCTTTGCATCATGTGTTTTTGAATTAATCAGAGAGGGAGGGCAACAAAACCACACACTTCAAACTTCAAGCTCAAAAGGCTTTGCTTGTCAAAAACCTGGGCTTCAAATTTCATCCAACCCTTTATTTTCAGAGCTCAATAAAAAACACATCACAAATACACTTTGCCTCATTTTAAGTGCCTCCACTGTTAAATACTGCTGACATCCAAACTGTCGCAGATGCCTGTTTATGTACAATACCTGATAACTGGAACAGCATGTTTTTCTGGGCTGCCAAACCTCAGCATTGAAAACCTTCAGCTTGTACAATTACGGCTGCCAGAATAATAATTAGAATCAGACGTTCTGAATGCATTACACTCATTCTGACCTACCTCTTTCTATCAATATCTCATTAACATTTGAAAATATAACACTTAATCCATGACAATTCCATCCTACATTTTTTCATGGAACTCTCAGGCCCGAAGTATACTTTTGTTATTGAGTCTGGCAGCCACCAAAGTGCAATATGTTAAGGCACAAAACCATACCACAGTATACCATACCACTGTATACAATACCACAATATACCATGCCACACCACAGTATACCATGCCATACCACAGTATACCATGCCATACCACAATATACCATACCACAGTATACAATACCATACCACAATATACCATGCCATACTACAATATACCATGCCATACCACAGTGTTCAATGCCATACCACAGTATACCATACCACAATATACCACACCATACCACGGTATACCAAACCATAGTATAACAAACCATAACACAGTATACCATACCACAGTATAGCATAGCATACCATACCACAGTATACCATACCACAGTATACCAAACCATACCACAGTATACCATACCATAGTATACCATACCACAGTATAGCATAGCATACCATACCACAGTATACCATACAAAACCTAAATTAAATGTTATCTCAACACACTTTACCAGATGAGCAGGTTTAGACCTTACACTATATTACATTACCACATAATACCATACCAAATAATATGATATACAATGAGATGCAAAGCCCTGATGTTTATACCTTCCAACAGGAACCTGGTGAAGTTCTTCCACTTGGTTGCTGCATCTTTACTCAATTTGTTTGCTATCTGTGTGAATTTTTGCACACAGCTGAAAGCATTTGTATGCATCTGTCATTTCATCTGTCTTCTGTAAACTCTGGACAGATGCAGCGCTTGGATCAAAGAGTAGATGTGGTACATGCTGTAGTGCTTTAACTGTGCAATGAATGTGGTTTGGTGCACCATTAAAATATTCTGGATTGCACTTGCATTTCTTTAAGTACACTCAGTCTGAGAAGCAATCTCTGCAAGGGCGGCGTAAAAAGGGAGCAAGATAATTGTGACAAAGTCGTCTTAACTACAACTAACTGGAGGGGATGTGAGCATGAAATCAGGATGGAACTCAAAATCAGAGACTGTCCTTACACTCACCGAAGATAAGTAACACAGGAAGGAAATAACCACACTGATTACCACTGTGTTTTGACACTGAATGTTAAAATAAGTGCTGTGAGAAATCTAATAAATTATTGACATCCTGACTAACTAAGCTCTGATAATCACATCAACAATGTGACAGACTTCCTGCATTACCCTGTTTCAGCTTAGTTTATTTTCACCTCCACTTTTTCATTGTCCTTTTTACTTTTACTTTACTAACCCTAACCCTAACCCTTCACATGTTAATTCAAGAACAACTTTAATATTTTTACATTGATCACGTCACCATTCCTCTGCACTCCTGTATAGTCTCTTGTTGTATTGGTCATTTTGACAGCTCTAAAGCAAATGTCACATTCAGTCCATTTCACACTGGTTTAGATGAGCTATTAAGGATTTATTATTATTAAAATGCAAATTAACTTTATATTAGTTAAGAAAAAAAGGTTAAGCACATTAAAATTGAGAAGGTGTGTAACTGTTTGTTTTTTTTCCTCGAACTGTCACAGTTTGGATATTCTTGTCCACTGCACACAGTCATACTATCTAATCTAAACGGTAATAAAAGGCAATTGCACCTGGTAGTATTCAGAATCCAAGTCAGGTGGCGAAAATGCTATCACTACAAACAACAAACAAACAAGAAGAAGCAGACACAACCAAACACACAAAGGAGAAGAGCAATGAACGGTACTCAACATGACACAACAGAGCGAGAAGACTTGTCTCCTTCTTTAAATCAGTTGTGCAGGGAGACTTTATTTTCGACATGTAACCTGTTAAAATGGGGCCAAACTCACACGCATCACAACCACAGCTGCCACAATAATTGGTCTCCTCACACCCAACCTAAGAGAAGTCAACAACAGGGCCATTACACGCATTGCAACCTTGATAGATCAGGACATCACACATCCACTTACCACCCACCTCCGCCTGCTCCCCATTGGATGAGCACTCTGCTGACATAGCTGCCCTGAACAAAACGCCTCGCTGGAAGGGTCAGAGTGGCAACTCATGATTGTTGTTTGATGTTGTGTGTTTTTGTGTTTGTCTTTGGTGGGTTTTGTTGTTAAACAGATTCAGTGCTGGGAAAATGAATCCCACGTGGACAGTAAGTCTGAAGTCTGATGTACTTATTTCATATGTTCAACTTAGAAGATTATTCATTTTTATGTTGCATTTATTTTGCCCCATTTTGACTACAAGCTGTGCCGAATATCACAGGATGGAACAAACTGTAACTCACACTGCTGTCAGTTCAAACACAAATCAGAGAAACCTAGAAATACACACTTAGGACTGCAAGTTTTCCTTTGTTTTCAGTTGAACTGAACTTGTACTGAACCATGACCCTAACTCCAAGATTCAAAGTAAGCCGTGACCTCTGTGAACCATTACACCCCTAATAGTCAGTACCTACCTTATCATGCATACTAACTATATTTTTGATTAGATATTGATATGTGTTGGGAAGGTCTACCTGTATACAGCATCTTCATATCATATGCTTTACGCATATCAATCATTCATGGTTCAAAAAGGCCTGTGTATCAAAGTAAAATAAATGCACTTAAACCAGGTAGATGTAGGTTATTTAAGAATAGATTAAAACTGTTTTGAGGGTCCAGATGGTGTACACAATGTGTAAAAAAGATAGGGAAGTTTTGTGGTTGAACAAACTAAAAAAGAAAATGGCTGTATGATACTGAATGGGTCCTATGAGCCTTACACTTCTTCAGAAATGTCAGACACAATGACCCCATCAAGAATGAGAAGTGGAACAAAAATGGCAGTAAAAGCCTCTGAACTGAGACTCCCCCGCTGGCTATTTCTCTACATAAGCACCCATGGGTAACACTTGAGCCCTGCACAAGTTGTGAGTCCGTCCTTCTGTGTGTATGTGAATCCTCTGGATTTGTGCTGTTCATATGTATGCTCAGACCCACACAATAACACACACACACACACACACACACACACAAACAGGCATACACCATGATGATTTCAGTGTGCATCCAAAAGAATGACAGATGGTCGTGCACTCAGGTGATGTAACAGAAGCGGAGGACTCACCTGAATATCCTCTCTGGGGCCTGCGCTCCTGTAACTAGGTCGTAGCCTTTCTCCAGGTTAGCGTATGGCCAAGGACTAGAGGACAGAGGCGAGAATGAAATCACGGAGGAATTTATAAAAATTCTGCTTAACAAATTGCAACCATTTGTTTTTCCAGGACAACATGGTCGATCATTAAACCCAAATGTCTAAAAGATGACTTTTTTAAATAATGCTAAGGGCTTGGTGAGCATTGGATGGTAAACCAAACACAATTTCCTTTACATGGGGGATATATTTTTTACGAGTTAAAGCCTTAAAAGCTTTTTTTTTTTAAAAAGCTACAACAGAAGTGACAAGTCCTGCATTAAATTTATTGTCCGCTTGAGGCTAGCTCCCTGAAGTCACATACACAGCACAGCTAAAGAAGGCTGTTTTAACAGTAGAGGATGGGTAACGTCACTCAGGCTTTGTCCATTCATATTTACAGTCTATGGTTAAAGCTTTCCGAGGCTTTGATCATTTCTTTCCAATGTACAGTATAATGGTGCTGCAGTTGCATGATTGAAAGCAACTGTACGTTACTTTTTTTGTGTGTTGGTTTTGGCGCCCCCTGTGGACAAAGTAGTCCACATGATCTCTTTGCTGATCTTTTAATGTACATACTTCATATACAGTAGGTAGTGCTTTCCAAGAGTCAAACATATTGCTGACTGAGCTTGTTTCTCTTCGTATAAGCCATATAGAGGATCAATATGCATTTCAGCTGGTCTCATAACCAGTTAGAAACTCTTCACAGTAGCTTTAAGTGTATCCTTAGTGCGTCATTCAATTTTGATTGACTGGGGTTCTTGGTTTTTCTTCAATTTAAAATAAATCAGATGCTTTACTATAATGTGTATGATTTTTACATTGACTAAGAAACTGCAGTTGCAGAGTTTAAATATTCTGCACAGAGGATGAAGTAAAACACTTTGACAAAAATGTCATACAAGGTCATAGCTGACATCCCTTGATCAAATGATGTGTTTTAGTACGGGTAAAATTTCTTCTGTCAGCTGTTACTCTGACAAAAGCAGTGAATGGAAATCTGATCTGAGACTGGCCTGGATCCAGCAGATAACAGGTGGAGTGGAATAACAATGTGGGACCTTTTAAACGAACCGATGATTGGGAGAGCCAGCTAATTGTCAAACGAGGTCAGAGTCAGACAGAGGGCTGATTTGATTCACTTTTACATCTGTTTCTCTTTCCATTTGTGCTTCCTTTTTTTCAGTCGTTGTTCAGTCGTTTTAATCTTTTCTAAACTTTTCCTCTTACTGTCTGTCTGTCTCTGCTGACTATAACTTCCCTTCTTATTTCTTTAAAGCCTACTTCTTCAAGTTAAGAGACCACACAGGTAAATGTGCACATTTAAGCCCATTAACTACAAACTGCTGATATTTGACACCACTGTTCGCCAATTTTTGGAAAGCATACAGGGAGCTATGAAATAGATTTTCTGACTTAGTTTTACTCTATTTAATCATTTTAATGCTCTAAAAAATCTTAGAGGAACTTGCTCCTGAAAGCTAATCTATCAAAGCTAACAATTCACCTTTATTTTATTCAAAGTTAATATCCTTCACTTATACAGTTGGGAGTAGGGACTTCCAACCAGCTGGAATGTCATTTGAGTACAAGCCACTTGTCAGATACGAGCACATCATGCAGACAGTACTCACCCTTCGTTTCGACCCCAGTCGCTGCGAACACAGAGGTGTTTATGGACGGGATCGGGGGAATAACCCTCGTGACAGCTGCATTCTCCTGTCAACACAGTGGCAGATATTTGTTTATCCTCTGTAGCTGAATGAATTAACATTTACCCTGGTCCGCTCATTCATTAAAAGGCATGAGCAGGCCATGGTGAGTGGTTGCCATGATACCTTATTTTGCACCAAATTCTCTCTAGAGCACAAAGCTAAGAATGTTTGCAAGGTCACCATTACCTTTAGCTGGAATATTTCCTGGAGTAGAAAAATCATTCTTTAAAAACTTCATAACATCCTCGTATCAGCTGCAGGCTTTGGATTTTTTCCGAAGCATACTACTGGAAAAAAGCTCTATGGCATATTTATGGCCATTAAAGTGGACATTCCACCTTTTCAAACAGTCTCCTGTGGTCTAAATGAAACATCCGGCTGTGCTTAGGTCAAAATATAACATGAATCAAGCACCGGAGGAGGTTTGTGATCCCGTACAAGCCAGCTATCTAAGAACGATCCGTTTTGGTGTGTGTCTCTTTAAATGAGTTTTCCTGAAAAACATAATTCCTTCGCTAGCGAGAATAAAAATGGTGGACAGGCGCAAAAGTTTTGCTGTGTGTGTGTGTGGAGGGGGGGAAGGGGGAGTCCATGGATGGTAATACCAGGGAAGGGGAGGTTTTTTTTGTTGTTGTTGTTTTAACCAGAATCCCACTGTGACATCACAAGAGCAAATTTGAAATGGAGCATTTTTCTCTGGATGCGTTAGTAGACACTAAGGTTATATATGTCCAAAAACACTGTAACATGAGACTTCTCTATAGATTTTTGTATATTTAAATGCTGCAAAACAGAACTTGAGGCCACCATAAGTCAGAACTGACATAAGAAAATATTGACTCAATCGTTTACTATTCTGCACACACTGAAATCGGTGACATTGAGTCTCAATGTTGGCCAAAATGTAAAATAAAGTGACTGGATTCCTGTTTACTCCTAGTGTCCCTCTAAGTATTAATCATCCTGTCTCAGGTATTTTTGTCCTTGAGGATGTTGTGTTTGTGTACAAGATCCCCTCTCAGTTCTCCACAGCCGGCTGGACAGCTCCCGCTGCAGAACGAGTGGAGACATTCAGACAGCACAGAAGCTTTGTTTTGGCTTGCGCAGTCGTGCAGCTCAGGTCAGTTATTTTACATTCCTGACTACTGGTGCTGCTGTGCTGTCATGTAACTTGTTTGTCAATGTCTAAAGATATCATTATGCATCTTTTGCATCTGCAGAAAAAACGTAACACAAAAAAACAAGAAGCTATGGTTTTAAAACGGTGCATTTATGGGATTGATGTACCGTCCTACCACAAACACAAACACCCTTGCTTATATAAATACCGTGATCCTTTTCAGAACTTTCCAGAAGTCCCCAGAGGGACAGTCCAAAGGCCCAGCCTTTATTTCAGAGGCTAATGATTTCTTTGAGCGATGTGTGTAACATGAATTTAATTAAACACAAATAGCCTTTCCAATCATCACTTTCTTGTTCTGGTTAATCACATAAATAAAACATATGTGAACATGCAACTGAATCATAAATATTGCACACACAAAAAATAGCTCCCAGCAGTGATGTACTATATCTCTACAGACACGAGCTGCTTCCATATACCGCCTCCTTAGATAAAAACAGCAACTGAATAGTCTTCTTTTTTTTTCACGTGGGCATTTCTCTCTGTTTCATACAGACACACTATCTTAAGTGTCATGTATGGTAAATAAAATATTCAGACTACACCGCACGTGAAAAGCCTTTTAAATGGACTGGAGCACTTGTGGAATCTGAAGTCATTGATAGCTTCAGTGCTCCCAGAATAAATGATGCTGAAGGCTTTCTTTTGACCTACATGGAGGTATAACACTGGAAAAATGTGTAATGGCCACCTAGACAACACCATTCACATTTTATCACCTTGTGTTTAATAATTTACAAGTGGAGTTTAAAGCCAGAAGACTCTCCCCGAGTGATTCATCACCAGGATTCAAACACAGAATCGACACACATGCAAAAAAGTAAGCACAAGGTACCTACATGTATGTTTTCCTGTTATTAATTTTGCCTAGTTCGTATCAGTGATCTATTTATGTTCCATTTCTCGCACTGTATAACTTTGTTGACTATTTCCATTTGTGAAGCACCTTGTATCCGAGTGTTTCAAAAATGCTATATAAATAAAGATTGACTTACTTACTTTGAATAATCGTTTTCTTTTCCTCCTTTCCATCTCCCTCTGATGCTTTAGTCTAACCCTTCAGTACAGTTATCAAACACTCATTATTCAGTTCTGTTTCCTTCACACATCACGTCTTACGTCATCCTTTTTGACACATTTCTACATTGTCAGTTCTTTTCTTTTTTTTCTTACACGTATCTTTCATGTCACCTTGTCTCCTGTTGTGTAATTGCACATCTAGAGGAAATAAAAGCTCATGACTAAAGGTTGACTTATAGAGTACCTTGACTGTTTCTGTTAAAAAGTAACCAGTCACTCATGTTTAAGTTGAAACATCTTGTCATGCTGACCTTCTTCCCTGAGATGGCTCCGTCACGTTAGCATAAACAAAATGTTGTTTTTTAGGGCTTTTGTGAAATGACTGATGTGTCATTTTTCTCAGGATGTCAGTCTGCTTTGTTTTCCCGCTTGCAGGCGCACCGACATGTATCCCTCTCATGTTGCAAACACACACTACTCTGTTTTACACGGCCTCTCTTTACATACACACTTAACCTAGTTTTGTTGAACTCTCCCTGACTGCTGGAGGCTGCGCTTAATAAAATCCCACCCTGCACATGTGCAGTCAGGTCACACCTACACAGTTACATTCTGGAGAGGTAATGACGAAATGTAAATAACCTTTTCATCTGGCTCTGTTTTGCCTGTCTGGCAGCCAGACGCTGGAAGTGGCATTTCATTAGTAGTTCGCTAGCAGCTTAGCTAACAATAGTGACCTGACTTTTCCCTGACTTTATGCAGAAGGAAAGATTTACATAGCAGACTTTGACTTGCTGGTGAAAATGCCTGACTGCACCTCTGATTAATTGGAGAGGAGAGATGAGAGCAGGCTGCATTTAGAAACACTGCTGACAAGATAGAGCCTGCTGCAAAGAAGACGAAAAAAAAAAAACCCTTGAAGCTCAGTTTGTGCTTGGTTGAAGGAAAAAGCTTCTGAATTCATACACAACACATACAAAGCTAATCAATACTTTTATTACCACTGTTTCTCTGTTCAATCAGGAGCCAGGAAAACAATTCTGGAGTCAAGTGGCAGTGACTGAGCTGGATGCTAAACTTTCATTCTGCTGTGTAACAATAATGTAAAACCTGTTTACTTGGTACATTTACAAAAAGCTGAAGCAAAAAATAAAGAAAAAGGGTGATAATCAACTATAAAGGTATCATGATTAGATTTTTTTGAAATAATTGGGGCCTATGGTTTGTTGAGTATGAAACGCTGGAACACTTTTGGTTTTTCTTTCTGCGTTTATGACTGATTTTGAACATTGTTTGGTTTGGTGAGTAGTTAAAGGATTGCCGAACACAGTGCGTCTTGTAAAAAAGAGTGGAATAAACTGAACCTTCAGCACATATCAAGCGTTGAAAAATAAAGGCCAATGCAGAAGTACAAAACCCTGCAGTCTGTTGATGCTGACTGGCTACAACTAATTGTTATAACTTGTATTCCTGTGTTTTTTTGTTTTTTTAATAAGACAACATTATTGTTAGAAATTTCTCACATCAGCAGCTGTCTTGCTGTTCTGGGCGCTCCTCTTAACAAGTCATCTTGTGAAGCTGGCATTTTAGATTTTGAGTCCAGGGGAATGAGTCTGAACAGAAGGGGGACCAAATGCATCATAAAGAAAACATAAGCTTGACGATCTGTCTCCATTCCAGGCTTCATTTAGAAGTAAAGATCGTCCCCATCATACCACTAAAAACACAAAGACTGGCAAATGTATTCGATAGCAATCACACATAGATTCTGTGTGGATGATTGATTTGAATAAATAGCTTCAACCTAAGTACACAATATTGTCAACCATATGCGTGCAGGCCTGGAAGCTGCAGACGGAGAGACGTTTACTAAATCTGCAGCAGCCTGCAAGCACAGTCTGCCTTTAATCTGAGACGCACCTTTGCAAGTAAATCTGTAATATGCATCAAGCTCCCTTCATGCAAATCGCGTGAAACGAGGATTAGGCAATTAACAGGAAGAGATGTGATAGACTACAAATTCACCTTTAGAGAACTTTACGAAACCGTTTCATGTTGCTTTGAATGTCCCCAAAGACTGTTTCAGTGAAGTATCAGCAGAATAAAAGGGGTTTTGTTTCTTGAGAGGAGAATGTTTGACTGATTCTACATGACATCAAACAAAAGGTGAATCTACTAGAAGAAGTAAAATAAAGTATAAAGAGTAGGAGGAGTTGTTCTCAAACAGATACTAAAAAAAGGAGCTTCATGAAAGGATAATAGCAGTTGTAAAAAAAAACAAAAAAAAAAACACAGAAGTCCGAGGAATGAGGAAGCAAGGGCAGAGATGATGTTATTAAATCTAAACCACTCCTTTAAAGCACGACGACAACCGCTCTATTTTCACATTTAAAGCATGCATTTGGCTGGATGTGACTTTGGATAGAGAAGACATTAGTCATATCGTTCCATCCATCTGTTTTGTTATAAGTCTGGATCTGGTTGTGATGTGGAGGCTCATTGTCTAATTTATTTTTCACAAGCTATATTTGCTTTCATCTGTGCGATCTACCATTCTATTTATAAATCATCTTTAGAGATCATTAAACGACTCCAACGGCATTAATTATGCACGCTTTTTTAACATCCTATTTTGGGATCAATCTACTTTATTGACATGACTTGACTTGCAGCATCACAGCATTTTATTTTCCTTGCTAATCTTGGACCTATCCCAGCAATCAGTGTTGCTTTGCGAGCTATTCTTATCACCTCATGATGCCCCGTAGTAAGTCAGAGGTTTGTTTCGAGGCAGATTGTGAGCATAAATTGAATGTTTTCATCAAGGATAATTGAAGTCAATCAGAGTTCCCAGTGCTCAGATTAAGTATAACAATGTCATACTAAATGTGCCGTATCCTTAATGGTTGGGATTTAAAAAGTCAGAGCAAGTACAAAAAGCAACAACAACCAAGTCAAGCTTAAACCGTGCAAGAGGGCGATGAGGCAGCGACTTCATAGGAACGCATTTGGACAAACGATGTTGTCTTTGAGGACTTAATGATATGGTGATTGAAGATGATAGAGGGTAGTGAGAACACATACTCTTCATGGAGGACATAATCAAAAGTGCCTCTCACTGTTTGTGGAGATAAGGCTGCAGTGATGTGCATACACTTCATTGGTCCATCTAAATATCCTTATGGATTCTATGCTACTGTACGGTATAATAACATATCAAACCGTACTCTACCATACTGCATTGTACCATACTGTATCCTACCCTATCAATCAATCAATTAATCAATCTTTATTGGTATAGCACTTTTAATACAAAGATATATCACAAAGTGTTTTACATCATAATAAATCTAAAAGCAAAAAGACAACTCCCTCCCCACCCCACAATTCAAAAATAAGGTAAAATAACTAGATTAAAACAGGTACTGACGGACCGAGGAAATGCTATCATTAATTCTTAATGAGGAAACACTGGAGGTTAAAAATGTAATAAATCTAATTGAGATAAAATGAGATTCAGTTCAAGGCGAGATTGAAAAGGTGGGTCTTGAGTTTGCTCAAGAGTTTTGCCCTCAGGTCTCCAGGTAAACTGTTCCACAGACAGGGAGCGTTATAATAAAAAGACGCCTCGCCGTAAGGTTTTAGTTTGGACATGTGGAACAACTAAAAGACCACTTCCAGAAGACCTGAGGGCTCAAGAAGGCTCTTAAGTTAAAAGCGAACGGGATAAATAAGTGTGAGCATTAAGAGCTCTAAAAACCAATAAAAGAATCTTAAAATCAATTCTAAAACACACGGGTAGCCAATGCAGAGATTTTACCTACCCTACCGTACCATACCTTATCGTATTATAGTATTTCATGTTTGGTAAAAAAAATAAACTGTACACTTGTAATAAGCTACATGAGTTTGAATGATCGAACATATTTGTATGGTGTACATAGGATGTGTGGATCTGTAGCAGGAAAAAAACCAAAATATTCTCTTCAACTAAAATGAAAGTAATTACCTTTGTGCCTGTTCCCTTTTTAATTAGGTAGTGTTAGCAGCCTGTAAATTCACACTTTTAATTACACCAATAACTGTGTGTTTCTGTGAAAATTGAGCAGACCAATTATTTTTTTTTTTCCAAAACTAATTTCCTCAAGTAATCAAGAGCTACTGTAGGTGAGGGGGATGTTTTTGGAGAGGTGGGTGTGAATCAGAATATTGGTTTCACAAAGCAGCTGGAGCTGAAAGGAGGGGGCTGCCTTCCCATGTGGGACCAACCTAGAAAGGGTACCGACCAACTGCTGCCTACTCTGTGAAGAAATCAACCTTGAACTCTGTATATTTAATCCTCTCAGCACAACTGTGGGTGGAGATTTTTGTGGTAGCCATTTCTTCCACTTGTTTTTGTAACCTTGCTATAGCCTATCTGAGAGTTTCAAGGTGGTTCCTGGGCAAAATCAAATCCACAAAGTTTTAATCTTATATCAATATCCATAGGGGGATACCTTCTTTGGGTCGAGTCTGTGTTTTGTTGCATTTTTTTTTTTTGCCCAACCCAAAGCCATGGTGAAGGCAGGGCATTGACCTATTGAAAAAGCTCTTGGGAAAACACGTTTTCTTCAAATGACTGTGTCGAGGTTCATCCCTGGTTTCCAGAGTCTTTTTTTTTCCCAAGATAAGATAAGATATACCTTAATGTACCCCTAGGGAAATTTATTCTGGCTCTGCAGCTCCACAGAAGATACCATCACACGCACTGCATAGTAAAAGAAAATCATCCACATCCCAACAACACCATCTTCCACGGAACAGTTTGCACATACACGTTTGCACCTTCTGACAAAAGCAATATTACAAAACCCCCACAGTCAACATTCTACATTTCATTACAACCCCCACGGCCGGACTCCCACGTTACCGGTTAGTGTTGAGAATCTTAATGGTATAAAGCAGGAGCAAATGTTTTATGGCGTTTCATTCTGCTCTGGGGGACCCTGAATCTTCTATTAGACAGTTGGCTCAGACGCTATGTTCTGTTCCTGCCTGATAACAGACTGCCCATAGATTGTTTGGAGGAGTTGTAGGTGTCTTTTTTGACCGTCGTACATTTCCCAGTCCCAGTCTAGCAATATGCTTTTAATTTTCTCCATGAAAGGATGTTTCCCCAAATCTCTAAAAGACTGAATGCTAAAATAGTCACATGAACTTTTGCTGAACTCCAAACAGCAACAGTCTGGGCAAATTCTTTCAATACAGGTCCTCCAGCTCAGTGTATTGTCAATATGCTGTACTTGTGAGAGTAGATCTGGGTGATATATCTATTCAGTCTTCTTCACATTCAGCACACTATGATTTGCATCCACAGACACCCTGATGTCAACTATTGTATTCTCAAGGCAAACAATAGCAGTTGCCATGTTGGAAACGTTATCTCAACCTGACTTTAAATCCATCTAGACACAGACAAAGCGAGTAGACGCCGGCCTAATAGCTGCCTGTTGTAGCTGCTCAGTCCCATCCTAGTCATGCAAATGTATGAAGAACTAACTTTACAAATCAACATGGATGAAATATTTAAAAATCATCTGCTTCGTTTACCTATAAAAGGATTTTATCCAATATGTTTTTTGTTTTACGTACATACAGTATACCCTCAGTATTAAATACTTAAGCTACTGTGTCACCTGTACGTCCCCATTCTCCTTCTCTCTCTCTTTTTCTCTCTCTCTCTCTCTGCATTCGTTCGTTCTGAAAGCACAGCCAGAAACTGTACAGCAGTTCAAGTGGCAATCACTTGAGACCACAAATCATTTCTCTCCACTCCCACACCTGTATCAACAACCTCATGTTGCACAATGACGAGTTCCATCATAATGATTTCTCGTATCGCACTGTGGCCGCGTGGATGATTTTCACATTTCAAGGTTCATGGTGTGAGGACAGAAAAGAATTATTGTTGTCCTGATGCAAATTCACGCTTGTTATAACATATCCAGGAGAAGCCATCCTGTTAAAAGACCTTAGGAAAGATTCAACATATTGTAGGAGTAAAGTATGTGTGTACTGTGTATGTGATGTACAGAGAGATACAAAATAGGGCAATATGTTTACACTCCAGCAGTTTCAGATTCAATTATGTGGGTTTGGAGGAGTCAGGGAGACATAGTTTCAAATGGCGAAAACAAAAGCAGCTAAGGAGGTTCACAGGTCTTTATGAGGTAGGTTATGATGATAGATGAAAGGTGCTGGCAGGAAGGTAGTGATAATAAGCTATTCTCTTTAGTATGCTGTATAACCATGGGCGTCAAATGCATAATAAAGTAGATGGGACAATTTAATGGAGGGTCTGGGGGCCCAACCCCAGATCATTTTTAACACAGTAGAAGAAGAAGTAGACGTGATTTCCTGCACTGGGATGCATTTTATAAAATGATTTGATACTTATTTCTAGCTGTAGCTTGTGACTCATTTGATCATTGTATTCAGAGGGAATTGGTTTCTTACTTTCAGATAGACTGTAAATATTAATGGACCAAGTCGGACTGATGTCACCCATCTGTTACAGCAGGGGGCTTTGGAAGCCCATTGGTGGCGGTCGCCATGCTGCTCAACCTCACTTTCAGTCAACCTGACAACAGGCTAATAGCTGGAGCTGAGGCATCGAGAAAAACTGTTTCTTCAAGACCACCTGTCAATCACGTCAGCCACGTGCCCCACGATGGATAACGTGCATCCTTCATAAAATCTAAATGGATGAGCTATATATAAAAAACACCCCCATTACAATGTGTGCTCATGAGGATAATAATAAGACCAAAATGGATCTTTTTGTACCTGGCTGTAAACGTTTGAATTTCTGCTGAACACATGGGCAGTTTTGAATGTGGATTGTATGTGACTTCCAGGGTTCCTGGAGCTGGCCATAATCGGACCTCAGATTAACTTGCACATCGACACAGGCTTCAGTTTTCAACACCGGGACATTGTCAGATCCCATTTTAGAAATGTAGAACAAATACATACATACAATGTAGTTAATTATTAAATCAGATTATCTTTTTTGGATTACATGCAGTTGCAATTTCTGTTGATATGAAATCAATGAGTTAAACGTGATTAAATCTGAAGTCAAAGCACTTATTTTCAATTAATTAAATTCATCTTTAACAAAAGTGTTTTAAATGTATATCATCTTGAAAGCCAGTTATTTATCTTTCCCTCTGCTCTCTACAAATACATATCATGACAAAATACAAAGGTTTAGCAGGGACCATAAAACAGAACTAAACCATGTGTTACTGACTATAAGTTACTGTGCCGGACCAAAGATCTGATTAATATGATTGTGTTAAATGTGGAGAACTCTCTTCACAGAATTAAAAAAAAAATTAAAAATACTTCGACAAACTAGCGCCTTGTCCGGTTCTTTATTGGTGCTCAACAAGTCTCTGTGCCTCCGTCTGAGAGGAGTCTTTCAATGTCTCCAGAGTGAACTAAACTCACTAAATATACAGGCACGTTCAATGGGGTCAGGCACAGCACAGCACTCTGAAAACAGCGCAGGGTAGAGGGACAGATATGACACAGTAAAAGTGAGTGGATCCAGATTATTGATTATTGATGTGAATGGGACTGATGAGAGTTAACATCATGTTACCATGGCTACATTAGTGGTCAAATGTGTTCTAATGCCTTTACTCATAGTTGCCAAGTGTTGGTGAACTTACAGTACTTGATACAAAAGGCACTAGATGTACATACTGTGTTGTATTTTTTTTTCACCTTTATATTACATTTTCATCACCAGGCTGTTGTTCTATCAAGATCGGACAGAGTGCATTTATAGTCTGCTATATCACACCCAGATATCAGGCAATATATACACAGGTATGAATCCACTAACCTCCATACAAGTAGGTAAGTCAGGGAGCGAAGGTGAAGTCAATGACGACTCATCGACAAACATTAGTCACCAACAATTACCCTCAAACAATTTACATAAAGATAGCTGGAACATGGATGCTACCATTAGTTACTGTTGGGTACAAATAAAATATGTTCCGGGGAAGCTTGTAATACAATGGCCCAAAGATTATATCAACTCAAGCAGCAGTGCTGAAAAAGTCGCAGCAACTCCACTCAAAGGTGGCTGATGTGAATATAAGGTTATGTATTTGTTTTTGTTTTGCTGCTTTCTGCCATGAGGAATATTCTGATGGCGTATCTGATGTATTGTTCAGTCATGCTTTATTGTGTTTTGTTTACTTCTAGTTGTTTTTGTTCACACATGGCAGCCCCGTCTCTGTTGACTTTGTGGATTGCGTCGAGTTTGACTCTTAAACCTTTAGTATCCTAAACAATGATCTCGCAAATTCAGGAAGACAGCTATTGCAGTGGATGTACATTATTAAACCCACGCACCGAGCTCAGATGACACTGGTGTATGATTATCCATGGTGATATTTGAGCATATCTGACTATTTAACAGGGGATACACTGTTCTTGTTTTTAAGAGCTTTTATGCCAAAAATATCCCTACAGTATTTGATAGGACAGCTGAAGAGACACAGGAAACTAACGGATAAGAGAGTGGGGCATGACATGCAGCAAATGGCCGAGGACAGATTCAAACCTGCAGCCACTGTGACATTGCCTTTGTACATTAGGTGTGTAATAAACCACAAGGCTATCTGGCACCCCAATACACTATATTGTATTTTCACAGCGTTTTGAAACCATTCATCATAATATGTTGTTGTTAGAATATTGGATATTTAAATTGCCTTTGTGGGGCTCAATGTATAAAAAAACGTAAATATCAAAAACAGGGAATCCAACAAGCTGAATACTGAAGGCTCTGTCAGTTAAGTACTTGGGGATGGGGACCAGAGGGTCACCAGTTCAAGTCCCTGTACAGACCATGTATGGAAATTGGGACTGATAACTGGAGAGGGTAGTTCACTTTCCAAGTTCTGCCTTGAACAAGAAGAGACCCCTCAGTCTGATATCTGTAATTATTATAGCTAGCATCATTATGAATAGATATCATGGTTGTTGTACTTGAGCAGCACCTCAGCAGCAAGGCAGTGTGGACAACAGGAAGAACTCCTTCCTGCATATTATCCCATCTGCTCTTTTGTAAAACGTCTCAAGAACGTCTCATGAAGAACGTCTAACACTTGTTATGAATTGGTGCTATACAAATAATTGATTGATTGAATAAAGTATTGTGCTGTTTTTGTGTGTCTTGATTGTCGAAAGGTTAATTAACCCCTTTCATTTGGTTTATTGTTGTGGGCAGAAAAGCATAATGGTCGGAGGATTAATTCAGCTGAACCTCTCTTTCCC
This sequence comes from Symphodus melops, assembly GCF_947650265.1. Classification (NCBI taxonomy): domain Eukaryota; kingdom Metazoa; phylum Chordata; class Actinopteri; order Labriformes; family Labridae; genus Symphodus; species Symphodus melops. The sequence continues at coordinate 3,936,820 of NC_136706.1, read as the reverse complement.
TGTAATGTGATTTACTCTTTAACCAGTGTTCACCCTATTGTTGAAACTGTCGGGATAAAAGAGCTCATTTCAGATAGCCCGCCTTCAGAAACAGCACTCACACACTGTGTGTGTGTGTGTGTGTGTGTGTGTGTGTGTGTGTGTGTGTGTGTATCATTGTTGAGTGCCATTGTGCAGGTGCTACAACACAGGCTGGGAGGATGGTGATGGAAATAGAAAGCTCTTTTGAAGAACACCTTTAATTTCTTCTGCTGGATGGATGAGGTTGCCCTGAGGAGATACAACATACTTGGGGGCAATTACTCATCAAACAATATTTTCTGCTGGAGAGTAGAGATGAAAAGAGGAATAAATAGAGTGAGACAAGAAGACAGAGGTACTAATAACATGAGAACGGCGAGTAAATTGGTCCAAAATTGAATTCGACCATCACTGATCCAACAGTTTCTAGATGCAAAGTGACTGATATCTGCATATTTGTTTGCATGTATTGAAAATCCACCGACCCATACACACTCCATCTTTGGCATCTTTATGTGGAGCGAGTGAGTAAAGTGTCTGCCGCTCTTAATACATTATGCATCAGCCCTCAACATGCCCTTGACCGGGGTGACATAAATTTCACATACATTACAGATGTAATCCATTCTAATGAGCTTAGACTTTATCTAGCTTGGCACGGAATACACAGGAGAGTTACGCCACTCAGGAGAAGATAAATATCACCACGCCGCTCACTCTGCTGTGTTGTGTTGCTGTGGTTTAAATGTCAGCACAAATAGGCGCAGAATAGTACGAGTTGTACGTGTAAACACAGGTGTATGTGTGTGTGTGTGTGTGTGTGTGTGTGTGTATGGATGTATGTATGTATGTATGTATGTATGTGTGTGTGTGTGTGTGTGTATGTATGTATGTATGTGTGTGTGTGTGTGTGTGTGTGTGTGTGTGTATGTATGTATGTATGTGTGTGTGTGTGTGTGTATGTATGTATGTATGTGTGTGTGTGGGGGGGGGGTTCTTTTTCGAAGATTGCTTCAACAGTTGAAGAATAAAAGACAACGTACTCCAATGTACAGCTCTGCTATTTTAATTCAAGTGCATCTTTTCTCACAAAGAACCAAGGTCCCCGACAAAACAAGCCTGGACATACTTTTATTTAAAATCAAATATATGTTTCATACTTGATTGTTGTAATACCCTGGTGATATAAGTATCCCGTTTATATGGATAGAAAGTCCTTGTTGTGTTGTTGGTACTTTTCTGTAAAAACATGGTTCATGTAAGCATGTTTTCCCCACTGGTCTCGTCTCAGGTTCCATTAGAAATGGCTCATTATGGGGCACTGGTGGCGCAGTGATTACTGGAAAATGTCCACACTGTATTGTACTGTAACCAGGCTGTAGTCCTCCAAGCAGACAGTCCGGGTTCAAATCCAAACTGTGGTTTCTTTCCCCCACTATCTCTCTGCCTGAGAGAACTCTGTCCACTGTCCAATCTCTCCAATAAAGGCAGAAAACGACAAATGGCTCATTATACAAGAGGCATGACCCAAATGTACAGCTGAAAACAAGAAGGCTGTTTTATGCATAATTTCAGTCACAGAAACATGACAGGAAGTTCTCTTGCCCATTTCTGTGAATGCTGAAGGACTGTAACGGTATTCCGCTTTTATCTGAAAGGGGGATTGTGAAACTTATTGATCCGGTAGATGTCGCCCTTGAGCACCAGCATCAGAAACAGATCAAATTGCAGTTTGGCGACACCTTCACTTTTATATAAATGTAGATGCACAGACATTTAGCTAATTCCCCGGGCCTGACGACAGTCACAGCTGATGGGGTTGGCTGGGACTACTCCAACCAAGGTCACTTTGTGTCTCCCCTCATATCCTGATTGTTTGGATGACTCAGTGTCTGCATGATCTTAAACATCACATTAATATTGTATCAAAATAAAGGCTTTAGGTAGAGTGGGTTGGGTAACATGCCCCTGACTTTAGCATTATTTTGATTCTCATCTCATTCTTCTGAGATCTAGGGAGTAGAAGTTTGGTTCTCTTTATCTGTGTTAGTTATGGTAATGTTCACATAAATTGGGGCATTTAGGGGTTAACCATCTTGGCATTTATTGACAGCTCCTTTGTGGTTCTACTGCTGCTTTTGGCTCTGCCAGAGGCTTCAATGAAACCTAATTTAATAGTTGTTTTTTTTCTCTCATTTTAATAGAGAAAAAAGATTTGCTGAATTTATCTGCTTCACTGATGATAAGCTACGATATGTCAATCATGAATGAATCCAAATGTTTGTTGGTTTGGAAATCACTTTCTGCATCCTTTTAACCCCAATTTACTTTTATTAGATGTATCAGAAGAAACATTATAATGAGTGGGCGTTGATTACATGGCTGTAACGACTTTAAATCATGAAATTTAAATTGAATATGAGCCTTTTTTGGCATTTTATCACTATCCCGTCACTGCCATTTGTCTTCATCATGTGTTGAATGGGTGTAAAGAAGTTCTGTCAGGATCCATTGGAAACATTCACGAAGGTAACCTAAGAGACGTCCTTCTATATTCTTGTTATCCACCTCTTTAAATGTCACAACACAAAAGAGGCTATTTTCTTTCTTCAACTAACAACATTCTCAGCTTGACTTCAGGAAGGTTTTTTGACAAGCTAAAAAAGTACATTTTTAAATAAGGTTTATGTAGATTCCATGCTTAGATTGAACTTTCATATATTTAGACATGTCATGACTAAAATTCAATCTTTAGCTTTCTGCAAAAAGAAGTAAGACATTCTCTATAAATGTACCCGTCTAATTCTAACCTATGGGTTGATGATATATGGAGCTTTTATGACCTATATAATGGATCATCCCATTTCACCAAGAGGACTTAAATAGAAAAGTACATTATGGGTTAATCAGTCAAGCTCTCATGGAAATGTAAGACCTTTCCATTGTGTCCCCCGTGTTACAGTTTGTACCTTTTTTATCTGCTGTGTTACAGTGCTACATACTTTTTTAGGGGCAAAATGTCACTGGTTTTGTCGCTTAGTCGCCAATATTGGTGGGTGTGGCCAAACTGCTGATTGGTGCCCCAAACACAATTTCAAAACTCAGCTTTCACCTCATATTCAACAGGGGATTATGAAGTCTAATAGGCGTGTGTTCCATGTCTAGATCTGCAAAAAGCTTTACATTTTGTGTAGAGTGCGCAGAGATGAAACAATAAAGATATTTGGTTTCTAAACTGTCAGTCATTAGTTGTAGCAGTAGTATGAAAACATACATGCCAATAGTCAGTCTTTGGGAAAGTGCCATGTACCTGTAAGAGCCAGATATCTGTGCTTTCACATCCTGTTATGGTGCACACACATGACAAGGCTGTTTTGAACATCATTCAGTGAATGATATAAGACATTAAAGCTGCAGCACAATGCAGCTGTGCAAGATCCTGACGTTCACCAGATCCTGACCAGCTCTGCATCCTGATTACCAAAACCCAACATGCAGTATACCCTTACATTTTGCGAACCCCAACTTTATTCAAATCCCTCTAAATGTGACTTCCTTTCAATGCTGTGAAATTAAACTTTTTTTTCTCCTGGAACTTGACTTGTCGGTGCGTGCATGCGTCTACTGACCTGTATCCTGGTCACAGATCTGCTCACACGGCTCAGTAGCCCTCTGGCCGCAGTAATCCTGGACCCACTGTGTAGACGAGTTGGTTTGATAGTAGAGGGTTAGCTTGGCTGGATTTAGCCAGTTAGAAACATCCAGGAAGCTGCCCATGCTGACCACAAAACTACTTCCTGAAAAAAAAAAAAAACAGAAAAAGACAGCAGAAAATTGCTTAGCTTGATAAAAAAAACTCCAAAAACAATAAAAGGCAAAAAAGAAAAAAGTGGGATTGTTGGTATTGTTAACAGCTCCTAGTTTTGACCCCATTACAAAACCAATTGGAAAGTAGCTTATTCCTTTGTTTTCACTGTAATTTCAATTCCCCTAAAGATCAGGCTGAATTTAGATGAGAAAATTAAGACCTATAATGTGTGTATTGATTAGATTTTCTGGGTAATTGCAGTAGAGGGGCTCAAGGAGTTTCACAAGTCAATCAGTAAATGCTCTGCTCATTGACGCCAACTTACCTTCCTTTTCTTACTGCTCCCAGGCCAATCGTTAAAGTCTGATCACTGAACAAGATTATCCCTAATTGATGCCAATGACTTTTACTTCTAAAAGGAGCAGAGAGAAGATTGGGCCTTAGCTCTCTGGTGAGCACAAAGATTCTTACAGCTTTATTGTGAGTTTAGCGCTGGATGTGGGAGGTAATTTTGGGGAAGTGTTTGCAGTAAGTAACAGCGTCTGAAATAAGAAGCAAGGCTTCCTGGTTGAGCTTGTTTGACTTTGCCTCACAGAACTGAATGCTGTTTTGCTAATACTGCCCAAAGTTGAGGAATTTAATCAATAATTCAGATGATTTTAAAACCCTCGTGTAAGCACTATTCTGCTTCTGAAAAAAGAAGCGTGCGGTAAAAGCCAAAAAAGATTGAATTACACACATCATTTTCAAAAAAGGCTCCCTTAAGCATCTCCCGGGTCAGCCTGACCAAAAGGTGAGCATATCGTAACATGCCTAGTTCCTGCAGCACTGCAGTTTAGTGAGAACAAGCTGTGGCAGCCCTCATTTAGTGGGAGAGAGAGGAGAATAATGTCTTCATCTCACACAGAGAGTGATTATGGGTTGGGTTATCTCAGAAGTGTGAAGAAAACCCCCTCCAGAGCAGTCAGAACATCGCTGATTGCTGGCAATTTAACGGTGCATATCGTGGATTGAGTGCAGAGGAGGTTGTTGGGCGGGGGGGATATCTTCTTCGATTAATCAATTTTTAAGTGTTCTGGGAACTATTTTGCACGTTGGTGTCAGGGGGACAAGATAATTAAAGAAAATCTGCCTATCAGACAGTGATTTCTTCATTGAAAGAAGTATAACTCTTGGCTCATGAAAAAATGAGCCCTTTATACCAACTAACAAGTCATGTAAAATATTTAAGAATACCTTACTATGTATTAGGGTTTGTTGTGTTTTGTTCCAACTGAACTTGTCCCTTGTCCTATCCTCTGCCTCCAGTACACAAAGAACTCTTTATATTTATCTGTCAGATCTCATGTGTTGTCTTACAGCAACACTGGAAAGTCATTGTCCTTTTGCCTGCTGCCTGTTCTTGTCCTGACCTAACTTATATTTATACATGGCTTGCAGTTTGCATTTGCTCTGTTTGTTTATCTGTTGGATTTGTTTGTTTGTTTGCTCTGACTACCTGCCAGCTGCCGACTCTACCCCTGCCAGACCAATGGCTTAAGCCGACTTTTTATCACATCTGCTCAGCCTCAGGTTGTCTGCTGTCCTCATTCCAATTACAGTAGACACAAGTTTGCAGAGGAAAAAAACTGAACATAAAATGGAGAATGGCTTGTGTTAGCTTCTTAAAAGGTGCATCAGCCAAGGTTCACCTTTTACTTTTTCTTTTAAAGGAAAAAAAAGGAGTGTTGGGATGTGCACCATGAGTCAGCTTAAAGATCGTCCCTCTCACTCGTCAGCATCAGAAATGTCAGCTATAAAGAGAACAATTAATACTTCAATAAATTCAGGCTTGCAAGGGATTGCAGCTCAGGATTGGCTCATGTCAAAGTCTACAGCTGTACTGCTCTATTACCTGAATGTAAACCAGCATAGCCAACAGATGTGCAAGGAGGACAGAAGGCTAACGTTGCTAGCACTGCTAACGCACGCTGCACTCGGAAAAACAATTTGACATTGTTTATCTGCAGATGCTTTGATCCCTTGTTTGGTTGTGTTAAATGAATTGTGCTAAATTCAGACTGCTGCTATTTTTTTTCCTCTACCTTAAGACGAGTTGACCGGTATTAATTCACGATCGCATTTAACCGACAGTGAAATTAGTCGCCCCTAGTTCTGGGATAGCTTTACCTGTAGCAAAGTTGCAGAGTCGTCAATATGGCCGAAAAGGTAAGGTCATAAAGGTCTCAAAATTTGGCAAGAAAAAAAAAAAAAAAAAAAGGGAAAACCTCGTGTTTGTGATTATTGAGAATCACAGAATATTTAATGGAACGCCAATCGATAGGGTTCGGTTGAACTAGGAATTAGGTTAGAGGTCAACTCAAGGAGCATCCAACACTTTGGAAAGCAGTAGTTGTGCGTGTTGAAGAGGGATGGAGACCTAATAGTAGTAAGAGAACAAAGATCAAGAGGTCACCAAAATCCATAAAAAAATATTGAAGTAGGATGATATGAGTTTGAATTTCAAAGCATGCACACTTGTAGTTGTAAAGATCTCTTGCAATAAACTCCTCTGTTTTAGAGGAGGGACAAACAAACTTTTGTCCCTTTTCATCCAGACCCACTCTTTCTTTTTCTGTCATTTTCTTTTTTGATATGGATTTACTAAACTCTCTACTCTACAAAAAAGTGCGGTTTAGCCTGGACAACTAATAATTGTTGAACGCAATTTGAGAATTCAAAAGGAATTCAAAGAAAATGTGAAGGTCTTTTTGGGTACACCTGGTAGAAAGGAAAACTAAAATTATAAAGGGAACGCCTAAAACTATAACTCGTTGGAATACAAAACTAAATTCTTAACTACTTTAATGGTCAACAAAATACAAACTGAGGGTGTTCAGTTTAAACACAGTGAAAGGATACACTGCAGAACTTCAAGTTTTGTGTACTTTGCTATTTTCCTATGTTGGCTGGATGTGTGGGCAGACTAGAAAACGAGGTCCCGGCAGCAAGAGCACCTGATTGACTGATATGTGAATGCTGAGCTTTTACAGATATGGCGATCATTAGTTAAATTGCCTCAGCTCTTCACTCCCGCTTACTCCACTTAACTCTTTTCACATTTTCCAATCCAGGCGGTTCTCCTGCCTCTATGTAAAGTTTAGACTATGGAATATGGACAGTGCAGAGACACAATTTACAATTATATCATTACCATTGTCAGTGATGGCAGATCATTTATATTCAGTCTTAGTCTTCAGAAAAAAAATGCCAAGTCATTTTTGACCTTGGACCAACAGTCCAGTGTCAGTCAATAGAAACTCATTACATTTTAGTCATCACTTGAGTCAAACCGTTTCTAGTTTAAACTAATTTAATTTAAAAAAGCCTATCTGGAATAAGTCTCAAGCTGTACCAAGCTTTAACATGTAACATTTAATAGAATAAAAGCCTCCTTACTTCAAGAAACAGAACCACAATGGCTTCTAGTTTTCACTGAAATAAAAAAACAACACTCCAAACCTCAAAGGAAATTTAAACCCAATATGGATCAGTTATTATTCCCATTTTGTGAATGCTGTCACATCTATCGTTGATGGCTCCAAGTGGCATTCAGCTGTTTGTTGTGATTTTGTACATTTTTCCATTGGGAGCCTTCATGGCGTTGTATTTATTTTTCAGATTTCTTTGCACATTTTTTGGCTCTGGCGCACAGCTTGAATCTTCTTGTGTTAATGTGGATCTTATGTACTTTGTCAGTTGTGCAAGAGGGGGCTTTTACTCTGAAAGGTGTTGAAATTGAAAAGCACAAATCACAATTCAGGGCATGGAAATGTTACTTCGAGACATTTGTGAACAGAAACAGAGAGAGCATGAGGAACTGTCAAAGCTTGACTCGCTCTCCTTCACAACAACAAAACACGACTTCCACTGTACGCAACAGTCAACCCTGCATTGCACTGTCCGAAGGGCAACTGTATTCAATTAAGGCTGGAAAATACAGACAAACAGTCTGTAATGAGGGAGTATTGCCATATTAATAACATGCTCCACAAGCTAGTATATACATTCATTGTCGAACACACAGGAAGATGTTGCCCTTGGCTGAAGAAGGTAGATATTGGATACAAGTCTACCATTTATGTGAGGAATATATAAACTTTCAGTAAGTTTTATTCTGATTTCTTTTCACCAGCATCTTCTCCTGGCCTGCAAAATAGCTACCTTCTTGAAAAATAAAAGCTTGAGGGGGGTTTCATCTTGCACAGCTGAAATAAGGGTACAAAAACAAAACAAAACATCTCAAAGAAGACGAGCGAGTATGGTGATTTTGTTTTTTTTCCTCACTGGCTTGTAGTTGTATATTCTGCCATGGTCTAATGACTGTGTTGCACTCACCGTCCGCGACAAAATGTTCCGGCACGTGGAGCGTGACCTTGACGGTGAGAGGGCAGGAATCCTGCGTGGCATAGACAATGGCAATGGCACATGTGCTGATGGTGATCAGCGTCAGGGTGACCTTATTCAGAGGACTGTGTTGGTGCCCTAAAGGTGGAGAGAGAGAGAGAGAGAAAACACAAGATGAAGGTGAACAGCTTGACAGAAGCTTTTTTGTTTTTAACCGGGGTCTCCACCAAATGATGAAGAATGCATTTCATCTACATTTCCCACCTTTGCACAGCCACAGGAGGACACACACAAATCTAAATCCTCTACTTAGGGCCTATACCTTTTTGAAAGTGCAGCCTTTAAGCCCTGTTAAATCCTTGAAACGGCAGATAATTGAACTTCTGATTTATGAATCCAACCCAGATTCAAGTTTGGCCCGAGTGAGTAAAATATGACTTAGAATGCCTGTGCTCCAGCAGAACAGCCCAGATTAATTTGCCAGGGTGATATATGATCGTATTGCCACTGACAGGGTTATAGATTAGTTGTTTTGGTTGCCCTTTGGCTCTGTCGGGGGCTCCCATTTCCAAGCCAGAATATAGAGAATGAAATTAGCCGCTTAACCTCTGTCTAGTGCCATTTATCATGGGAGAGAAGTCGGCGTGTTTGAAGGGAGGTTTACCAGGGTGTAATATGGGGAAACGTAGAGATAGTGTTCGTTTAGAAATATAATAGTTTGAACTCGAATTTTACAGTTTGAAATGAATCGGCCCTGTGGAACCTCTGGAAAAAAATGTACTCCTGTTTTTGTTCTGACCTGGAAAAAAAAACCTCATACATCACAATGTCTTGGTAGCTGTAGGCTTCTGAAAGAAGGATTTTCATTTTTCCCCTGGAAGAGTGCTGCACACTATTCAGCCTGCACGATCAGCCTGCACTATCACTCTCACGAATCAATAGAGAGATTTAGTTCAAAATTGTGTAAATATGTTTCATTTAGATGAATAATGTTCAAAATTTTTTAATATTTTGAAAAAAAGAATTACAAATTGGGTTATATAATGATCGTAGAGAAAAAAATAACACAATAGGTATTGTATGTTAAATATGTACTGTGCTTGGTGGCGCCGATAGCGCAGCGGCAGCGCGCGCACCATGTTGCGAGGCTTTGCTCCTCGCGCGGGCGGCCCGGGTTCGCGTCCGGCCTGTGGCCTCTCTATCCACTGTCCTATCAATAAAGGCAAAAGGCCAAAAATAAACCTTTAAAAAAAAAAAATATATGTACTGTGCTAAAGTAAAATACAGAGAGCAAATGTTACCATCTATATTCCCAGTTAGAGAAAAGGTTAGTCATTCACTTAAAAAGCTAGAGAGCAGTTAGATACAGCTCAAGGTCAAAAGCAAGAAGTCAAATTCAGGACAGAGGTCCCAAGCGTTCTGAGTCACATATAAACGTATTGGGAAGCGACAGGAACAACAGCTTTCTACAGCAAAAGTGACAGTGCAGCTAATCCCTTTGGGGCTCGGATGGTGTCACTGGGCTTGTGAAGGGGTCCCTCAATTACAGTAAAAGCCCACTGAGTAGACAAAAGCATGTACACTCACGATTGCAAACACTTTATGGCTGCAAACTAAACACTCAGAGCATGCAGGAATACACGCAGAAACACTCAGAGCAAGTCATGTAGACACAAAACATCAACGAGAGTAAAGTCAAAATGTCCACCTTCATTTATTTCTCTATACACATCTTTTAGAGAGAGCGACCCCTTTTTACACGGGCTGTAACTTTTGCACAGATCACGCCTATGGGTTTTATGTCTCTCCCAGTCCTCAGCTCATGTGCTTTTTCAATAAAGTCTCAGTGAGAGCTGACAGTTCAGACACGGTTCCTTCAGTTTTTTTTGTTTGTTTGTTTGTTTTGTTTTTTTTTGTGTGTGAACAGTCAACCATTCTCTGTGAGGTCTTTTTTTTTTTTTTTAAACAAACACTTACCTTGCGGACATCATTCAGTATGAGAGTGGTTGAAGACTCTGAGGTCAGTCAGAGTTTTTTATTTTATTTTATTTTTTAAATATATTGAGGCTTATGATCAATATCATCGTTTTACAAAAAGTCTGAATAAACTAGGCGATGAACCAGTAAACAAACCCCCTTTGTAAACTTTAAAGACCCTATACAACAGTAAAGTCACTGTGACGAGGCTCTTAGTTTATATACCGTAAATTCCGGACTATAAGCCGCTACTTTTTGGTCACGGTTTGAACACTGCGGCTTTTACAACGACGCGGCTTATTTATGGATTTTTCTTGCGGGACAATGAGCTTGTGCCGCAAAAAACATTTGTCTTCGTCACATCGGATCTTAATATCAGTCATTTTGCGCTTCATGCACGCACCCTCTTCATGGAAAACACACAGAGAAATGCATATGATGCAGCTTTCAAGTTAAAGGCGATCGACCTGGCTGTCAAAGAAGCTAATGGAGCTGCTGCACGTTAAGTTGAAACTGACAGCGACAACGAAAAAGACACTGAGGAAGTGAGTAATGAAGTCATTCTGAGCCAGTGAATGGATGGACTTTTTCTTGTGAAATGTATTACGGTAATCTTTTTCATCAGCCGTGTTACAGACACTGTTTGATAAAGGACTTCATATTTGCGGATGTTACCGGTAGTACGTATTTACGGTAATTAAAAGTTAAAACAATGTTTTTGTGTCACGTCTTTCTGTGTAAATAGCTCTTGTTATAACGTGGACACCTGCGGCTTATAATCAAGTGCGGCTTATATATGTACAAATACATTTATTTACTTATTTTTAGCCGGTGCGGCTTATATCCAGGTGCGCTCAATAGTCCGGAATTTACGGTAATTTTTTGGCGCCCCCTGTGGACAAAGTGGCACATATTCTGTATTTGTTGATTTTGGCCGGAACGTGCACAAGTAATCTTTTATATTTAGTTCTTGAAGCAGTTGAATGTATCACAAATGATTAACCTTTGTGCTTTGGAATTTTTTTATTTTTTTTAAATTCCTGTTTCAGCAGTAGCGTGCTGTTTACCGCTTTAACTGACACCTACCCCGCGGCACCTTTTTCAGGCATCATAATGAACAATTAAAAAATAATCAATCTCTTCGCTGATTGTCTTGTTTGCTTTAATAGGTCATAAAGGCATCAATAATAATTTCTTGTGAACGTAATCGTCTGTTTCGTAACCAATAAAAAAACGTATCCCAGGAGCTTTAATCTCAATTGCACCTTATTCCTCGAAGCAAGTTAAATACGTTTGATATAATGTATGTGTAGTAATTTAAAGAGCTGAACATAAAGACACATGAGTAGAGCAGATGTTCGGAAATTGCTTGTGTTTTTATCTTCTTTCCAATACTGATTCAAACATTACTGTTATGTAACAATCATATCCGCTGCATTCAGAAGTTTTAGCTTAGTTTAAGGTTTTCCAAAACACCACTTGACCACATTTTAGTTTACATTACAAACTAAGCAGTAAATCAGAATTTAAAGCTCCTGTGCAGAACATTTGCTTTGTGTTGAATTTGGAGCCCCCAGTGGACAAATCAATACTTCTCTGCACACTTTTTATTTTTTTATATATATATTTTTTAAAGAAATACATACAACTTTCTTTCAGCAGAAAAATATAAAACATAAATCCTGTAAATTTTTTTCCCCAGGTGTTAATCACTTAATGCAACACCTTCCCCTCTGCAGAAGATGGAAGCATTATAAATGACAAAATAGTTCAATAGTTCCTCATTATGTTGATGGTCTTGTTTGCTTTTATAGGTTATAAAGAGGCACTTGTAAGTCCATTTAATAGCCAACCAAAAAATATGTGCAGGCACATGAAGGACATTTTCTTGCTTCCAAACTTTGCCACTAAAGTAAATTTTAAATGTAAGAGACCAAACAGGTGGGATCAGGGGGTACAGTAGTTTTAACTGCCAACACAAAAAGGATGAGACATTTATGAGCTGTAATAGTAATTGTAAGAAGATTAATATGTGAGGCATGACTTGTTCTCCTCTGACAAAGTACTGTATTAGTGTAGGCAGTGGACATAACAGGGACACATTGATTTCCATTATTTTTCAATCACTGCGTGAACTCCCAAGTGGACGGCCACATTCTAATTCTCTATTTCAAATTTCTCTTGGTCTCACACTCACTTACACACAAATACAAAATCCACATACAGCCCTCGATATCACATATCACAGTGTGGTACGAGAGGCTGAAATCTTGCTTCCTATCACAGTAATATGACTCATCTTTGCTCATCACTGAGCCCTCCATTTACATCGGCTCATGTATCTGCTTTGAGTGTCATTGAGCTGTGCCACTGAAATCACTTAAGACCCCACCGGGAATGTTCTCGACTCCTTCTTTCCAGCTATGCTTACAATTCCAAAGATGTCTTGCCTCATTTCACATAGCTATAGGTTGCCCCTCTATTATTTACGGTCATATTCAACCAGTGTACGGCTTGAATTCATTTGTTTTCGAAATGTTTTGTTGCATTTCCCATCTTTACTTTATTGCCTTCTCAGCCAGCATGCAGTGGGATAAGTGGGTTGCCCCCCTGTGAAGCTTAATGTCTTTCAAATGCAGCACATTTATAACTCAAGGAGGGACGAACAGCTGCATTTCCTCTCACCTTTGCTGCGCCTTCGTCCTCTGTGCTGCTCTGTGTAAAACTTCATTTGGCCGTCATCTTCAGGCTCCGACCCCGATTCTCCTTGAGGACCAAACACGCCTCCAGTTACTGGCAGTGAGAAGATATGAGAGAATATGTAAGAAGAAATAAGGGAGGAACAAATCAATGGTTAAAGTTAGTTCAGATCAAAATGTTCAGAAAGAAAAGATGGCAACTGTAAGTTTGTTCATGCAATCAATACCTTAAAACTCTGAAGAAAACTACATGAAAGCAAACGTGTGCTATTAAATTCTCTATGATACTGTACAACGGTTATTCATCACTAAATATGAGTTACAACAAAATTTGTTTAGAATCCTGACATCCAGTGGGAACAAACTGTTGAACATTTTGCTTGATTTAGAAGACATGCTCTGGTAACTTTCGCCTGATGGACGGAGGTAAAACAGTTTGTTAGAATGTTTATATTTCACTCGTTTTGCACCATATCCAATCATTTGTCTCTGCCAATACGCTGATGATACTCTGCTTCATGTTCCAGTAAAAAAGAAAAATCATTAACCATGCCTAACGACTCGCAATGGATAAGTCTGAGAAACTTGGGCTTGGATTAAAATGATGCGCGGACAAGGGCCTATCTTCATTATCTAACCCATTTTGCGTCTTTCCATAATTCACAGTTGCTCTACCCCTTTCAAAGTAATAGCTGTGCCCCTTCTAGTGTGGTTATATTTAGCCTCCATTTGGAAAGTAATGTTTTCCACTCCTCTCCACCCGTTCCCTTTTTTGCACTCACGTGTCCGCCAGTGTTGTTAATTTGTCAATCATTACCGAATCTCTGGAGCTCAGCTTACTAATCAAATTGGGTCCCATTCCCAGAGGGACGTGAATGTGTGCCTGTGTGTGTTCGCGTCCGTGCTTTAGTCAGAGTGAGGACGAGAGCAAGGCCGTGAAAGTTAAGAGGCTTTGTCTGTGCAGCCTTGCCACCGCAACATCAAAACACACACATCCCTGCTGGCTGCGCAGGGTCTGCCTGCAAGTGATAATTGCCAGGGATTTTAAAAGTGTTAAGCCACTGATGGATAAATAAGTCATCTGAAATAACCCCGCAAGTGTTGATGACTTTGCACTTCATTCTGAACTTGATATAAAGAAAATCTGTTTCCAAGGGACATTCTGCTTAATATGCACATTTGTTTTAATTCTCATAACGCATATTTTACACGTTTAAACGAGGTCGTTAGGCTCAATCGCACCCAAAAAGTGGATTTATGCTAATAAAATCGCGTCTCATTTCCTCATGGTTGTACATATATTTGGCTTGTATAATCCCAAGGATCACAGTGATTACACTTCCTAATCTCCCAGGGTGGAAAGGGGATATTGGACAGAAGGAAAATCAATGCTTTTCTCTTGGCAATGAAGGAGCCCTTAAGCAAAAATGGTTCAGTTGTTGACAGCAAATTAAAACAAGGAAGCATGGTTGAAGAACATTTCCAATTGGTAAGGTGAGTCAATACTCATTCACATGATGCGTTAGGACAGTTGGTAGTGATGGGGACAAAGAAGAGTGTTGATCCTTACAGGAATGACGACATGGCTACACTTTTAAGTGACTTCAATTGAATGAATAGGTTGTGATGATTTTATATTTCTGTCTGTTCTATAGTAATTAAGGAGCTTTAAATGACTGAATCAGGTGACTCAGACTAAAATTGATACTGAATTTCTCTCTTTGACCGACAAACGTAAAAGAGCCAACAGCGACCAAATTCACAATTTCTACACTATCATTTTAAATGCCTAAAAACATCTGCTGCAGTGTCAGAGTAACATGTATGGTTTTCTCTTTAAAGAATTGTATTATTAAACCTATATTTAACCAGGAAGAGAAACTCATTGAGAGGGTCCTAAAGAATATAGACAATTGAGTGTGGAGAGAAAACATGGTCGCATATTTTGGGGTTTTAAACAGAACGACAGTCCACAAGGGGGCACCAAAATCACACAAACTGAAAAAGTTCCTCATTGCAGCCGCTTTCAAAGCAAATAGACGCTAATAAACCCAGTGTTTTGGAAAAAAAATTATAGACAAGGTAAAAAAGAACAATCTAGGACATCATGCTATTTATATACCATATTCTCCCAGAAAGCAAGCGATCAACTAAAATAGTATTTAGCTCGTAGCTTTAGCATATAAGGACACTTCTTCAAGCTTTCAGTGTCATGATCTGTCCAGTTTGTACCCTCCCCCTTGTGTGTGTGTGTGTGTGTGTGTGTGTGTGTCTGCTCCTCCCGTGTCTCCTCGTCAGGTCTTGAGTTGTTGCAGGTGTGGTCTCCAGGTGTAACTCCTCACAATCAGCCTCAGCATATAAACCGACTCTCTCCACCCGGTCGGCGCCGGATTATTGTCTAATCAGCATGGTATTGTTCTCCGATCAGTCTCGTGTATTTTTTGGATTCTTGTTGTTTGATGTTCTCCCGTGTACTCACCTCGTGTTTATTCATACCAGCTCCCTGCGAAGACTCACCTGCTCCCCCGTCGACCTGTCGTCAGCTGTTCCTTTCATCTGTGTTTCGCCTCACACGTTCGGGATTTTGGATTCACCGGGACTGTCACTTGGATATAGATTACTGCATCGTTCATGGACGAACTTGGACTTCTTGCACCCTCATTACACTCCTCGTGTTTAATTAAATTTGTTGTTAAAAACTTTTTTACTGTCTCTGAGTCGTGCGTCTGGGTCCACCATTTAGTGAATCGTAACAGAATAATCCGGACCCGACTGGGTGGAGAGAGTCGGTTTATATGCTGAGGCTGATTGTGAGGAGTTACACCTGGAGACCACACCTGCAACAAATCAAGACCTGACGAGGAGACACAGGAGGAGCAGACACACACACACACACACACACACACACACAAGTGGGAGGGTACAAACTGGGACAGATCATGACATTCCGTTTGTGACCACTTTGACGCCCCCCTGTGGACACAGCAGAACCTCTTGTCTCGTTATCTCCTCCTCTTCAGTGTTTTCTCAGCATACATCACATCCTGCTAGTAGCCTAATAGTAGTCATTTTGGTCTGCCTAGTAACCATGAAAAAACTCCTCACTGGAGCTGTAATACAGCCTGGTAAAAAAATAATCCAAAGAGGTAACATGAGGACGCTCCATCAGCCTGTTTTTTATTCATCGTGTAATCGATTCTTTTCTTCTGCACTTCATTCCTTTCTTATTAAAAAACTTTTATTGCCAACCATGGAGCAACATATTTCCTCTTCCTTGTTCACTGGCCACAGTCATAATTCTTGAGCAAATGCCTAGCATTGCAAGTAAAAGCCCCCCTTTTACTCACTTCATAAACATTATGTCCTAAAAATCGGCCCGCACCATAAAGATTTTAGACATGATTAAAAGTTCTATTAAGCCTGTGTAAAATTGCCCAGGGAAAGCTGTAGTCATTCTTTTGGTCGGCTGCACTTAAACAGGTTGAGAGTCGAGAGCTGGATTTGGAGCGCGAGACTCTGGCGGTATTTGGAGAGTGGAGCCAAGGCAATGTGGTGTAAAATTGGTTCTGAATTTATGCATCGTGTTAGAACATGCCCAGAGAGGTGACAGATGGAGGCAGAGACAGACTGAGAATGAGAGATAGAGAAAGTGAAAGTTGAGGTAATACATCAAAGAACAACAAATTCACAGATCAGCCTCAACACATTCACATTGCTGAGAAAAAAAAGATGTCACTTTTAACACCTCTATAGAAAAAGGTTTAATTGTTGAAGCACTGTTACACATCACTTTGCCAACATGTTTTCATGCGAGGTGCTATTCATAAAATGAGTGTGAAGATCTGCGTACAATCAAGAGTTTCGGTTCATGTTCAAACTTTCTCCACAAGATATTTTTCTTCTTCATTTCACTCGGAATTTCTTTTCAAAAATTTGCAGTTCCCTTTTGAATATTGTGTGGCTCAATCTTTATCTCACCAATAAAGGCACCATTCAAAGGCAGTTTTTTTTTTTCTCTCTGCTTTTTTCCTCTTTCAGGATCTCCAATCACTATTTACCTTCAGTGTGTTCAGCCTTCGGTCTAATCTTGAAATTCCAGATATCTGCATCTCAGCTTTGAACACTACTTATTAAAATAAAGACAACCAAGAACCCTCAGTGTTCTTCGAGCAGCCTTTACATTTGATTTGGACCTTGAAAAGACTTTCATAGCGGGGAATAAGTGCCTCTGATTAACAGACAAACGTCTCAAACTGTGCAAGTAATTCAATAGTCCTTTCTGAAGATCAGCGTCTGATCCTACATTGCCAGCTTCCAGAAATAAACTGTTTCAAAAAAATGACGCTAGTTTTAGAAAACGACGGATCCTGCCTTAAATCTTCGGTGCTCAGACCCTTGGTTAGAAATCCATACCCTATACTTCTTACAAAGATACACAAGATAAACATCATATATGAGAAAGGAATAAGAAAACTTTAACGGTTTTTTTAATTTTTTTTTTTTTTAAATCTAAGATGTGAAGCTTTTTTTATGCTTGTGCTGTCTTTAAAATACTGTCACCCAGCAACAACGGCTGTATTTCAAAAAGGGCCCACTGTCATCAGAGGTTGAACTCAGGTATACAAGGGAATATGATGTAACTGAGGCTTTTTACAACTGTGGAAGTTATTTATAAAATCTTTCAGAGACTGGTAGTGAGTGAGAAGAGGCAAGGATGTGCTGTTACATGACTCCTGAAGTGTTAATTCAATTAAAGCTGGGATCATATTTTCAGCTTGGCAACGATCTGCTAACTTATTTTTGGATATGTTCATCAACCCTAAACCCCTCAGAAGCCTCTCTATGAAATGAGGACAGGCTAAAGTGTCCTCACTTTGCAAGGACATCCTCCACTCTGAAGGTCTCAAGTATAAACAGCGTGCCACGGAAATAGAATGTTAATACACAGAAGATGCACGCCATGTCAGTACCATTTACACTCTGGGCCTGACTTTACACACATGAAAGCGCAGCACAAATTAGCCTTCCATTAAATCTGCACTTTCCACCTGCATCGAATTAAGGCCTGATTTGCGAAGGCACGAGCTAATTGCACGAATCAGTAATTCGCACTTGCCGTCTCTGTGCTTTGTTGTGACGCTGTCAGAGAAGTCCACAATGACAAAGAATTGAATTCATCTCAGTCTTTTCAGGTTTGTTAATCGGTTCAGTTGAGATGCACACTTGAATTTCATTACGGTGAAAAAAAAGGAAAGATTTGCAAAATAGACACTGCCTTAAATGCAAAAGAATTATCAAGAGAGAGCGGCAGCGCATTAACAGCTCAGTGAACATCAAATTCAATTTCACGTTTGATAACTGCACAGATACATCTCTTGTAATGTTCTTTGAGGACATTTTTTAAGACCCTGACCGATAAATTGGTGGACAAATCTACAAATCAACACCAGCTTGTTGAGTGACTATTCATATCGGCTATTTTATTGCCGGTATGCACCGATAAGACTACATTTATTGACCAGTCAAATAGCATTTTAATTACAGTTTCATTTGACTGTAGCGGTTCTCCTTCACCAGTAGAGTATGGGGCGGCTGTGGCTCAGTCGGTCATCTCTTAACTGGAAGGTTATGGGGTTCAATCCCCAGCTCCTGCAGCCAAGTCCGATTTGGCAAGAAACTTAACCTCAAGTTTGGGCAGCGGCATATAAATGTGTATGTTTGGGATAAGTCTCTTTCCGTAGCAACTGCTGTCATCTGTGTGAGTGGGTGTGAATGTGTGGGTGTGACATGCGGTGTAAAAAGCACTTTTGAGTCAGAAGACTAGAAAAGAACTACAGAAGCTCAAGTCCAATTACCGTTTCAGATACATCGGTATTTCAGTGCAGCTCCTTTGCACATTTCGCTGTGGAGTTCTCACATTCTGTCTGTGGACTCATTGCCAACTTTCCTTCATAACACCTCTGTATTTTGGCCCTACAAGGAAATTGAACGCACCTCCCGCCTTGAGCCGACTGAAGGTCTGACTTCTGAATTGTGTTGTACATGATTCTGTACGTGTTCTATGAATCCCTTCATCTGATGCAAAGACTTCATATACAGAATTAAAGATACACTTTGCAGCCTTTAAGACTCTCTCACTCAGGCCCCATGTGCATTTTGTCGTATTGCTCCTCCAGTAGTGGCAAAGAAACCTATTATGTGTATCAAGCTTAATGAAGCCAGAGGAAAACAAGTCATTTGCATGATGTCTCCTTAAATACTTTCACAGAAAGGGGAGAGTAATGTTTCGCTGATCACACAAAAGAAAAGGTGTGTTGACAGATGCTGTGTGAGTGTATTTGATCCATGGCAGGTGAATTGTGCTCCCAGGCTAGGGCTCAGGTTTGATAAATAGCACACAGAAGAATACGTCTCAAACAAGGTGAAATAGTCTTTGGAAAACTGGCCCTAGGTCTTTTCTATTTCACCGCTCCACCACATTTCCTCCTCTTTCAGTGTATTTTCTTTGTCTTTATCTTGCTTCTTTTTTTTTTTTTTTTTTATAAACTCCCACAGCGGTAATACCTTCAAAACTGAGACCCATAAAACATCAACTCCCCGAACGCTGAGGCTAAACTGCAGCATGTCAGTGCTACAAATTTCAATTACCAGAGCATACCCATCTCATTTTTACAGTCCCCCTTTCACAGTCCTGAAGTCCTTTGGATAATTTCAGAGTCCTTTCGGGACTATTTCCACTTTCCCAAAACCTTCCTTTCCAATTTCCTCTGTTTTCTTACAGAACAATGGTACTCAGGCGAATCTCCGCCCCCTCCACTAAACATCTCATGTATCTACAGTTTCCTTTTTAATGCAATTGAAGTGTTATAAATACCTTCAATCTACAGCTCAGAGTTTGTAAAACTGGAAAAGAGATACATAATTCATTACTACACTGCTCTCAGTCTCCTCGTCTGACTTTTTGATTTCAGCAAAGCAAAGGGACCTGCTGTCATCATTAACATTCTTCTCACCGATGACAACAGAAAATGTTTCTGTGCATAAAAGACATATTCTGTCAGACTGGAAATTCACACTTTACATCAATGCTGGGCAGGAATCAAATCACAGACACAGACAGAAAGGAATGCATGTCAGTAAGTTTACTGGGCAAGGAACAAAACAGTATGTGATGTGTTATATACTGTAATTATCAGCATGTACAGTATGTAGTAGGAACTGTAAAATCCAGACTATAAGACAGGGGCTTTGTTAGGTATATTGACTGTTGCTTCCATGTGGAGTTTGCAAGATTGCTAGGTAGAGGTTGTGAATAACAAACACAACCTGTCGACTTATGGGCCCAGAGTACTGCTGCTCATCTCTGCTGGTCACTTGTTGTCTTTAATAGAGGAGGTTATTCGATAAAGCACCCCACAAGGTTGATTTACTTCACAGTACAGCTCCATTTTCTTTAGATTCATGACTTTGGGCGTACCTGTTATCTAGTGGTTAGAGCATGTGTCCCAGGTTTATGGTTTAAATCCGACCTGTGGCTCCTTACCCACATGTCATTCCACACTCTCTCCATGGTTTCTGACTCTGTCCACTGTCCTATCTTTAAATAAAGGCATCGAAAAGCCCAACTATTAATATCCAAAGAAAAATAATGAGGGAGAAAGGCTGTTGAATTTCAGCGTAGCGGCAGTGTGTGTGTGTGATGGTGGCGGCTGCGCCTGCTGTCGTGGCGGCAGGTGTCAGGAAACGGTGAACTAAAGCTGTGCAGTGGAAAATAAATATTCAAAAGCTATAATATAAGACCCTTAATAAAACATAATTTGAATTAAATGAGCGAATAACAGTATCATTAATTGTGGAAAAAAAATTGAAATATATTTTTTAAGTTGTAATGTTTGATATTTGTCATCATAATGCAGTGTGGTTAGAGCACAGGAAGATGGGAAATAATCAGGGCTGATGTTGATTAAAAGCTTAGTTTTGGCCTGAACGCTGTGCCAATCACTGGTCCCAAGAAACAAGCTAAATTTATTTACAGAGGACTAACAAGCCAAACAAACATACATTCAGTATTCACAGCAGGTGAATTACTGCCCGGCTGGCTGTCTGGTTGTTAAGTGGTGCCAGAGTGTGTGGCCGTGCAAGGAAGGCAGAAATTAATAGTGTATGGATTGTACAATAAATTATAAATCGGGGGTTAGCTTCAGAAAGCAACCATGGAGTCGAGCTGCCAGGACACAAAGTCCTCAGGAACACTTCAGCTGAGGGACGGTTTGGCAGCGAATTTCCAAAAAGCACACTGCCCAATCAATAGGCCGCTGTTTGGATTAATGTGTATAATAATGTAAATTTTAAAACATTAAATTGCTCATTTAGGTGGGGGGAAAAACGTAATTTTAATTGTGGTTATAGTCGATAAAACTTAGGTACGCTAACATTTTGTCAGTTATACTCATATTTCTTTTTATCTGCATCATTGTACAAAAAAATAATGGTGATGGTGTCACAAAATGGCAGGCTTAGTTATTGTTGGGTTCAAAGCGCACATGGCTTCCCTAAAATTTCTCCATTGGTCCCACAAAAAATTAACAAAACAATTAAAACCCAATAAAAACATCAAACTAAGCAGATTACAACAACTCTTCTTTGGACAAAGGCTGTCAGGATGGTCTGCCAGCGGGGCACAGCTAGCTTATCAGTAGCTGCTAAGCTTGTTTTTTAGGAAATAATTCCTTTGGTATTCAACTTCCCCAGGATTATTTTTTAAATATTGAATAATATATAGATGTTTCAGTCTCTCCAAATCAAATGGACTAAGTTTTATTAAGTGGACAACACTGAATAAAACTGTTAAAACCAACACATTCTCCGACCCACTTTGAAGGAGCTAGCTAGGCTGCGAACAGCATGCGGCATGAATCCGAAGCAAAGGATTGTTTAGCTGAGGCTTTGTGTTGTGCCACCAAATTTGATTAGAATGACTCATTTATAAAAGGGTACAAAGGTGTTATAATTGTAGAGGAAATTTCACACATGAGGGTGAATAATAATGTTGACGTGAAGACTGTTTTGTGTGACAGGTGGCTTTTACATTACAATGTGTTATGTTTATAATGAGTGTCTGTGCCTGTGTCTGCACTCTCATTTAATTTATGCAAATGTGTGCATGTGACTCCAACTGCTTTCACACAACTTCAATATGACCTCACTGACTTTTGTAACTGTCTGAGCGAGACAAACTGCTTTGACTTGTCGCTGTTCGACTTCAAGCTCAATGTCAGTCCGTATTTGTATACTGCACTGTTTTGTATATGCATATTCAACGTGCGTGTGTGTGTGTGTGTGTGTGTGTGTGTGTATATAAAGTACATCTTTGACAATGTGTTTGTGAGTAAATTAAGCTGACAGCAACACCAGTCCCCACATGGCTCAGCAACTGGTAATCACATTAAGGCACAGCTGTATTCAGCAGTCAGGCTTTCTGAAACAGGCAAGTTAAATATGTTCAACTCAAAGCCAACACAAACTGACATCTACATCTTCAAACAGGAGTAAGAGTATGTAAATGTGTCATCTATAATGCACCGACAGCATCTGAGAGCCTGTAAGAGCAAATTTGGGAAGTTGTATTCATTCACTTGTATCTGGGGAATTAAAATTAAAAATGTATGTCAATGGATTTGGAAACCAATTTGCAAATTAAGTGCATCCACTAATATGCTAACTTCAGTTGTTGGGTCGCTGGCCCTTTAAGATAGACTTTTTTTTTTTCCTAGCCCGTCAACTTCAGTGTATCTGATGGCTGTTGAGCTGCAGGCTGACGTTGTGTCCCATTTCTACAGTCTTGCACCTTAAGAACAAGATCATCAAGATCATATAAAGTTTTAGGACCCCTTTCATTCTTCTCAAACTTTTGAGTGAGTAAAAACAAATTAATTAAAAGTGTATTACTTGCCCACATAAGACTCCACCATCTCGTCTGACTTTCTTCGCAATTAATATTTGTATATGTCAGGCCATAAAGGACGCACCAGATGGATCCTTTGTGGTCCAGGGAAAAGAAGGAGGAATTTGTTGGCCATATTTGAAGGAGCCTTTGAAATGAGCCGCTGTGATGCCATCGGTTTCGAAAGGATGGAGCCCCTGCATCGGGACACAGCTTCCGTTTGCCACCTCAAAAGACACATTCCCACTTTCCAAGGTCCTTTATCAAGCTCCACCTCTACACCAGATGCCCTCGAATTTCCTCCTTTTCTCCATCTCAACACCTGTTCCCTATTCTAATGAGCCCATAAGTGTCCTGACCTTCCCTACACTGCTGACCCATCTCCGCTACTGTAGACTCTTTCCATTGTTTGTTGATTGCCATCATTAGTACTGCCTTGTTGCTTTTCGTTGCAGGAGTAATTTTACTAAGTACTGGACCTAAACTGCCAGCCTTTCTTTTTTTAAAAGCTTTCTTTCATTCTTCTATATCAATAAATGCTTTTAAGGCAGGGTTGGTCTTTTTCTCCAGTTGCACTTTTTAAGATATTGGTTGAAATTGTCTTTTTAACTTTAAATGTTAATAATTCATGTGTTCTGAAAAAGAATCTCTGTCATCTGTAGCAGTTTGTAAACCTTTAAAAAACTTCCACCAATGTCTATATTGTCAAACTTTTGCCTAAATATGGACGACACGTATTGTTAAAAAGGAGCTGTGAAAAAAAAGCTGTGTTCCAGTGATGACAATAACTAACCAGACCTATTTCTGTTTTTGTAGCAGGGTGTTAACTTGTTAATTTAAGCTGTAAAAACGGGCTGTGGTGTGTATGTGACTTCATGAGCTCGTGGAGTGAGTCTCAAATTTATACTCGACCAACTGCAGGATTTTGCACTTCTGCATTGGCTTTAGTTTTCAAGACCGGTTCGTAGTTTCTGCTTGGTGTTGATCTGGATAATCTGTCTTCTTTTAAGCTCCTGCAAGGAACTTTTGGGTTTTGTTCATTTTGATGCCCCCTGTGGACAACGAGGTAAAATGAATCTGTTTTCTGATCTTGTCCTGTATGCGTTTAAGTTGCATTGTATAATTGACAAAAAAAAGGAATTTAAAACGGACACTTCTCAGTGATAATGGGGTTTGCTTGTGTAGGCCATATAGAGGCCCAAACACTGGGACAGAAATTGGGAAAAAAAGCTCTTGGGTGTTCTGCATCCTTCGCCAGGAATCTGTTGCAGAATGACATGAAACTGTGTGTGTCCATAAATGTGTTTAAATCTAAAATGAAAGACCAGGAAGCAGATTCTTTTGATTGTCTTTATGGTATTTTCAACATGACTGCTTGAACTAGTGACTTCCAGATTCTACTAATAAGTGGTTCTCATTTTAGTGTTTGGTGAATTGTACTTTGTGTGGGACAAACCTGGTTAATAAACAGTTAAATAACAACAACAACAATAATAACTAAATAGCACTTATTTGTAAAAAAAAAAAAAAAAAAAAGACCCAAATGTTGGCCCTATGCCACCCCATGGTGTCTTTACCGCTGCACGAGCTGCTTAATAAAAGGTGAGAAAACAACATACAACCAGGTGCAGTGGGCCACTGCATCTGTAATTACCCATAACAAGCTGTCACGCCTGTTCGGCAATCGTGTATCTAAAATCCATAAAGTGGCTCACACACACACTTACCCCTTACTTATTAGCTCCAAATTGGCGGGTTTGCTCTTGATGCAGAAGGGATACGATAAAAGAAATATAGAGGTTAGTGAATAAATACCAGGCCCACTTGAGTACAAAAGCCAAGTGGTGCCTTGTTAGGCCTCCCACCTTTTCAAGTCCTTCCTCTCCCTTTATAAAAGGGAGCGACTCATAAATTTCAGTTGTAAAATGTGTCAGTGGTGCTTATACTGTGATGCCCCTCTGTAATAACTTTTCAGCATGTCCAGGTTGTTTATGTATAATAGGATTGTGTTTGTGTGTGCGCAGACTAGAAAAAAAAATACAAAGTGCAACAGCAGAGTGAAGGAGTATTGATTGGGATGCTTTAGGATTGGCAAACAGAGCAGCAGGAAACTAAGAAGAGGAGACAAATGAGTGAGAGACAGAGAAAGACAAGGGGAGGTAAACCACCGTGACTAACCTGCGGGTATCCTTAAACAATATATGCAGCTTCAAATTCAGAAAATAAACAAAGACGGAAAGAAATCAGAATCCCCATGTTGGGATGTAGTATGGCTGTAGATGTACCGCCGCAGGCCTAGCTTCCAGATCCCTACCCCTCCAGGATTTCTTTGTTTCTTTCTTTGTGTTTGTGCTTGCTAAATAATACTACAAAACACACTTCTCCTCAAATCATCACAGAGTACAACCAACAATGATTACCAATTCTGATATATCTGTTGTTCATTGTTTATTTTTGTTAATAGTTTGGCCTCAAAAAAAAAAAAAAAAAAAAAAAAAAGTAAAGAAATGAAGATAGAGTCTTTTTCAAAAGCCTAAAAGTGGCAGGCAGGAAGGTCGGACCCAAGCACAGAGTACAGGCACATTGTTTTTTGAATAACGTGACATAAAGGCAAACTAGCATGATTTTGAAAGTAGCGTTTCCTGAGTGCTCTGGCTAAACTCACCCCCTCCTCTCTGTGCTCCCTCCAAAGCCACGCCCCCTTCTTACATGCACTTAATTGAGACTATGTCCTCATGTCTCAATGAGAAGTACACTAATCTTTACCATAATACACAAAAAAAGGGGATGTTTTACCACTCACCCCGGCCAAAAACAAACTCAAAGTATAAACTGTTATCTGCGACACGCTTTGAGTGTGGGCTAGTGGACACAAAGAGCAGAGAGACAGGGAGGCGTGATTGGTTTATCAAATTGGTACCTCATTCTAAAAACTCTAAAATCTATCTATTGTCAGGCACCTGAGCAAGTTTGCTCAATATTTTAGACTGATAAAAAGATAGAAGATCACTCTGCAGGAAAGTCAGGTACCGTCTACCTCACAGGGAGTTAAAAGGTCAGAATAATGTAGATGTAGCTCCAGTAATGGAAAAACCATGCTGTGGCACGGTATTATAAAAGCAGTCCTAAAATGAAAAGACAGCCACTGCAGGGAGGCTGACATTAGACTGGTAAAGAGAAAAAAAAAAGATTTCCCATTTCATTACAGCTATCTTTCAAAAGAAATAGAGACAGATGTCCTTTTAATACAACAGGTAATGTTTTTAATAATCCTAAAAAGATTACAGCACCTCGGGCTGTATCAAAGTCTGTGACTCAAACAGAGGATAAAAGGGCGATCTATCACTTTAGGGGACCTTGTCCTGCACATTTAAGCCATGACTTATAAAACGAAACAAAATCCTTCCATACTCTAAATGTCTAACATGTGATGTCTAGCAGTGAACCGTTGGTGTGAAAACTGAAAAAAAAAAAAGGCTGTTATTCCACTGGTTGTAAATAGCATCATCTGACACCTACCCACTGATAGAGTGAAGGAAATGAAATGACTCATAAAGTGATAGTTAGTATTATCACTGATGGTCTCATTAGTTTTTAAGTCTTCGAGAGGCTTCAGTGTTACTTCCTGAGAGTTTCATTACAAATAAAATCACCCAAATAATCAACTTATTTTGAATGTAATAGTCTCAATTGGATGATGCATCGCTTACTGATGTTCTATTTGGATCTAAATCTCTAAAGACGAGGTGGTCTACATATAAAGGCTGTTAGTTTTAATTACTCTATTTAAAACAGTTCGCCTCAGTGTGTCTCTCAAAACAGAGTCAAATTATCTGGAGTCAAATTTGTAATTCAAAGGCAATGACATTCACAAGCAGTGGATGTAACCATTGATAGACAACCTCCTGTGTTCATGGAGGTTAAGATCTGCTTTCTATGCATGTGATTTGTCATTTATGTTCTGGTTGGACCTTTGAATTATTCATTCAGTTTATTTGACTCGGTTATTTCCATCAATGACATAAGAAAAAAAAAAGAAAAAGAAAAATACACTCAATCCAAAAAACCATCACCTGTGTCTTGAATGTAAATGGCACTGCTGTAGGCGACATCAGAGACTGTCCCCGCACACTTTGACTCAAAGTATCAAAGAGCGTTGTCCGGACCAAGCGCACTATCAACAGATCAGACTCAAAGGTGGCATGTAAAGAACCATGCTGAATTTGCCAGCAGCAAATTGAACCGCCGCAACACGAGGCTGTTTATCATTGCTTATAAAAAGGGACTGGACATGACCTGCATCTAGTTAATGCCAGGCGGTCACACATGCAGTCAAACCCAGTTTGATAAAGGATGTGCTGCATTAATGAAATGTGGGACAAAATGTATTGTTAGTGCAAAACACTCCGCTGTATCATAGAAGTTATGTTTGTGTACGCGTAAATTCTGCATCCAATTACATTGTGCTGACAAAGGTGTTTACTGCCTGCATTCTTTTTCCCAGGAAATAATTTACTCTATCCAATTAAATGAATGAAGTCACAGGGAAAGGAATGGTAGTAGCTGTTGGCTTCGCCATCACGAGCCATTGACATGCTGTGTGGACAATTCAACTCCAGAGCACTGCTGAGTTACCATTTAACAAGGCATGTAACCCTTTACTGCAACTATTTAGTAGCCCAACCACTCATCTTTCCAAAACAAATTACATATAATATCTGATGTTTCTTTTGCTTTATTTTAGTGGCGCTCAGTGTAAGTTTATCTGTCTGTTTATATTCTCGCACATGTTCACTCCCTCTCTCTCTCTTTCCGCCATCTCCCTGCTATGGTGATCAGCTGATTTGTGGCGTTTACTCTTTGAGTAACAGTCCAACCACATTCTGCCAAAGCCTCTCGAAATCAATCATCCTGCCGCGGTAAAATGATCGAACCTGTTCTCTCTCTTCCACAGTCAGTTTGTCATTTCAGTGGGATCGCTGCGACCCTCGTCCATTCCATCTCCACAGAGTTCAGATGCAGCCTTAGAAACCCACTCACCCAATCACATCCTGCATTCTTCCACCACACCACCAGTGTCTGGACTCCAAAGGCGGAGTATCCTATCCGTCTGTCGACCTTGCTAACACTCTGAGTGCGTGAAGTCGTCATGAAGAGGTCTATTCTCCAAAGACATTGCACATTTAACTTTTCCTAAACAGTAAGATCAATAATTAGGAGACTCTATCTTAAGTCTCTCCTGATTGAAATACAAATTCAGTATATCCCACAGAATGCTGCTGTTCATTCATGAAGTGGTTGAGCTCGGGCAGAGTGGAGGTGGTGGGAGTCATCTATTAAAATAGGTGAACACACTTAACACAAACGCACCTCTCATCTGTTAATACTGACATTGGCATGTCCATCCGTCCTCCTAACGTTTCCTTACAGCAGTGTGTGTCTGATCTTTTCACAACACTAATATAGCTGCATTTTAAAATGCTTCACTCAGTGTTCCGTTATCACAATGGGCGATCTGATTGCAGACAAGCCGGCTTGGCAATGACACAGCAGGTCCAGTGGAGAATGACTGGGATTTTTTTCTTTGGGAGGATCAGGGACAAAGTACTTTTCAATCAAAAACTTGCTGTGGAAGCCCTATAGACACACAACCATACATTTCACTTTTCCCATGATAATGGGGAAATTTCTCAAATTCTTGAGAAAAAAAAAAGTTAAAATGAGACTGGATTTTGATAAAACAGACAATTTTCTTGTTGTCGTTGAGTCCTAAACTAAATGGATGCACGCCTCTTTGGTCTTCTGGACTTTACTGATACATTCATTATCAAAGTCTTTGACTGATAGGCTAGTTACCAAATCTCCTCATTATGAGGATACAGAACATGTTATTTAGTCTGCAACAGTTGCCTTGAAAGCACATTTGGCGTTGCTTACGAGTTCAACGAAAAATTCATGATGGATTTCAGGGGTATAAGGAGAAAAAAAGTAGCGTTCAAAAGAAGCAACTTCACTTGTAACCTGCATCAACTCTGCACAGCTAGCAACACTTTCTAAAGTACATTCTGTTTGAGGAGTAAAGGATCATCTTCGCAGCGGCTGCTCCAGAAGCCGGGCTGACTGAGACAGACGGGGGATAAACCGGAGGACAAGGGCTGGCGGTTTGCTCTCCTCCATGTGTCAACACCTGCAGCATTCTCAGTCACTGCCACACATCTTCAAATGAACTGAAAAATGTTTCCACATTACCAAGTAAGCAAAATGACTTGTTTCATAGAAAGAGTCCTGAAGTCCAACGGACAACCTCTCCCAACAGACTTCAAACATCTATTCTTCTGTTAGGTGGTGGTGGGGCGTGCTCACACTCTTTTAGTCAGCTAGGCCCAAGTTCGACTTGGTTGAATGCACCCCATTAAGTTTGGAAAGAATGAGAGAAGTCATAGCAGGGGTTTGAACCGACGACTCCCCGACTTCAAGTACAGAGCTGTAAGGAAGCATTACTTTTTTAATTGGCTAACTGAGGTGCCATTCCGGAGCTCTGAGTGCAGCCGCCATGTTGATGTCTTGGAAGACAAATGAAGTGTTTCATGAAATACATTGTTGAAAATTTGAAGCAATCTCAGGACCTATATGGATATAAAGTGTTTTAGATGAATAATCATTATACTGAATATTATACCGTTAAACTGAAAATATTTGGAAATGATCACAGACAACACGATGTATGACATGGGTTAAATGTACACACAGATGTTGAGTACACAATTGTTGGTTTAAGAACACACCACAGGGCCAACGGATTACTAACATTAAATATCTTCAAGTTAAAAGATCCAACAAACAGAAAATGTGAAGTATTAAACTAACATCAGCCTGGGCTTTACTTTGACTTTGTCCCTGACGTGCATTAGTGATGAAACATGAAAGACTACGGTGCACGGAGGCAGTGAGAATTTGTAACCATGGTGCAGTACATATTTGCAGAAAAGTGATCTCTATTTGTTTCTCATGGCGTCATAAACACATATTTTTTGTTCTCAATGGACTTTCTACATTGCTGCCTCAATGCAGCCATGACAAAAAGAAGACTGATTAACATCATGATGGAAATAGTTTCATTATAAATGCATCGTTTAAGAATGTGTTGAAATGAGATGTGTCTCCTGAAGGATTTCTTTAGCATCATTTAAAAAGTATGCAACATGAATTAACCAAATTAAAGGCCATGAAAGGAACAGATTTGGTCTGATAGAACTGTATAGTTACTGTATCTTTGTTGCCCCCTCTCTGTATACATATAGAACAGTCACACACTGCTGTGCCTTGGCAGATCAGCTGTATGGCACGTTGTGGAGAAGCCCCTGGGCTGCAGTCCCCAAGCTGTAATCGCCGTGTTTTGTCTGCAGCGAAGATTGAGGACCGCTGAAATTGAAGCCGAGCACAGAATGAATCCAAGCACCATGGATCAACACACACATGCACACATTCTCTGCCTCCCTCTCCCTGTTTCTTGCACATCTCTATACACACACACACAC
Source organism: Symphodus melops (assembly GCF_947650265.1). Taxonomy (NCBI): domain Eukaryota; kingdom Metazoa; phylum Chordata; class Actinopteri; order Labriformes; family Labridae; genus Symphodus; species Symphodus melops. The sequence goes on along the minus strand of NC_136706.1, from coordinate 3,906,448 downwards.
ACACACACACACACACACACACACACACACACACACACACTACATGGAGCACAACTACTTTCATGTGCTACTTCAAAGCGTCAATTAAACAGGAGAAGAGCTGGATAATAACCATAAGGTTATCCTCATCGTAATGAGCCAAAGTATTGGTTGTGACACATCAAAACAGCAGCACAGCTTCTAGCCAGCACATGGAAATATATCCCCGACACAGCAGGGAGCAGCGTGCATGCCAATGAGGTAGGAACTTTTTAAAGGACATATCTTAATGCAATATGACAAAGCTGTGATTTGTTAGGACTTCAAAGAGTTCTCCAGACTTTTTGCCTGTGAGATAACGACGATGCTTTTCGTTTTGTTCCCCTCGTTTCACAAAACAAATTCTCTAAGCTCTTTGTTTATCTGTGTGAGTTTTGACAGAACTGTGTTAAGAAAGTACTTCTTGTATGCTTAAAACATGGTTGAGGTATGTTTATGTATATTTGACCATTGAGGCTCAAGGTAGAGTGAGGCAGCTGTTTTGGAGGATAGGTGGGTTTATGCCCAGAAACTTTGGAAATATTTAAAAATAATAATAATGATTATAATAAAATAAAAGAAAAACTGTCATGTTTTGGGATTTTTGTGCTTCCCACGTGTGTTGTTTTGTTTTCCGTGTCTGTCTGCTCCTTCTGTGTTTCCCTTCCCCCCTAATTATCCTTGGGTTCAGGTGCGTTCCACAGGTGAATCCATAGACTGTAAAAATAATGGACGGGACAAGGTCCCCTGTGAAGTGAAGCTTTTTTTTTTAGATCGCCCCCTACTGACTGGCTGCAGTATAGGTCATAAACCCCGCCTCCTCAATGATAACAGACGGGACTTGGGTCAAACTGTTAAGTTAAAATACTCGTCACATAATTTTTTTCCAGACCTAAACTCTGCTGTGATCATTAGATATTATCACCCTACATGGTGTTCAAGTGCTCATTTTTCTGTGAAGTTTGTTTTAAATAAGTTATTTGAGGTTAAAAAACGGGATTTTACGTCATACATGGCGATGATTGACAGCCGTGGATCTTGCGTAGAGCTCTTGGTAAATAAGCAGTTACGTCGTGAAGTGAAGCCGGGACGACATGGAGCTTTTCTGTTCAGTTTTTTCGTCTTTTTTGAGCTGGTGAAAGCTGTTTTTTCTGCAGTAAACTAATGTCACGGACCTGTGGACTCTAAGGGAGGTTTGCAGTTTTTACAGTAAGTAACAAAGTTTGATTTATGTGTCATTGCTTAAAGCGCTATCGAGCGAGCTAACATATTAGCAGTCTAAGCTAGTTTAGTTATCAGGCATGATTTATCTTTTTATTTTACTTTTTAATATGAGCAAACCTAATAACTGACATGATATGTTTCTTGATATTGTTATATCGTTGTTGTGAGTGAAATTGTATTTAAAACCAAAACACCTTAATTAAAATCAGCTCATAGATGCCGTTCATTGACTGTACAGTTATGTTTCAGTAAATAATAAATAGGTCTGGTAAGGTTTTTAAAAAAGTATCAAGGACAAAAACAAAGCTAAATACTATAAATCTGTATAATTACTGATGTGTACATGTTTACAGTCTGTGTAAAGAGTGTGTTATACAGACATTAACATGTCACCATGCAGCCTGATATTTATAATACTGTATAATGAGGGAGAATATTTCTCTAGATATCAGGATAAAACTAAAGTAAGCTCTGATCTAATATAACTTCTGTCTGATTTAAGAGACTGACAGAAACGTGAACACAAACAATCAGCAGTGGTGTAATATAATATTAACCAAGCATCATACTGCTTAAATCTGTCAAATATTCAGCATGAGCTTACACACACAGTACCAATCCAATAATCACAAGTTGATCATGTTGTACATTTAATGACGCTTATTAATAAATGGTGTTATAACTTCACAAAACCTGACACAGACTACAAAACAGGCTGCTTGTGATGGTGGTTAGGAGACAGACAGGCTCAATAAAAGAAGGCATAAAGATCACGTTTCTCCCAAAATTATATATTAATGTTTTTTATTTTGCATCTATAATCATTAATGAAGATTTTATGTCTTTTAATAGGTATTTCCCTGTTTTCACCAACATATTATACATTAAACTGAGGATTTCCTTTTTCTCATGTTGTCTCTCTCTCTCTCTCTTCCAGCTCGTCCTCGGAGGATTGCAGGACCTGACCACTGCTTCTCTTACCAGGGCGTTTGGTCTGATCTTACACTGGACGGCGGTCTGTTGTGAAACAGTGGGCCGAGTGTCGCGCCTGAGCCACAGAGGACGCAGCTCGCACATCCTGAGCAATGTTTGACTATTCATTCAAAAGATGAACGGAAGAAAAGAGAGGCTGTTTAATACCGAGGTTTTTCTTATAAGCCACATTTTCTTTTTGTTATTTTTAGATTAATCTGCTTTAACTTTAAAATACTGTGCATTCATTTGCCTCTTTCAAACCTGTATAACCCACAAAAACCTTAAATACTACCCTCCATCTAACTGAACAATCAAGTGAAAGAAAGTAGCTTAAAATACCACACTATGTTTTTAAGCACAACCTGTATTTGTTAAAGTTACAAGACTAGTGTTACATTTCATGTGATTGAATAAAATATAATAATGTAATTGCCTTCTCAGTCGTGTCTGTATCATACCACTCTACTGTCTTTATGTGCATGCTGTCTTTAACACTAACCTGCATTAAATGTTCAGCACTCGAGTGTTGATGTACTTTTAAAGCTATTTGTTTCCCTGCTGTGACTTCTGTCATTGCCCTACAAGAACATGAGACATTCTATGTTTTTACAGCTTAAAACAGGAGAGAAAAGGTTCAAATCAATAAACACTTTATTTTATTTATAACACATTGGCTGAACAGTGGTTCAGTTATAAAAGTGAGGAGGTTACTGGTTTGAATCCGTCTGACAGGAGTCTCTCTGTGAGGAGTTTGCATGCTCTCTTCCTTCCACAGTCCAAAGGTGTTCACCGAGAGGAGAACAAAGTAAGGGAGACCATCAGGTGAGCTGGCAGGGGTATCTATCAGCCATCTTTCTTCTTCCTTGGGTCTAAAATGAGGATAATAAAAAACAATGAGATAAACATGTTAGACAAGGAAAAGAACCAGAGAAAAGGTCCATACAAACAGAAACCTTCATGAAACAGATTCATTTACCAACTCCACAGTTATGCACAGAAACACATATACTCTGTAAATGTACATAGAACTGAAGTAACTACTGACAGCAGATATGACTTTAGTACTATGTGCACCACTACTTTCAATCATATAACATATTTTCACCAGCATGTTAGATCTGTACACAGCTTATGTTGCTAACTTAGCTAAAAAATAGTTTTAGTTCGTTTTTTGCCAAAAATAAAAGGTTTAATAACCCACAGAGTTAAAGAAGATAGATAGACAGATAGACAGACAGACAGATAGATAGATAGATAGATCGATAGATAGATAGATGGATCCTGAGGGAAATTCAAGGCATCCAGTAGCAATAAACAAGACATACAGGACACGAAAAAACGTTTAAATTCAATAATTAATATAAAAAGTGTGATTTTCTTAATTCCTGAATGAACTACGTTTAGATATTTGACTTGAAATATATGGTGGTTTTGTACTCACGTTTATGGTCGGTAGATGAATTTCTCTCCGTAAAGATTCTTAAGTTCTTGGCGTAGTTGGGCTGCGTAAGCTATCAGAGCGGTACGCAAAGTGGGCGGGGCGTGTTGCCAGGGCTCCTCCCGCCGGACCCTACTGCGCAGACTCTGGTTGCAAAATTCCAAGATGACAGCGCCCATGAGGCCCGTAAAAAAGCTTCACGAACGTAGAACGGAAACAGCTACAGTCCACACCCACTGGGTGAATCACATCCAATCAGCGCTGTGTTTAAGCCGGCTCTCTCCAGGCAGCCGGCGCCAGATTATTGTTCATGCTTCATCCTTGGGTTTGTACTCCTTGTGTCAGCGCTCAATCTCTAGTGAAATTTTGGATGTTTGTTTTTGTCCCCTGTGATTTTGACCCTCTCGTGTTTTTCCTCTCGTCAGCTCCCAACTCCAGCCCTACCTGCAGCTCCGTCTCCCCGTTGTTTGTTCGTCCTAATCTGGCTCATCTTCACGCGTGTTGGAATTGGGAACACATTAGAGTCGCATTATATTTACTGTTGCACTTTATTTCACCGTTTGTCACTGGCTTGCTTGTAATAACATGTATTGTTGATTGCTAACCAGTTTGTCTCTGAGTCGTGCGCCTGGGTCCAAACCATTCTGAATCGTAACAAAAACTGTGAATAGGGTGAATTAAGTGTAGCGTAAAGAACTGTGTGGCTAGTAGATGTAACATGAGCTGTTTAAATGCCTCTTATTTCACAGTTCTTTATCCTGAATACAAACACACATGACTTCTGAATCTGTATCTCCAGACATGAGACATTCCTTGTTGACTATTTCTCTGTTGATTAAGCAGACTTCCTTAGGTAGTCTAAAGGTGAGAAAACACACACACAAAAAAAACCCTAATTTTATTTAACACAGCTAAACACTGTCCAACATCCTATGGTGTGTTCAAATGACACTGCAGAGTGTGTAAAAACCACACTGTTAACATGTTATTTGTGCTTTAACAGTGGCTGGTTTATCATTGGACTTGATGGGGAGTCTTTGGCTTTTGCAGACAACCTCAAGTGGACACTTGAATAACTGCACTTCTGACTTCAGTTTTCCTTCCAACAGTGGAGGTTGCCATTTATGGAACATGTGGCCAGTAGAGATGAGAGATAGCCGGCCCAGCTTCGACAAGATTTCACTAAGGTTAAGGCCTATAAATTAAGAAATATTAATAATGAGCTTAACAAACGAGTGATTCAAGAGCAGACTAGCAAGTGTGACAACTTGAATCAGCTGGTCGACTAATCGTCACATCCCTTTCTTAAAACTGTACATCAGTCTTTTTTTACCCATTACCTAACCTGGTTTACGTCTTTAGAAAAGGGCCAACTTTCATCAGCAAGAGTTTCTAGGTGGCAGGTTCAGGGGAGAGGAAAATTCTAACCTTTCTTGCCAACTCGAAGCTTTACTGTGGCTCGACAGAATGCTACAAGCAAAAACACCCACACAAGTCTTTGATGTGTACAGTACACTGAGCAGGAGAAAAACGACAACACTGTAGCACCAGTCACAATGTCCATGCTAAGTGTGAAGAGAGCAGCATTACAGCTAAGTCCCCCACTTACTCTAGTCTCGTCTGATTGCTGATAACAGGCCTCTGGAGGGAGGGACGCACATCGACAGAGAATAAGCACATGTCGCCACACATATAGCACTTACAATTCAGCATGGACGTCGCAGACACGGGTCAAATCAAAGCACAAAAGAAAACATGAGAAAGTATAGGATAAATCACTACCCCTGTCCAAACCTCAGAGGAAAAAAGGTGGGACACTAACAGCAGCTCACAGCATGTCAATTCCACATCATTAGAACGAGTGTTCACAGAGCTGGAAAAAAAAACAAAAAAAAAACTGAATATCTAGGGGGCTGAAGGAGAACAAAAGAAAGGGCTCCTGTGCGCATCTCACTTTAATGGACCAGTCCTCTCAGATCAAAACATGAAAACCAACCTCTCTCTCCAAAACTTCACATGGCAAAAGAAAACGGCTGACTCGTGCACTTTGATAGCAGAGTGGAACAACTTCTCTCAGGGAAGAAAGGGATCTTTAATTGGACAGTTCAGTCACCACAGAGTTTACGGCCCTGCTTACACGAGCCTTTTCATGTGCCTCTTATTAAGATGAAATTTCAATGAGTATTTATAGTCTGTCTATTAGGTTTACTGTAGTGAAATGAGGCGGATAAGATAATGTCCTGATATCAAAATGCAAATCTGGGGGGACAAACTTCTGTCAAGACGGCAGAAATGAGTTTCAAACTCGCCTTAAAAGGATGAATTAGCATTAGCCTTTTGATAGCGCTCAGCTTTTCTTTTCATTTCTTTCTTTCTTTCTTTTTTTACATCAGCTCTTTGTTTATAATCTTTTTGGCAGTGTTGGCCTTGATTTTTCTTGTCAAAAAAACCATCCTACCTGCCTGAGTTCCAAGAAGTTGCCAAGTGTTAAAAGGGTAACCGACATCTGGTCAGGAGTCATAGGGTGCAATAGAGGATTGCAGGGCGAGCAGAATCCCAATCTCCTAATTATCACTTCAAATTGCATAACCTTATATCTGATAAATTATTCATGTTGATAGCAATTTTACACCTGGCCGACTTCCTGATCATGCATTGTGAAATATCATCCAAATGAGGTTCTATGAATGGCTGCCAAGATTGGAGAAATTGGAAAGCCAAGGTAGTGACTCTGTAATATATGTGTGTGAGCCAACAATTTCCGAGAGTCAAGGTATTGGACGATTCCTACAAGAAACTAGGGCAATACAAGCAGCCGAAGGAGTGAGGAATGTTGCTTCAAAGAAAAGAAAATTAAATATGCAGGTTTGTGGACACCAGGAGAGGAGGAGATGAACAGCTGCAGGGTTTAGCTGAGCAGACACAACTGCGACTGTAGTTATCCAGCTGAGAGGACATAAAGACGTGCTTTCACTTTAATGCAAAGCTGAGGTGGTTTGGGTTTTTTTTTTTAAGTATAGCCAGGCAACAAGCAAGGCACGAGAATATGTTGTTTCTATACTTCTCTTGTTCTTACTCCGTCGCAGATTTGTGGACTATCTCCACTGCAGATAGCCCTGGGCTCACTAATTTGGCTATTAGTGGGATGCTGCCCCCATCTCGAAAGCTTCAAAGAAAAGATTCTCTGCATCCTTCTTTCTCCCTAAGTGATGGTGTGCTGCTCGATGCAGACACTTCCATGTATTATACTCATAAAACACATAATGTTACCCCTCTCAAGCAAAGATCTCAAATGGTTCCTGTGATCATGAAAGCATGTTCCCTCTTTTTTTCCCTTTGTGTCACACACAACAACATAGCAGAGAAAATAATTGCAATGATGGCAGCATCATCCTAGGCTGGAAGGCACAGCTGTGTGCCCTCCTTTAATACAGAGGCAGGGATGATTTTACTTGTCCTGTCTTTCCAGGTATAGGGACCAATGGTAATGCCAATATAACATTATCTTAGCTTGAGGACTAAAAATGGGAATCAGCTCAACCTCAAAATGCCTTTAAGATCAGGAGCCCAGGTTTGTTCAGCCATGACAGAGATACATGTCTCTTACTTATTTTAGGTGGAATCACTGTGGTGCTAAAACCCTTCAACTTGGGGCTTGGATTGACAAAAAGGATATGCTTCAAACGTACATGGTCCCTTTACAAATAAAAGTTAGATTAAATGACCAAAATACACAATTATGCAAGAAAGGAAAATAAATAGCATTTCAAACTTATTAAAATTAGTTTGACATTTAAAAGAGTCACACAGCGAGAAGGACAAAGGGGTTGGATATACAGTTTAGATAAAGCAAGGGGAATAACATTCCCTCAGGGTTTGTTCCATTAACACGTGTACAAAATGAGGCAGGATGTGAGGTCCCAGCAACCTTTACTTATGAAGTTCAATTGTACCAGATTTGAAGATATTACCTCTTAGGGCCAGTGTTGACTAACTGATTATGCTAAAAGTGCCCACCACCTTAATTTGGGAGCGCTTGTTTCACTGTGCATGTCAACACAAGCTGTCCCTTGGCACTTTTGCTTTTCTTGGTACAGTGACTGCTGAGTCTTTTTTTTAAATAGCTACTTATGCTTTGTATTCACTTTTTTCCAAGGACAAAAATAATTGTGCCCTGATCTATGTAACCAGTGATGTAATATTTCTCAACCAACGGCTGTGTGATAGATAGGAAAGTATATGCAAAATACTAAAAGACCCAACGTTGGATTGTTCACCTATTCTAGTTGAAGGTGATCAGGAGGATGGTTAATTAATCTATCATTCCAAGGGAAGGTGAAGCGAGCATGCTTAATGTCTCATTTCCAGTGTTAATATCCTACTGGTCATAATGGCCCCGATCAATGACACAGAAAGCATATTTTACAACATGCCTGATTAAAAAGACTGGTGGTGCGTCTGGTAATGAGATGAATTCATTGCTGTGGCAAAGGGTGGTGACACACTAGTTTTCCATTTCTGAACTGCACCAAGCAATTTAAACAAGTGTGAAACTGTGCTTCAAGTTAAGAGGTTAGAGCGAGGTTAGAGCAGCAGAGCAAGGTAAATTGTTGAGTGTGTTATGCCAAGAGGTGATCTCACTACACTAAATAAATTGAAATCCCATTCTCTTGAAGATGTTTCGAGTTTAAGTAATGCTTGAACCGTTTTTCTGCGCTCCCTCTCGACAGAAATATGCAAAGCTTGTAAAATAGGTTCGATGCATTGGTATGCAGTCGCTTTAAGCTACATGTACTGTAAATCTGAATGGCGAATGTAGAGATGGTTACATATGTATTGACACATTTTAAAACTGGCTTTGTTTTGTGCCATGACTTACACTTGATGTTTGCATGTGGGAGGTTTAAAAAGGACCCAGCCTTCCTGGTTCGTGTACCCGTCAACCAAGCCAAACTCAATTCTGGTGGCATGTAGGGCTCCCAGTTGGCGTCACCAGCTGTCCCTGACCTTATCATTGTGTTTCTATGTGGCGCCCATGCCGCCTAGCAATTCTGAACAGCGGCAGCATGCTAAGAAATCTAGCATCACCCAACTTAACTGTATAAAGTTACAAGGTCCCTTAATTTATGGCATTAGTAAAGGTAATTGGAAGCTAGTCCATTGAGTTTGAACCAATTACTCACCTGTAAAAGTGTATTACTCTGCCACTTTAGAGCCCGTCAGCTCGTTATAATTGGCACACATTAATTCTCAGGATATGTCGGGCCACGATGGATGCTTCAGATGCAATTTTCCTGGCCTTGGAAAAGTATGATTTATTTCTTGGTCTAATTTGAAAGAGTCTTTGAAATGGGAGAGCCTTTGATGTGTCTCGGTGACACAATCTGTCTTGAAATTTGTCTTGCCTTTGTGGGATGTAGCCCTTAAACTGGTCAACTTCTGGTAGTACCCGTGCCATCCCATTACAAAAATACATAACCAAGTCAATTGGAAAAGTTTTAGTATTTTCAGTCATACAAAAATGGATGCATCAAAATCAACTCAAACCAAGTACAACTGTCATTGAGAATCTCAGCTCTTATTTGGATAATACCAAACCATTTTGCAATAGTTGTGTCTTCTCCCAAGTTGTTCCATTCTATTTGGCTTCAAATACAAATATTGAATAGCGTCTTCCAAAGCGTTTGGAATATTGTTGGGAAAAGATCATGCCATCATTACATATCAGGCCTAAAGCTGGTTTCAGATTATATACTGCCTGATGGATGAATGGATGATTCTATCTCTGAAAAATATACAATATTAGCCCACAGAAGAGCTGGTAATATTCTAAAAAGATCCAGTATGAAATTGTGAATTTTTATAATGAAAAAAACCAAACAAACAAACATTAAAATATAGTGCCTGCAAGGCCTGCAACATGCTGCCAACAAAGCTGTACACTTCTCAATTGACTTTTTGTCCTACCTCTGGTGTGGCTGGGGACCCTCCGGCGGCCTGTCGATGAGCTGTGCATGACATGCTGGTAGTGAGACATGTCTGTCGGCGTGTTAGGAACACGGAAACTGTCCTGGAACCTCTGCATCAAATCTTCCACCGACTCCGTGTTTGGGTCAATGGCTGTAAAACACAGATCCAAAGTGAAAATGGCAGGCATGTCACAAGGCTATACAGAGGAACTCTCTTTGCAAATAGTGACAGACAGAGAAGGAAAGAGTGCATGAATGCAAAGGCACCAACACACACACAATAGCTTTCGTTTTACTGGAAAGATAAGAATTTGATTTGAGTATGATATGCATCATGAGCCACTAGGCTGTCCCATTTAAAATAGCAGCACAGTATTATTTCTTCTATTTCATTTTTTCCGGCCTTTAAATGATTCCATCAATTCAATATTGCCTCATCTCTACAGGGATCCTGCCAACGCTTCCTCTGATGGCTCAGTCTCACTCTTCCTGATGAATGACTCCAAAACAACTGGCTGTGGGGACGCAGAGGGAGTCGAGTGAGAGGTCTGCTTTCGTTTTTTTGTCACAATGGCAGATTACCAAATGGAAAAGAAGGAAGGGTAGGACAATTCCTTGGACCTATCTAAATATGTTCTGGCTCAGTCATGCCAACGGAGACTAATTATAAGTTGAGATCATAGAAAGTGATTATTAATGGATGAAGCCTGGGTGACGTCACCCATCTGTTACTGCAGGGAGCTTTGGAGTCCCATCAGTGGCTGAGAACATGTTAGAAACGTTGTCTCAATTTAGGTTTTAATGAGCCTAACGACGGGCAGGTTTGAATCCTCTTGACAAAGCGTGCCATCTTACCCACCAATCAATCCACTCAGGTACCGCCGAAAACCATAAATATACAGATTTTTTATTTATCATTTGATTGATCATTTTCCATGACTATTACATTCAAACTTTTCACATAGACCTTCAAGCATACAGGAGATACAACTGTAATGAGCAAGACTTATAACCTCTTTATAAGTCGTTTTGCATCCTGAAAGTTGTTTTATTGGTCGGATTTCTTAAATTTTTAATGGCATTACTACTGACTTTGGGAATTCTTAACAAAGACTGTTCCTGAAGAAAGCTGTTAAACTTTTTTTGCCAGAGTTTGCAGGAAGTGAACTAAACAGAAGTTCTCGAGCTTCTCGCAGTCTGTCTCTTGTATTACAGGTCATAATGCAAGTAGAGACGCCAGTAAATACTTCAGTCCATTTCGACAACGGCTAAAACTCTCCGAAGGAGCGCTAAGTAACGATTTCTTCATGCTTTATGGCGTCTTATCTGCAACTGCTTGAAAAGCTCGAGGCAGCTCTGTCACCAAACTTACAGAAGCATAGCCATCTCCGAAAAGATGGGGGCCATTTATCAGCCTAACCGCCCCCTCCACCCCCACCTATCGCCAACATCTTTTGATCTGTCAGTCTGGCTCCGAGGTGTAGTCTTTCCATGAATAATGGTGATGTGTTCCTCCCAGAGGATGCCTCATCATGCATCCCGATGAGCGCGCAAGAGCAGAGACGGAGGGAGATGAAGAGGACGAGGGTGAAAGTGAAGAGGCAGAGGCATTTGTATTGTTTTTGAGATTATAAATGGAAAGCTAACAATAACGGAGGCGCCGCTGTTTGTTGTGTTCAAATATTATGCTTGCAATAACACATATTTGTTTGGATTAATTCATGGCTGCCCCTCAGCTCGCTCGTCTATGGGTAATGTTCTGTCAAGCAGGGAATTGCTGCTGGTATGGAAATGGAAATGGGGGCTCCCGTAACCAGATGCAAAGTGGCCATGACCTCATTCCAGGGACAGCTGTTGGCAATCCTGCGCTGTATCATGACATTATACGAAAACCTTGAACTCTCAAGTCAAAGAAACTTTTCGCCCTATGAAGTTCGGAACGTTTTTCTTTCACTGTACCAGATTAACAGAAGACCTTGGTCCTTGAATAAACCTTCAACAAAAGAGCAGATCCAATCTGTCTTTGAAAAACAAAACAAAACACAACAACACAGATACAAAATGGAGTGATATGAGTGGTACAACATTGAGATTTAAATTGCATTTGCTACGATTTAACCTAGCTCTTTGTTTTGGTTCCAGTTAAGTATGTCAAATTGCCGCCCTTGAAACTTCAAACTGCAGGAAAGCTGGAACACACATCACTTCCATTCAACATTTATACTTGTCCTAAAATCAGCATTTCTTTTCATATTCTGTGCTTCACTTCCTATTTAGATATAGTAACTTATAAAGTGAATATGGGTGGTTGACCAGAACTCCAGCCACTGCCCAGATATGTGTTATCAAAACACTGATTCATACATGATTGAAAAAACAACTCTAAAATATGTTTTTTTCCCCTCCACCAATATGTCGAGTGTTCTCCGTAGCCAGAGGGCTGGATGTGTACTTTCTGGAGATGAATCTACGATAACAGTGTAATGTTGTGTTATGACTATACTAATTGATCAGAACATGCCCTGAAGGCAGCCACATGCTCAAGCCCATGCTTTATTTATCAATTAATGTTGGCATCGACTCCATGAAAGGCTCTGCATACACACAAAGTAATGTGCTGCTATGACAACGGGAAATGTTTTGTATGCTGTCCAAGTGCAGGGTGCATGATCAGGTATTTCCTGAAGCTAAATACAAGACCATATAAAGGGTCTTCCATTATTGAAGAAACCAGTGTGTCTGGTGATGTTTGAACGTTTCCCCTAATGTGGGTACTGTTGGGCAGTGAAGAAACACAAATGTAGAGTTTTGAGTGATAAAACGCTTTTCCCTATCTTGCGTACTGCCTCTAATGCTGAAGCACTGAGCTCCGGGCTATGTTGTTGTAAACCAATCCAAGTGTAAACCAACCTATGTCTGGGAGTGGGAAGGATTTCAACACGACACAACAACCAAAACAGAGTTCCTTACCTTTTTTATTTTTCTGCCCCACACTTGCGAAATAATTCCAATTCACAATGTTTCCTTCACCCAGTTCTAAGATTGGTTTTTTTTTCTTCCCCTTACTTTACTCAGAGTCCCACATGAGAGCGTAGGATGATAAATCGTGATGCAAAACAGGTGGCATCTTTGTTTGGTTACATGGGTAAACACTCTGTCTCTGCCTTTCAGGCACAAATGGTAAATTCGAACACAATGTTGAGTTGTAAGCGACGAGCAGAAGAAAACATTTCAGAAAGTGTCCTAATAGAACAATTCTGTTTTGAATATACCATTGCTTGCTATTCTTTGACTGTGGAAACATTTTTCATCTGTAGAGAGTATAGCAGTTTGTATAACAGGGACAAATCTCTTGTAATGCATGTCTACTGGTTGTAAAAAAAAAAAAGAAAAAAAAAAAAGAAGAAGAAGCAGAAGAACAAGAAAAAAGCCTCCCATCATTCTCTTCTTACGTGCATCAGTTTACTGGGATTTTATTCCTTTAAAAAAAATCCCATTTGTAGCTAAGGTGGAGTAATTTTCTCCATCGGGCAGCACAGAATGTGCTAAAAGTGAAATACGTCTACTGTCTAGAATGATACAGCAGTCAGCACCTTCAGCTGACCGTTGGATCCACTCTTTTTGGTGTTTAAAAAGCCAGTGTTTATGTTCCCTGAGGCATGTGTCGATACAACTTTTGATCCTGCCTCGACGATAGATGACAGGATCCACACTCCTGTACTGAAGTCTATTTAAGGAGAAATACCCCGTCTGTGTTGCCTCTCTCCTTCGACTTCCTCTTTTCATTATTGTTTGGATTCGATGCATCACATTTTTGCTTCTGTCGTGTCAATAACTGTTTTCTCTTTTTTCCAGAAAATATCCTGACTAGTATCTGGAACACGTTGGCTCTGAAATTCACCACCATGCCGCCAGGGAGTTGTGTGGCTGTGTCTTTGTGTGGCTGTCGCGGAGGTTCTTCCACCTCTTCATGCATTCGGCGACCTCCAGCCCAGTGTTTTTTAATATTTCCCTCCAGGAATTATTTGCCATTTGGAAGTCATTAAAGTGTTTATATGATGAGTTGTACAGATGGTCTTACTTTCCAATAACTTTAAAACTGGGTGTTGTTGTGTTGTGATCGCTGTGACCGGAAAGCAACTGTCGGAAATGGCGTTCTGAGCAGACCAATCACAGTCCTTGTGGTTCGCGTTGACGCCACACGTTGTCGAGATTTTTTGGAGGTGCTCGTCAGGCTACTGTGTAAGGGGGTCCAAGTTGACGGTTTAGCTACGGCGTCGATTCCACGCAGAAGCATAGACTAGGCTTTAGTCACTCACTGCTTGTGCAGACTATTTTAGGTTCGTTAAAGCTAGTTGTCGTGTCAACTTGTGCTCTCTCTGTTTCTCTGATCTACACTCACACACATGCATGTACGCTTCTTCTGCTCTCTGCCTGGCAGTGCACACACACACACACACCTCTCCTTTATTCTGCTCGCATTTTGATGGACAGCTTAAACACGGCCTTCGGAAAATATAATGGATTTTAAATGTCAGACCACCACTAACAATTTTCAATACTTTCATACTCTAAGAAACCATGTGTTTTAAAATGATACACTCTCTGGTATCTTAATAATAGATAGCATTGAAGAGTTCTGAAGTTTAAAAAAAGTACTGATCTTCAATCATATTTTTTTACCAAAAGATGATTTACCATGAGAGAAAGTGAGAGAACAGCAGTGGTCCATTCAAATTCAAAGGTTGGCATATACTCATGTTTATATGAAGTCCTTTTAGTGCTTGTGAAAATGCTTAGTTTGTCTTTCTTACAAATAGAGAGGTGGTGCAAAAACACTAGAAATGTTTTGGGACCAAAACGTTGCCATTTTGTTTGTGCAATTCAGTTTGCTCCCAATTTTTGGCCATTAAAAAAAAAAAAAAAAAGCAGTAACCTGTGGGATTTCTACTTTTGTTGAAGTGTTTACCAACGTTGTGTGTTGATGCGACAGGCCAACGGAGTAACGTTAAAAGGAAAGTGTGGACACAACTCACACACTCACAGACAGTGAAGTCTGCTCCAGTCCCTGAGGGCATTTCAGGTAGCGCTAGGCTAATCCAGGTACTCGTGGTAAGAAAATAAACAATAACAGCTGGAGTGGATGGCACTTAAACCATGACCTAGCTTGACTGAGGAGAGCGTGTGACAGCCTATTGGAGGTTAAATGATTGCATGCATATTTCATTACCTCCAAGAGTTCTCTTTAGCTCTCTTTCTTTGTTCTACTTCGAGGACAGCAGTGTCGGCCAAGTAAATTTGACTGAAGCCAAAGTCTGCAGGAACTAATCAGTTACACAAGTGCATCCTCATTTTTTTATTTGTTAGTTTGTTTTTTCAAAATTCAAAGTCAAACCCCTTGGTTCAAAAGTCTTTTTTTGCCTTTATTGGACAGGACAGCTAATGAGAGACAGTAAATGTTAGTAGGAGGGAGTGGGGGGTGACATGCAACAAAGGGCAGCTGTTGGATTCAAACTCACCGCTGATGCACTGACTACAGTACGTTTGGTGTGCATCATAACCACTAGGCTATAGGCATCCCAAATTCCCCAAAATCTTAAAATGCTCAGCCATCATGAGGAGAAAAAGCTTTACTGACAACATGACACACATTATATGGACAAGATCCAATATGCAAACATTTAACTTCATTCCAAACAAGATGGTCCCATGAGACTTAAAGTACTAGATAGACATAAATGTTGGTATTAAGTGTCCCGTTTTTCAAAGATGATTCTATGTTGTTCTTAAACCATGTTGCTGTTATTTCCCCATGTCTGTCTTCTGTCAGAAGAAGTAACCACACTTCCTTTTCCTTTACAATCCCCCTCCCTCGACACAGAGTCCACACTGGCTCCTCTTTTTGAGTTCAATGTCAGCTAAAGCTCCGGTGCCTTCATTTTCTTTCTTTCCATCTCCCTTATCAGCAGTTACCGCCTTATCAGTCCTGAATATGTGTTAACAGTGTCTCATGAGCAGAGGATGTCAACAGCATGCTGCCTCAGTCAACTTATTCCTGGTGGTCTCACAAGACCGATACGGGAAGAGAACTCTACTCAATATTCAGCTTTTGTCGGCTACACGCTTTAGCTTTAGGCAGGCAGTTATAGAATAGTTTTCAACATGTGCATGTATGTTCAGGTTTATGTAATTGCTTATGCATTTCTTAAATCCCTCTGGGTCTAGAAAAAGTACCTCCAATCCATGAAGTATATTGCTTTACAGCTTTGTGGAAAGCAAAGAGGTTTTCAAGTGGTGTGAAGAAGATATTTTTAAGTGAAGCGAGTTCAGGCAGTGGAACATGAAACTTCTTTTTTCTTTTTCTTTTTAAGATTATTTTGGGGGCTTTTTGCCTTTATTTGATGGGAAAGCTCTAGAGATACAGGAATATGTCAACGAATGGGGATTTCATACACGCAGGTTGGTGCAGAAAACTTCTCGTTATTTATTTATTTATTTATTTTTTAAACACAAACACTTTGACTTTCTCTGAATGTTTTCTTCCAGCCCACTAAAAACATTTTGTGAACCTCCATCATGTCTTCACCAGCGAGTCAGGTAGATTTCTGACAGAGCCTGTCTGACATTTTCTTGATATTTTCAGGAGTGCATAATGTGAAAACAGCTTATCGGACGAGGATGCGTATTATGACGCCGATGTTCGTGGCTTGTTTCCATACATGAAAAACAATCTGCTTTTCTGGCCTCCTTCACTTTCTGCATCTCTTATAATCTGGCCTCCCCTGGGACCTCATCGGTGAGCAATGCACTCATGTCTGCCAGAGAGGTAAAGTGTGCTGCAGTTTGCTTTTTGATGTACCGTACATGTACTCAGTGGTCTTTCTGTCGGTGCACTAAGGTAACAGGACTAAGCAGTGAAAATCTTCAAAGGAGAACTTGCACAGTTAACTGCCTGTTTAAGAAAAATGTGCCTTTTAAAAGACCAAAAATATATTTTTGGGTGGTTTTATTTGTCCACCAAATTATATTTATTTCAATGAAACTGAACTCCGTGGTGAGTGTCGATACTCAAAACATAACTTGATACTTTTCTCCTTCAGTGACTAATCCAAAAGTGCTTTATGACACAGCTGTGCACACACTGGCAGAATGTAGAACGATGACTCAATGATGGATAGGTGCACAGTCAGCTCTTACTGTCTGTTCTATTACATGACCATCTTTCTCATCATTACAGAAGATCACCCAGCTACTACAATCATGCCTACTGTACATATTTTTTTAGATAAGTTAAGACTGTTAACTTACAGAGGAAAATATACTTCCAACACTGCAATTGATTTTTAAAATACTCTTTGTTTGAGAATTTAGAGCATCTGCGTCGATAAATTCTGTTCAATTCACAGACACTGCCATGTAACAGCTGATGCTGATGATTCTACTTAAAACAACAAAAGGTACAATTAATATTGATTGTGTGGTATAACTTTTTATAATCAACAAAGGGGGAATAGATCAATGTAAACGTACCCTTTTTTTAAATCAAAAAAATTGGTTTCTAGAAATATAATTCTCGGTAGTCTGATACAGAGATGGCTGTACCTGATGCCTGGAGCTTCACAGAAATTGAAACCCAGCAGCAGGAAGACGCCAGTTGTTCTGTCAGCGGAAAAAATACAAAAGCACTCTCTCCTCCAAAAAAGCCAAACGAACAAAACTAGGCCGACTTCCCCAAAATCGCTGATACAGCTGATGGGAATTACTGTCAGAAACTGAAACCCTTGATAATGACTCAGTAAACAGTGCTTGGCCCTTGTTTCTGTTAGGCTAAAGAAGATATTTGGACCCTGCTGAAAGCCACTGAGACAAGGCATGAGATTTTCTTCTAGACCGGACTCTAAATTTGTACATATGAAGCAGGAAACTTCAATTCATATGCTGTATAATATTCCACATTTCATTTGTATTGTTTTGCTTTAGAGCACATCCAACAAAAAGAGACTATTTTTTCCCATCTTAATTGGTATTTGCCCCATTGTTAATTTAAAGCCTTGTATTCATTGGGATTCCGCCACAGCTGTAAAACAAATGAAAAAATCTATACAGCATAGTGGTGCGATATTTTGTATAGCGATCATTTTTTGTTTAACGGCTGCCAAGTATCGATATTTGTCTTATCTTAATAGTAAATGTATAATTGCACAATTCATTTTGAACAAGTTGCATTGTTAAAAATTCATGTTCAAGTTTGAGCCGACTAAAATTATAAACGGTTTAGATGTGCAGCCTTTCACAAGGCTTTACTTTGAACACAGCGTTGGTCCGTCTGTGGCCTTGTTTCCCATCGTGTAGAAATATAAAGACTGAAGTGAGATCAATAGAATTAGTTTAATTCTTTCAACATAATATACAGTTAAATCACTAAATAGTGTATATTGCAAATCTCAACATATTGCAAAATGTTTTAAATCACAATGATATTGTATTGTGACTTAAGTATCGGAATAATATCGTATGATGGGGCCTCTGGTGATTCCCACCCCTGGTAGGCAGTTGTGGACCCTTTCTTTTCAAAGCTAACCTGGCACCAAAACACCATTCATAATCTCAGGAGCAGTAGGTATCCAAAAGGGAAATGATGGAAACATATCTATCGATCTTTAGACCTCAAAAACTCCTGCTGTTTTAATTTAGAGAAAATCTGTGTGGAAAAAAAGAAAATGAACATGAGAGTCCATGAAATAAAATTCCTGCTGATTTCTTTATTGAATTTCCTTTTTATGACTCCTCTTTGAACATGTTTTCTTTGCCTGTACCACCAACGGGTGCCAACTCACACACAGTGTTCCCTTGTTTTTCTCTCCTCCCCTTCACGGCTGGGGAAGCAAATGAGGCTCGGGGAGATCACTGGAGAGGAAACGGGGATTCATCTCAGCTGATTCCCTCTGTGATTTGTTAAATTTGCCATTGTTTCAACAGGAAGAGTCAGGTCTGGCTCTTGAGGAAAGCTTTGACAGCAGTGCTTCTGGAAATATGACAGGTAACATGAGAGGAGAATAAGAGGTTAGACGGATACAAAGACCGAGACAAGACATGCCAGAGAGGAAGAAGAAGGGATCCTTTTCGGGGAAGACGAGGGGTCCAAATATGAACAGAAAAATGGACAAAAGAGAAAGTGACTGTGAGGAAGAGATGGGTTGACAATGGATGCCGGGAAAAGAGGTAGGGGATGATGAAGAGCTGATAATAGGAGCCAGAAGGAATAAAAAGACACGGGTAAAAAAGAGCACACACTGAAAATATAAGTAGACGGGCAGGGAAATGAAGAGAAGAAAGTGATAATAGGAAGAGAAGCGCATGAGTGACACTCATACCGCAAGAGTGAGAGACAATAGAATAAAAAGGGAATCAGAGTGAAAAGAGAAAATAATAAACCAGTCAATCAAATGCAAAGGATGCATAATGATACAGGGAGAAACACAAACAAGAAGGTAAAATCCCCAAACAGTGCTGTCAGTCACAAGTGGTTTGAGTATTGCAGTAGATCATGAAGGTTAGAACTGCAGAGCAAGAGTTCATCTGCTCTCCATAGAATTATGATTCATATTAGGATATCATGGTTTCAGCTGATGTGTCCTAATTAACACCCATATGGGATTGTTGTGTCCGATACCGAGATCTACATGAGGGAGGAATGATATTTAAGCCAATGTATTTCTTAGATCTATCTTCGATCTGTAGAAATAAATATGTTTATGTGTTAATCACTCAAAAGCAGGGTACATGTACATGCATCACTGCTTGACACTCTGGAAAAGGTTAATGTTAGCAAGTTGGCGCCTTCTACAACTTTTACTGTCATACAATGAAACTCAACTTAAATGCTATTTGATTGTTGAATTAGCTTAAGAATATGGGAGCATATCCGAGATAAAAGTAGCCGATACTGAACGTCACTGGATGAGCTAATATCGGTCGGTTTTATCAGCTGCTTGATTTATCGGTCTCGCTCTAGTCCGAATTAGTAGAAAGATAAATCATTCACTGTGGGATACCTTGAATAGGCGGGGTCTTATTATCTATGATTGTATTACACTAAGTCTGATTATGGGATGTACAGAGTGTCTAAGCCTGCCATTGGCTGCTAAGTCAGCATGAGCTTCTCTTCCCCCTACTGCTATCTGTGAGGTAAGAGTCACTGTTTTCAAAATCCTCCAATAATATGCATCTATGAAAATGTAATAAAATATAGTAGTAGCATCTGTGGGAAGAATCTAATATATGACAATTTCCTAATTGGGATCATGTACAAACCTACGTTTACGTTTAAACTCTTTTCTACATTTATGGAAAGCCTCCAATAGAAAAGTATGCTGCCAAAAGGCTTGCTGTGTTAATACTTAAGCATTACCATACTTATTCTTATATTATATAATCTGTACCATTGTAGGAGTCACCTAAAAAATGATTTAAGTTTTGAAAGAAAACTTGACAGAAGCTCACAAAAAATGGTTGGATCCTCCAACATGGGATAAACTATGACGTGGGACAAACACTTTCTCTTAAGAGTTGTAAAAGTTCTGAAGACAAGCGTGCATGGCACGGTATTTGTCTTTCATCGTGTCTTTTTGGACACAACCAGATGAAAACAGACAAGTGAATACGCATTGAGATTTGAAAGAGTTAGACTAACACGAAAACAGACCAACTTCCCCATCTTCCTCTTTTCTCTGCAGGATTCAAACCACTGGGAAAACCATGTCATTTCATATTTTTAGGTATACACTTATAACTTCTGCTGCCTTTTCCCTCTGCTTGTATATTTCAAGGCGTCTGCTGTTTGCAGGGAAGCAGGAATAAAGTGCTATCTATAGCCCAGCACTTGCCACGGGCCAGAATAAAATATGGATGTGTCTCCCCATGCTGCAGCAGCTGAACGTCACCAGGCCAAGCTCTGACCTCCAAGTGCTCGTGAAAGGCTGACGCTCAAGACTGACACAAACAGATGAGTCCAGGTCACGAGAATTCAAGAAAGAAACCTATTTGATGTGTAGGGGTATTTCAAATATCTTTGTTTTGTACTTGGAAGGTGCAGAGGATGATGACTAAAAGATGTATGGGAGAATCATTCTACGCCTACATTTTTTATAAGCAACAATGCCACAGTGGCGTGAAACCTATTTCTAGCAGGAAAAACCTGAAATCACCAACTGTAATCCCTGTTATTGTATTTGCTTTTCAAGTTAGGCAGATCAGGGGCTTTTTTATTGACTGGGAAGACAGGGAAGGTCTTATGCACACTCGCAGGATATCTTCAATCTGACTGTGACTAACGTGGCTTTGTAAGTTCAATCTTCAATGGTTCATGAAGTCAGGATTTCATGCAAAAACAAAATGTATGCGAAGACATTCTCCCGCCACACACATGCAGAAACCTCTGAAGTATGCAGAGCAACAAAAAACACAACTGTGACTCACAACACTTTGACTAAAAATGAACCCTTCTCATAACACTCTGTTGACCACGTCTTTGAAAAGGAGAATATACATAAATGTATTCTGCAGCCTTTGCTTGTCATATTTATATGATATTGTGCAATTACATGTTTAAGACAATCTTCTTCAGAATATTGGATTTTATGGATATATAAGTACTAATATTATTGTTTTGTGATGCCATCTCTGCAGACGCACTAAAATGCAGAATAGGCACCATGTGCATATTTTAGTATCAGTCATCATTCTTTGATCTGTTTGCAGTCTCATTGGTATTATCTACTGACATTTTAGCAAGCTTTGGTTGTTAGGAGGAAAAAAGTCCTGGAGGATTGTGATGCAATCCCCAAAGCCGTGAGCAGTCATAAAGAACAGACCTAGCGTCTCAAACAGAGATCTGCATGCCAGTGTATCTTACAAATCTCCTCTTGGATGTTGGTACTCAAATTCCACTCTGTCTAGATTTCTGAGTTTTAAGTCAGGACTGTAAATAATGGCAATAAGACATGCAAAAGCAGGTCTTGGCCAGAAGGTCTTTATGGCAACCCATTGGTTCCACCAGAACCTCGATAAATTAGCTGTTCCTCCTCTAGACAATATTGACTTGAGATGATGATCCATGGGTTCAGAAATTGCCAAAAGGGGGACCTATGAACAAAAATTACAATAACAAGAATTTAACCTTTAGTTTTGAGTATGATTGTATCCCGAATGTTACAGCATTAGGAAGGACAAGACCTTAGAATGAAAACATTGTGCGGCTCGTTGAATTTGGCTTGCATGCATTGGTTAAAGCTCGTGAGAGACGACCCCTCATGTAATGATACCTCGTGTCTCTTTACAGATCTGTCCTGTAGATGTGTAAGTGGTCTGTAACAAAAACAATTTCATTCTTCTCTCTTTTCACAGTCACACCATCTGACTGTCAGCAGTCAGAGTACAGGGACTTCTAATCTTTGAACTCAGGACCTTTACTTACCGTCTGTTCCACAAGCAAGACTTAAATCAGGGAACAAGTTGTTTGCTGATCACTTTACTTGGAACAGATTACAAAAAGAGCTGAAACGTTACAAACTCCTCTCGTTGGATGATTTTAAGAGGAAGTTATATGACTTGGAGGCGGACACATCTGGTTCTAGATGTTCCCCCAGATGTGTTTGTGGATTGAAAAATCATATAAATAATGCTATTATGAGAAGTATATCATCTACAGTTCGCCCATTTTGGTTCATCAATTCAAATGTTTTAAAAAGGAACTACCTTTCTATCCTGACAAACTCAACCCCATTCAAAAACTAAAATAATAACAAACTTTTGAAACTTCTCCTTTCTAAATAGTTTCGTACACTTTTTTTTTATTTGTCCAGGCATTGTCTTTTATTTTTACCAGACACCGGTAAACGCATCAAGTGCAGCTCTCTAAAGACTCGAGGCCATACTTCCTGGCTGACGAGTCACACCAGCTGCTTTACTTGGGCCCGGACATCAGCAAGGTTTTATTGAGCCATGACTTTGGTTTTCATGAGCTGCTTATCCACGATCAGCCCCGGGGATGTTTTCATATTCTTCGGTGAGTCACCCTCCTCACACATTTCACAGAGCTCATGCAGAGAGGCCTCTGACCAAATGGACTCGGCTCAAATGGAATCATTCCAGCTGAGCTTGAGGGGACAACTCCTTAGCAGATAGCAAACATGTCAACCAAGTATTTATCCAATCTCTTTGCCATTTAAGACATGAAGTTGCTCAGTGTTTAATTGGACACACACATTTACACCTGATAAAGATGGGGTCCTTCTCGGTGAGGATATTTTTGTTAACACCTGATTGAAAACTCTGTGCATGACTGCAGCCAATTGCTAAGCAGTTACCTCATCTTAAAGGCTACATTTACATGATTTTGGGTACAGCAATTTGGGTAAAAAGTCCATACTTTAGCTCCTGGAGCCTCCACTGCTTGGCACTCGAAAATGCACTTCATCATTATAAACGTGATGACCACTGGACTGAGCAGCCTGGCAAGGTTGATAACTGACTAAAGCAGGGTACACGATGCATGATAATTGGGGCAGATATCCCTTCTTTTGACTAAAGTTAGCACTGTCCTTTTAAGACGGTGTTAAGAGATTATCCTGTCAGATTGTTCCTGGTGTGCAGCGTTTTAAGAGTGATCTGATTCGCTCAGATAAACACATCACGTCTTGTACATGAATTATGATCTTAATTTGCTTTTGCTTACTTCCACCGTGTAATGGCTATACTAATTAGCATGCTAATAAGCTACTAGTTAATGCTGAATATTGGGAGCTAAATTTAAAGTGCATTTTCAAAGTGTGTGTAATTAAACGGGGATTAAACAGTCAAAAAGCAGATGCATGAAGTGTTGAAAAATATGCTGGTAATTTGTCCTTCTGTTGCTCTTCAGTTCAGGGATCCAACTTTGAAGCTTTTGAAAAAGTCTGAGGCACTCAGAGAGTTAAGTATAAAAAGCCTGTTATTCATCTGGGCTAAAAGTTCATATGCAAACCTCGGAGTGCCTCAGACTTTTTCAAATGGATTAAATAGTGTTGTTCTTCTTGTGTGTCCTGTGATGATTTGGTCATTGCTCTCCACACAACCAAACGATTCCACTCACCGACAACTGACTCAAACTGTGGAATCTTGTGAAAATGTATTGGGGGTCCAACAGAACTTTACAGTGGACAAACCAATCTAATCTACAATCATAGATTTTGCACTTGTTTGAACTGTCTTTGAGATAATGTTAACATGGACCGTTCAAGCTTGTGAGATTTGCTGTGGTTGTTGTGCTCCTTTTTTTGTCTTCTAGCTTTTCCAGTTGGCTATTGTTTTGTTCCACGAGACAATTACCGAGTGCGTCCTTCCTCAAGTCCTCGTTCCTCCACAAAACAAGAGATCAGAGCGTAAAGGTTTAACATGCTTCATGTTTACGATTTGCAATCAGGGCGGACTTAAAGTCATTCAAAGCAGATCAAATCACTCTCAACAAACCTCTGGCGAGTTATCTTCAGAATCATAGAATTGGTCCAAAATTAGGGCGGTTACCTTCGAGTAGTTTATGATTTCAGAGCGTATTTTTAGTTCTTCGTCACTTATTCCAGGAACTTAATCCGAAGAGGAACCTTAGAATCCAGATCACTTAAAAAATATTGAAATTTGATGAATCTTTTATGCAAATTAACAATAACTTACAACTCCAGGTTATACACAGTGTTTGTATACTGAGACACTGATGAATCTCCTGATGGTAAAACTATGTTTAACTTCTGACAGATACCCGACACAACAAAATATATCACCAGTTATTTGCAACTGTGCTCCTGCAGAAATTTCCGCTACATGTAGGAGCGGAAATGAAGCAGAAAAGACATTATGCAAATATAATTATGACAGGGTGCCAATTTATCACACACAGAGATAATTCATCACGCCCAGAAACAATCGAGTTAATTTAATACACTGCAGGCAACAGTATTTTTCTTCCAATTGCACATTGACCAAGGGCAGGATGAGGTGAACAGCTGCAGAACTAGATTGTCTCCTAGAAAACCCAGAAATTAAAGGCTTTTTTTGTGTGTGTATGGTTGCTTGGATACAGGCCAGTATGACACTTAATTGAACGCCTGCATTAATTCAAATCTGTAATATTTAACCGCCTTTAATCTGTGATGGTGTAAGTCATTAGCGTAAATACAAAAGCAGTTGTTTGCCTTGAATTTTTTTTCTTTTTTTTTCTTGTAGTAGTTATGAACGCAAAGAGAAACCCTGAACTTTTAACGGGGTCCATGCATGACGTTGTGATGCCTATAATGTCTTTTAAATGTGTTTTTATTTCAGATGTTTTGTGCCTTTAATCCTCCCACTTTTTCCCCCCGAAAGTATCTGTTTAAGCCTTCAAAGGCTGCATCTATGTGAACAGTTTGAATAAGTAGCATAATCACTCTAATGAACTGGAGTCTTTGAAATTCTGAGAGCACAGGAACATTGAGGGATCTATTGACCATAACGTGGGTGAGCAGTCCAAACCACATTTCAAAACAGCCTCATAAAGATGGCTCTTGAGTTGGCATGCGATCGATCCACAGCTATTGATCCGGCGTGGCCTTGGTGCTTACACACCCATGCACTGGCATGTTTTCTTTCCACATCTGTGCGTCTCTGACAAAGGCCTCACGTATGCGCCGTTTAATAAGACTCCATTTCTTTGTTTGTTTTCTGCACCTGTCGTGGTTCCCTCCCCTCCCCTCCCCTCCCCTCCCCGCTTTCTTCTGCGTCCTTACATTCTGCTTGTCCTTTCTGCTCAACAACATCACATCAGCTGCTGTACTGTGCAGTTATGTAGTTCTTTTATGCTTTACTTGACGCTGCTTTCAAACTTCCTGGCAAACAAAAGTGCGCTCAAGACTAGTTTCACACTAGAGTTGATACGAAAGAATACAATTTCACACAGAAACTAGACTTCAATGATTTTTTCCCCCACTACTCTAAAGCTCTTGTGAGGAACATTTGGCTTGTTGTACCCCATGTAGCAGTATGTGATTCTTATCTTTTTGCTCATTTTGTCCTGTATATGAATAAGAAATATGAAAAAACCAAAGCCTGCGGGGTTCTGCTGGCCTGAGATGGCCCCTGTGTTAGGAGGCTAGGGTTCAAGTCTTACCTGCGGATCCTTACCTGTCTACTGATATGCTAAAAAAAATATATCATAATCCAGACATAAAGTCCAAAAATAAATGAAATTGCTGTTAATCACTTTGTCTGACGCCTACCCCTCGGCGGATGATTTAGGCACTAAATGTAACAGTATAGATATCTTCAATCTTGTCTTTTATGATCTGTGAATTTTAATGGGTCATAGAGATATATCCATTTTAATATTAGGCTGTTTCATAGCCAGTTCAAAACTCCTCACAGGATCCTTAAGTCTCAGTTTATTTAGGATAGGTAATTAATTTAACACACAAGTCGTGAACAACTGTCAAAGTGTTTCCGTTTGTTTTGATTTGATTTATCAATGAAAGCAATCAGGACTTTTTCTTTTCGTCGATTTTTCCATTGTTGTTGTCATGCTCTCTGATTTGGCTGGACATTCTCTGGTTGATGACTTTACCCACTGCTGATACTTTCTTCTTGTTTGGATCCACTATTAAGCTTTGCTTTTATCCCGTCATCCTTGATCGCCTCCCTCCTCTCTCCTCTCCGTCATGTCCTTTGTTCATACACTTCCAAATAAAAGGTGAAATAAGGGAAAAGAAAACCGTCTTCAACATGCGGCGAGACATGCTCAGGCTTGATCATGCCGTGATTCACTGGTACATATGCTGCACATTTGTATCCTTAAATCACCTTATTCATCTCACTAAATTGCCCTCATTGACGACACACAACTTTAATGCTTTCCGTTGACGGAGCGAGAAGAAGAATGGGAAGTCTCTGTAATTAACTCCCATCTATTTATCATGGGGAAGGATGACAAGGCTGACTCAGTATTAATCAAAACATTACCCTGAGCTAGCTTGCGCGTGCCAAGCTGGCAGCCATTCCTCATCAATGATGTCACATTAGCGATCTAAAGCTCGACACTGGATTATTACTCTCCAGTCTTGAGCTCAATTAGAGCTCAGTAAACACTTGATAAGCTCGGTAATGACAGTGGTCTTGTGGGCGATGAGGAGATGCCTTTTTCATTTCTTGGATGTTGCTTAATTTCTCTTGTGAGCGACCCTCCTGTAATGAAAGATTTCTCGGCACACACAGCGCCAATCATTACGGCTGCATAGCGAAAACACTCTTTTAGCAGCCTTTTCTTGTAGTTATAATTGCAAGAAGCATTGAGCTGGTTTACATGATGATTCATGCTGTTAATGACCCTGCTCTATTTAGATCTTCTCCCACAGGTCAAAAAAAAAGGGGATTACCACAGCTGGTTGTATTATTGTTCTGCTTTAGTTGTTTTACATATTGAATTAAGGTACAGTTATTATTTTCTTAAACTGTCTTCTCCCCTGCGCTTTAGCCGGGGTAAAGGAAACAACACGCTGATTTAGCGTATAGTTCTTGGAGGCAAGAGGGAAATCTGGGCTTTTTTGTTTAGCTAACGTGAAGTAGCTCCACAGGAAGGGGAAAGGAAATGTAAAACTCCTCGGCACTAGCTGGGGATCTTTCCCCAACCATGCGTCTCTGCTTTGTCTAATTTTCAGCATTATTTAGGTACACATTTACGTCTTCCGAGTTGTAAAATCTAAGTATCTCTCTGCAGATTCTCAGCGGGCTGCATGTGGAGCCCAAGGCTTTATCCGTGTTTACAACGCAATATAAATACCCAGTAATTACATTCAGCAGTCTTTTTTATATATATATATATATAAGCAACATCGTTTCACAGAAAGGAATTAAAGGCACAACAGGAAAGACTCTGAGAAGAAACTTTCATTTCGTATTGAAGCCTTTTTTTTTCATCAACAGAAATATGTAGACAACATAATTAAGAAAAACACATTTTCAGATTACAACATCACTGGTTTGTTCAAGAGAATGATCACCTTGATGTTATAATGTTCACAGTCACAGTGTCGGAAAGGGTAATTATAAAGATTATGTTAGTGACTTGGACAATTATAGAAATGGAAATAGCTTCAACTCAACTTTGACATGTCAGACAGGAAAATCATCGGCCCTGAATCCCTCACCAAAACTGAAACTTCTACTTTCCCATCCACCTGTTTCCATCAACACAACCCTTGAGTCATTTTTGACAGCCACCTCCCATTTAAATATGTCAATCATATCACCAGAACTGCCTTCTTCCATCTCAAAAACATTGCTCGTCTCCACCCAATCCTCTCTTTCTCTGCTGCCAAAACTCTGATCCATCCATAATCGATTATTGCAACATGCTGTGTGATTTATCATCCACATTCCTCTATAAATTCCAAGACATCCAGAACTCATACACCCATTACCACATGACTCCCATCCTCCCAAACCTCCACTGGCTCCCAGTCCCACAATGCATCAAGTTCAAAGTGCTGCTCCTTTACCGACAATGCCCTCCAAAGAAGGCCACTTCGTACCTTACTGAACACGAACCTGTGGCGCTCGGCTCTCTTCCATATCTGCTCCCTTCCTCTGGAACTCTCTGTGACTGTACTGTTCTGCCAAGATTCAGCTCAGTGATGAAAACACACCTGAGCTCCTTTTTAAATGGTGATGAGGCTGTTTTAACCAACGTTTTAATTTGCTGTGTCCTTTTAATGTGATTAGCTTTCCTTTAAGTAAGCGATTTTATAAAAGGTCTTGGAGGATTTTGGGAAAAATAAGAAAGAACTCAAGTAGATATACATCACTCCCTCCAGAGTCCAGATTTTTTGCAGAGCAATCATCAAAGCTTTAAATTGATTTTGTTCTTCAGTCAGTGCATTCCAGTAGAACAATGCAACCTTGAGCGTCTCTATCACCGGTGGGAAACAAACATGTCAGCACCAGAAAGGAATCATTACTTTTAGTAGACAAAGATGAACTGAAGCAACCAAACCGATGTGCTGCTTAGATGGCATCAGAGTGAGCGTTAGAGAAGGAAGATGGGAATTATTTTGCATGGCAATTGGGTGAATTGCTTGTTATTACTGTGAGGACTGGTTCAAGGCCCCTGTCAAGACAGCGCTGCCACCGTGTTAGCAGTGTATCAGTGTGAAGTCGTGACCCAATCCCATTTCAAGCTGATTTTCAGTATTGTGTTTCTCTGTGTTGCATGGGACGAAAAACAAATGTCCAATTTAAAACAAGTAATTTTCAGCCCAGTCGTATTTGTGAATATCCTTAAAACACCACAGATGTGTTTTATACAAAAATGGAAATTGATGCTTTTCATAGCGTGTACAATGATGCAGCCAGCAACTATTGGAAGGACGGCAGTAACACTGCCACTTTTCTTTTGTTTGATTCAAATTAAATCCACCAATTCTCTTTTTTCCATGACTAATTTACAATACAGTCTGTCTGATATCAGCATCAGTACTTAGAGAGCTGACCGTTGTGCGTGTGGAGTCAGAGACACTGCTGTTGTCATAGCGACACTGGCATGATTTACGTGTGTGGATTAAAAATCAGTCAATCAAAAACATTTCTGCTATCAGAAATGACATTGGCGCTTTAACACTGACACATCAATTGAAATGGATGTTCTGTGGATTGCTTACTTTCAGCGGCGACACATGTAGTGCACATGATGAAATGAGTCACAGCCAGTCCAAGAAGATGATGTTTCCATTCTCTAACTCTTTAGCATCAATACACCAAGACTAAATACTTGTATGTGTCTTATAAAATCTGTGTGTGTGTGTGTGTGTGTGTGTGTAGGATTGTTTGATTGAAATTCCAATTGATGTTATTCAAAAAGATACTGCATCAATCTGTTATAATTCTGTGAAAATTGCAATATATAATGCATAAAGTAAAAATATTCCAATATCAGTTGTTTCCAGTATATAACGTCATCCTATAGAGAATTGTTGGTGTGTATTATTCACTTTCTGATGCCTACTCTCTGGTTAGTTGTGTATCTTGTTGTTGTTGTATGTTTTAATCTGATATCATAAAAGTCAAGATACATCTCTCAAGGTTTCTTTAAATGTTTAAAGCTGAAACAGAAACTCATCACACCAGTTACTAAATCCCTCCGTTGACTCCTGGTCCAAACAACAATTGATTTTAAAACGTTGTCACTTTCATACAAAGCACTGACTGGCTTTGTCTCTCAGTATGTAAAATACATGCTAATCAGCTACACACCAGCTCAAACTCTCAGGTCCGCAGGTCCTCTCAGACCATCCCATGAGCAAACGCCAAAGCAGGGAGGCTTTCAGTTGTTTTAACCAAAGTGGTTGGAACGGCCTGCCTGAGTTCCTGAGAGAGGAGCTTTTAAAAGCACATCAAAAATTATTTATTTCTATTTTTAGCAGTTTTTTGCTAAGCTTTAAATGTGCGCTTATCACAACACTTTACATTTTTGTGTATGTGCATATGGGTGAGTATGTATGCATGTATGCGTGTATGTATAATCTCTAACTTTTAATTCTGAATCATTGGCAATGTATTTGTGCAATGTAGACATTGTGCAGGTGTTCGTAATATAATGTCCAATGTAATTATGGGTGCCTAGGACTTGTATTTTGGTTGCCATAGTATCAGAACAGGTAGCTGTATTTTGTTGATTTTTAGTAGTACCTTATCAAAATGTAAGATTCTGGTCTCACGACAACCCTACAAGAATGTAGAATGAGTCCAAGTCATTACATCCAGGATTTGACTGAGCAGCACATGCTACCGACAGGAATGTTATCACGAGGCGATGTAGCTTGCTGCTTTCTGGAGAGGTATCTGCGATGGTGATTACTGATCCCTGAGGACTAACAAGATTTTCAGCATGGAGCAAAGGGTTTTTTCTCTGCTCCTGATTTACACCCTCCATGCTGCCCGATGCATTCCCAAAGCCACGGGAATCCAGCTGAATAGTGAAATTGACAAGCCTCATTTGTTTGGTTGACTGTGTAACAAAAAGCCGATGCCATGCACAGCTCTGTGAGGCAGATCCACAATCCCGTGGGGTAATACTATTGAGTTCAGTTGAATGGGGGGGTTATCTGTCAGCAAGGACAGACAGATAAAGGATGACTGGTGTTTGGAGACTTCAGGGATGCCAAACAGGTAGGACAGGAGTTAATCAAGCCTGTATTCAAATGTCTCACACAGATTGGGCAGAGGCTTCATATTACATAGCTTTTGTTACTTCTTTCAGGAAATGCCACACTGCTTGAAGGGTGATGATGATAGAGTGGCGTGTCAAGAGCTGTGTGACAAAAATAAAACACACAATTATATCTGGTTGTCACATTAATTAACTATTTTATGATAAAGAGTCCCAGAGAAACACATTAAACTTGACTTAATATCCCTCCTCACCACATCAAGTTTGACCTCTGAAGTAACTGTCAAACATATAACCAAGACAACAATCTCAGACTGAGCTTGTGAAGGATCCAATAGGAAAAAAAAGCAAAGTTGGAAGATGTCAATCAAACAGAAACACTACTGTATTCACATCTCAAAACCCTTTTCTTTGTAATAATTTCCCAGTTTGGGATTGATTAATCGATCCCTCCAACCATCCATCCATCTATCCTTCCATCTATCTATCTGTCCATTTAAACACCCATCAAATCATCCATCCATCCATTTATGTTAAGAGACTCTGAATTTGGACTAAACAGAACTTAAATCAATTAATGTCTTTAAATGTTCTTGTTTTAATATGCTTTGGACTATCGGACAAATATTCAAATCAAAACTCTGACTTGTTTTATAATACACATGGCATCACTCTGAAAGAGTCTTACATGCGTCTGTGCATTAGGATATATGTGCAGTACAGTCGCAGTCCATATATATATTGATTATATGCTTGATGTGTTGCGGCTAATTACCACTTTGCTTGGCTCCCTTTTTTTGAATCATTTGTGACCTTTTTGTTGTCCGAAAATAATGGCATCATTAGGTGATTAGCCCAAGAGGCAGGCCTGCACAGTAAGAGCCTTGACCTCTCTGCCCTCGCTGCTTTACTGTATTTGTTCCTCTTCTCTAATCGCAGCATTCTGCCTTCCGCTTGGGAACAGATCAGAATTTAACCTTCATCTCTTACCCTTGAAACATAATTTCCTGCAATATTACAAAAATGGCTGGGAATGCAAATGGGGTCTATAATTAAAAGACTGATATAGCCAATAGGCAGGAAAGAATATTTATAGTACCAATAAAGTAATGGTCTTTGTACACATGAACAAAAAAGTTATTATATTTTGTTGGTTAAAGCACTTTCATTTTGGAGCCAAAAACATAACTCCCCTGTAAGGTCAGTACTAAAAAGGCAGGTTACTGCACACATTTTAGTGATTGCTGATCCTTTAGTTAATCTGTCTGCATGTTAAAAAGTGGACAGTCGAGGAATTCATAAAAAAGCACAAAATAAGGGTCAGACTAATAAATGTGTAAATCTGAGATTTATATCAGCAAGAGTCAGATAACATAAAACGTTTCCAAATAAAATGTAAGCCATTATAATAAATGGTTAATGTTTGTAAAATGTAAGTCATTAGGTTTTTTCCCCCTGTGCAATAAAGACGAGGTTAATTAATGGACTTGAGAGAAAAATGAACACTAAAGAAAGTTAAAGGAAGAAAGTGGGATTTTTTGATCCAGTAGATGTCGCCCTTGAGCAGCAGCATTAAACCAAAACAAACCACAGCCGCAATTCTGAAGCCTCCGCTCTCCTCCAGCAGCACACCTTCAACCCCTCACCACCGAAGTTCACACCAAGGAGGAATGAATTAAAAAAAAAAAAAAAAAAAACATAATAAAGCACAGTTAAGTGCAAGCGGTGCAAATAAATTGTCCTTTGCTCGAGCAGCTATTGCCTGTGGATTTGCATTGTCGTTTTAGCAGGCGAATGTTAGCACACTTCGGTTAACTCATAGCTTCATGTCGAACATAAATCGACAAGGAATGGCCCGTGATCTAAACGCGCGTACACGACATCCAAATAAGCAGTGAGTAGACTGTTAAATTGTTCTTTCCTCTATTCCTTGACTTAAACAGCTTTTATAGGCAAGGCTGTCCCGTCCATGTAAACACGATGTAAACAGCTCAAGCTTCTCACTTACTGAAGACAGCAACATGACTCAGAGTCAGACTCATTTACACAGAAAACACTTCTGCTGTGTTCATCTGTAAAAAGTTGCACCTTCTTCATGTAAACGTGCAGAAACAACTGTGCACATGTATTCATTTCTACTCATTTTATTTGATTTTTTTTGAGCAATGTATACCTGCAGACAATTGTTATTATGAAGATATGTAAAGTAATAAATACTAAGAGTCTAAGAGGGCATTGAATGCTTACCCATTTCGCAAACCTCACCTATGAATAATTCAGTATGACATGAACCAGGGCACCCTCTGACTCTGCCAGAAAGCCTTTAATTATTGAAGACTGACTGTGCAGAGGAGCACCTCAGGTTCAACAGGATGTGATATCAACTAACGCTACACAGCCTGAGATTATTACGTTTGGATGACTTGCGAAGAAAATCTCTTCAGCGAACAATCTAAAAGGTTTCACTCACGGAAACGTATCATTTCAGACCTTTGCTTGGAGACCCCTTACTGTGTTAAGTGCAGTTCAACAGGCTACCTGCATGCAGACACCCCGGAGAAAAGCTGAAAATAATCCCTCCAATCAACTCAGCATTTAGTTTATTTTATTTAATTTACCAAGTTAATTTATCTCCGGTTCTCATCATCCATTAATTACTTTTTTTCTGCCAATAAGTTTCAAAGATTTTCTATGCAGACTCAAGTTATCAGGGCTTCCATCACAGACACAAGCAGGAATGGACCCAGCCTACCTTGGGAGCCGCTGATCAAATTTCTACATCACTATTATTCAGTGTGCACCTCCATCACTGTCTCGTTTGGATCAGGGACCAAACAAGACAGGAACTGGCCAAAACAGACTGTCAAGGACTGCAAAATGAATCACTGCTGCCAACCTGCACTCCATCCAGGACTAATACATGTCAAGAGTCAGGGAACTTGCAGAAAACATCACCGCAGATTCTTCGCACCCTTGAAGCAACCCTCTCCGGTGTCTCTTTTTTCGTCAGTGCTGCACAGGACTGTATAACAATCAGACAGAGCAACAGCTTCTTTCCACGAGCTGTTGCTCTGATGAACAGTTAACAGCAGCCAGAGTGTCAGGAACAATGCCTGCGCAATAACAATACGTCATAATGTTTCACATCAAAGCCAAATTTAATTCAACCTGAATGTCCTCTTTCAACTCGTCCCTGTTTGCGGTCTGTGCACAGAAGACGCTGCAGTAAATGCTGTGAATTGTCACATGAAAAACAAATAAAATCACATACTGCTAAACCGTCTGTGACGGTGAAGAATAAAGATTCGTCTCACACACAGATAGTGTTTAAAAAAATCTAATTTGAGAGGTTTTAAGGACCAAAGGGAACCCTGTAATCTCCGAGGGACGGGTCTGGATTTTCAAATATTTAAATAATTATTCATTTCTAAAAAAAAAAATCTAAGTGTTCAGTTGACTTCTCAGATCATTTTTTTTACTCGTATTTACCTGAGCTGGTGATAATTGGATGCCACTGATAATTTACTAACCACATTGTTAACTAAATGATCAATTAAATGAACTTACGTTTCTTATGTTAAAACTATAGCCATTGTGACTCTAAATCTGTTAGCATGTTATCTGTTAGCCTGCTAATAGCTGTTCCTAATATGTGTTATCATTGAGCTTACAAACTAAGATGTCGACAATTCAAATTCAAAATATTGCAGGTGAATCTTGAACCTCAGGTGCTTGGGGCCACAGACCAGTAGGGAGCTCTTGAGGGACTGAAACCAAATCAGTGGCCCTTAAGGTGCAAATTTTGCAATGGCAGTTGGAAATCTCCCTAAGAGGAAACCATCTGACAGCACTCGCTGTCATTGCCCTGATAGGCATTGTGTGCGTCATTACTGTGAAAGCCTACGTTTGATGATGAAAGCCAACAAAGACAGAGGAGTCAGCGTCTGCTGGTAGACAACATGGTGACGCACGCTGGTTGGATGGTCCTCCAATTGATTTTTGCTCAGGGCCCTAAAAGACTCTAGATCTGCCTCTGTTTCTATATATGTTCATTCAAGTCAAACTATGTGTATATGTACACTTACCTGTCCAACACAGCTGATGGTGACTCTGACTCAGGTACTGATTCTGACACAGGTCATTCTTAAGAACAACGACTCACAGAAACAGACTCCTTATCTCACAAACGCTGTCAAGTTAAAAAGTGATTCACCCAAAAGTGCTTATTGGGGACAAAATGTAAGCAATGCATGCTGTGCTACAGTATCAGGAACATGGGTGGGCTGGCCAGAGCCAAAGTGAAGTGCCCAAGCTGGTCCATCTGGGGAGCTGGCAGCGAGAGCCTTAACGGATGTACAAATCATGCTCGCAAAAAGCAGGACAACCACCACTGAGCGCAACAGATTTTCTATGGCAGGAAGTGTATGCTGCCGAATGATTGAGACGGAACTAGCATCATGCTGTTAATCCTCCAGCTATCGCATTATCCATCTCCATTATGTGCACACTGTGATCTGTTTATCCATTATTCTAAATTGCTCATGAAGGATAATGTATTTAGATAAGCGACTTACCTCGTTTATCAAAATTATGCTTGATCTCATTTTGGTTGCACATCATGTCCGTGTGTCCTCCCATGCCAATATTAACTCCATAGTCTTCCTGGCACTTCCCATCATTCAGCTTGTTATGGAGCTGGTTGGGTGTGGAGTTATGCGAGTGTCCACCGGGGTCCTCCTCATCGCAGTCGTAGTCATCCAGAATGGGGGTCTCGCGGATTGGCATGCCGATGACAGAGCTCCCGTGCTGGTGCGTCCCTCTGGAGCCGCGGTAGCTGTCCCTACCTTGGGGTCCCAGCAGCACAGAGGGAATGTAGTGGATCTCGTGGGTCGCCTCAGTGCTGGCGCTCTTCTGGGGGATCCGGCGACGCTTGCACCAGCGGTGGCGGGTATACAGGACGAGGGTGAAGAGGAGAATTAGGAGGAGGAGGGCGATGAGGCCACCCTGTGAAAAACAGGAATAAAGATTGTTAGGGAGGCAGGTCCAACAATTTGATAATCAGACTTAATTGTTAACGTCAATTCATCATGTGGTGCACAATAACACATGCACGTAATAGAAAATGGACTCCACCTCGAACAATAACAATTATAATCACGGCTCTAGCGCCAGTTCTATTAGGTTGAATGCCAATTAGCACCATTTGCCAGCTTTTGAAGAGCTTTGGCAATCAGCACTTCAATATGTGAGCGTAATGTGAGGCAGCTAGCAAGAGTCCTAAAGAGACAAAATAATGTTGTGCTCAAACGAGAAAGAGGTGCACTGTTCAAAGTATAAAGCAAATTATTCGATATAACCAGAACAAATGTGAATATTGATAACCCGGCGGAGCAAAGGGCTTCGACATTATGGACCAGTTCCAGAAAATTCATCAAGAAATGAACAACTAGTCCCCTGCCAATACACCCTGGTACAAGATGAACTTGATGCAATCTTTCCGTCTTAGTTGCAGTCTGTTTTATGGTGTTGTATTGTGTGTTTGTGTTTTAATTCTTCAAAGCCTAACCAGGGACAAGGATCGCAAATTAGCTATGGTTACAAGTGCCATAGATTGCATCGGTTGCACTTTAATGAGATGAACAACGTCTAATAGTATTGTCCCCGATGAATAAACTGATAAATAAATGAATACGATGGTCCCTTAAATCTACCAAGAAGCCTTTCTCCATTGTTCGTTTAATATCTCGCCTTCACAGGAAACATCACACACCTTGCCACATATGGTGCGGACGATAAAGTAAATCCATATGCACAGACAGCCTGGAGGGAAGAAAGAAAGGCAAGGGCATGACTCATTCTTTGATTTTTTTTTTTTCCCCACAATGTCATTCAATAGGTGAGACGTAGTATTTGATTCATTCAGACATGGCAACCGAAAGGTGATATATTTGTGATGTTGCAAAGCAATGCAGCGTCAGCACTTTGACTAGTATGCATTCCAATATGTGATATTCACACACACACACAGGCGCATACGTGCATGAACTCCAGTCACAGGAAAAATAGGGAAGATGGTGGCACACAAACGCACACACTCGCACACATTGCACAAACTAAATCACGACAGAATAATAAATAAAATCCACAAGGGGTCATTCATCACAACATTTAAAATTCCATCTTCATGAGGAAAAACAAACCCCGTTGAAATTATAACTCATGCACTGCCGGGTGTCCATAAATCAAACCACGCTGAGAAGAGAGGCGGCACAGAGAGGACTATAGTGCCACGGACAAACTTGTTCATTAATCTCTGAAAGGATGGCAGCTTTGCAGAACTGCAGTCCAGGGAAAAAAGAAAAAAAAAACTCCCCGTAGTCTGCACTTCTACATTAATTCCCTCTGAAGAATAGCAAAAGCATACCAAGGCTTATGTTTCACTTCAGCAGCGGAGTGATAATGGAGTGACATTGTATTTCTCCGCAGCACATCATCGGAAAAAGGAGGATGTCGAAATGCAATGACAAAGTTGAAGTCTCAGTTTTAAGTAATTCTCCTGTTAGCGGCCCAATAGAAGGCGGTATTATGTTCTGTGGCGCTGTTGATGTCTTTATTGGTGCGAGCTCTGCGGTAACACGTCAGTGGATTGTGATTAGAAAGTAAAGAACAAATTATCCCTCTGTCGTGGAAATGTTAAGTAATTGCACCTTTTACAATCCAGCCATGCACTAGTTTGACATTTAAAAACCTTAATAAGCCTTCTTACATTTAAATTTGAATAATGCAGCCTTGGTGCCAAAGTACTGCTCCAGTGCAGACAGTCTGAAGTCTTTGCAAAGTGCAAGCCCAAGCAAAAGCTCTGTCAGCTTTTGTCAGTTCATATCTGTTTATTTGACTCGGTCTCTGGCAACATCAGTGCCCTTAAGATTCTCTCGAACTTCCTTTCACGTCTCATCTCACAATGTTTTCCTCTTCCCTCCCTCCCTCCTATCGCGTTTGTTCTCTCTCCCCTTCTCGATTACTTTGTGTCCCTCAGTCTCCATTCGCCCTCATGTTTGATCAAATCTGTCGTCCACTCCTCAGAACAACAGCCATATATATTCGCAGTGGCAGATGTAGCCATGAGGGAAAATGGGTTTTCTGTTCGTCTTCAGACCATACAAATCCCTGCTGCTTTAGTCCCTCAGAGACTTCGCAGGAAGGAGGAGAGCTGCTGGAAGGCCAATAATTTCACATCTTTTTTTTTGAGTATAGGTTTACTTCAGTCAGTGGTATATATATATATATATATATATATATGTGTGTGTGTGTATATATATGTGTGTGTATATATATGTTTTTTTTTTTTAGGGAGGCCCCTGGGAACTCTGTGATGCAAACATCAATCGTCAGTACCCTGAGTCGACTCTTATTTCATCTGTCAATTCTCAGCACCTTTGTTTTATAGCTGTGTCACTGTACATAGATTAATGCAGGCGCCACAAATGGAAGGCTGTAAAAAAAAAAAAAAAAAAAGACCTCGAACCACATAAACAACTGCGATAGAAGTTGAGAAGGGTGGCAAACACTTGAGCGTGAGGTGAGACCCGACTGCTCCGGCGATCACGACTCTAGAGTTGACAGTCAATGAAATCGGCCAAACTGTTTGGAAAGCAGCAAAGAGACAAAGAACATCAGTTCATCTTAGGACAGGAATCTCAAGTCTGATGGCTATTTCAACAATCTCTGCCGAAAGTCACCGTATTTAAGACAGTATTTTTGGACAGCTTGAATTAGCTGATTTTCTGCAACGTTCAGATAAAATGATGCTAAACTATCACAGTGAACATATGACTGCACTATGAGAACTTGAAGTAGGAAAAATTTCAAGTGAAAATCTTTGTCTCATAGCAACAAAAAGACATTTCGTTCACAAACCGCGGCGCCATCAGCCACACACAGTAACGCCCAATTCCCACATCCCCCGTGTGCACCTCGCTTTTGCTCCGTCGTGGACGCCGCTTGCCCCGCCCCACTTGATCTGTTTCTATTTTCCACTCCACCGCCCAGGTATAGCATCATTCAATGGCAGCCAGTGGTTTGAATCTTACTACATGAATGAACTTTCAGTCCATCTGTCTTTAGAAGTGCTGTCGTTTAAAGGTCCACAAAGAAAGACATTCAATGAGTCTTAAAGGTATCATAATAAGAAAGTAGGCTGCTTAAGGTGTTTGGTGATGAACAGAAATTAAAGCCAAGTTGTGTTAGAGTTGAAACGGGATGTGTGTCTAGTCGTGGTAACCGCCATGACAGATGTTTATTGTTGCCCAGGAAACACCAGATGTCACATTAAAGGCTGCTGCAGAACTCCCGTGCTTCCCCACTAGCCGAGACGTCCTCTTTTTGTTAAAGCCAAATCAAAACCGACTGGAAAAAAGTTCTATTGACGGCCTTATATCATATTACTCACCGTGCATTTCCCTTTTCCAATAAATCCATTTGTACGTTTTTTTTATTGTTCCATCTTTGGTTCATTTTACCCATCCATCTCCAAATGGCCCTCGCGTTGTTAATGTTCCATCCTTTTCTTTTTGTCCCAGCTTTTACATCCCTTTTTACCTCTTCCTCTCTCTCTTCTCTTCTGATAATACTGTTTTCTCTTTCCTTTTATCTAACCCTACGGGGCTGGCTCACTACCATTTCATCTTTTCTCACATATTCCTTTCTCTGTTCTTTTACAGATTGAATGGCGAACTTGGCAAGAAAAAAAAAAAAAACATAGAATTACAGCTATGAATTATTCAACATATTTTCAACAGACAATAACAGAACAATCCTCAGGTAAAACTATTACTGGCTAAGCAATGTAAGATATGTTGAAACTATAAGAGAGGAATAGTACAGACTCTTATTGATGTATTGAATGGCTTCTGGTGGAAGTAAGAAATGAACTTTACATCTTTTAGAATAAATGTAAAAACCTAGAATGTCTTGGTTATATGGAAAAAGGATCTTAGGAAACTGTTTTGTACCAACATGTTCTCTATTATATTAATAATAATTAATATAGTATTTACCTCTTTCATAAAGCCCTGCATTATAATAGAACAGATGATACAGTATATAACCTGGGTGAGAAAACAAAAATCAATACAATACATTTGGAAATTAGATCCTAAGACACATCTTTGTTTGATCAAAAATACATCACCATGACATTTCCAACACCGTATGAGATAATCAAAGTTTAAAAATCTGTGACAATCCTATCAGGCTCCGCAGAAAAGTCATCACAGTGGAGC
This sequence comes from Symphodus melops, assembly GCF_947650265.1. Taxonomy (NCBI): domain Eukaryota; kingdom Metazoa; phylum Chordata; class Actinopteri; order Labriformes; family Labridae; genus Symphodus; species Symphodus melops. Next base: position 3,866,320 of record NC_136706.1, on the reverse strand, counting down.
CTGCATTTGACTCGTTTGTTTGTTTGTTTGTTAAAGTGAAGCAGACAAGGCTGGTAACGTATTTTACAAAACGAAAGGAACATGTTCAATGTGTCTGTGGAAGTGTTTGTGCGCTGATATGAGTCCTGCAGGTGTATGCAGTCGTATTTTTTTCTCTGCAGTGTGACACTCATTCTGATCGGTCACCATGGATCTCTCTGCTTTGTCACCTTTCTTTGGCTCTTTCAGAGAAAAAAAAAAAAAAAAAGAGTCCCTGAATGGCGGATGTGTGTGCAGACGTTTTGCCTCATTTTGACTCAAAAACAAAGAATCTGTATTTAACTTGAGCGTAATTGGTTAATTAACATCTAAGGTTTATTAAAGGGATACTTCACCCATTTACATGAAGCTGTGTATCATTAGAAACATGGTAGTAGTGTTGAATGGTCATGAATCCAACCCTCATTTTGCCCAGAGACAAGAAAAATGTGTTTTTCTTTGCTTGAAAGTTTTCTTCATGTGATGCAAAAAGCGTCATATTGTATCCCTTTAATTTGGACATCTAAAATCTAAAGAGAGGAGAGGCACTGATGCAAACTGAAAATGCTAACACTCATATGCTGTGATGAAGCACTGCACGATACGAATGCTGGTGTGTATAATTCATCATCTGTTTGAATATTTGAATTGAACATATAAATACCCGTATTCAAGCTTTTAATTGAACTTTTTAATACCCATTTGTTTAATAATCGTGGCACAGTACTTTCATTTGAGCTGTGCATTTTTGCTGATACATCCAAAGAAAGAGCTTTACGTGTCTCCCTGTGGTGTTTCCTCATTGTTTCACAAGATTAATGATATTGTTTCTCCAGTTTCTAACTCTTTGTTTATCTTTCTTGAATGTCTGTGTTTTGTGCTCCATTAATTAGAGTCAACTATGCGTTTCTTGCTTTGTGTGTGGGTGTGTTCATGTGGATGGTGATTCAGTGTAAGGCACTTATTTGAGTGAAAAGTCTACACAGGTAAAGTTTTCTGAAATTAACTATATGTTACCAAATCATTTGATAATAAAAATTTGTGTAAAGAAACATTTAAGGCAACAACTATTCGGGATCTACGGAAGAGGATTAGGGCCAAGTGACCAGCGGTTTCAGGCTGCAGGACTCGAGGGAACAGTCTGTACAACTTTCACCTAAGGCTGAGAGCTCAACGACCGTATTGTAGTTAGAAGGAGTGCAAACTCCACAATAACGTTTTTGTTCGTGTGGCAACTAAGGGCCAGACGAACCAGGTCCAAGGGTTGGTTGTGTAACTCATCAGTAGATGATTGGAGCGTAACGAGGTTTTCACTGTGCACTGATTCTTTCATTAGGCCCCAAGTACCTTGTGTTCTCTCCAAAAACATGCTTCAGTAAAAGAAAACAGGATGAGATGTTCCTGAGTAGCAAATGGTTATAAAGAAGCTAACACACATTTCATTCATCACCACTTCGTCAAACTAAATACAGTTCTTCACAAGCTAGCAAAGTTTGATGGTTTATGATAATGATCCACTCTCTCAGCTGGTTTTAAAGCTGCTGTGGAAAATGAAAATATGAATAAAAAAAAAGACTTTTTTTTTAAAACCTTCGGCTGAATAATGACTCACTTATAATCCCAATAAGCGTATTTTACACAGCAAAATAACACGACTCGGAGCCAACAAATCCGACACATGCTTGGTAGTTTAGCCACCATCTGTGCACAGCGGAGTCCACAGCTCACTGAACCCAGGAAACAAACCACTTCCTGCTTCCAGGGAAGACAGGACAACAGCAATCTTCAGATTATTCTTTAGAGAAAATATCACTGTGAGAGTGTCGGTTTAGGTGGTGAACTTGGAACAATAAGATTTTTTTTTTTAGCTAAAAACGAAGTCACAGATAACACGTGTAGTTAGATACCTGTTAAAAAGCTGGCAGGCACAGGTGAACACACAGACTACTGTCTAATGCCTACAAACCATTATATACAGTACAATGTGCCAGACGACAACAACATCCTCTCCCTCTCTTTGCCACTTTGTCATTTGTCCACCTCCCACTCTTACCTTACCGTCCCCCGCTGCCGCTGTTGTATCTGTTTCTCCCATCCCTTCTTCCCCAGCGGGAAGTTAAAGTGGCATGTGCTCTAGCATCTGCTCCTTATTCTCTCTGTCCAACTAGAAGTCGCAGCGTGAATGACAGGACTTGGCTCGCCGGGTTATGTTTCCACTCGGCTAATTCACCTTGGAGAAAGCACGCCTGTCCATTACCTGGGCACGTACCTGGGAGAAAGAACTATGTGTCCTTCTCACAGCGCAGCAAGGTACACCATCTGTATTCTTATAATGGAAGATTTTTGGTGTAGGTTTTGATTTAAGTCATGTAAAAAACGGGCCCAGTTGGCTTTCATATTCATGCATTCAGGTACTAACTGTTGTGCTCTGGATTCCAGAAGAAAAAAAAACAATAGGATAATTGGATATCATAGTTGAGTCCTCCCTCTATTTAGTATGAAAAATTAACAAAATTGATTAAATCTGTAGCCCTCCAAGGTCGAACAATGGAGATAGAGCGTTAGGTTTTTAACAACATTGAAGAAATCACAGCAAGGCTATTTTTTTCTTTTTTTTTAAGCGGTCCCCAATACATTTTTTGGGTTTGTTATTTCTTTTAAAGTTTTATAGTGAAATTTAATGTAAAAATTCAGCACTCTGTATAACAGTGCAACAAACCAGCAACTATCACCCACTGCATACATGGTTCATGCTGAAACGCACAATCACTTTTGAACACAAAAAAACCCCACCTAAAAACAAACAAATCCATGTTGTCTCAATTTTATATGTAAAATGATTTGATTAAAAAAATAATAATAAATTAAAAAAAAAAAAAGAAATAATTTATTCTGCAGCAACTGAAAATAATCTAAAAAGTCCGTAGACTCGGCTATCTAAATCACCAGAGAAATTACACTGACCAAAAGCCCGTACCTAATCATAAAATCTGATTACACTGTGATTGAAAAGTGAATGAAAATCTCCTGGAGCTTAACTGGAAAGCACCAGGTCGACCTTTCCATTTTGTTTCCCACTCACCATGGGAACTAATACATATCTCCATCATCTCCATGGTGTTCAATCCCTTCATTACTCCACCTCTCCGTCCGCCCCTTTTACATGCAATGATGCACTACCCCACACAGAGAGGAGATTGGAGGGCAGATAATGTGCTTGTGAGCTCTGGCTTTTTGAATTATAACACAGAATTAGGGCTGTTTTGCTGGTGTGTTGCTCCCACCCACTCAATATACCTTTCTCCCAGGCTTTTTCTAGCCTTAGCCAATGCCCTCCACCCACCACCGGCTTCTACAGCCGGCCAAACAACAAGACAGGTTCAGGGTCTGGAAGCTTGGGGCATATAGAATAGCTCTACATCCGCACTGTATATTGCAAGCTGTTGGCTGGGAATGAAAACGTCTTGTTAAAACACTTACAGAGTGAAATCATAAAAAAACAACGTTGAAAAGTAACAGGAAACATATTTGACATTTAGACATATTGCATCAAATGAAGCTCTTTTAATGTCATGACTGACTCTATGTAGCATCATGTGCCCACATGCCTGTTTAGTTGTATTTAGTTGTCAAAAGCTCCAACACAATTATCATGCTGCTTCTTACTAGAGGTGTGTTTGTTGTGGCATATCTTCAATATCAATGTGTCTGGCATAAACTAATAGTTGCAGAGGATACATGAACTCAGATTAGGGTGGCACTTAGGGCCCCTAAGAGCTGGTGGGGGCTCGGTGCCTTGCTCAAGGGCAACTTGGCAGTGCTCGAAAAGTGAAACAAATAGTTACGTGAGTGTGCAAACAAAAAGGCATCTTCTCACATGTGTTTGCCATGCTGTCCTTGAAATAGTGAATCCTGAGAGCACGACAACACTTACGTACATCGGTTTTGTTCTGTCATAGAGAAAACAGGACCGCAGCATTAGTATGACTCACGCTGCTGAGGGCAGCATGGTTGAGAGAGAGAACATCAGTGTTTATTGAAATCTCTCGGGACATTCAGTTAAACATTTCCCATTATACCACCCAATGGGCAATTCAAGGTATAATCAAACTAAAATTGGTTTGGCCTCCTGTAAGGAGAGAAAACATATTGTTGTGATCATTTTTTTTTTATAACGTTGGCTTGGCTGGGTATTTTTGAGCAAACTAACAATTAAAGTTCCCACCATGACTTTGATTTGATATAATTACACTTCATGAGTTGCATTAAAAAGTAAATTGGTAAGTGAATAGTGGGAAAAGAAAACAATGATGACTGAGGGCATCAGTTTGCTCCCCATAAGGTCATCCCCCGAGGAGAAGCAGTTCAGATTTAAAATAGACATAAACAGCGTACATTAAGAGAACAGCGAGCATTTGTTTGTTTTTGCCCAACATTGTAATAGGGCCTTGGTATATTCCTCAGTATAATGACATCCCATGATGCTCACTGTTTGCATGGTAACCAAATATAATTGCCTGATGACCATGCACCGCTGCTTGCTCATTACTGTGGCAAATTAGTGCTGCTGGAGAAAAAGAGACACCACCCATCCCCGCCGCACTACATTACCACTTTTGTATTTGCTTTTATAAGAGATGAATGATATCGGCAATTGGAGGCGAATGCAAGCAGACTGTAAGCACACAAGACGCCTGGGATGGTGACATTTCAGAGAAAGAAAAGTGATTAGAGAGGTAATGCCAATATTTGCAGTAGCCTCACAAGGGGCCTATGGAAGCTTGCTACAGCTGTTCATAACAAGGCAATAAGAGGGCCACGGACAATGAGGCCCTTGGGGTGACTTTGATTGAGAAAAAAAGGAAGTGCTGAGGAGTGAAATGGCCAGGGAATGGATTTTTTTCTTTTCTTTTCTAAAGATACAGGCATCCGGCTGTGGACAATGGTGCATTCTTGTAAAGAGCAGCATGGGAGGGTGTGACCATGGACAGATTGGACACACATGCAGGGTCATTTTGTTTTCCCATACTGCTTCGAGGGCCATATTTGAAAACAAATGTTATCCTAGGCTTACAAGGATTACTTTGGTTGTTCTCATTGTTTAATAGAAGACAGAATAAACATAAGATTGCAGTGAATCGCATGAATCCCTCTCCGTCGCAGAGAGAGAGAGATCCCTGCTTTGAAAGCCGGCAGGTGAAACGAAGCTGTGTGTGATTAGAGGTGTTTTTTATGTGCGACGGTGTGCTTGTGGCCCGTGTACCTCCATCACAGGCAGCTGGGGCCTCAGCCCTTGTTATATTCCCTGTCGTTTAGCTTGAAAGTGAGGCCTTTATTTGTGTCTGCAGCTGTCGGCCAAGTGCCGCCACAACAGCTTGCAAGAGTAGAGCTGTCAGCGAGCACCAGGAGCTGAAGGAGGGGAGAGAGAGAGAGAGAGGTAGACTTTGTCCATTCATGCCAGATGCAATCAAAAACTCACTTTCACCCTCTCTCCAAACCTATCTCTGGACCCTGCCATGTTTCTCATATCACTGCAACGTCTCCTCTCTTGGCTGGCAGCCTCGACAACACACATTTCACGCAGTGCAGAGTGTTAGCATTGACACTTTATTCCATGTCGGCACAGCGTTGAAACAGGAGCATGTAAGAAACATCAGTCTGTCTTTTAGGAACACTGACAGCAGCCCGAGACAAAAATGAAAATACATCAAGTGACAACTTGTAATGAATTCAGATCACTCTCGAGAAAATGCTAATGGGTAACAGAGGTCTGCATAAAACTTCCAAGGCCAATTCAAATAGCACAGATGTTCCCAATTGGTGCTAGAGTCATTAATGGCTGCTAGCAAAAACACATCTGCTATCATTAGCACTAAGGGGAGGGAAAAACAAGCAGTTCAAACATACATTCATGGGAAATTTCCCCAAGACTTTAATCACTGAGCTTGGAGGGGGCATTAAAAGAACAGCAGGGACCAGGATGAATCAATAGACAGGTATAGAAGCAGGCGAAGCCACTTGTCTGCCAACTTGAGGTAGTTAGTATGGCAAAGCTTGGCGTTGTTATCTCAAGAGCTCATAGAGGTTAATGAGATATGCAGCGGGGATGGTCGAATTCCCAACAGCAAACATCTCTGAAGTCATTCATCAATATATAAAGAAGCGTCTCAACTAAACGGAATCATTTGCCAGCACAGAGTGTCCCCTGGCATTCAAACAGAGAGTCTGTACCTGAGCAATGTTACTACTAGATTACGCTCGTTATCACACAGGAACGTTCCAGGGAGCGGCTCTGAGAGAAGCTTTTTTTTTTTTTTTTTTTTGCAAAGAGTACGGAAATGGAAGCATGGGAATAGACGCAGTATGTGTGACCTTGACTGCATGAATACTTTGGAGGCCAGAATAACTGTGAAACTTGTGTCCTCTTTACACATATTCCCAGTTTTGTCCAATAGAAACTGGCCACAAACGATTACAAAACAATGCTGTGACAACTTAATCACACAACTACCCAACAACAGGAGCATTACTCATATGCTCTATCCTGAAGTAGAGCGATAAATTGAGACATAACCACAGTGACGAAGCAAACTCATTTCAAAAGGAAAATCAGTTCAACAGTTAAAATAACGGACTGCATGTTCTGTCACATGAAGCCCAGGCACGTAGAGAAGTGTGTATGCGGCAGAGCTGTTCAGAATTAAATACTGATTGTGATGAGACATTTCTAAAGACACATCGTTTGTAATTGTTTTGTTAAATGATGCTTAACTCCGCAGTTTCTGCAAATTGCTTGATTTGGTTTTCCCTGAACAATGCATCAATTAAACAGGCCAGGTGATTGTTAATCTCAATCACACTCGTGCTAACACACACACACGCACACACGCACACGCACACACACACAGTTGCATTGTAAAGAGACCATCAGAAGTAACTAATCACATTCATATACTGTACATCCATACAAGGCTGATAAAGCAGCTGGAGCAACTTTGGGTTAAGCGGTCACATCCGGATTTGAACCCCGACCTTTTGGTTGAGAGAAATGTCCACGATTTGGAATGGGTTTTTTTTTTTTTTAGGAGTTTCTATCATTTTATATTCAGTAACACCTACACTGATATGTACACATTGTTTTAGAATTATTCTATGAAATTGTCTCAAAAAACGAACGTACACATGAAAATAAGCTGTCAGAAAATGCACACACCATCACAGTTATTCAATTACCATCTCCCTTCAGATGCAGTTTCCTTTTGTTACCTGAACTCCTGGTCTCTGACGGTAACTGTTACCCAGCAACAGAACAGCGGAGAGCAGGTGAGTGAACGGTCAGACGGAACAGAGAGAAAGACAACGATGGGAGGGTTAGAAACCACTTCTGCCTGAGTTTGCCTCTATTATTTGTGTCCTCTCTCTTCCTCTCGCACTACATCTGGGAGTCTAAAGGGAACTCATTTACTTTGGTCATGACACTTGCTCAGTCAAACAAGAGCTCTATTACAATGGTTTGTGTTTTCAAGCATGCACGTGCTGTGTGTGTACAAGAGGGACAGGCAGATTATGTATGTGGTGCACATCCGTGTCTGAAAGTCCTCCGACTATAGAAGAATAAATGTTTAGGGAACTGTTCAAACAGTATCACAGTTGTCCAATGTAATATCTTTTTAAATACATTTAAAAACTATTACACACTGGATCACGAGGAAGCATACTGAACTTTATTTAATGCACATTTCCACAGTGTTTGACTATTTGCACGTCTGCACTTACAACTCAAACAGTCCCACACAGTATCATGCACAGAATTGTTAAACATTGTGAAATACAAACTTCAAGCTTTTAAAGTGATATGTGCAAGCGTTTCTTTGGGCAGATATTTTACATGTAGTCTTAGTCTAAAGACAAACGCTCCTTAGTTATAGTCACACCTCTGTTCCTCTCGAAAACACTGACGTATTTGGAGTTGTTTTTATTTAAAGCACTTTGTGAACAGTTAATTAAAGGTCCTATATCAATGAAGTTATTATTATTATTATTATTATTATTATTATTATTTATTACCTATTCTCTCCCAAGAAAACCATAAGGACCCCAAAGTTTACCCGCTCAGATACACTTTCATCAATGCATATAAGTTGAGCAAAGTTGAATGTCTAATAGCCAAAAGTTAACAGCCATGACAAACAAGGACACAGTATCACTTGTGCTTAACCTCTTAAATAAGCTCTGACCCTGGAGTTTCAATCCAGCCTGTGACACCGAAAGGCAATAAAAAAAACTTACAGCAGCAGTGGTTTTGACCTGGAGATGGCATACCTTCTGGCAAGAATTATAATAACTGAAGCACAAGTCTGTTTTTGGCTTCAATTTTGTCGCTGCTTTAAACTCATGGAGACTGCAGTCGCAAAGAAACGAGAGGTTTTCTCACATAACTCGTGTTCTGCCTCCCTCGCTGTCTCTACAAAGCATCCATTTTAGTTAGATGACACAAACAGGGATCATCAAATTGATTGTAAATGGCTTGTCGATCATGAGAAAACACGGGGTTATACATACATTTTTATAGTCAGATAGTCTCATTTAATGTGGAGGTTTGTGCCGAATAACCAGGATCTTGGTATAGAAATAGATATTCCTTTAAGTTATTTATGAGCACATTTAGAAAGAATGATGATGTGGAAATGTGTTAAAATTGTTTCTACAGGACATACTTATGTAAAGTGAACTTAACCTTTAGCCTTTTGGGTAAAATCCCTCATCACAAAGCCAGAAACATTTTTGGAGATCTCAATGACCTTGACCTTGACCTTTGACCACCAAAATCTGAGCATGTCAAATTTGAGTCTAAATGAACATTTGTGCCAAAAGTTAACAGATTCCCTCAAGGTGTTTCTGACATATCACATTTGCAAGAATGTAATAGATGTTTTCCATCCAATGGTAACTGCAGGACCTCTTCCCTTTAAAGCTGGAGCAGGAGATCTCTGACAGGTCTGACAGTGGCCTTTCCTCTTTTGGTTCAATTAAATACAGAAATGACACCGACTGTATTAAACAGCAATGTCTATTCACGCAACCATGTAAACAAGAAGTAGCTGGACATGTTTGTTTTGATATGGCAAAAAAAGACACTCGGATGAACTAACCAGTGAGTGTGAAGACGTTAGCTATCAGGAAAGTCAAACCAACATACCTCCATCGTACCCCTTTCTTTAAGGAGTACTGGTTTGCATTATCAGACCTGTTCTGACTAAATCACAACAGCTCTCCTTTGGAGGGATGTGAAGCCTGCTAAATATGAGTGAATGTTTTCGTGCATACTGAATAACAAATCAGCTCCATGGCATGCTGTGCATCTAAAAATGCAGATGGCAAGCAATCAGAGTGCACTGAGTAATCACCAGAGCATACCAAACAATCACTTCAAGAACAGAAAAACTCATATTGAAATATCATTGACAAAGAGTAATAGTATGTTCTAATTGAGAGCTTATGTTACATGTGAATGAAAGGTTATAATTCATGACATAATCTATCCTGTAACGACAAAGAAACAGTCCTTTCTCTTCACTTATGACACACCCGAACCTTGGACTCGTGCCATCACGACAGTAGCAGAGTCCTTGAAGCAGCACACAGCACCTGACCATGTGTTTAGTGCCCTGCTAAAATCTGGACAGAAAACAGCCACGAGTGAGAACATGTGGGAACCACGCCAGAAAGCCTCCATTACGAGCTGCTTGTATCATTCTCTCCCCTATGGATACAAGTGAGCCCGAGCCAGAGCCAGGCAGAACACATAAAGAACACCTTGACCTTGTGTGCACATATGGTGTCACTCTCTGTTAGAGATAACAGTGAATAGCGGTCCGTAACAAGGCTACTGCCTTGTGGACTAATTAAAGGAAATTAGACTTTATGCACTTGCCCCAAGTGTACAACTGACCTCATATGAATGCTCAGAGGGAGGTAGAAACGCCTGTATGGACTAATGTAAAAGATTACAAAAAAAAAAAGTGAAGTGGCTTTAAACGAGTATAAGAGTTAATTTGTCCCTCTTTAGGGAGGAGTTTGTTCTTGAATGAAGATGCAACAGACATGTACAGTCATCTCACAACTTACTACAGATTACTGAATGAAAGAGCAGGGATGGCTGTTAAAAATGGGCTGGCAGGGCCAAGGCCCTCTCTCTTATTCAATAAGAGCGATCAAATCATTCTTCAGTTTCCTTACAACTGATTATTTGGAATTTTGGTGGAACCATGAGTAGCAACTTCACCAATAAATACAACAACAAAAAAACATGGGGTATGTCTTAGCCGCATTTTAAACAGTCCAAGCACTGTAGCAATATCTTCCATTCAGTACCATAGGGCAAATCAGGGAAAGGTATGACAGGATGCACTCTTGACTTCCTGGTTATTTGGGCTAAATTAATTCAACCCGCAGGTTGCCAACTTTTGACCAATTCAATTAAAGAAAACTTTATTTGTCCCCGGGGGGGGCAATTTAGAGGCACACAGCGCAGTAAATTAACAATTGTAGTGGATGAAACAACTTCAACCTAATAAACTGTAGAGACGGAAAGAAACTAACTAAATCTCCATTTTTCTTAATGTTATGGAAAATAGTTTCTTAGGTCAAAGAAGAATTGCTGCGATGTCGCTAATTCTGTTAGCCATTAGATAATGGAAATCTTCATTATGTATTAGAAACAAGCTAGCACTCTTAAATGTACATCCTGGTCTTTGAAAATGAGCCATATGACTGAACACTCTCCAGCCCCTTTTAGAGAATAACACACCAGACAAAAATACCCCTGTAATAGAAGACAGCAGATTTTCACAGATTTTCAAGATATGTCACAACTGTGTTTGGCAATGACAAATCATAAATAAACAATTACTCAAACCTCCTGTTAATGATCTGACAAGACGGCATATATCAAGTCATAATGAGAAAACAAAATGTTTCTTGTTCTGTAATTACATCAACACTATCCCTCACAATGGTATGTCATCATGGGACTAATGGCTCCTCTTAAGAACAATTAGGCAGGTCATTTACTGAATTACAGGTGGGTCTTTTTCTCTGGAGGGCTATTAAAAGAGGCTGAAGCCTAAAACACGGCTTTCAATCTTAAAGTACTTTGTAGATGGATAGGTGGACAGAAGACGAAGATATAGCATATTAATCAGGATAACGCACAACATAACACATAATATAACACACATTGATTTCAATTGTCTAACTCTGCTATTGTTGTTTTATGCTACTTGCAGCACTTAGACATTCTCTTTTAACTGTAAGGTGGGTTACAAAACAACTGTATTATTTTTCATGATTATTACATACACGCACTATGGCTAATTGAAGATGTCCGTGTTAGGACAGTTTTGGGGTTTAGTCTCTTGCTCAAGGGCAGCATGGAAGTGAATTGGCACCTCTCAACCAATAAATCCTATTCCTTGCTTACCAGCTCAAATCCTTCCGTACTGAGCTCCTGCCACCCAGGACCATTGTTGTAGTAGGGAGGAGAGTGTTTTTTGCAAGGCCAAAGTTTAGAAGACACAAAGAACAAACCCCAAAATGGGAAATAAATCATGCATGTAAAGTACAAACCAGCTGTGTCTTTTGACTTATTTGTTCTAGCTGCAAGGTGTGTTTGTAGAGCAGTTGTGGTACGTGCAAGGTTAAACAGTCCCAGGCATGAGCACAAAGTCTTTCAAAAAGACCCCTATACCATGGCCCTATGCACATTTATTGAATCCCAATGGAAAAGAGTGTCCGCCCAATGTGACGGCGTGCTTTCCAAAAGGGAGGGTAATAACTTTGGTTTCTCGGTAAGCTGCTAATGGCCGGTGGAGGTACTCTGCTTTGTTTGACAGAAAAGTGAGCTGCTAAACAAGGATGGCTCTTATACATCCGTAGTAGTGCTTGAATAAATAAATGGCCACTTTAACGACTGGAATGCCTGGAGAGGTATTATTGGGAGGGATAGCTTCTCTGTTTAGCACACATGTGCAGCGATGCTATCGAATGCTTTCCTTCACATGTACTGTCTCGAATGAACACTGCGCAGCAAGGCAAGGGCAGGAACAAAGACACAATTGATTAGAGAATGGAAACATACAACCTGCATTCAACATCTTTGGAGATATAATCAGTAGTTTCCACAGACTAATCTTTACAGAAACATCTTATGGGTACATACAGTTAATGTAAAGTTCAATCTCATAATGGCTGGATTGTTTGAATGATGTGAAAGATACATTATGCAAAGAGTGTAGTCTTGGAGGTAAATATGGAGATGAGGCTAATATTGGAACACAATGCATCTTCTAGTGCTTGTGAAAATGACCAGATATATTTTAAATGCTGCTCGCTGGAACAACAAGTCCTTGTAAACAGCATTCATCAGTTTGTTGTTAATCAGTTTTGGCGTTTCAGACATTCTTGTGATTACCCCAAAGTCAAAACAGAAAAGAGGATTCCAGCAGGTTGTGGGGCTGAGTTGCAGCAGGGAAGGCTACGACAAGTTCATATAGGTTGACATTCAGAAGACCTTAATTGTCAGAACTGGTGCAGAGAACACTGGGGAACCCCCTTAAGATAATAAATAAGCCCTCTGGACCAAAGGCTAGAGATTCATCAACATGGCAGCATTCACTGGGTTAGAAGAAAGGCTTGAGGGGAGAGCTGAAAGCCCTGTCTGTCGTCACGATAAGATGGATTTAAATGTGGCTATAATGTAGTGTGAACTTGAAAACATTCTGTGTGCTCCTCTTGGCAGACTGCAGCTGTAAAATATCCAAAGATAGCTACATGTCTGCCAGGCATTGGTGCCATATTGGTAGAAAGCCAATATGCTCAATCTTCCCAGCCAAATACTTACAACTAATACTTTATTGCAAGTCTTTCACTGACTGGAGAGAGGAAGACTTGGTCATTGTCTGGAGTGATGAGCGAGGCACAATGCCACGTGGCTTCCTGTTTTCTTAGTGAAATGTGTTAGTCCACGCTTGGCAGCTACAGAGAAAATGACTTCCCATATGCTCTGAAAGCTGAAACTGAATAACCAAAAACGAAAAGACTAGAAAATAAAATTGAAAAGTAACAAATTTACTGAATTAACCCATCTTTTTGAATGTATTGTTTTTAAGTCGAAATCGTTCCAAGAAAATGTCATTCTGAATTAATTCACCAAATGTATTCAGGTGGCCCCCCCAACCATACTATCACTGCTGCCAATCAAGCGCCATTATGCACCTGATCTCTCTGCATTTCAGATTCAGCCACAATTTCAGGACATACAGGTCCTGAAATGTTGTGTTTTCTGACTGACAACGTTTAATACTTACTGCACGGGTGGCCGGAGTAGAAATCTTTCCCAATGGTGACTATTAAGTTAATCAAAATATCTAAGGACTGAAAGGCAATATCTCATGAGGTGTTAAGACATGGAAACGAGTGACCCAATTTACACATACCATTTTTATGCCACTATGATTCAAAAAACAGTCCTCTTCTACTTTTGTTCACAAAAGCAGCCTTTTTGCAGTTTCCTACATTTTGTACAAGGATGGACGTCTTTGTTTTTTGGCCAGGCCATGGTCTGCCCTTTTCTACACACCTCTAGCTGTCACATTGGATAAGAAAGGCTAGCAGTGAGGGTATACAAACGTGATATGTTGTGACCCAAAGATAGGGTTGTATAATAGTAAAATGATAACACCAATCCTCTAGTTATATTCTTCCCTTCGGATAAGGAGTCCAGTGAAATAACACACATTAGACTCCTGAAGTCAGCAATGGCAAACCATGTTATACTTGTACAAATGTCACATAACACAAATGATATGCTACGATACACTTTATTGTCCCCTTGGGGAAATTTGTCTTGCACTCAAAGTGCTGGCAAACATTCAGCTTCTTTCACTAAAATCAATAAATGATGCTAGTGATGTTAGCTTGAGGCAGATAATCATAGGTGTCCTATGAGATGCTGCAGCACTTAAGAAGCAATGGGTTTTGGACTTAAAACATGTCACTTCAAGTCGGGGTCAGTGGGTAAAGGTATTACTCTACTGAGAATTTCGAGCGGTGATGCAAAGTGATTGAATTTGCATGGCCAAGCTTTATCAGTTCTACACTATATAGATAATTTCTTTCAAATGATCAACAGGTGCAGCTAAATATTTAACTGTAAAAATGGCCAGGCTTGAAACATGAGAAGTCCAGGTAGGGCTAATTTATGTAAAACCTGCTTTAAACTGGGAGTGTCAATAATTTAAAGCCAAATACAACCCACATGCACAGTAACCTACTATCTAACTAGAGTCTTATGTTCATATAGTTAACTATATCTGATACACTTTCAATGTAGATCAAAAAACATCATGGAAGTAACCGATATTGGCTTGGTGTTTTCATGTTGGATATTTAACACGTGAGGAATTTGGTGATCCAACGGCAGGAAAAGTACAAAATCTATTTCTCTGTTTACCACCAGTATTGGTTTCAGATATGAAAGGTCCAAGTTATTATTAACAGTCCCGGTTGTTGTGTGTCCAATGTGGTTGTTGGTTTTTGGTTATTATCAGATTTTATAATGACATTCAGTGGGAGGGGGTTTAGCTTAATGATAAAGCATCAGCTTACACTAAAAGCCATCATTTAGTGTAACACCATCAATGCATTTACACAAACATACAATCTGAGGTTAAGTATGCTGCCCACTGTCAGATCAACAAAAAATCTGCTGATCTTTTGACTGGAGAGAAAACCACTCTACTTTCTAATCCACAGCAGGGCACATGGTATACTCAAAGAGAGATAATGAATGAAAAGACGTCCAATATATGGTGTCTTTTTGAGAATGCTACTCACTTGACATCAGAAGGGTCACCAACACTTTTCAGTGCTGATTACATTTTAGTGGCGAACGAACAAATAACAATATTGAATACGCTTAAATTCAAATTATTCAAACAAAACACTTTAATCTTTGAAAATCTAATTTCGGTTGAAGCAGAGAGCACTGACATTTGCTATAATTAACACTCTGCTTTTCGCAGAGTGCATTTAAATGTTACTGATGCATTTCCCTTCATTTATGTTGGTAAAGATAGGGTATTGTTGGGGGTGCTGTATATCTATGATTCTCTGTATCTTAAAAACATAAACCTCCATTTGTTTTGTTTATTGCTGTGATCATTCATATTCTATAATTATAAAATCGGTTCTATCTATCTATCTATCTATCTATCTATCTATCTATCTATCTATCTATCTATCTACAGTATATGTGTAATGAAGAGCTTTCAGCTTTGATATTTTTGTTGTTTTTGAGGAGATTGGCCCTATGTGTATTTTAACGGCGTCTACGTTAACAGAAATAGTTGATTAACTGATTTAGTCTGCTGTTATAAAAACATTGTGTATAAGTATAGTTGGGACTAAATCTTGACACTTCAAAAACATGTAGCAGGAGTCCCATTTCCCAGTTACTCACTGAATAATGATTCCGTAAAGAAACTGTATCAATGTCACAGAAGAACAATTGACTTCTTTCGAAAAACACTTTTGTAATTATTCTTACCTCTAAAGCTTCACGTCAGTCTCTTAAGCCAGCCATTTTAATTAGAGCTCATTTTTATATCCCTGGTACGATCTTACACTTGTAAAATGATAGAATCCGAAAGGTGACTGAAACAATTAAAGGCAGAGCAATTAAAATGCAACTCACATGGACTAGTGTGTGTCCTCACACACAGTATGGCATAACGCCTGCCAGTACCAGGGTCTAGTTTAAATTAATTTCAGAAGCCCCCCCCCCTCCCTACCCTTGATTCCACAGAAACCCCAATTGCCTCAAATGCCTTGATGACCCATCGCTCTGACGATCATATATCACCGGTGACTTCTTAATTATAAGGACGCCAATTCAAGCGTGTAGGGTGTGCTGTAATCTCCGTGCATATCTATCAGGACCGAGATAAGAATAGTAGTCCCTTCACTTTCTGTGAGCTCAGGAATATTAAATGACCTCAGGCATATGTTCAATTACAAGAACACAGACTTATTGAAAAATAAAGGGTTTTTTCTTTTCTTCTTCTTTTGTTTAGACTTTCCATTGTTTGGTGGTTTTCTAACCGGCTTATTCAACCAAATGTCCAAATATTCAATGAAACACGTCTAATTTCCATTTTCCGTTGTCCTACAGAGACCCAGCTCGAGGGGAATAGATGATTATGTTCTGTAACGTGGCATATGAAAGGCTCTGAACTGCCAGCCTTTATTGCATCTCATTTTGGTAAAATACTACCTGTCCTCCCAGTGAACTCAAACATGCCATTCCTTTGAAAAACCCTCCCCAGTGATACACCCACTATGACTGATTGTGGTTGCACCTGAACTCAGTGTACAAATTCTTCCCCGCACTAAAATATCCCGGTGCTGATGAGAGTCTAACGCAATTATATATCCCACCTTATTTTTTACATATAATGTATTTAAATACATACACATTTATGTATGTATCTCGCTCTATTCTTTAGTCTGCCTGATTTGAGAAGGATGGCATTTCACTCTCTTGTCTGCTCAGAGTATATTATGGAAGTGACAAGAAATTGAATTCCTTTTTCGCTATAAAAAAAAAAACCTTCCACATTGCAACATGCATTCTGCATCATGGAGGAGTTTCCGGTGCAGAGGTTGCATTGAGCGGAGGAAATTGCTTTTTCTCTGTGATCTGTCTTAGCAGAGGGATGGGGGCTTTTGTTTAATGGCTGCTCCAGTACATCTCTGAGGTCTGATCAAACCCACTGCTGTGACTTCTTTCTGGAGGCGAACTGTCTTGTGTTAGATGTTAATAATTCTGTGAATCACACGTTTTTTTTCTTCTTCTCATTTTCTTTCCACAAGGCCGCGTAAGTTCTCTCTGAAATGGTTCAAATTCTATCAATCATCTTTTGCCTATGATATTGTTAACACATTTATTGCTGTGTGTGTTGTGTGTGTGTGTGTGTGTGTGTGTGTGTGTGTGTGTGTGTGTGTGTGTGTGTGTGTGTGCGCACGCTCGCCTAGGCTTCAAATTTCCTCTAAGACGTTCGCCGGCCTGACATTAGCATTTTGATGAAGAATAAGTTCTTTTATAACTATTAAATATCACATCAACACAGTTTGTCACTGAAGTTAGACAATGATAGAGAGCACTGAACTGCAATGAAGCACATCACTGACGTTGATATAAAGAGTAGTACCCTATCAATGATTTACAGTGGCAGTTTGGCTCCTGATAGAACATAACTCAAGTGGTACAAATCAAAAGGAGCAGAGAGAAGACTTCAAGCTATTTGACAGAAAGCCAACTCAAACAAATGAATAAAACGTTGCTTGGTTTGTCATTTGCTTCGACGGTGGTATTGATGGCAAAATGAAAGGCAAACACGTTCCTATAAACTTTTTTTCAGGGGAGCGGTGTGTGGCACCTCAGTTGCCAACCCATGATTGGCCATCTGCTCAATCAGAGGCAGACGAAAAGTTGCAGGGCTTTCTTGTGTCATGGGGCAGGTTAGAATCGCCGTCTCTCAACTGGAAGGTTGAGGGTTCGAAATCAAACCCGGCCTTTATAAGACCAATGACATGTCATTAAATATTGTTTAACAGTGGAGGACTGTAACATACAATTTACTCTACAAAGTGATTTCTTTTTTAACGTTCATAATCCAACAAAATAAACAGCAAATGACAGGCAGTAAGCAGCTCTGCTAATGTGAACTAATACAACATCCCACACTTCTTTGATTCTTTATTTTATTCTCTTCTGAAGGCAGTTAATGGGGGAGTTGTGTTAGTCATAGTCCTTTTTTGAAAACTCACTTACCAGTTGACATAAGAGTAGATGTGTCGTGAAAGTGTGTTGAAAAAAAGGGATCATCTCTGTGTAAAGCTTTTAGATGCTTTTAGAAATGACTGAATATATTTTCAGTTGTGAAGAATTGTTTTCTGGGAAGTCAGTCTAAATTTAGGCTTCAGTACCATCATAATGTCATGTTAAGTAGAACCAGGATGCCGTCTTAAAAAAGATTTGGGTCAAAAGTATAGAGCATGTAATGTATTCATACAAAGAATGACTTAATTTGATGTCCTTGAAAGCTGTTTGAAAAGAATAGAACCTATCACCAGGGGTTGGGAGGAAAAAAACATGCAAACATTTATAAAAAAAAAAAGAGCATTATTTTGAAGGCTTTACTTTAAGCCAGTGATAATACAATGAGAAGGACACCAGGAAGCGTGAAATGCATTCCCCTTTTTGATAGAAAACATGTTTTTGTTAGTTCGTAACAGAATATACAGTAAATGTGTTCAATGGCCAGTATACACTGTATTTATTCTTTTAAAGCTCCTGTAAGGGACTTTCAGTTTTTGTTGATTTTGGCGCCCCCCTCGTGCAAACAGCTGTACGTCAGTCTTGACTTAGTACTGTACATGTTTAACTTGTGTTTTCTAATAAAAAATCCAGTCCTGCTTTATTTCAAAATGAAATGAACAGGAAGTGATCTTTGCAGTGCAGCAGACGGTTCGTCAATTCATCTGCCACCTACCCCGTCATAGATGTTTCAGGCCTTAAAAATTACTATATAGAGATAATTCATCTTGACACGGATGATCCTGTTTGTATTTGTTGGTCATATAAAGGCGTCAGTATTCATTTCAGTCTGCTTGATTAACGCCGAAAAACTCCTCGCAGCAGCTTTAATGTCAACAAACACTCAAACACCAATTCTAAGGGAAATGTGGGATGATGCAAGCCTTGACAGAAAGCATGTTTTATTAAAAAGGCACTTCAGTGGCCATGATGGTGGAAAATATAAAAGCAGCAAAGCATGAATGTTCAATTATAAAAAAAGAAATATTCTTCTGTTGGAAAAGACAAATGATTGGGAGCGAGAGTGTTAGAATAAAATCTGTTTGCTATGTCAGTCAATTGTCATTTAAAAGCCTTTGTTAAAACAGACACCTGTCTCTGTCTGCAGTGCTCAAGCGACAGACCGACAGAGACAAGTGCGGTGGAAGGACAGAGAAAAGCAGACAGAGTTGGGAAAATTATTGCCAGAGTGAGTGAGAGAGTGAGAAACTGACAGCTCAATGCCAGAAGAATAGAGTGCTCACATTTCAATCTGGGCCAGAGGTGACAGCATCAGACATTGTAATGTTCACTGAAAGCGTCAGGAGACACCTGGAGGCCTTTAGGCCAAACCACCACACCTCATGTCCTCTTCGGCCCGCTTCAATATGAGCTACGTTCCTTTTTCCAAAGCATTTGTCTATTTATAATCTGACGCCTACAAGCAACATCAGAAAACCACCGACAAAAAAAAAACTACGTTTTGATATGTGAATATTATGTTTTAGCACTTCTAAACCCACAAACCACGTGAACCAAAACAGTGAAAGAGCATACACCTTCACATTTCCACACAGTCATGAGCCAGTGTACCACTTCCCACTTCCTTTATAAAAGGTTAGAATATGTCTGAGCTTTTGACATATCAATGATTCCACCAAGTAAAGCAAAATAAAAAGACATGACTCCATCCTTCTTCTATAAAAGTTGTGCTCTGGGTTTCAGTGTCCATCATTCACAGACAGATAGTCACACTCACAAATGGAGATTTCTGAGTTGCGACTGAGCAGCACGCAAATGTACTGCCAACAAAAAAAGAAGTTCCAGGAAATGAAAATATAGGGAACAAAATGTACAAGGAGATAGATGAACCTGAGTATGAGACCTTCAAATGGAACGTTCTACTGGAAACTTTTTGAAGCGAACACTTCATTAGGTTTTCAGGAGTTATTCTTTTTTCAATTTCTCTCTTGAGGTTGTGTTGTAATTTTACCCTTGGAACATCATTCCGTTACCTCTGTCTTTAATGAGGGTACAGTTATTCACACGCACAATCAGCGTGTGAATGCGTAGGTGTGAGTTGCAGAGAAGAAGCTCTTCTGAGTCGTCAGAAGACTTAAAAAAAAAATAAAAAAAAAAATAAAAAAAACAGCTTAAGTCCTTTTGCCATTTATACTCAATCAATCTTACATCAGATGAAGTTGTTTGCTTCACTGATATTCAGAGTTTAAAAAAAAAAGTCAGTTAATTTCATGACCAGCTGGAAAAAAAAGAAACTCCTCACAGGAGCTTTAACAGATGGTGAAATGTGCCGAGGCCAGAATGAAGCTGTTTGTGCTATTCTTAGACTGGTCTTCCTTAAGAAAGAGATTTCTACTCCCGAAGGGACAAACCTGGTTAAATGCAGATTAAAAAAATATGTCAAGTTGTCAAGACAGGGATCTCTGACTCAAGCGACAATTTAACACTGAGAATGACATATAAGCCAAATGGCAGCCATATTTATTCCCGATGCTTAAGTCACTTTTAACAGTGTTGTCAGAGCAGCGTTATGCACGTACGCCTTCAGATAAGTGTCACCAGCAGTGATGGAGGGTGAGGTGAAGCTGTGAGCAAGAGAGGTGAGGATTCAAGAGAACGTGGAGGTGGAAGAGAGAGACAGAGAGGGTGCACGGGGGGGGGGAGGTGGGGGGGGGGGGGGGGCTAGGCAGATATAGTGAAGGTGGTGGGATGTGAAAGGAGAGGTGAGTTAAAAAAAAAAAAAAAAAAAAGTCAACAACAGAAGAGTTAGTGGGAGAAGAAAAAAAAGAAAGAATTGAAGCTTGAAAAAGTTAGAACTTGAAAAGTAGGTGAAGGTGAGGTGAAGAAAAGTGAGAAGTGCGTGGGGAGGAGGGAGGTGTAGAAACACACAGCCAGAGGGTTCACAACATGTTAGCAAGAGGAGATGACACAGAAAAAATATCTGTGATGGTGAGTCGATGGTGCTCAACGCAAACAGAGCCTGTGGAGTGTCAGTTCAATCAAATTTGGAAGACTTACTGTACGGGGTTCAAATCTTTGACATACCAAACATCTTTCAACAATATCATCTTGGTGATTTTAATCCTCAGTAAAACGGAAAGCAGGGCTGTCAGCATTAACTAGTTACAGTAATAGTGATTAATTAGAGTATGAAATGAATGACTTTGTTTTCCGTCCCTTTAGGCGTGCTATGGATACGTCTCTGCAGTGTTTCCCCTTGTCGTCACAATGATGGAAAAGAATGACATTGGCTGCATTGTGGACTTTATCATTTAGATAGATAGATAGATAGATAGATAGATAGATAGATAGATAGATAGATAGATAGATAGATAGATAGATAGATAGATAGATAGATAGATAGATAGATAGATAGATAGATAGATAGATAGATAGATAGATAGATAGATAGATAGATAGATAGATAGATAGATAGATAAAATATCAGCCTTTCATTGACTCTGAACACAAAGGGTAGTCTGTGGGATTGTTTTCTTTTTAATTGTCATGTGGGAAAGGAGCAACAGGATTCAAACCGAGGTCACCTGATTGGCCGGCTACCAGCACCCCCAAATTGTTTGATTTTCACAAGAATCATAGCAAACTTTCAAAATATTGTGTATTGTGTAATACCCTTTAAGGGCAGAGGCTATAGATTTAGGAAAACAATGATCCAAAGCCCGCAATTCTCACAGGGAGAATAGTTATATCCTTTCAAAAATCATCTGACTACTATTAGAAAACAGCAAGACTACAGTCAACAATCTGTTTATTTGAAAGAAGTCCATTAGATTGCTGTTGATTTATAGCAGTATGTCTTGACAGTTATGACCTTCAGTGAACAAAAGCCTGAGAGTCAAAATGAGACGATATTAAAGTTAAATATCTACAGGACTGTAAAATGTTGATCCACTGTCTCAGTCAGAATATAAAGCAGCTCTACAAGTGAGCAGACTTTTGTACAAATGTCTTATAATTAAAGTGACCGCTGTAAGCCGGGGCTCCTTCTTCAATAAATCTTTTTGAATGACGTCCATATTTGTGAGAACAAATGCCACAAGGCACTAACTGGCACCACATAATGGAAATAGTAAAAAAAAGAAAAAGAAAAAGCTGAAGGAGCTGTTTTGACTAGCGAAGCAGTTTATAGCTGGCTGGTGTGTTAGCCGTACAGTTTCCGACATCACCAAAGATGTGTGGATGACATTTGTGCTGCCATTTTTCCTGGTGTGATTTCACTTAAAGCTTAACTTGACATTATATGACAACCATCAAAAGGGAAGAGATTTCCCTTTAGAGACTGAAATGTCCACACTTTCCAACTGCAGCTTTTTTTTTTCACGTGTTGAAAGTTATGACATGCTGTAAAAATGACTTGCAGAAAAAGAAAAAAAAGGCCCTACTTTCAGCAACCAGCAGTATCGTGTGCACATTTGAAATGACCACAAAAAGACACATTAACTCACAAAAGAGGTTTTTTTTTGTTGTTTGTTTGATTTTTTTGCAGGGTATTGACCATCTTAAACCTTCCTGTCTGCTTGTAAAACCTCTATCAAATATATGGGGCTTGAGATTGAAGGACTTACCATGACGGAGATGTGCAGCAGATGCATGTGTTCGTGGAGGGCGTGAGCAGGCTCTCGGGCCGTCGGCTGTGTTGTCTGAGGCAGGAGCTCAGACTCAGTCATGGATACGTGGAAGTACAGCGTCCCATTTTCCAACCACTGCTGTTTCCAGTGGACCTGAGAAATATCCTCTCCCGTGCCGGACATCTCTGCGGAGAACAAGGACAGAGACGTAGGATAATCGATTTTTGATTCAAATTAAGAAACTGACATCGAAACCGGAAATGCCGTAGGTGGTGAACAGAACACCTTCAGATTCACTCTGCAGGTGCTTTTTATTCAATTTCACATTAACACTGTAACAGCATGCAAGAGTCATCACCCTCCCTCTTCAGCACCACAACTTCTAGTGGGTTAAACTATTCATTGCCATGAACTAATCATTTTATACAGCGTGCTGGCCTTCAATGCTGAATTGCCGCCAGCAGCAGCTGTAGCCATAGACTGGCTGTAGCTCTACTAACCGGATGCTAACGAGCACACTGGATGGAAGGGATCTCGTTGGAGCGGCGTGGGTTTTTGATAGAGAACATGGAGATAGATATGTATTCATTGGTCAGTCTGAATTTAAATTTCAGTTTTAACCCGCCTACTATGAAATGAGTCGCACAGAAGCACCCCTAAAGGATAAGATTGTTGATTTTAAAACGTGTGGCAGAGAAATTTTTTGAAGTATCAAAAATGTGGATCAACCAATTGTGATGCTTGTGGTGTTTACAGTTTATATAGGAAGGAGTTCTCCGTTTCAAGATTTCAAGGCCCAATAGGAGGATGTCCCTCAGTTTAGTACAATGAAAACACAGGGGAGGCGAAACAGACACCTTGTGGGACACCTCGTACATTACTTTTAAAAAAAAACAAAAAAAACTTGGCATGTATTTTGATATAGGATATAAGGCCGTCACTGATTTATGAATGTTTTCATTATTTGATGCTTTCTCGACGGGAAAAGGGCTTTAAACGTAACTCAACAAAGGTCACCGCAATTCCATTTTGGGTCAAAATAACAACTGTGGTTGATTTTTTATTTTTTTTTGGATTGGAACAGAGCCTCAAATGTGACTGTTTGGTGTGAATTAGTATTCTTCTGCAGTTCACTGTCTGACATCAACACTGTGCTGCAACTAGAAACCCTGAACTCCTGAACAGCTGGACAGACTTCTTAGGCTGTCAAAATGTGATGCATTTGTGCAGTTGGCTCAGAGGGATTACTGTCAAACCGATGCATTGCTTAAATGCTTTGATGAAATCTTTATAATGACAACTTTTTGCACTGACGGTATTAGTCGGAGATTTGTCTAATTTCGAAATGAATAAGTGGCAAGCCTCACAAATATTTCAGCCATCACAATCAATACAGCACTTCAATTATAGGCAAAATGACTCTCTCCTTCTAATATCCATTTGTTTACACTCCTTTTGTCAGCCAAGAAATACAAA
Source organism: Symphodus melops (assembly GCF_947650265.1). Taxonomy (NCBI): domain Eukaryota; kingdom Metazoa; phylum Chordata; class Actinopteri; order Labriformes; family Labridae; genus Symphodus; species Symphodus melops. The sequence continues at coordinate 3,842,299 of NC_136706.1, read as the reverse complement.
CAGAAATATTCCCGACTGGAAAGTAATGAATTTATCAAGCTCGATTAAATCCATGTGTCCGAAGCAGTTGTAGAATTGCTCTTGCACCATTCAATGTCCCCTTCCTATCTGCATAAATTGCTCTACATTTTCTACCAATATAAACCATTAGCCTAAGGCTAGTGCTCAAACATCAAAGGGAAGGCGAAAAAAGTAAAAAAAAAAAAAAAAAAAACTGAAGACAAAGAAAAATACTTAAAAAAAAAGAAAAAAAGAAAGTGAATCCAGACCCAATTGCAATATATTTTGGGGAACAGAAAGAGGAGATGGAAGACAAAAAAAAGCAAAGGGATCACTGCTTTATCTCGATATGGATCATGGCACAAGAATCTAATGCTATCAAGTGGGAGTGGTTGTTCAGTAGAGGAGTACTAAGAAGCCTCAGGGAGCGTCAGATTGTGAAGCTTGATACAGTATTTGTCATGAGTCTGGGTGACAAGGGCACAGACATGTGCTGACATCTCCTATCAGCGGCAGGTAGCGAATGACAAATGGCTTTTGCTGCAGCTGGTTATTAACCCACTGACTTTGGGTCAGAGGACTTGGACGGCAGGGGAGGGTTATGTGAGCTATGCTCAATAGTGCCACGGCCCTCCAGTACAGGGAGAAAGAAAGGAGAACAGACAGCTGCTGGAAAATTGGCAGATCTCATTAAATGAGGTTCCTAGACCTGATATCATTAAGCTACAGATTGTGAGCTCATGGCATCAGTCGAGCTGGAATAATAAATGTAACTGCATACAATAAAAAATAGGGCATGTGCATGTTTAGTCTCCTGAAAAGTCAAACTTATTCTAGTTGGCACCAGAATAAACAGTCAGTTAGAGATCAATTATTTGTATATGTTGCAACGCAGCAACCCACCACTCGCCTTGGCTGTAGCCATAACTCGACTGAAGCTCCAGTTATTAGGCATTCTCCACTTGCTCTACTACCTGGATGTATACATTCAAAGTGAATGGACAGCGTCTCTGGAGTTTGGCAGTATTGTGATCTGAGATAAAAAATATTGGCTGTGTCAGTTTAAACATGAATATCAACCAGAGCAATGTGTCAACACATTCAGAACAAGAACGTGGATGTAAAGCTGCAAGGAGGACTGAATGGTGCCGGTGCTAGCATTGTCCACACTCCAAATTACATTGTTTACCAGCAGAAAATAGAAAATATAATTATTTGTTATATTATATATTTTGTCTAAGTTATATCTTATACCTCTAATCAAATCGGTTAGCCTGAGGTCAAGTTGCCAAGGATCCTCCCTGGTTCACAAGTTTAAAACAAAAGCTTTGCTGTAGTTGTTCAGATGGTTCGTCTTTTGTTCCTGATTGACTTTTATGGTCCTCTTAGATCAGTGAGTTTTATGTCTAGAAATGGTTTAGCCATGCCTTAAACTACCCAGGATATCTAAATAAGACTGACCAAGACCAAGTCCAGCTCATGGTCCAGCTCATGGTCCAGCTCATGGTCCAGCTCATGGTCTCAATCGGCTTTTCTCTCTCAAAAAACCCAAAAGTTGAAATTATTTAGTGATAAAAATAATAATAACCCTTAATAAAAATACAGCTGTTTTACAATCTTTACAATCCTTTTCTTTTTCTATATAATTTTATTCCGCAATTATTCTTCTACAGACGTCCTCCCCTATGAAAACACACTTTAAAAACCTTCCTTCTGGCGACAGTCAGTGTTCTTTACTTTTTGCTGACGACAGCTTATGATAAAATTTTGTAGGGTGTGAAATTCTTAAATGCCATAACTGCTGGCTATTCAACTCTTTATGTTTAATCCGCGGGCCTTAGACACACTGCTTGACCTTTCAACCTTGACAAGCGATAAGAGCGTTGTCTGCCGGGTCGACGGTGCGATGCTTTCTGTGATCAGTTAGGCTTTTCTGCAGGAACCCTGTCATATTTACCCGGGCCGTTCGCTCACATGCTTTAAATGCATGCCATGTAGCTTTGAACAACTCCACTTATGCACAACAATGACACTTAGTTTGATCCAAATTATAGGAGACATTCATGTAGAATAACTGCAAAGCACGAGTCTTTCAGTAATAGAAGCAATCACGTACAGGATGGATGCACGGTAATAGAGTTTCTAGGGCTGTTACCTACCTTTGTGCAATTGTTATGTAGATGAGGAAGAGCAGTAAGCATGCTATTTAAAGACAAAAAGGTTTGTGTGAGCGAGTGTGGGTCCGTCCTTGTCTTTTGTGCTATGAGGCTTGTCATTGGGCGCCTCGCCAGACATTACTGGAATATAGGTGTATGGCCTCAAGGTCTGCTTGTAAATCATTAGAAGGGACATTATTAATGTGTACATGTGCATGACTGTGTGTGTGTGTGTGTGTGTGTGTGTGTACTTGTCTAGTGTATGTATGTGTGTAGCTACAGCCAGTATGCTCCTCGCAAGAATGTCAGCAAACATCTCTATAACTAAATCCAAGGACAACCTAAAGGAAGGAAGCCATTGTGAAGATTTCATAGGGGGAAAAAAAAAAACTTGTCTCCATTAACTGGAAGGATCTCAAAGCAATGGTGACACATATGCAGGTTTGGATCCTTACAGGATAGAACAGCTCATTTGAAGTGCTTGTGTTTTTCTTCTGGGTTATCACAAGTGTGGCCATAAAGCTCCAGGAGGAGGCAGACAGAAAGACATAGCGGTTGTCACATTATTCAAAACTGCTACACACATTGTTCTTAATTCTAAAGGGGGCCTTGCATCATTATAACCACTGAATTATACAATCCTACATTCAAGATGATTGCTGGCCATGCTCCAAAGAATCCCTACACGTAGACCTGCACTGTTAAAGGAGACATATTGTGAAAAATCCCTTTATACAGGGTTTTGGAACATTTATTTGGGTGTCTTTTGGCCCACAAAATTTGAAATCATTCCACTCAGCCCTTTGTTTGTGGTCTGCACAAGTCTCACAACACAGAGAAAAATGCTCTGTTTCAAATGTTCTCAGTTTGTGACGTCACAAGTTGGATTCTGATTAAAAAATACATTAAAAAAAACCCTCTCCTCCTCTGTTTTTCTCCACCCATGGACTCCATCCCCAGCATAGAGCGAAGCTTTTTGCGCAGGTCTGCAATTTTTATTCTCACTATGGAGGAGTGATGTCTACTGGGAAAACTCAGGGGGGTCTCATTGTATTTAAAGAGACACACACACCAAAACAGAGCGTTCTGAGAGAGCTGGTTTGTACAGGGATACAAACCTCCTCTGGTGCTTGATTTATGTTGTGTTTTGACCAAAGCACAGCACATATGTTTCATTTGGAGCTCAGGGGACTGTTTGAAAAGGTGAAAAAAGAGGTAAAACATGTTCTCTTTAAAGTGGTGACACCAATGAAACAATGGCAAGATTACACTCATTCATTCATTCATGCAATCAAACCATTGGTTTTTAAGAAAACTGTAAATGGGCTAAGCCTCTGGTTAGTTTATGAGTGTTTGTGAAATTCTGATTGTTCAAAACCAGCTACTTCTCAGTTGACTCATTACCTTCATAATTCATTTCCCTAATGACTTCATACAAGTTTATTGAGTCTTCTTTAATGCTGCATGACCTTTATTTCCCAAGTCATGGTCCTATCTCGAGGAAAAGTGATGGAAAAAGTAGGGTTTGTTTCAGTGTGTGCTTTCCTGTGATTGAAAAATTGCCACCATGGGGGGAACTGTTCAACCGGAAAGAGATGAAGGAATTGGGTTTCAAGCATTTCATGAAACTTTGGTCACTTCTCAATTTTAAAATTAATTTGTGACTTCTTTTATTTCCACGACCCTGTCCACTTCCTTCACAGAATCTCTGACTCTGAAAACACATGAAAGGAGATCAAACAGCAAAGAGGGTCAGCGGCTTATCGTTGCTTGCCATTCTGTTTACTCTTGTGATTTTGTTGTTGTTGTTGTTGTTGTTGTTGTAGTGTTTCCATTTTAAGAAGAAGCCTGTTTGTAATCACACAGATGGAATAAGCTGGTACATTGTTTTGCAGATTATTATTTTTAAAGCACTGTTTCTTGATCCTTGATTCAGCTCATCAACATTAGTGTTTGGGCCTTTCATTTTTCATTATTTACTGAATGAGGGTTTTTTTTTTAAAACAGAGCCACTAAAACTCAAACAACAAAAAGCAAAACCTTGATTTATTCCTCTGCTTAAAAAAAGTTTGCACAACCATTGGATAAGAGATATTGAAAGCTTGGCCCAAATCCTTGATAAACCCTCTTTGACTCTTTTCTAAGTCCTGAAGTCTGGAGGTGCTTAAGATATAAGTGAAATCTCAATGTCAGCAGAACTCTTATTACAAAAGCCGTTGATCATGTAAGTGCTCAATCTGCGCCTAACTCTGTTTTTCTTCGTCTCCTTTCTTTTATCTCCCTCTCTCTCTCTCTTTCCTTCAGTTCAGATCTTTAATCTTCTCGTTTCATCATTTGCAAGGTTTGGGTAGAGCTTGCTCGGAGATCAAACTGTAGTTTTCATATCCTTTATATTCTGCCTGTAGCAACAGGGTTCTCCACTTAGTCTGGTCTCTAAGAGTCGGATATCTGCTGAGATGAGGTTGCCCACAACCACTAAGTAATGACAAAAAAAGCCTTGGAGCCACTACTCAGCAGATACAAGCTCACCATACACGCTGGCATCTTACATTCAGACTGAATGCCATTAAAGTACTGTCTGCTGCAAGACAAGAGTTTCATTCTTTAAGTCCCTATATGTCATTTTGGGATGCTTTCAGTGGATATAATTAGCTACAAGGGAACACAGGATAGAGCCATCTGCCAGTGGATTGTATGGATTCTTCTTTGTCTGCCTCATGAAAAAAGATCAGACTCAACCATCTTTTCATGATGCTTTTGTCGTACTAATTGTGGTCTTGTAAAAATGGTTGTCCTTAGGAGTCGAAGATCAAACCAGTGTTGTACTGTAAGTGCATAGAATCATTTATTTACATCCATTTGGTTTACACAAACAACAAATGATGCTAATGTTCCTCTGCGGCTGCTCGGCTCTTAAGTTAGCAACAATTTGCTAAGTTATCGGTGGCAGCAACTTTACCAGTTTGGTCATCAATGTATCTGATGGAGGATGATGTGCTTTGTTTATACTTACTGCATGATTTTTATATACTGTATGCTTTACTGTTTTTTTTTTTATCATTTATTTATTTATTCATTATCATCGCCTGAACACCTCTCCTGTTGTAAATAGGAAAACAACATAAAACATTTGTATAAAAGCTTTGAAACTTTGAATGTCATCTTAAGACAAACTTGACCAGAAATGACCGATGAAAATAATCCATTATGACAAAGACAGCACTAATGGTTATCTCACTGTGATATGTCATTATCATTATTTCTCAACATTTTTCGGAGCCCAAAGAATCAAAATCTTATGAAGTGGCGATGTATCATTTCCAAAAGGTATGACCTTAATACACGTTTTAATTCTTCAATTTCTTTCCAGTCACGGACATTGTAGTCTGTGTTTGCATTAAGGTCCAATTAGCGATACATTGCCCTCCTCAATGTATTGTAAAACGTGCGCTATCATGGACGTATGGTATTGTATTGTGTCGTATCGTAGCGTAATGTATCGTGTCTTGTAACATCATATCGAATCATAACATGTTGTGTCATGTTGTAACGTATCATAGCACAAGTTACTTCCTAGTTTGGACATTTGTAATTCTGTTTAAAGTAGAAATGGGGTAAAATTCCACACGCCCACACTGCTTATACCACTCAGCCTCAAAAGAAAATATATTCAACATCATGACTACCAATTATAGCAAAGCCAGACTGTGTTGATAATGTTAATCACTGACCATTGCCCCCAACAGTCTGACAGACAGCTGACAAATTTCTGTCATTGAGTATACCAACTGGGAGCTTATATACTGTATGTATGCACATACATTGAGTCTTCTGCTCGCCCACACAGCAACACATGTTCCCACAACGTTGGCATTCATCAGTTTAAAGGTGATCAGAGCGGCACGGAGTCAGTGATTGTTCAAGCGCGACAGCTTCATGACAGTTTGTCAGCTCGGCAACAAGCCCGTGTCATCAACATTTACAATGATGTAAGCTGGCACCCTAAAGGCGCTTTGCTGCCTGTCATTACATACGCGGCATAAACGTGATCCCCTTCCTCTGATGCCCATTCTCATGGCTCAGGCTGCCTACAGTATGGACGCCCTGTGACAACACAATGGGGAGATGAATATTCAATAATTCATGGAAGGGAATAAGGAGGATCCATTCATTGGTTTCAATGCCTGTTCTAAAATGAAAGCGGGTGGGGGCGGGGGGTGTATGTAAAATAGAAAGAGATGCACTTGAGGTAAAAAGACGGGAAAGAAAAGAGGATTTATGAGTCTGACACTCATCAAAAGTGTTCAAGAATATTTGCATTCCTGCTAGACATTTAAAATCTGCCTGTCAGCAGTATCACTGGCACATTTTACATGTTTTCACTTTTCAACTTCAAAACTTCCGTTGGATGTCGACAGGAAGTGTTTATCTCCAGCAAAGCAACCACATTGAGCACAATCTATGCTTGATTAACTACTTAATGATGTGGACATCATCACCTCCCATATCCAAAATGTTAATTGTGTCATTAGCATTTGCCCATGACCCAATAGCGCCTATGGAAGATTTAGGAAAATAAAGGATGAGCTACGAAAGGCAGGAGAGGTTCTCCTTTCCAATTTAGTTCACCTCTGCAACTAAATGCCACCTTAAGTTAACGCCATCATTAACTCGAATGAAATAGCTGGCATTTACATACAGGCCAACAGATACTGAAAGAATCAAGACTGGAAGGAATGTAAGAACCTTATCTACACAGGCCTGGTGTGGTGGGAAAGTTTGCGTTCCTGTCAATACGATGAAGATCTACATGAATTGGTGTACTGTTGGATCAACCATCACTTTCCCACTAAAGGTTCATTAAAGATGAAGGGGAACCCAGAAATCATCGATTCAAATTCAACCGACATGCTTACAGCCTGGATCAACAAACACATTTGGGGGTACTTTTTTTTATTTATTTATTTTTTTTTTTTTACAGAATCTAATTCATGTTGTGGATGAGATAGATGCATTAAAGCTGTTTTGCCTTTGTCTGGATTAATTCAAAGTTTAGTCGGGATAGCATCTTTAATATGGTGGCTGCCATCGTTCCACTACATAATAATAATAATAATAAGTGACTTCACTGAGACTACATCCATGTTTTATACAGTCTCTGATCCAAAATCGTACCTGAACAAACTACAAAACAAATTATTTTTACGGGACTACAACTTCAATGCCTTTCCATGCACAACATTTAGATGTACTGTCTTCAGTTGAAATATGATTTCCAATTTAGAAAAGCTTAAATACCCAAAAGTCAGTGCATACCAGAGAGAGATATTTTGAGTTGTGTCACTTTTAGTATTTTACAACTGCCCAATGTAATATCCAGTGTACATTATTAATGTCAACCATATTACCAATGACAGCTGTTTATCCACTGTGATCTGATGAAGTGCCAAACGGCGTTATTAATCACCTTCTAAATATATTGACTGTCCACACTGTCAATCTTATACCTGATAACAATGGCAAAAAATGATAGACTGTGTGGTCCATTCTCGGACTTTAATAAGGGGTCCACAGATCTATTAGTTGATCATTGGTATCACCCAATGTGATGTGTTGTCTATCTGGTTTTAAAAGAGTACAACTAAACACTATACGGTATGATCTAAAGTCATTTTAAGCTTTCATCTTTATGGCGGCTTCTAAAAATGTAACATCCAGCATCTGGAATTCCATTGAACATTTAGGTCTTGAAAATTAACAAAGAAAAGAAAGAAAAAAAACATCTTACTCACTGTGCCTTGAAAGGACTGCACACTGCTGTCTAAATACTCCCCATCTCAATCAGCATTGCGCTATCCAATTCTGTCGACTCACCTCCTGTTTCTCCTGATGACCTGCTTTCCACCTCACTTTTTTATATGCTTCTCATTGCAGCACTCCCTTTATACACCGGATATTTTTCAAGTTGAAATACATAGGGAGCATTCGTTCCACCACTGATAACCTAACCAGCCACTGAACTACAGAAGTCCACAAATGAATTATGTTTGCTCGAGAAAATAGATGTACTCCATTTTGTTCTGATTAAATTTGACTGATAAGATCTCACTCCTCTCTTATCTCATTCTGCCATAACATTAGTCACTGACAGACTGTCCTAAAGGTATTTACAGATATGGAAAAAAGCCGTTCTTGTTAACATCACTGGAGATGAATGTGAAAAGATTTGAAACGCTGACAAAGACTGTGTCCTGTGAGATCTTGGTGGGTTTCTCTGAAGGATCTGCCTGCTCACTAAAAGCCCAGCCTGTGCCACTCAGGCCTTATCGCCACGTCCACACCCACGCTAGCTCCTACTGCGCTCAATCACAGCGGCAGCTGGTAGACTGCGCACTGACCACCTCCTACAGAAATCCAATCATTTTTGTTCAGAGACACAGCCGGTGAGCCTCACAGCATGGAGGAAAAGGTGACTTATGACTTCAGGACACACCGAGGCGTGGCTGTAACAGTATTAGACAGTCACAGAGTGTCTTAAAGAAAGCATATTTCATCCCGTTATCCACCCAATAAACATTACAGAGGTTAAGTGAAAGTCACAGCCTCATGATGCATCACACTTTTTACAGGGAAAAAAATTATACCGGCAAGCATTGCCTGACATCATCCTTCACATTTTCAACAACAAAGTAAAAAAACACACACACAACAAAAGCAATGCGTTTTCGAAAAGCAGCTGTTCTGGGACGAAGGGACCACTGGGACCAGTCACAATGGTGGGATGGGTGAAAATAGAATAAATAAATAGCTGCGTGCCATTGGTCCCAATGTGGCACAGTGGGCTCTGGATTATCTCTCATTAGCAGTGAATACATTGTGTCCTGTGTGACATTGTTCTTGTGTCCGTTTGCTTGTGTGTGTGTGTGTGTGCGTGTGTGTGCGTGTGTGTGTGTGTAACAACCAGAATTTACTCGTACACACACAAGATCTATGTGCTGATTATGCCTCTAATGTTGCTGAAGGTCAAGACATCTTTTAGATCATTTTCATAGAAACACGTCGCCTTGCAGATTTTATCGTGCAGTTAAATGAAATGATAATTTAGGTTTTGGGAAAGTAGCATCATTAACCCACTAAAAGGCAGTGAAAGTCTAATTTATGTGTGGATCTTTAAATGCTTTGTCCCCAGCGTTTTTAAGGATTAGAGAGGCAGAGTGCCAAAAAAAAAAAAAAAATCAGGCGCACTCCTACTCCTAATGTATTTAAAGTGACACATTAACAGGATAAACAGTCCCCTTATCTGCTGAGTGCATAGGCTTCTTCTAAAACACTACAATCCCATTAACAAGACCTTTTCTGATTTCACATCTCTCACTTACAACAGTGTACGGCCTTTTTACCAAAGGGGGTTGTTTGCCAGTGCCAAAGTGGGAGGCTTGGGTCTAATAGTACACACATTAAGATTCAGTAATCCATTGTTTACGCCTTTTTAACTTCGGGGAAGGTCAAACAGGAAACGGAAGATGCATTGACACAGACTTTTTGAACTATGATACAGTAACGCTCTTACCCTTTGGGAAACAAGTTGAAATAAAATACCAAAAAGAAAAAAAAACTTTTGCAGACATGAAGAAAAACTTCTACCCTTCTACCATTTTCTCCTTCAGTCTGGCACTGTGAAAGCTTTCTCTTGTACATTTGGATATACTTCCAAATGTGGCGCAAATATTATGTAAGCTCCGTTTTTTTTTTTTTCATTCAGCAGAGTATTAACAAAAATTACAGATGTAAATGGACCCAGTCACAATTCATTTGATTTTGCATAAAGTTAAGAAGATCTGAATCGAGTCTGTTTTGGCATGTGTTGCTCATTTCTGGTAAGCAATGAAAAACGTTCCTTTTTTTCCAACAAAGGGATTGGAATATGAGTTAGACTTGACACAGTAAAATACTCTTCCCACAAAAGGAAGGATACACGTGAGGATATATGACGTTAACGGACTAGTTTTGGGAGTTAGATACCACTTTGTAATCAGACAAAAATGGCTGAATTCCATTGAATGGTTAAACGTTTTTATAATTTGCAATTGAACTCGAGGACATCCGAACAGAAAGACGCTGAAAAGTCAATGAGAACTAAAGATTGACTTTGGTTTGGTTGGCAAAATATACCTACTTGACGTTGATTTGCCTCAAAGAACAAGCTTTTACATGTGTCTTGTGGATCTACCAATGTGGCCATGAATACATAGAAATTAACAACTACAACGTTTTTCAGGAGTTACAACAAAGTTCCCACCTCCGGCCATTTCTCATATAGTTTGGACTCCATTTTATTGTGCTTCTATTATTTTATTAAACTTACCTTGAACTGTAGCAGGAGACAAAATATTATAAATTAAGTCTTGCTCTAGATACTGTGAAAAAGCTCAGACTCAGTTGGCTCTATTGTACTTCCTTTTCTCTTTGTCTCTATACTAATTACTTGCCTCTACAGTATTCTCTTTTTGCTTTTGGGTCCAATGATGTGTGACTATGACCTGTCAAAGGCTGATGCTACCAAGGTGTGCTGGTATTCTTCTGTTAATTCTCTATTTTAAAGACCTTTCAAAGTTCTCCACTGCGTTGAGAAGTAGTTTGTAGCGGCAGATCACAAGAGTTGGATTAATGCACATCTGAAAGTACAAGAGCTACATCATGAACTCCCAGTCGCAGCCATACACCGTGAACACAGATCTCATGCAGCCATGCAGGTCTTGGCTCAAGCCCTGGATTTATTGTATGCGTCTCCGGCTGTTCTTTTATCCCTTAATGGATTTTGTCATTATGTTGGCACTGAAAACTTTTTTTAAAGGTAAATCAGTCTAAAGCTATTTCTTTCCTAAGAGAAGGTGATCGAAGTTGACAAGTGGTGCTTGATACTCGCCAGCTGTTCAGTTTCAACAAGGAAGTGGATGATAAAATGCTAAGAGTATGTCCTATATGAGCATGGCCAGTATAATAGCGCATCTTTTTGTGACTTGCATAACAAGCACGAATATGTACAAGTTTGTTTTCAGTGTGAGCTGTGACCAACTCGCAACCACAGACTCTATGCATGTGACCGGTATGATCCTCAGGCACGTAATGATGAAATGAAACTGCTTCTTTATATTTTCTCTTAGTCAGTTCTCCTCTGCGCTTCTGCTGATACTGTTATTGTGTCAAACTACCGGTAGCTTGGATATGAAGGCGAAAAACAATTATCTTGGTGCATCCGCTTCTTCCATGTCGTGCTTTTACATCCTGCCTGGCCTCCTGAGATCCACAAGCAGTCTTCCTGTAATTTCTAGAAACTTTGATGAGTGCATATGTAAATACAGCCTTATTGTATTACTGGCTTGCTTTCTGTGCATAAACAACAAAGTCAACATTATTTTAAGATGGAAAATTCCCCGCTAACATCTTCAAGACGTGTTGGTTCTACTGACAGAACTAATCACTCAATATGAGCTAAAAGATGACATTCGTTGGAAACGTACAAAAATTGCTGTTAATTAGAGTCATCTGAATAATATGTTCAATTGAATCAATCCATCTAAAAAAAGTGGATTTTCCTATGCTGTGTGGAAACCACCAAAAAACGTTGGTTGCGATCCGATAACGATGAAATACTTCCTCTGGTCTGGACATGAACTCAAAACTGAGCAACACAACGAAAAGGTTCTCCATAGTATCATCACAGCAGAAGCTTGAGGAGAACTTTGTATTATGAGCCTATCAAGGGCTGACATTCTGAAACCTGTGAAATATGTTTGATGAACTTAGCCCTAAAACCATTATACCAAGTACAGTACAGCACTAAAACAAGAGAATTATCATCAACAATCTTGTCTTGAGTTATACTCTTTAGTAGTAATAACCTTTGCTGCCACCTGTAATCTGGCAGTCTCTTGATTCTTTTTTTGTCTTCTTGAAATATTTATTGGCTCAAGGTCTGGCTCCTTCTCAAACAACTTTACTGCTGTTTTATTTGCCCTTCCATCACCATGCTTGGATCTGATGGCCTTTTGTGACTCATCCCCCTTTATTCCCCCCAAGAGGTCAAGCTCGGTTTAAGTGTATAGCTCAGTGTGATTTTGTTTTGGGGTTGGCAACCTAGTGTCCCAGATGTCCTTTAACAATGACTCCAGCTACCCCATCTGTCAACATAACTTAGAGTTGATGGTTGGCACTACGGTCATTCACCCCCCCCCCCCCCAAAAAAAAAATGGATGTGATACGGTCATCATTGTAATTTATTAATAAATGTCACCGTCCTATGAGCCAAAACTGTCCTCAAATAATTCTTCACACACACACACACACACACACACACAAGGATGCTCAACTGGCTATTTGTAAAGTACAGTATATAAACAATAAAAGGTAATACATAAAGCAGATTTGTGAACACACTACATTATTCTATATTTGGTTGAAATTTAGCCCAACCAAGGCAATCTTAACATGATGAATTAGTTATGCACCCGTGGCCTTGTTGTTCACAGAATCCCCACAACTCTCAAGGGGAAAGTATGTAAATTCACTAACATGAACAAAAAAAACAAAAAAAAAAACATGAAGAGAAATGTTACCAGTCTGTAAGGAAAAAGGAGACGCTGCAGTCGTTGTTGTTTGAGGCAAGCAGAAGAGAGGAAAGGAGAAATGAGGGAAACAACTGGTCAGATTTATCCTTGGCCTATGGGGGCTGTGTGTGGTTCCAGACAGACTTAACCACTGGATTTAGCTGGGCACACAATATGTCCAACACTGGCATTGACTGTGGCTATTGACCCACTCTAGAATATTATACTAAATTATTTTTCCAAGTCCTTGAAACAGTCGCATTTCCTCCAAGCAGGAAATCTCTCTGCGAGGAAATATCATCCACATGATTTCGAAATAAGAAGTGCCCATGAAATTGGATCCACAGCATTTTATTGGTTATTACAGGGTCATGGCTAAGGGCCAGGAAGAAGGGCTATTACTCTATTGTTAAAGGCAGCGGTACTATTTCATGTCCTGTGTTATGCAGTCAGCCCTTTCATGGACAGACGTTTAGGAGCTGCTTAAACTGTTCATCTGGAGCACCGACAGTTATTCAGAGCTGAAAATTCCTTTTGCTAATTAAAAATCAGTACAACTCACTAAAATTGACACTGACTGTCGAGAAAAGGAAAAAAAGGTGTTTTATTCCTTCTGCCCACATTTAAAATCTCCTTATAAAGCTTTTGATGGTATGCATTATTCTTCCATAAACTAGCCACCATAAATAATGAGCCAATGCTGATTTTAAAGAGTTAATTAATTTCCTGTGGGCATGGCAGTGTCTCGCCTGATTAATGATGTTAATACCATTGGCATGGTGAGTTGGTTCCCCCGTCACACGACATAAATCAGTGGTGCACTGGAAGGCGTCATGCTCCAGCTGTGTCCAACATGGCTTGCTGACCTCCAAAACCACAAGAGGGTGAATGTGAATGTGCATAATCATAAGTCAAGTATGTTGTCACTTGTGAGATAGTTAGCGCGGTCTCTACCACCTACATCGTAAGATGTAACCCTTATTTGTTTGACCAAAGACGGTCTTGTGATGACGTCCTTATTTGGACCTTACTCTTTAAACAGTTTTTAACACTTTTTCTCATTCAGCTTCTTGTTGGATGTAGTCATCTAATAATGAGGAAAAATATTTCTGTGCAGAGCAGTTGTGCCCTGAAGTCTTTCACCGCCAATAAGAGAGACTGTTATAAAGGGCACAAAAAAGTGGTATTAGAACAAACAAATATAAGGTCAGGTCCTTTGGGGGGGGGGGGGGGGGGGGGGGGGGGGGGGGGGAAGCACTGCAATATGTGAGCAGAGAATAGCTTAGTATGATGGATAATAGGAACATTATTGAGCATTAAGCGTTCATCAATATTTTAGGCTCAATTGAGAAAGTTTCTGGTTTTCTCGATTTTGGCGACCACTTTGGACAAAGGGGATAATTTGTCTCTTTATTGATCTTGTCCTCTTCATATGTAAGGTGTGTTTTCTAATAAAATATATCATCTTCATTTAACAACTCTTAAAACAAATATGGCTGTTTTGACAACCTGTTGTTAATCCCCTGTTCTGGTTCATGAGCCTGCTCTACTCGCTCTACTACCCTGATGAACATTTAGCCCTTAAAGGAGCAGCGCCACGGTTAGCACTATTATGATATAAAAAACTGAGATACACATGTATGTTTAAAAAAAAAAAAAAAAAAGTATCGAGGCTGTTTCAGTATGAACTGGAATATTGACCGGAGCAAAGTGTAACCAAATATAAAGGCCCGTAGACGTTAACCTGCGTGGATGAACGGCTCGCGCTGCTAGCACTGCTAACGTTAGCTAACATATTACATTGCTTTCCAGCAGAATATTCCTTAAAATGTATCTTGATTTAGAATGTTTTTTTGTGGGGGGGTTTACCTTTAGTTTAGACTAATAATTAATCGTTTCGTATAAATAACCATTTTCTGTTTAACAGAATAAAAAAATGTGTCACCTCGAAACAGCCCTACATGGTATCATATTTAGTTTTTCATCATGTTTGCCAAATGTGATCTGAGACTGTGTCACATGTGAAAGACAATATTTTGCTGAATTGTTTTTTTGACACATAACTACAAACTACAACTTTCAAACATAAAAAACAGTTAAAATAAATAGAATCAATCGTTTGTGTTTCAGGTAGAGAACTTCTACCTGAAACACAGCAGAGGGCTCTCCACGTGTCTGCACGAAGAACTGAACCTTTTTCTCCTTTTACAGGAGATTCATCTCTTACAAATATATATATCGATAATTGCAAGAACAAATTGATGTTTTTAGACAGTAGCAACACATAATGCAGACTATAATAGTCATGAAGACTCTAGTTTGCATGATTTTTAAGGTAATATCTTTCACCAAACAAACAGGTCTGATTCACAAAGGGACAATTTGAGAATCCAAAAGTGATTTTGTTTTTATGAATGTGTTACTTCTCTTCTTCTAAAATGCCTGCCAAATGACATGGGACAGAATGAGTATGGCAAAGAACCAAACAGCCCCAGTTGTCATACTTCAGTCAGGTTTCTTGGCCATTTAATTTATTTCCTTATTTTGCTCTTCATTCTTTGCTGTGTGTGTGTGTGTGTGTGTGTGTGTGTGTGTGTGTGTGTGTGTTAATCTCCTTTGTTATTTAGAAGCAGTTGTGCCTAAGCCGACTGTGTTGTGCTATTCATAATGTGTAAAAGAAGCAGACCACATAATTTAAAAAAAGTTATAAAGTTAGAACTACAGAATCGTCACGTATGCCTGTTTATTGCATTTGGCAGGTGAATCATATACATTAATATGTATATTGCAATGACAATACAGTACTTACCGCCAGCTCCTGGATCTAAATCACTTCGTAAGAAATCTTCAACCTACATGTTTGTGTGTTGATCTGTATTAAGGTCCTATCAGTTTGTTTGTTTTTTTTTTCCGTAAATTCTTAAATATAAGAATAATAATAATATAAATGGTCCTTCATCATGTGAGGGGAGGAAGTTATAACATTTATCGGGCTGTTGTTTAACAGCGAGGCTGTCAGCTCGCTGTTGAGCAGATACGATCAAAAACGAACAAGCTAAACGCACAAAGTGAACTATTGTCTCTGACTTTTATCATCATGGAAGTATTTGAAGAACGTCGGCATGCTGGTCCTGCTGTTCGGAAAGAGTTATTCCTGTGCCTAGCGAGTGTTGTCTTAGCTTTGTCAAATTGAAAAATAATCAGGATGTTCAGATTTTGACTTCGAGATCAAGAAATGACAAAGGGGATTTGATTTTGCTTCTTCTTCTTCTTCTAAAAGACATGTTTCCTTCGAGCATTACAAATGATTTTTTTTTTTATTCACTCAAGAATCCAGATCCCTTTCTGCACAATTTAACAAAGCTAAATAGCAAAGTAATGCTAAAAAAAAAAAGTGAGTTAAATTTAATACACTTCCTTAAACCCAAAGCAAAAAGTGTTTCCGACCTTGTCCAAGGTCCTGAACACCGTTTGAGTGAAATGAATTTAAAAAAAACGACCTCAACTGCACATAATTCCTTTACTTTGTTTTTCACTCCTTTCTAGATAAAGGAACACTTGGGGAATCCGAGTCAACTTGGCGTGCTATACTTTATTAGCGTAAGAGGCTTATCGTCAGCATAGGAACCCGTTCCAATATCACTCAGTACTGTATGAGCTTTCAGCGCTGGATGCTCACACAACACTGACAACCAAGAATGAAAAGTAAAAGAAGATTAGGAAAAGCCGCAGAGGACCACGGAGCCTTCAGCAGCATGGTTGATGGAAAATCAAATCAGACATAATCAAACGTTTATGCAACAAGTACAGTGAGTGACGAATATTCACATGGACGTCTGTTGTGCAGGAGGAACTGGGGAAAGGTCTTATTCGCAACGTATTCACTGGAGGCAATCGATCAGGGATTGTTTGAGTCCAATTCAAACCCTCTTCATTACAGCTAATTAAAAAAAAAAATGTTATTGTAAGATAAGATAGATCTGTACCTATTCCTCAAGATCTCATTGGAGGGAACATGATGTGATAATTCACAATCATATCATCATTTGATGTCAACTCCTCTTTAATAGCTTCAACCCGACTTTCCCACTTGATTGCTGCTACAATCAGCCCCTCATCATTTGTTGTATTGACTCGATTCATTATGTCCTTAATGTCTGTTAGCCCGCACAAAAACAAACATCGCTAATGACCCAACAATCTCAACCATATGCCAGCCACGTTCCACTTTTCTGCCTTCATTTTGAAATGTTTACGCTCAAGGTTGCGAATGCTGTGTGTAAGATGATTGTATGAGAGTGAAGCAGAGTGGTACGAGTAGTTTGTCGTTTCATTAAACGTTCTCCACGTCAACACTGTGAACTACTTACACAGTGGATCGTACAGGTTATTCATTTTTGACAGGTTAAAATGGCTCCCATGCACACCGTGACAGCTGACACATGGGTCGGCACATGAGACAGACTATTTTGATAGCTTGTTCCATTTCCAAGTGCATAATTTATGATAATTCAGCTCTTAAAAATGCTTTGCCGACACAGACAGACAGCCTGCATGTCGACTATTGACTAGACATCCCATATTAAATGTTGGCTTACAATTGCACTTCCACCAAAAACACTGAGACGCAGACAGCAGTCTCAGAGCGGAGCTGCTTGGAGGCCATTCAACATCGATTGGTGATGAATGAATAAAGTTCTTTAATGGAAATCTTGGAAATCTTTCAAATATTCAACACCAGATCTAAGAAATGAACGCATCTGTAACTGTGAGTCGTGCACACTAAGCAAAGGGCCATTAAGGGAACAATAGGAAGAGGCACTTTGGGATTGAATGGACACACGTCCGTCACTTCCTTTCTACTCACGCTCGTCTCAAAGAAGTAACACACACGAAGACAAAGCATTCATGTTTTAGTGCGACTCAAATTGGACTTTTCAAAATCAGACCCAAACTAGCCAAAGCATCCTGTGCATGCTAAACAGTCAGGGGCAGTCTAGGGTCTGTTAGGGCCCTATAGGCAAACATTCATTGGGGGCCCCTCCAACCAGCTGCCATTAGTAGTTTCACAGCAATAATGCACGCGACACAGAGCAGGACATTGAGAGTGACTCCTGTCAGATGGGGCCCCATTAGGGAGGTTTCCTAGTGTCAACACGAAATTTGCACATTTTGAGGCAATGTGGTGGTTGAAGGTTTTTTCTGCCTTTTTTTTGGGGGGAGGCCTACAGGCCTGGGGCCCCAGGCAGTTGCCTTCCTTGCCTGTTGACAAGCAGCGCCTCTGTGAACAGTTCCCGCGGCAGGATTAGATCCCAGATGTGGAACAGCAAACTGCTTTACTGATTGTTTGGTATGTGACGCAATAGCACAAGTGGAAGAAGGTGTCATATAGTAAGCAGCTGAAAGGGGGCCTAACATCACCTTGTGTAGCGGAATTTGACATTATTTCATCACATTGATTCTCCATGGGGCTTGTATACTTCGACAAGCACAGTAGGTCCAAGTTAATCAACAAGTAATCAAACTCTAACTGTAGCTCTACTCTGCACTTACTGCACGTACTGAGAACTCCGTAATTGGTGTGAGGAGGTGTGTTACATAAAATGAACAGGATCTTCTTGTGCAGGTTATTTCTGTTTTCTAGAGAGAAAAAACCATTGAAAGAAATAAAAGCATCAACAGAAATAAGAGGCTGGAAATAACAGGCAAACAACTGTGACTCACACAGCCACAACTAGAAATCTCCTAAAGGTGTCAATTCTTTGTCTGGCTTCCAACGTCTTCATCATTCCACTCTGGCCTCCTACTGCAGCAAGATATCAATTATTTTTCGATGGCAGGCGGCCTCCTGGAGAGCTTTCCAGCCGACTCAACTGGCAGGATCAACCATCAATGGAAGCCAAGTGGTCTGGCATAGAATGAAAACCAGCGACGGTATAGGTAGTCCCGAGAGAGAGAGAGAGAGAGAGAGAGAGAGAGAGAGAGAGAGAGAGAGAGAGAGGGAGAGAGAGAGAGCGCTGCTGCTTATGTAGGCTCATTCTATGTTTTGGAAGGATGCCATCACCTTGATTAGGGATGCTTATTATGATGCTGATTATGTTTTTTTTTTTTTTTTACTTATGTCACTTATATCATTGAAAAATAATTAAAAAATATTAATCAATATATATATATATATATATATATATATTTTTTTTTTTAGGTTTATTTTGGGGCTTATTATGTTTTTTATTTTTACAGACAGGATGGTAGATATAGTCAGAAATTTGGGACAGATCGAGTGGGAAATGACATGCGGGCAGGGAGCCATAGTTTTGAACCCAGGCCACACGCTTGGAGGACCGCAGCGATTTGAGCTGTCCCTTATTTTAATCTATTTTAATTGTATTGTAAAGTATCATGACCTGAATGTTAAGTGTCACATCTTCTGGTACTCGATATTCACTGTTGCTTCTTCTCTTGTTTTCTGCGGGTTTTAAAACGCATCACATCCTTCAAGTTTATATTTCCCATTTTGTCGCCACTAAACATTTTAATGCTGTTTTCATGGAGAGAAAAAAAAAACGACTGTTCTGTGCCTTACACTGTCACAGCACACTACACGGTACAAAAAAAAAAAAGTGAATCTGAACGGAGCTAAAAGATGTTAAAGTAGTCAGTATTATCACTCCATGTTCCCTGAATGATTCATGTAGCGATCACATCAGAAGTGTTACCCTGGCGTGCTCTCCTGCTGACTTCCTCATTGCACAAAATGAGAACGTTTGATAGCGTGACATCTTTGGGTAAAATATTTTATGTGACAGTTTCCATTTAAGGACATCCAGTGAAAAAATAAATCATCAATTTCGTTTCTTTGTTTTCGAAATCTCTTCATTCACTTACACAGACACACCTGATGCACCTCATGCAACTACGCTCTTAGAAGATCACCAGCACCACTTATCCAACCCAGACCACATACGAGCTGCAGTCAGTCCATGTTAGCTCACTGAATTCAGCCCCGTGTTCTTTCCTGAGAACCAGCAGCACCTCCCGCAGCGCAGCATGCAGAGTCTGAGATGTAATCTCCTCTGCTTTCTTTTCCACAGTGGTCTCCCGTTGTGTAGCGGCCCTATGTGGGGGTTTTTTGTGTTGTTGTTTTTTTTAAGCAAAGGTAAAGCTGTCTCTATGCGGTTTCTCCTCCACCGATTGTGATCAGAGGCCTGTAAGTGGATTTCTATCGCACCTGGATTCACTTGACTGGTACATTGATTCGTATCGGAGCCGTTTCAGATGAGGTGATTTCAGATGGTACGTGATGGATGGGTAAATAAAAGCCTGTATGTGCTGTAAGTCAGTCAGATTCACAAACACCTCTTCAGAGATCAATCGGTGACGTGCTTGAGACTACGTCCATGTGTTGTGAAATCTACGGATGTCAGGAGCTGGGTTGATTTTTTTCTCTGCACGGTTAAAGACAAACCGCTTTAACCAACGGCACAGTGAGCCACATGTGGCCTCAATCCAGCCTTCTGAACATTAAGCAAGGAGAAACTTGCCTCATTTAGTTGTTCGTTTACTACACAGCCTGTTTCTACAGTAAGGAAGTGGAGCGTATGAAGGTTCCTGTTTGAATTTTGGCTCCACCAATTACAAATCTGCTCAAAGATTGTTGGCCAAACCGCTGGAGAAACTCTAGGAATCAGCCCACAATTTAAAACATGTTGAGTTTGGCTAACCAGAGTGACTTTTAAAATCCTCTCTGGGACTTTTTTTTTTTTTTTTTGTCAAAAGCTACCTAGAGCCAGAGTTCATTTGTAGGTATAAACACATTGAGGGTTTCATTTTTACTCACTTGTTGTCTCTTCCACAACATTATTTCTCTCCTACAGCATCCATTACGATTGCATGACTTTCCACAACAAAAGTTCTTAATAGGTGACAGATACTATATACATGTTTACAAAAAATCAGGATGAGGACTTTTGTTAAAAACATACTAGATGAGAATTGAAAGGCTTTGTCCACAGGGGGGTGACAAAATCAACACAAAATTCCTAACAGGAGCTTTAAGATAAGATGTAACCGCAGCTTGTGTGTCTGAAGAATATCAAAGCACTTTGTTGACATTACTTGGACAATATAAATATTTAGACAGTTAGCGTTTCCCTTTTAGCCATACAGTAACTGAACAGTTTTCGTGTATTTGTAGTATTCGTATGTCATTTGAAACCATAAAACAATTGAGTGAGTTCCCCTTTAAAATGTTAGCATTCACTCTCCAGCACATAGAGAAGTGATGTCTCGCCAGCTCACACTAAAACTCTATTCTATAGCCTGCTGCTTTACCATGAGACAAAAGTGTGTGAGCAGGAGACGGCTGGCACAGTCATACAGTAATTGATATATCTACCATTCCAAGAAGCAAATTGTTTGAAGATGAAACAGCAAACAAACACACACATACACACACTGCTGCTCGCTTTTCTTTGTCTCAAAAGGCTCACAGGAAATGTTTTCTCTGAATGTGTTACAGATGTTCACAGCTGTTTCCTTCGCTGTCGTCAGCTCACACTGTATTTAGGTTACAGAACAGATGACGACACTGTCGAGCGTTGATCTGAATGAACACTGTTTGACTTAGTGGTGATGGGTAGTTCATAAAATCAGCTGTGTTAGCAGACAGAATATGTATCTTTGTACATGAATAAGCATCAACAGCAAAAATGTCCAAGATGGCCGAACAGCTGGAGATTCATCGTACAAAAATTGTTCTTCATGTTAAACAGCAATCAATATTCTGTTAAACAACCCAGCTTTTAACCCTGTGCAGCTTCAATGCTGTATCGAATTGAATTTTGAACAAGGCACACTCATAATGTGAGAATTTCGTTACAATTATAAGAGTTCCTTATAGCAGCACAGACAACGCAAGACAATCCGATGTACAGTAGTGGCGGTATGAAACTACAAAAAAACAAAACGCGTCAAAAAGGAATTTTTTTTTTTTTTTTTCTGTTTTTTTTCTTTAATTCTAAAAATAAACCGGATTTTTCAGTTTCGGTCTCTGACTTCCCGCCCCGCTCAGTCTTTTTTTTTGCGGTCAATTCACACGGTGTGCTCCGGCAACCGAGGACTCCGGACTGCCGGAGCTGGGGCAGATCGGAGCCAGCAGAAGCGCACGCATTAAATAAAGTAAAAACCTACCAGCGCCGCGGCCTCAACGGAGCAACCAGAGGTGGAATTTAGAGGTAAGTCGCCAGGGCTTATTCTCAACCAGGAAAACACCTTTACATAGAGAAAATGATCAATCTGAATTATTATTAAATAATCTGTATCCAGAATAACTCAGGCCTAGTTTTATGAAATATTTAGTCTAATCAGCCACACCATCATGGAATATGAATAATGAAGAATCCTCCTCCGTATGTGGCCATGTTTCCTCCCATGGACATATCACATCTATAAAGCAAGCATCCGCTGCTCTGAGAGTGTATCACATGACCGTAACAGACGGGCTCTGTCAGATGTCATTAGCAATCAGTTCTGTATCCTTTAAACAGCAGACAGCGTTAAGATGCACAGGCTGCAGCGGAAGAGACACAGACGCCACGAACGTTGTGAACGACGTGCACGCAGGCCGTGAATACCCACACACACGTGCAGCTCTTTGAACGCAAACAAAAAGCAAACCTGAAACTGCTCTTTTTTTGTTGTTTTTTTAACTCAAAGGGGAGTCAGACTCTGCTTTTTTTTGCGTGATAGAATACACACAGTGCTAACCTAGCCAATGACACAGGCTCATTTCTTCCATCTGTCTGATAAATGCCTCGAAGGCTCGCCTTAAGAAACACAGCTCAAGGTAAGATAAATGTGTGTCTGAAGTATTTCTCCCAGCCCTGATATACGGCTCCAGCAAAGAGTTAGCAACTTTTGAAATTAGTCATAGCATGTGTTGACTCCTGTGTACAAGTATTGCTGACTTTAAAATGCATGCAGGCACACTGTGGCTTCAACGTTTTGTCAAGTGCCAAGCAGGCTACTTAAGCGGATGTCGACCACTTGGATTATCCTCCTTTTGGCTTCACTTAGTTTCTGGCTGTGTCCCTCTCCTTCTCTTCTGCCTTGTCTTTTTTTTTTTTTCCCTTCTCGTGCTTGCCGCCTCCGAGATCACTCCACATACAAAGTAAACATTTTCATTCAGTTGATGTCTTTACCAGAGTGCATAGACGGTCCCCAACAAAAATCTTTTTTTTTACCAATCTATCATTTCATTCTGCTGCAGACGCTTTTGTAGAAAAACGACAAAACACCTGAGAGCAAGAACAACACAAGCAAGGATGTAGAAAAGAGGGCACAACATCAGAAAGAGCCAAAAAACATCTTTCAAGTCTGACTGGACGAAAGGTGCTGATAGGCAGTGCACAGGTGCAATGAACATGGTGTATTGAAAAGATTTTTTTTTTTTTTTACTCATCAACAACATTAGATAATTGTATCACACATGTATTGCTGTTGCATCACTGCTGTTTTTCCCACCCCGTGTGTTCGATCATCTTCAAATCAAACTAGAAATACGGACGAGTAGAAAGAACCGCATGGATGTAATTCAAAGCGTTATGTTCCTCCCCCTTAAACATCCCGAGGCCTTCAAGTACGCTGGGAGTTCCAGAAATGTTCCTGATTCGGGGGGTCAGATCGGCCATGCAGCGTCCTCTTATTAACCAAACACGTCACACATAAAGAATATGACACTTTTAATGGTTTCCACACACACGGGCCAAAAAAAAAAAGAAATAAGAAATCGCAACAATTAGCTAATCACAATCTTTCCTGCTGTTAATGTGCCAAGCTACAATAATCACAGAGCGATGATGAGCGGCTGCACAGAGCGCTGTGGAAAAAAAAAAAAAAGATTAAATATGCATTAGCATTAATAGTTCGCTCAGTGTTTTCAGAGGCTCCACGCGATGAAGGCGGCGATGGATGGGTTGAGTCCAATGCGACTGCAACATCCACTGTAAATCCAATGCGACACACTCACTCTGGATGGCATGAGAACATTGCACCTGTGTGGCTGACTTAGCTGTGTAACATATTGGGAAGTGTAAAAAGGGAGAAACGAAATCAGGAGTCCCTGATTAAACCAAGCGAATGAAATCAGCATGCGAAAGGATTCACAGATCAGTTTATCAAGATTTTTCCAGTTGATTCTTGTTGATTGTTTATTTTTAGAACACTCGTGCGTACGCCGACGCAAGTCACTCACCTGCACAATACGCCTGTGACTGACTTGAGAAAACATTTCATTCATGTGCCCGTGTCTGAGCGACGTCGAAAAGGAATGGCAAAGCAAATGGCCCATGAGCCATTCATGTCAAAGGAAAGAGAAAGAACCCATGAAGAATATAAAACCCTTTCAAAGCTCTCCTGTATGATGTAAGACACTTTTAATTGCCTTACTTATAAAAGTTGCTGAACAGATAAATGAACCTTGCAGTAGCCCAGATAAACAGAAAACAGGAAGTCAGCACTTCTGACTAAACATCTCGTGTTTCACCCTGCAAACCGTGCCCGCTGCACTTTTAATTAACTTGACTCAGAACACCTGGCTAATGCACCGACATACAGAAGGGAAAAAAGTCCCAGTGGTGTTGTACGCCATATCAGTACTCGTGGAATGTCTCTCGTCCAATCAGATAGCTTTGTTGGTACTAACTGTCGCATCGTTTGCAATAGTGGCACTACAATTCTTACAAAGGCAGAACTTTGGCTCTCAGATTAAACAGAACTATTCCATGTAGACACAGAGTGCTCTCAAACACCGTGTCAGACAAAATGAGTCTTTTTTTTTCCCTTTTTTTTTCAGGCATGAGAAAAAAAAATAGTTCTCACATTACCACTGACACTGAAGTCAGTGAATTATCTACAGGAAATGGTAAATTGTTTATGAGAAGAAACATCGCTTCTGACTTTTTCTACATGTGTCTTTTGTACAAGTAGCTCCATTCTTCATATGTTTTGTGGTGAGAACAAATGTACCACAGTCTCTCGCATAAACCCAAACTGTCTGACTGGCACTATTCCATCGAGCTGGTCAACATGTTTCATATGGCTTAGGTTTACCTGACCATTTAAAGCAGATGACTATCGCTATGCCTTCGCCCATGTTTGGGAAAGAAGAAGAATTAAAGTATGAATGTATATTAGTTAGACACAAGTGTACCCTTCATTTCCAATCTGACTTGTAATATTTGAGACGGAGCTCTAAGGGAGAGAAGCTCATTCACTGTGTCGGAGGAACTGGATGTCATTCAGAATTCTAAGAGAAGTCTGGCTGCTGTAGTGTGGGTATAATCCTGACCAGAGAACCTCGAGGTCCACAGGGTGTTGAGCAGCTCAAAAGAAATCTTTTCAATTAAATGACTCAACAATAGGAGATTTCATATAGTGTGTTATTGTTCATGAATGAGCTCTCTCAATTATTCATTATTAAGAGTGGGTTAATGAATGTCGCTTTGAGAGCCATTGGGAAATAGCCTGACAGTAGAGTACAACACACTGTGCAATAAGAAAAAAAAGCTCTGGAGTGCTGAAACTGCACTTAGTAGTGTGTGTTCGAGAAGTCCTGCATTGAGACAGGATGTGTTAACAGTGTTAAAACGGAAGGTGTTGGCTGAACCGTCTGGTACTGTAAAAACACAGCTCTTGTGCTTAGCACTGGAAATCTTTGGCTGTCTCACAATTTGATTCCATTTTGATTCTTGGGCACACGATTCTATTCAGAATCTGTTTTCGATTCCTAACAATTGTGGATCCATGGATGCAAAGTCTGTTTTTGTACAAGGGGGCGGCGGTAGCTCCGTCCATAGGGACTTGGGTTGGGAACCCGGAGGGTTCAAGTCCTGATACGGACAAAAATTTGGAAGTTGGTAGCTGGAGAGATGCCAGCCCACTTCTCGAGGTACCCTTGAGCAAGGTATCGATAATTAGCCACCCAAAAAATGTTTTCCTGTATTTAAAATCTTAGAAGATATGAATCTCAATTTTCACATAAATTGATTTTTTTTTCCTCACCCTACTTGTGCTGCCAGTGGTGATTATAAGAGCAACACAGACGGTTTTCTAAAATTATGTAACCATGGCTTAATCATGTTGTTTGGTTTCTTTAAAAAAAGAGGCCAGTAATTATTGACCAATTATAATTGTTTTTTTGTTTTTTTAAATAAAGGCCAAGACCAAAGGTTCTGCACAAACACTATGAGTTAAATGAACACATTATACTGTAGTGTAGGCATACAATAGGCTTCCCTTATGGAAACATTTAGATCTCAAGGAGGGAACAAAGCACACACTCAAACACACACACACACACACACACACACACACACACACACACACACACACACACACACTTCTCCATGCGGGACGTCATCAATCACCTTTTTGAAAATATGGATGGTAAGGGAACAAAAAGCTTAGACTCCCAGAGGCCACACAAATATGAAAAAAGGCTAAGACTATAATAAATGCTTCTTGTCACAACTTGGATGAGGTCACCGCTACAGATCACTAAATTATGCAGCACCCCCTGAGCTATGCAGAGTGTGAAAGAAAAGTAGTAGTCACACTCCAAACCTGGCACTACACATGTAGATGTAGGAGCTCGGCAGTTGCAGGCGAGTTACTCGGAACCAAAATCAATCTTGTATGTTAATCTTAACAGAGGCTGACGGGACTTTTTCCCCCCACATTCTTTTCAACATTTAATTGAAAGAGGAATTTTATAAAATAAGGAACCCTTAAGGAAAGTAATTGTCAATTAACCACAGACATTGATCAGTTGAAAACAACGAGAGCTATGCCTGATATTACGCCCTCTCATTGATTGGCTTCCCTTCATTTAACAGACACTAAGTTTCCTTTCAGTGATCACTAAAGATAAGCACACATAACCGTCTAGACAAATAAACCATGTCGTTCTCGTTCGCTTGCCCCACACAAACTACATGGTTAAATTAATTCATATTTCAATTAATTCAGGCCCACCATGCCTTTCACATTATGTGTGTGAGCCGTGACAAAACTACCTACTACTAGCCAGCGCTGCAGCTAACAGCTGCTATGCTGCCACAATGCTGTGCGACTTGGATTCAAAACTAGCACAGTGGCAGAGCAGCTTCGCAGTTATTTCCCAGATGATTGACTTCAACTTGTTTGTAGGTTGTGTAGATGTTGAACTGGCATCAATCCACTCCACCAAAGCATGGCGTAACAAAAACATGCATGTTGACGTCATTCAGCAGGAAGGACGAAGGCTTGTGGTGCTAGCATTGCCAACGTTAGCCACACTTGGCAATCCAATTCAAAATTGTTTAAAGCCTCTGATCAGGTCTTTAGCTGGATTAAATACATTGTAATGCATTTTGTGATGAGCTTTATTTTTGATGTTTTATACCTTTTTTTGGATAGGACAGTTGATAGTGTAGGGAGATAGAGTTGAGGAAAGACGCCACAGGCCAGACTGCAACCCTGATCACAGTACCATAACCTTCATACATGGGGTTCAACCTAATCCTGAGGGCATTGGCGTCCGAATTGTGCTTTCCTTACTTTGGAATAAAGTTGACAAGTCTGAACTAAAATGTTGGTTAAATCTGAAGGGTAATTATTCAAAACATCCTTCGTAATCACTCCAGTTACATTTCAAACGTCTATGAAACATCACCATGCATCTGAAAGGTGAATTGCTGCACAATGATTTATATTGGGCTCTCTAAAATGTCACATATTGCATTGTGAGGATTCAAGCTGAAAGTGCATGACCAGGAAAATTGCTTGTCAGTAATGTGGAAATTTCACACCCAGAACCAGACGCTGAATAAAAATGCCACACCGTAGTTATGGTAAGAAAAGCAGGTTATACGTGCTTTCAAAAGACAAATCACGGTAATCATATGAAAGCAGCCGAAATGTACAGGATGACAAAAGGGAGAAGGTAAAATAAGCAGGGAAATCACAGTGTTTAAAGTGTCTGAGAAGGTACATTCTTGTTGGTGTTTTTCGGTTTTGGATTTTGAAAGTTTTCAAAAAAAAATAGTGAATTGACAAAGACTGGGTACTTTGAGTTTTCTGTTTTATCGTTTATCCATTGAAGTGCACTGATTTACACAAGTCACATTTGGACTTCATCAAATACATATTAAAGGAGATATGATAAAATGGACCAGTTTAATAAGACAGTAATAGACTAATTGCATTGTCACACATTTACTGATGAACGGTAAATCAAGAAAAGATGAGAACGAGTTTCAAAAGTATAAAGTCTGATGAACACCATGAATGGCTTTAAAGTTTTGTATTATGTAGTTAAAAAGGTAAGCGGAGGTCACAGGTGCTACAAATACAAGACCGGTGCAGATGGTGAGTCAGGGTTTCACTGTTACATTTTATTATAGCATCCCCAGAGGGCATACCTGTTACACTGTTTGTCGCTGTACAACAAGGCATAGAAAAAAGGAATGATACAGGACCAAGGTGCCGTGTGCATTACACAAAAATAACAATGTTTGTAGCAGAGCAGGGTAACAACTGCAAAACAATTTGGCAACTGGCTAGAGGCTGCATCTCTTTGCTTTCAGCATTGGTTGCAACCATGAGCAATTCAAATGATGGGGCATAATGTGATAACACCAACGTGCATTCAGAACATAAATGAAATACAGCATTGGATGAATTTAAAATGTAGCTTTGAAGGTTTCCATTGAAATCAGCTCTAAATGCCATTTGCCCGTGCCGATGATAATGTAGTCATGACAACAACAACTCCCTTCAAAGTGGAAGACCCGCAAGGTTCATGGTGTGTTGAGACTGTCAACATGATAACAAGATCCGTTTGTCACAAAGAGGTGAACTTCATGAGGTAAATGAAGAGATAGGACACACCATGGAAAAAAACGAAAAAAACATGCAGCAACTTCCCCGTAGTGAAAAATGAAGGGACAGAGGAAGTGTAAAACATCCCGTTGAGCCTGGCACCAAAGGCTCAAATCCTCATCAACGCCTGTGTTCAAGTGCCCATATTTTACAACAGAATTCAACGTTTTGACCTGGTTCTAAAAAGACTGTTTTGAACCGCTCATTTTATTTCGTGGTACTTACTATGAGGAAAGAGATTTAACACAAAGTCTCAGAGTTAGGCATAAATCTGCATTATTAGGGGCTTAGTTGACAGAAAGGTTGGTAGGTTGTAGCAATTTTCCAGGAAGCTAAATAGCAGCCTTAACTCCAAGTCTTTACATGTGTCTATTTTGATAAGAAAATTAGGTGGATATAGCAATTTCCAATATGGCGACCCCAATCACTTTACTTCAAAACACCTCTTCATTAACCAACGGGTGACGTCACTGAGACGACATCTACTGTCTGACACTGTGTATGAAACACTTTTTTTTTTTTTTTTTTTTTTAAATGGAAGACAAATGAGAGTAATATCAACATAATCAACATATTAAATATGATTTCATTCCAATATGAGAATGAACGTTTTCTTATCACCAAGATCTTGTCGACTTAAGAAAACTGTGAATTTGCTGCTTTTTTTGTTAATTAGAATCCAATTTGTTAAAATGTGGTGCCATAGTCACTCGATGAAAGCAAAGTGATGTACTTTGAAAAATGTTTTTCACTCCATGTATTCGGACGTGATCGTCCAAATTGGTTTGGATAACTCGCACGCATTCAAACACCTTGGCAGGCTATAAGGAACAGTAAATATGAAAGTGTTTTCCATTTTTTTTACAAACGTTGACCTGACAAATTCACAAGTAAAAGTAAAACGTTGTGATTATTAAACATCTTTCATGCAGAGTTTGTCCTTGCCCACTTTGATTTGTGGATTGTACAAGTTGATGCAGCACTCCTAACTTTACATCTCAGATAATAAAGTCAATTTAACGAGCCCATTTCAGTTGAAGGGGTTAATGTTTGTTTGCAAGCCAGACACACAGCCATGAAATGTCATGATCGTGACATGATTGAGGCACTTTTCCCTGCACGTCTGGAGAATATGGACATTTACGAGTGGCTTCTAATGACTGACTCTACCCTCAGTGACAGCTTATTACAGTGGTCTGCCCAATACTCACGGGAAGAGTCCATAAAACCACACAACACATCATTAGGAATCTGTCTGACCTTAGCTGGGATATGGCCTCACAGCTAATCAAATGGCTTCTGCCAGTCAAACGGGCCGAGTGCAGCACCAGGAATGTAATAGTGAAACAGCAGAATGATGTATGATGCAATTAAAATCAATCAGCTGAGAGCGCTATGCTGTGTATGAACAATACAAACCTTGGGTTGAGGACCAGTTAAGACTTACTGTAATCAATTGGTAAGAACAACACTGTGCACAGTAACGTATTATTGCTATTGTTTCATAATGCACTGCAAGGTCATTTTCATTTGTTCATGAAAGACTCAAAATGGATTTTGGGGATGAGGAAAGGGACGGTTAGCTAACCTGTTGGGAGGTCATATAAGATTTATAGCACCTCAACTGCACACAATATAATTGACTTTGAATGGTGCAAGTATACCGTTAGCTTCCTGCTAAATAAGATCTGTTCTGGAACAGTGAACCCTTTTTTCATTGAATGAAACTTTAAAAGATGGTAACATATTACAACATTCAGCCCAAAAGTAGCCATTTTATTCGGTTGTTCATGAATTTAATGAAATAATATATATTTGGGAAAGATGATATTGCTAGTTAGCTGATATGTATTGTAACTAAACAGGCTAATAGTAATAATCATGTATTTACTGTTTGACCACTGCATAATGCAGTCTTTTTATCTCGCTAGCATACTGTTAGCGTGATAAAAATCCAAGTCATTTCTCAAACTGCCTTGGAAATTTCAGTTGACCTTTAAAAGAATGCTATTAATTCTTCAGGTTGACTTTCTTATCCACTCCCCAATCATTCAACTCATGCATGCTTGTGGCGTCTCATTGTCAGTTCAGCATAACTAAATAGAAGAGAGAGTAACCAACAAACAAGAGAGAAGTGGGCTCTCTGCTTTCCTGTTTTGTCTAGGAGCCATCTCTGCAGTGAGGAAAAATCAATACATCAAAAATATGTTTGTTTTGATCCTCGTATATTAGATGTTGACTTTTTTTTAAGCCATGTAACCTTTAACAGTGGCTGGATCGATAGGTTGGAAACTAAGAAGCCTGTTTAAATCTACTGACAAATCACATTAAGTAGTCAAAGGAGGCAATGTTGTCCTTTTTATATGGAGGCAACAGAAAAAGACAGCACTCAAGTTGCAGTTAGCATGGGGAAAGAAAAAAAAACATTGGCTCAAATTCAATTAGGTTCAGGAGAAAAGAGATGGCCTGAAAGCAGCTATCATCCATTAGGAGGCTATAATAATGACATATAAATGCAATTAATATGACTGATGAGTGGCAACAGCATGACAATCATTCGCCTACTTCATCATAATAGTCAGACTGGAAAATCCCATTAGATCTGGGGATGTAATAGTGAAAGCGCGAAGGAATAAATCCATCATTGGGTTGTCGGAGGGGTTTCAAAATGTTGAACTGTCTGGTTTTGACAGAAGCCAAAAAAAAGTCTAAATACATATTTCAAGATTTGAATAAAAGATTACATAACATCACAAATCAAGTCAAAAAATATCAACATTTTCTCACACTAACACCAAAAAAACCAACATTCAACGCCACAATTTGGGATAAATAAAGTACATCTATATATCTAATATTTTTGCTCAATCCTCCAATTTTTAAGTTAATTTTTCAACATATTTTTTTTATAAATGCTGAATTACAACAAAGCTATTGAAAGTCATGTCAAATAAAGAGTAGTTTTAGAAGGCTCTCTTTGCATTGCTATTAACCACTGATTTAAAGGAAAATTACTATTTGAAAGATACTGGCAATAATTCAAACACAATTCGAAGATTTTTTCTTCGAATTGAAGAGGCTTTCTTCTTCTTCTTTTGTTATTAAATGCTGGTAAGCGAACAGCTTTCAGATGCACAGTAGCCTCTCTGGTGGTTGTTCTGCATTTCCAGCAGGATCAGGTAAAGATCGCAAGATGATTTTGATAAATTGAATTACTTTTCTTCTCTGTAACTCAGTAGATATTGATCTGTATCTGTAATTGCTCGGTGTTAAATGTCTGTAACTTGTTCATTGTGCCGCTGCCCCACTTGGCCAGGACACTCATAAAATACAAAAATGTGATTACAATATAATCGAAAATCACGACCCTCCCCTTTTATTAACAGAGACCCATCAATGAGCATTGATCCACCAATGAGCAAGCACACAGGCAGAAACCTGGAACAGAACCAGATTCATTGGTGGCCAGCTTTCTGCAACAACTGGAGAGATGCCAACCTTACAGACATCAGCTTTCTGTTTTAAATGAGTGTGTCCGAAGATAACTCGAAATACACTTTGGATTTACACAGCAGTACCGCACAGTACATCCCACTCTAAAAACAAGCAAGGAGAGAATGTCTCAAGTTTTCACTGTAAAAACTAAAGTGTGAGTTCACACATTGTCTCACAGCTCGCTGACTCAGAGGCAGATGGTGGTAGCACGCTCTTGATAGACCTATTGCAGCCAATGTTTTTGCAATTTAATTCACATCCGACCAACATAAGAACAAAAAGTTCAATTTAAAAAATCTACCAAAAAGATCTTTGGTCTAGTGGGCCTCTTGGTAGAGCTGTAGACGAAATTGGACTCATCAAAAAGATGTACCAACGGTTTCTAAATGTTTGATGAATCCAGTGAGTTTTTAAGGCCAAGCAATTACACTTAAAATTCAACAAGCGTTCAATGGCTGAGAACATCTTTGCCGTGTCCTTGTATCAGATTCAGTCGTGTGTTTCAAAAGCACACAAGACAAGTTCTTGTGTGTTCCTTTAAAAGTTGCCTTGAAGTAAGAATACAAACATAAATCAATCGACATTTTTGTCTCGGGCAGAGCCTTCTCCACCGTCTCTGACAGCCGTAGTTACGAGCCTAACTAAGTGCTGATTGCTGGAGAGTGCCACTCTGAATGGTCCCATTAATTCTGTTTGTTGAGCTGTCTCATTACGGAGTTAATAGTGCATTTGTCCTGATTGCGGTCATGTTATGGAACAGTGATCACACTGTTAGATTAACTGGTGGAAGGCACACACACACACACACACACACACACAACCATCTCACTGATTTCCTCATTTTACATTATATCGTAATTAAATCATCCCGACAACGACAATGGGCAATTTTGAGATCCATTTTAGTGATGGGGCTTCATTCACCTAGCAGTAGCATTGACGTAGATAACCAATGGGAAATTGGTAAAGATGGGCTAATGTTAAGACTTTATAAAGACGCACACCTGACAGAAGAAAAAAAAAATGTGTATGGGATGAATTAAATGTAATCAACATGTGTAAATAATGAAATCCTTCATCCAATCAGTAAATAACATGTTACCGTTTGTTGGATGAGTGAGTCAGGTCATGTCAGTGGTAATTATGTTCACTGCCTTCTGCCACATTAACACAAACGGGTTCTAATCAACGCTGGGTCATTAATTAAAGTAATTACAGACTCCCCTTAAAGTCACAACATCTCACAGTGATGTCTTTATGTCCACAGCAGTGGGTAGATATTTACACCGATCTTAAATCCCTCGTTTTAAAATGATATTGAAAAAAGACAAACAAGTTATTCTTTTAAAGCTCCTGCGGTTGACAAGACTTTCCCCAAAATCATACACTATTTATTTTTACTATTGTTTATTTTAGGTCTGTATATCTACTGCCACTGGGAAGGTGTGAGATAAGGCAGAAAAGGTTCCTCAAGTGTTCACTTGAGTCTGGTTCCAAAAGACACACAACCAATATTAAACTGTCAGTTTGTTTTGTTGTAGCAGTGACTCAGGATATTGCACTTTTTTTACGTTAAGTATGTCACAGTGAAACCTCAGTCAACTCAAACACAAAACTTCCTAACCATTCAAATTCAACGAGGCATTTTGGGAGAAATGATCTTGTAACAATGACATTGACAAGTTCTCTCAGGTACAGAAAGAGTTTTAATTAAACCCAACTGACGGGGAAAGTCATCTTCTAAAGTTTTCATTTGAAGTTTAAATCTGAACTAAAGTTTGTTAAAAGTAAAACGAAATGACGAATCGTGTATTATCTTTCCTTTTTTTTTTTCTCCCTCTGGCAGTTTTTTATCACAAGCAAAGCAGAGTCCGTACTTCCTCACAGAGAAACTGCTGCCTTTGGAGATTTATTTTTTTTTTTAGGAACAAAGATTTTAAAAAATACAGATGAGGTGGTCCAACAGCTTCACCTATCATCGTCTTTTCACATCTGTAGCATAGCAGGAAGTACACAGGCCCCATGGAAGGAGGACGGGGCCCGAGTTCGAAAGTGGCTCCTTTCCTTTCATGTTATTCCCCGCTTACTCAAACCCTGATTTCTGACTCTGCCAATGTCCTGTTGTTAAAAAAAATACACCTTTAAAATGGTAGTCATTCATGGAGATATTATAATCATAGGCTGCTTTTGTGGTTTTTTGGCATTGTGATTTTTTTTGCAATTTTCCTGGCAGCTACCCTGCGGCAACTTTTCAGAAACTGAAAATAACTATACAAAAACAATCCAGCTCAATGCTAATTGTCTGGTTTGAATTTGTAGGTCATTAAGAAAAAAATCTGTCAATTTAAACGAGTAGCTCAAAAACCCTGAGAGGAGCTTTAATGTTTTTATGGCACATCTTGAATTCTCAGACTTAAGGCTGTTAAGGTGCAACACTGGTGCACAATCAGTAAAAGGTTTTGGGCTAAAGCTAACATGTTGCCTCTTGTTGACTACAAACAGCTCTCTTTCTTTTCCTTTGTATGATTTATTCATTGAGAAGAGCTGACATTAACATTTAAAATAGACGTGCTGCATGAGTTTTTTTCTGTTTCTGTCTGAATGGGTTCTTTTGTAAAACAGATGGGCGGAGGGTATGTCGACATGCCCATCAACACGTGTTCTGTCACCGTCGGGTCCATGGGAGACAGCTTGATTAGGTGGTAATTATGATGATACACATAAAAATCACGATGATACACAACTCCTTCAATATAAGATCCTATAGATGAACAATACAGGCTGCATATCAGCATCAGCCCATTGCTCAACTTGACAATGCTCTTACCCAGTCCGAAGGCACCTATAGCAGTGACCTCAGCGGAGCATGCTACGCTGTGTTACACTTCCAAGGGTAATTGCTGTTAGATCAGAGCTAATCCAGAGCCAGACAAAATACCTGAAAACAGCACACTGTGTGCTGTGCCTATGAAAGGAGGATGGTGGTGGGGGTCGGAGGGGGGGGAGACAGCCATGAAATACCAATGAGCTTCCTCTGGATGAGCATACAATGTGTAAGGCCAAACGCTCCCCTCCCCTCCGAGGCTTATCAGGAGTGCACGCTTGGGCTGAAAACACCTCTTTTCACTTCGTCTGATGCCGTTTGAAGGAGACGAGAAAGTGCAGACAAAAAGCTGGAGACACGTTTTGATATGTATAATGTATGCAAACATTGCTTCATGAGCTGTGCAGAAGTACAATAGAAAAATAAATGTTGAAAACATGAGCACAACCCTGAACTCAAGGAGCTGACCTGATTTGAAATATATTAACAATTTCTGCTAAAACACAAACAATGAAATGATTCTACTCGTCTTCTTTTGTTAAAAAAAAGAAACATTTCAATGTCACGGTACTTTTAAAAAAACCAACAGTCCTTGAACCCAACTTGATCTACACTACTTGAAGTCGAACAGAATGTCGGTTCACGTCTAACCGAGCACTCAGAGGGGAGAAAATGTCTGTGTTTTGTTAGAAATCAATGGGCCGATTTTATCCAGACTGCCGACTGAAGAGAGGGGGAAAAAAAGAAGCGCTAGAACATGTGTCTCTGTGCTGATAAAGCCACCTGGAACTCATACAGATGTGCATGACGGTGCATAATAAAAAATTTAAAAAAGGGGGGGGACTATGAGTCGAGGGGTAGATTAATGGTGCACAATCTTAATCTGGAAGGAAATCTTCAGAGATTGTGCAGCTTGGAGTAAAATGCAAATAGGTACAAACACACCAGCATAGATAAAAGGTTTAAGAATCTGTTTGTGGGAACCGTGGGGATAATGTGACGTTAGCGAGCTGTGCAGCGCTGGCTTGTCTCCAAGGTGCAGAGCAAATTCTGGTGGGAATCAAATTTTATGGGTCTTAAGCATCATTGTGACCAGCTTATATGAACAATGACGCTCCTTTCGCCTTTCTGAAACACACACGCTGCTTGTCATGTTTGCAAAATAAGACCCAGACGTGATTTCGATAATTCTATTAACTAGGTTAGCTGGGACTATTTTACTATATTATACGGTCCTAATGAGCTAATGTGCATCACGTTCATACAATGAGAAATACTGTCCGTGACGCTTTAAAATAACAAAAACAGTGAATGTTGAAGTGGGGTTTGGTTGGAAGTTTTATGACTTTAAATACAGCACAGCATGTTTGCAGAAGGAAAAACACAGACTATGACAAGTTCAGAATAAAAGGTGGGTGAGCAAGAGTGTGCATGAAAGAAGCAAGGACAGGAGAGAGAGAGAGAGAGAGAGAGAGAGAGAGAGAGAGAGCAACTGCATGGATCCTGAACAGAGTAAAAGAGAGCTTTCATCCCGCCTATGATCTCCAAGTCGAACCTGTCAACCAGTAGGAGGACATTTACAGGCCGTTTGGTTTGTTTGAAGACAGAGATAGAGAGAGGGGTGAGAGGGAATTCATGGGGGCCAGATTCTGGTTGGAAGAAAAAAAAAGAAAATGAAAGAAAGAAAAACATGCTGACAATTTTTACGCAGAGGTCCTCACTTTCATCTTAGCCCTCATGTATCTTCATTATATTGCCGGGGAGTCCTTGCGGTTTTTTGGGGGGTTTTTTTCCATCAACGCACTTTGTAACAGAAAAAAACAACATATATTTCTGTAGCCATTTCATTTCCTCCTTCTTAGCTAAAGGACACGTTTGTGATATTAAAATCACCTCAAAGACTCATTTATAATTAGGCAGAGCATGGAATGAAACTGGGAAGTTGGGAATGATGGGCAAAAAAAAGGCGAGAACAGAGAGTGAGATGCTTCACAGTCTATTTTTAGCAAAGCATTTTTTTATTTTATTTTTTTCTGTTTTGCATTATTCGACTTAATCCGGAGAGATTGAAACAGTCTTTGTTGGCATTCTGTTACCGTCAAAGAATGGAGGAAAATGGACTTTGCTCTTGATTGCTTGTGACTGATGGTTTTATTTGCACTTGTGCAATTAAATAAATAAAAAAAAATCCCTGAAAAAGTAATAAAATCCATGAACAGCGTGCCGAAAAAAGTACAGTCGCTTTTTTTTTTCCCCTTTCTTTTTTCTCGGGAATCTGTCAGGTGAAGCAGAACTCGCAGTTCATGCAGCTTCTTCTGTGTCACACAGTCTGCATATAGGACTGGCTCAGTATCAGCAGGCAGGTATGCAGCATTTCCAATACATTTTCAAGCCAGATAAGACGGTAAGAACTTGCACAGGAGTAAGAGCCCAAGCCTGGCAAAGAAATTCCACCTGCTCTTAAAAACGCCTGATAGCTCACACATGAGGATGAACTTCTTTCCTGAGCAGCACTGGAGCCTCTGAGCGGGAATCGGAATGTGAAAGCAGCCCGCCTTGAGGAGCACACGCTCTCCATCACACGCAATATTACTCCGACTCCCCTCCGAGTCCCTCTCTCTGCGCTCGTCATTTAGTTTATGCAATTAGGAGTGGATTTATTTTGCGTATTTTTGTTAGTTCATGTCAACTGGTTGGTCAAAATCCACGCTGGCTCAGTCTGCCTTTCAGACAAGTCTGTTTCATAACCAGCTTAAAACTCCTCACAGGAGCGTTCGATAAAACCAGGAAAGAAAATATGGCTCAGCAGATAGAGGCAGTGAAGAGAACAATATGTTCCAATTGGATGGCTAACGGTAGAAAACTAAATAATCCAATGAAATGGGAGTATTGAGGTGGGTTAAATGATGTGAAGTCAAAATGACTTGTTTTAGAAGCACAGATTGATGCCCATCAGACTAAGGCTGAATGAACCTTTTGAGTTCCCTTTTTTAAACTGAATTTATTAGTTCCTCTTTATCCAATTAACCTTACATGGAAAAGCTGCTTTTCTATTTTTCAGTCTTTCATCCAATATTGGTTTGAAAGGTTGCGTGTGTTCCTCTTGAAGTGAATTGAATTTACTGCCAACAGATGTTGACCTCACTGATCTGTATGCACATTACAACTTAGTAAAAAAAAATGCAGCGTGTCTGTATATCAGGCTCGGGTTTTAAAGACTTTTTTTTTTTTTTTTTTGTGCGACTTGATGGATTTCACCCGAGCTCCCTGTGCCCCAAACGTCCGGCTGTCTTTATAAAAAGTACTTTACTAAGAGAGAGAAAATGCATTACACAGTTTTTTGTTGTCACTAGGGGCCTTTTATTATGTGGTCGGGGACACAGCAGAGGAGCCCAAGGAGCAAAAAGAGCAACTAAATGGAATTGCTTTTATAAATCAGTGTCAAATTATGCATTCAGTTCACAGACTTGAAAGCCCCCCTACGATATACACAAGCTGAAAGTTTATGAATCTTTTGGGAGTCAGCT
Organism: Symphodus melops; assembly: GCF_947650265.1. Lineage (NCBI taxonomy): Eukaryota > Metazoa > Chordata > Actinopteri > Labriformes > Labridae > Symphodus > Symphodus melops. The sequence continues at coordinate 3,803,772 of NC_136706.1, read as the reverse complement.
TGCGGCATGCTCTCGTTAAACACACCATGCGGGCTGTTCTTTGATACTAGCCGGCTTTACAAATCAAGATAAGTTTTGTGGGACTTGGAAAGGTGTATCTGCCTAAAAAGGACATTTTATAAGCTATTGTCTTATGTAATGCCGGCTGCTGGTTTTAAATTGCAGGGAAAGAGACATAAGAGAACAGCTGAGAGTCCCTTGGTTTGTCACTGAATCCATTAAAGGTCCGTCCTGTGGTCCTGTGAGGTCCTGTGTAAAACTCTAATGGCTAAAATGGCTCTGTCCCAATGGCTGTATCATTACCAAAACCCATTTTCTAAAACCAGCTGCACAGCGAGAACGTCCAAATAGTGGATATAAACTTTGAATTTTACAGAGCCTCCCCAATTATTTATTTCATAGAAGTAACAGACGTTGCCTTGACTCATGTAACACAATTATCCTCTCAATGGTGACAAGCACAGGTATTTTCATTTGAATAAAAGTATGGCGCTCGAAAAAAGATTATTCGCAAGTTACTGCTTCGTGACTTCGTCACGGTGGCTCGTTGGAACGTGAACGGACACAATAACTAGCAGGATAAGTTCGGAGCTAGTTAAGAGAAGAAGCTTGAGAAGAGATTAAACTGACCCCTAATTGTAGTGAATTAAACAGCAGTCCTGTACGAATTTTACAGGTATTTTACATTTTTAATGAATCAGATATCATGAGGTATTATGTCCTGCAATATATATGAATTATTGTATCAAGTATCGTATCACCTTCATCACATATCACATCCAATTAATATCACATATCTTATTGTGAATTTTAATATGTATCATATCACATCCTATTTACATACCGTATCATGTATGGTATCGTATCATGAAGCACACGTCACTCCGCTGTCCATCTCCTTACACTTGCTCCCAGTTACTGCGCATATCAAATTTAAAACTCTGCCTCTTTACTGAACAACCACAAGGACTGATCCTCCTTACCAAAACTCTATAATCCAGTTCTGCACTCCCTCCGGCCCTCGATACGCTCTGCCAATGAAAGGCGTCTGATACAACCTTCACAACAGGGTCCTATGACGCTAACTAGACTTTTCTCCTCTGTCGCCCCCCGGTGGTGAAACCAAGTTCCTAACTCCATTTGATCTGCAGAGTCCCTTTGCACCTTTAAGAGAAAGCCGAACACCCAGCTCTTTCAAGAATACCTACAACATTAATGATGATCTTAACGATGGTCTCCATATAAGATGATGACGGTAATGACGATAACGATGACTTTAAGATGGTTTCTATACTGGCATTAATGTTGTGCTTTGCCTTTGTGTGTTCAATTGCACTTAAAGCTGATAGTTTGCACTTACCAGCATTATCTCCTTTTTTCTAGATCCTTGCTTATGTTGGATTTTCTCTCTGATGTACGTCACTTCCGATAAATGAACTGTAGGTACATTTCTGTACTTTGAATTGTATCATTTCATTTGTCACATCACATACGGTATCACGTATCATAACGAGAGTTTCCCCTGTGAGTCCCCACCCCTAATAAGCAAACAGAGCCAACAACCCAATTTTATAAGTGTACACAATTTCTTCCAATGTGGTTATCCATCTATCTTACGGAGGCAAATCACACAAAAATATCCAATCTTATCAGACTCATGTAGAACACAAAATATATGAAAACAGCTGAAGCTGAATTTCCCCATCCCTTCCTTTGCAGAACATTATCTTTGAACTTTTTCCAATTAATGAAACAGGAATGAAACACAAACAGTCCTGCATTCTGTTTTTTCAACGAGAAACCGAGCTTGTGCATTCATTAGAAGTATTTACATAAACTTCTTTGTTCAGTCATCAAAGATATCCACAATGAGCCTCTCAGCGCTGGAAATGATCAAATTATTATCTTTCGGATCAAACGCTGCCACCGCCGTCTAGAGACGCCGACAGTCAAACAAAAGCATTTACAAAACACAGTTTCTGCAAAGGAGAGGCACCAGCATGGGTCACTCAGCACAAGTCATTCATCCTTTCCATGCCATTACTCAGTCACGAAACCATTAAACTAAATGAGTGTGATTCGTCACTCTCTGCCTGTCCACTGTCCAGTTGTGTCAGATGTCTAAGCTAAAGTGTCGAAAAAGAGAGAGCACTGTCTAAATCACACAACCACTATGGCAAATTTATCAAAATGTTGCCCAAGTGTGAGTGTGCGGGAGTTTTTCTACTTTTTTTTGTAGTATAAAAACAAGATTGAAAATATCAGATGCAGAGGACTTTCTATTGTGGTACTGATATTGTTTGATTTGAACAAGAATTGTATGAAAAGGTCACAAATTATGCCAAATACTCTTTACCATTGTTTTCTAACACTAATATGTGTCCTAAGCCAGTCTACAAACCTCCAAATTACGAGAGAAGTCCAACCTCTTCGTCATTCTGTCTGCTCCACTTTTCAGAAAATGTGTGCTCAAACAGACCATTTGAAGATTTCCCCTACCATGACATCACAAAGGGCAGTAACCCCTCCCACCAGGTGGATGACACTCCCACAGCTAGGTGTTTGTTCTGTCCTCTGAGGCTGTCTTCTCATTGTAAACAAAAGGGCACGGTGTGACAGGAGTCACATCTCATTCCAGAGAGGGGGTGTGGTCAGACACAGCTCATTTGCATTTAAAGCTACAGACACAGAAACGGCCTGAGCAGGGCTGAAATAGAGGGGTTTAAAGGCATGATCAAACACAGGATAATGGATTTTTTTGTACCTATGCAGAACATATGCACTCCTTACATCAAGCCTCTAAAGTGGACTGTTTAAAATCTTAGTCATTTTGAAACTGTGCAATCAGCCTGACTTCCACTTTAAGAAATAGCACGTTTTCCACCGATTTACTGTATTGCTCACCAGGAGGGTCCCCTGGCCTTTATTTACCACCCGCTGGGTCTAAGCGTCAGGGATTTTCTTTCAAAATGTATTTTTAGGATTTTTTTTTTTTTTTTTGATACAACAGTACAGTCACAGCAGCTCTGTTGGAATCAAAATGGTTGGAGAGGTTCCCAGTACAGATAGTAGAAAAAGAATACAGTCAAGGAGAACAGTCGGTCTGAGATCAGCTCAGCTACAGTCTTCTGGAGGAAGTTAGTCATTCTGTATATAATGTGGAAGTGCTATCTAATGAACTGACACTTTCCTCTGTCTATGAACTTGTTAATGAAGTGAAAATAAAACAGGCAAAGGTTGGCAACATTTCAACAAAGTGAAAGACAAACACCGGAATTAACAAGATCAGAAACCCATGGAATGCTGATGCTTGCATACAGGTGTAATTAATGAGGATGAAAAACAGTGTGAATCATTTGCTGCTGGACCAATGAACATTTTGGACCAATGTACCTCGCTGTGCTCACATCTTTACTACAGAGATATTTCTGAAAAATGGAAAATCTTTTGGAACAATAACATTTCATCCCTCCACGGACGGGTGGAATTCATGCGGAGGACAAACTGTAGATGATCACGAGGCTGATGGAAGCCCAGCACCTGTCTGTACACACACACACACACACACACACACACACACACACACACACACACACACACACACACACACACACAGCCAGTTTTTTTCTTTAATTTCTCTCACATCTTGTGTCGCACAGCAAAGCTGTCCAACAACGTCACCTGCCATCCTGATACACCACAGCCACACGAAGCTGTGGATGCATTTAACACCCAGAGTCATCTATCCTTCACACCTGCTACAGTCACCAGTCACCAGCAGCTCTCCATTTTTCAAATATTATCAAGCCTGAGGAAAGGCATGCCATTTGTTTGGGGTTTTTTCCATCACTATTGTGGCTATGAAGAATAATAAATAATAAATTCTATAGATAGTGCTTATCCCACTTGTGGTCAGAGGGGCTGGAACCAATCCCACCTGTCATTGGGCAGGGGGCGGGTTACACCCTGGACTTGTTCGCCGCAGTCGATTCCCTTGGCCGATACAAAGCCAAACTGACTTTCTTGCTCATTTTCACACTCACTCCTGCAGGAGGGGAACACACAGAAAGACACCAGAGATCGAACCGGGAACCACCGTGCAGCGAGACAGAAACCACTGAACCACCATGCAGCCCAAATTAAAGAGCTTTCAAACTGCATCAGAAGCTATCTTTTTCGCCTTATAGTTAATAATGCATCTTTCCACATGGATCTGTAAGGTTTTTTTTTAAATGCACATCATTATAAAGACCCATTTCAGTCCGGTGAAAAGATGACAAATTGTCCACTTGTCAATTTAGCCTTTTCTCTATAGTCGTTGAAAACCATCAGAACATCAGTTATGAGTTTGTTTCTAGCATCGCTAACGTCATTCAAAAAAAGCTCTAATTTTAGTGCTATGTCTACATGTCAGAAAAGATTACTTGCACTTCTGTCTGAGCGCCACACCGTGTAATAACTCCCATCTCTGCTGTTGACCTTTTCCCCCTCTCCATTGTTGGTCCTGCAGTGCTAAGCTCAACCCCTGACATAAGACTGAGATGTAGTGCAGTGCGCACATGTCTCTGTGCCACAGGGAACTCAGTGGTCCAGCGCAGGCTCTCTCTCTCTTTTTTCCACTCTACCACTGTTGCTTATAATCTCCCATCTCCAAGCGGGCAGGTTATGCTGAAACTCCTGCTCGGGATGATACGGCGAGGGAAGCAAGGGGGGGAGAGCGAGGAGAAGGCTGGATGACATGCCTGACTTGATAAGATACGCAGAAAGAAGAAGAAGAAAAAAAAGAAAAAAAAAAGACAACAGGGTTGAAAAATGAAAAGTGTAAAGATTTATGCCAGAGTCCGATGGACTGGGAGGATGAAGTATAGGCAGATATGTAAGTGTCTTCGATCCAGCTTTATATGCTCGAAGGTTTTGAAAAAGGTGAACTCCTAATGAGGTGTTTACAGAGTCAGCCATGTTGCTAACCACATTGATTTTTTTTATTTTTTTTACCAGGTCCCATATCACTTAAATGAGCGGAGAAAATGATCTTGTGTGCAAAGCATAGCAGCACAGGGCTTCTCTCTCCTTGTGTTAGAAAGACAGAATATTTTGAGTGTGCACTCAAACTGCATTTAAAAGACAGAACGTGAAGACTTTTGATTTTTAACAAACGTGGGGGAATCATTAGTCCAGGACGAAGCAAATCAGGAAGAATTTTAAAGCCACAAATGTGTATTTTAAATTTGAGCACTAAAACTGAACAACATGTGGCTTTAAGGCTTACTTAGTTAGGTTAAGAATCACAGTGCACTCATGATCCCTACACAGGGATTCTTTTTTCTTCTTCTTTGAATTCATTGAAAATTTGAAGTGGAATGCATAAAGTGGTATTACAAACATAATTTGGCTGCTTCACTGTGTTAACGATCGGTGTTAACACTTCATGTTTGACCTAAAAGCTTGGTATGGTGATCTAACAATGAGAAAAGCGCTGAAGCCGAGAAGTGAAATCAGCTTTATCCTTGAAGGTGTCGTAATGAGAATTCATTTTCCAGCTTGTCAAAATGCATCAACACGAAAAAAAGCAAAACAACAAAATGCAAACAAAAACTACATTTAAAAATGTGCTTTAAGTAATGAGTTAAAAAAAAAAAAATTCCAATACATTTAAAATATGAAGCCAACAAGCGTTATTACAAAGATAATTTAGGTGTTGCATTGTGTAACTGCATTAAACTGTGTTGAAACATTTTCTTGACGTCAAAGCTTGCAGCAGCAGAGCATGCTGGTCTAGCAGCTAGAAAAGCGTTGAAGCTGAGTTAAGTCACCTATTTCCTTGAAAGTTTCCTAATATACATTTTTTTTTTTGAGCTTGCTTATAAAAGGGAACATCGATTTAATTTTCAGATTCAATTTTTTTTTTTGCTTTCCCATAAATCGGTTACAGCCTCAAAAATCACACGTCACTCAACACCAATTATTTTTTTCTTTTTTAACATAAAAGCTTGGTGCGATAGAGTGAGCTGGCCAAGCAACTAGAAAAGTCCAAAAGCAGAAAAGTTGAAAAAGAAACTCAAACTTCCTTGAATGGGTTGAAATAAAAAAATTCCCATCGCGCTTAAATGCGTCAACACAACCGACAATTCCAATACCCTGTGCATATTGCGAACATTGCTCTCTCGCCATTTTATTTTTTACTATTCAATAGCACATAATAAGACAAAGCAAGGCTAAACAGAACAACAAAAGAGGGGGAGGGGAAGAAGCTTTGCACATTTCCTCCGCACTGCCTCTCTGCTCCTTCGTTCTCCGTGACACTTCAGGTAATAAATCAAAGCTGAGCAGGCAGGCCACAGTTAGAAGAGGAACCCGCTGTCCTTTACCCACCCCCCATCCCTCTTCACTAACCTCTGACTGCTCGCGTTCGACAAAACAATCGGACATCTGACAGCATCAGAGGATCAGACACAAGCCTCTGCTCATTACGGCTCGGATGGCATTTTGTTAATTAGCAGATCTCTCTGGTACCCTTTTCAATGATCAGTAAGTCAATTGAGTTATATGCAACAAAAGCAGCTGCTGTGAGGAGGTGTAATGAAACACGCCGCCTGAACCACGACCATGTAAAGCACGGTGTGGAAAGACTGACTGTGAATGCACTACTTTGAAGTGGAGGAGAGAAGTGAAATACCGAGCGCATGCTAATGGAGTTTAAATTTGGAAGCAGAATTTGTGTTATTGTAAGCGCAAGGGGTCAAAATGTGAACTAAGAAAGAGAAAAAAGCAAGCAGGCGTAGACACACAACTTTCGATATGCTCATTGTTTTGCTATCACAGTAAGTGAGAAAACGTTAGAACAAAAGCTGTTTACATTGTTTTCTGGAAAGTTCTGCCCTGTAGTTCAGATGACGATTCTGGGGGCAGCAAATTTGCTCTGTTGTGAGAAGGCTTCGCCACTTTGTTAACAGCTTTTTAAAAAGCTCCAGAACAACAGACAGAGAGTTGGTGGGTGGCTGTCTCCTTCACCATATACAGTCTCATATGATGTTTTTGAGAGTATTAAATCATAATATGAACAAAAAAAACAACAACAAAAAAAACAAGAATAGTAGTTTAATTTTTAACTAGACAAAGAATCAACAAGGTGGAATAGTGATGCTGCAAATTTATGTCCTGCTTATAAAAAAATCAGTGTGTGCTTTTTTGTGTAATTTACACTGTTCATATCAACTAAATCAACAACACTGTTATTTTCGGGAGTCAGGAGGAACGACATTTCATTTCACAAGAAGAACTCTTCCGCTAAAACATCCATCAACGGAAAAGCTGTCAACGTGACCTTATGTGTTACTCTGCGTGAATATGAAACACTTGGAAAAAAAAATCACCGGTGACACAAACATGTCTCTTGTTGTATTCTGTTTTGGTTTTTTTTCTCTATGCTATTACATTTGATGTGTGGTAGTATCATCTGGTGTCAGTGCTGGACAGAAATAATTCATGGTTTTGGATAATCGCACACTCTTGTAGCATGAAAGTTGGATTTCGTTTTGGAAATTCCTGACAGTTGTTGTTGGTATGATAAATGAAAAAGATAAAAAGAAAGTTTTGGCAGGAGAGAGTAGGGGGAATAAAATGTAGCAAAGGGACAAGAGTCATAAAACGGGGCCGCTACATGAGGACTCTATTTATGCGCTGTGGGACCCTTGAAAACATTGTTTAAAGCAACTGTGAGACTTTTTTAGCAGGTAGCAAAATGGACGGGATTAAACATAAATGCATCTAAATGAGCCTCAAAAGCAAAAGACAATACATTGACGATCTTCAATATTTCTATATACTCATTCTCAATGCCCAAAACTGCTGCAGGTAGGTGTCTTACAACTTAAGCCCAATCAAAACTACCTTCAACCTTGATCCGCAGTGCCTGCGAAGGAGAACAGTGCCGTGTGTGCGCATGGCTGACGAAAAGTGTATGTGGAGCTCCTGTTGTGTTGTCCTCTCTCTTGCTTCCACAATGCAAAAAAATGTACAGACTAGGACCCCAGTATCATGCCATTTTAGAATCAATGTGAGTTTCTTACGGTGTTTTTAAAAGCCTTAAGAAACTGGTAGGCAATTTTCAAAAAACTAGCATGATTGTGAAAGTAGCATTCCCTCCATGCTCCTTCTTCAGCCACTGCTGTGAGTGTGGGCTCATTCATGATATTTTTTAAAGAGTTCCTTTTTCAGAGCACATGATGTATTAGTTTCTGTAAGGACCTAAAGAAAATTTTGACCAAAAATCTAAAAAAAAAAAAAAAAAAAAAAAAGAATCTGGAGAAAATTAGCATCTGGCCGAAACAGGAGGATATTATTGTGTTTCTTCTTTTTAGGATGAATACTTTGTTTCATCAAAGATAAATCAATCCTAAACATTTTTTTTTGTTTCACAATGTGGTCAACGTGCTGGCATTGAAACCGTGAAAGCCCTTTCTTCTCCTCCACCTCCCCCTTCCACGGCTTGCAGTCATGCACTGCAAGGGTGAAGCAGCAAATTTGCTAGCTGGCTGACTGGGACGACAGAGAGGCCTTTCTCACCAGTCAACGGCTGTCCTTAATGAGAATAGAAAGTGATTTACTAGCTTAATGCTCCAGCCCTCTGCCTGCCTGCCTGCCTGCCTGCCTTCCATCCCTGCCTTTGCTTCGCGCAGCCAGTTTAGTCGGCACTCCTGATACTGTGAATGACACCGAGAGCAGGGAAAGAACAAGAACAAAAAAAACGCACACCGCAAACCACAGTCCTTAAATGTAGTAATGAGACATGGATTCTTTCATCGCTGACCTCTACTGAGACTTCCATCTTTGGATTTGCCATATTACTGGTTTTCTGTCATACTGTTCCAATACAGTGGCCCCAAACAGAACTGGAAAACATTCAGCATTTCGCAATTACGGCCCACCATGTGAGGCTTATTGCATTTAACAAAGTAGCACTCGCAGCCAAACGCACTCTGCACTTCTACACTTTCTTGGCTCAAACACACACACACACACCAATGGGGAGAAAGAATAAGAACATTCATCTTTTCGCATGACTCTGTGACATAAGTGAAAAAATAGGGGAAATGCAAGGTAAGCAAGTTCCCTTCATGCATACTCTGCCTTTTTATTCCAAAGCAAATATCTTTGCAGTCGGTGTCAGGCAGGTATAGGAATACTTTACTGCTATGACATCCACTATGATTATCCAATCAGGGATGCCGCTGCCAAAACCATTTGATAGTAAATGGCTTCCACAGAGAACTCCAGATGACCTGTCAAAGACTGGTGTGGCGCTGTTGTGATTTGCTCAGTGATCTGTGACTAAACCCTAAAAAAAAAGAAGAAAAAAAAAAGGTGTGTGTGTGTATGTGTGCAGCCCTGTAAATGTTTTACACTGTCAAATATCTACCACCAGCAACGCACGTGCTCATGAAGAGAATAAAACAGCAATTTCATGCTTATTTGAGGGGCCAAATTGCCCCTCCTTGATTGGGGCGCCATACTAAGGGCATGCATGAAATTTGAAGTCATAATCATATTTAACCACAAAATGAGAAACGGCAGACACACGAGTCCTTGCTGAATGCAGAGTGACACTTTGAGAGGAGTGGTTGCCTACTTTATGGTAGTTTGCATCCCAAGCAGAGGCAGCAGCTCTTAAAAAAAGCAACATAAAGGAAAGAGAAGTGATGGTATCAGCTGGGTTATAGGTGCAACTTTATGCTACAGTAGTGTGTTCAGCTCTCAAAAAAAGCTAATGGAAACAGGGCAGGGAATTAAAAACGACAGAGGAAAGTATCACACGCTGTGAAAAGGTCCCAATGTTTAAAGCGAGGTCGGCTGGTTATCATTTTGGAGGGAAAACACAGCAACCAGAGCAGTTCTTACCCAGTGTGAAGTACGGAAGTGCGGTGTTGTCAAGATCATCCATTACGGAAATTCGCCCAGGTAGGTCGGTCCTAACGAATAACAGGAGTCGGGATTCCCCCCCTCCTCCTCCTCCTCCTGCTGCTGCTGCTCCTCCTCCCCCTGGTCCTCCTCCACCACCACCACCTCCACCACCTGCTCCAGTAGAAGAAGATGCACCAGCATCCCCTCCGCCTCCTCCGACCACGCTCCCCGAGGCTCCGCCGGTGAAGCTGAACTCGTTCTCCCGGAGCACGGGCAGCGTAGACACGGTTACGGATTTCACCTCACACGGCGTCTCCGCGTCGCTCTCTTTGTCTCTCTCCTCGTCCGGTAACGTCGCTCCTCTGTTTGCCCGGACTGTCAGGGGGTCTGTCAGTAAAAGCCCCACGAGAAGGACTCGGAGATGCAGCAGTGGTATCCTCGCCATCCCCGCTCCGTGTGTGTGGTTCTCTCGCTTTGAGTGGGGCTCATAAGCTGTCCGTTCACTTATAGTACAGTCGCTGCAAAGGAGTCGCGTCCGTCCAGGAGGCGGCAGCACAGGTGTAGTGAGGATGACATCTCCCGGCTCCTCTCATACATCCGTCTGTGTTCGCAGTGTGGGGCAACAAATAATCCCAACATGGACGAGCACGTGTCCTGTTTCCGACCCAAATGAAGGAGAGTTAACGTTTCTGTCGCGTGATTTATTCCATCATGAAACTGTCCCAAGAAAAGATAAACCCTGGGGGAAAAATCCCATTTTTAAAGTTTATGTTTGCAAAATAATTCACACTTTTTAAGTAGTGAAATATATGACGTATTTTTCTTTTTTCTTTTTTTTTACTTTACTGTTAATTTAGGTAGAATAATAAAGCCTACACATGCTACTTTTACACACATTTCCTCATGAGAGAAATGACAGATTTTGTTATTTTTATCCCTGCTATTACTATATAGAAATATCTTTTATCTTGTTATAGGGGTTTTTTTTTCTTTTATTAAAGGAAGTTAAGAAAAGATCAACCTTAAACGACCCTTAACATGTTGAGTTTTACATTAAATGGTCTTCATTTAGGCATTTGTCTTATTTATTTTATTTTTGTCAGGTTAGACAGTTCATGCTTTTGACTAGTAGTGTAAGTATTATTATTTTGTGTAAATTAATTATAAATGATTAAACTTGAAGATGTTTAGATTGTTGTTTTTTATCCTTTTTAGGGGAATATTCTGCCTGAATGATTTCCAAGTTCATTCTTGACCTTAAAAGACCCTGTTAAAAACGTTGTCATAAAGCGCAGATATTGATTCAAGTAATTCATTCACGAGCCCCATGTACAGAGGCTATAGTCGTCATGGCAGCCACTGTGGGTTTGAATCCGACGTCGGCCCTGTTGCTGCATATCATCATCTGTTCGCTCGTCCCAACATTTCCTGTATCTCTTCAGAAGTCCTGTCCAATAAAGGTATTAAGACCCCCAAACAAATGTCATCTGCAATCTCTTATTCGTCATTACTTTCATATTGAATTCTTTTTCACTTTTCATCTTTATCTCTCTTCTTACATTTGTATCAGTATTATTATCAAGTGGCTTTTGCTTTCCCCCTTATTACTCTGACACTCTTTCCTCTATCCATTCCATCTGCATTTGTATCTTACTGTAGAGCACTAGAGCTTCATTTGTTAAATAAAAGATGCTTTCAAAAAAGTATTTTTTGTATTTCACTGTGAATATCAACAATATATGAGAAAGGTGTCTCAAAGTCAACTCCTTTTTGTGTGTTTCAAGCTGTTTTTCAAACAAATCTTCAGTGGGCAGCCTGAGGCCCTGTCAGTAATTTACAGGTACAAGTGAAAGATCAATGTTTCACTCACTGTGTTGACTTTGAATCACCTCACTGATTATAAACTGTACTTAAAAACAGAAGTCTGAGCGTCTTCATTTTTTAGCCTGAGGTCTTCATTTAGCACGCCCTTAAGTCTCTGGCAGCAAGTACACCAAAACAGTTTTTCATTTGAGTGTACACCAACTGTCAACTTAAAACACTTCTCTTCAAATGAAAAAAAAAAAACAAGCTACTTTAATATGTCGACTTTGAGTGAAAGTGAAGTTTCACCTGCAGGAACCGACTTCAAACTGAATAGAATTCATCCCACCTTGAAATAAATCACCTCGGGTGACTGCGCCAGAAATGAAATGTGGCCACTTTGCATAGTTAACTCACACTGTGCTCTCCAAAGGAATACAGAAGTTACATTCAACAAACAAGAACCACAAATACACATATACATAATTTAAATGATATAAATACTTTGCATACAGGCAAAGTTTATAAAGAATGATGTGTAAATAAGATTAGAGAGTTTAGAACCAGCTGTCTGTACAAGCTATCAACCCTCAGATAGGCTACGGGTTATGCTGCCTGTACAGCGGCTATACAGTCCTCGTTGTAGAGGCCGTGGATTGAATCTGACCTCCGCCTTTTGCTCCGTCATCCCCTCCTCTCTCATTCATTCCCTATTTGACTGTCCTATCGAATTAAAATGGCCCAAAGAATTAAGGAATTAAGTAAGTACGAACTTTATTTATATAGCACTTCTTAAACCCTCAGTCACAAAGTGTCACAATTAAAAACAATAAAACGATTCATACTGTGAGGAAAATAAATAAATTACAATGTGGAAAGGTTAAGAGCAGGAAAACATGAGGGCTTGTCTGTACAGGTGAGTTTTTAATTACAATGTTTATCCAGTGCATTTACTTTTCATGCTGTGAATGTCTTACTTTTAAAGAGTTCCAGTTTCCTGTTCTTCCTGCATTTTGCCCCTCAGGGTAAATGAGACAAACTGTGTCCTGATGCTCTGTCCATGGTGCTGAATCATTACATCGCACATATCCCGAAGCCATGCAGTGCGCAAGTACAAGACAGTATTTGGCATGCAAATGCATGTTGTTTTGACAGGAGCAGACACGACACGTGCGAGAAAAGTCCTCATCATACGATGACTGTGGAAAGCAATTGTCAACAAGCTTGATAAATGGCGAACCAAAATGATTTAGCAAATACTTAAGTCTTTATTTTTAGCTATTTTTAGACACATCTCTCTATTTTGAACAGCTTGCCTTTATGTTTTTCCTACCTGTGAGCAGCTCAATCACTCCCGTTATAGCCCTGCCTTGTGGAACAAAAGTGTCCATCAACACAGGAAAAAAAAATCCAATAAACATTTTACATGCCTACTTAACTCTATGACATCAATTATTATCTGTGTTTTTTTTATTGTCATAAACACACTGCTCTTTCTAAAAATTGTTAAAGCAGGAAATGCCGCTAGCCTTCTTTCCTTGTTGCTCTCCGTGGTGCTGAAATATTCAAACATACACCCTTTCTCCTTCGTGGTCTCTCTCCATGGTGCTGAAATGTTCAGTCACAGGGTCCGTCCTTGGCACCCACACTCACAATTCTGAGTACTTACGTGCTGTTTCACATGCCACCTGATTAGTCAGCGCATGCCTGCACAGACACACGAACCTCAACTTCATACAGAACTACACAAATACAGCTTTGAATCAGCAGGAAGAGCTTTTTTCTATTGATAGTCGATTGATATTGACACCATTATTTAGCATGTTTTTTTTGTTGTTGTTTTTTAATGTAAAAGTGTTTTTAATTCACCTGTGAATTGGTGTTGTATTTTTTACAGGGATTTGTGTGCCTTTATCAAAGAAATAGTGTAGAGAATAAAGGTGTAACTCGACCAGTTAAATGTTTCGGTTGATTGAGCCGTTCTAATGTTAACAGGAAAACTAGTCCAATGAGATAAATCAAAACGTGACAACCCATGCAAAGTTTAAAATACGTTTTTTTCAGCCTTGTTCTGAATCAGCTGCGAGAGAATACTGGTTCACATCAATCTAAACATGATGTACAAAAACAGCTTAATGACTCTCTCAAGTTCATTTTAAAGAAGTTAGGGCTTTATTGTTCCCAAAAGTTCTAACTGAATATGATGTAAAACTTAACAACTGTCTTATCTTGCCTCAGAATTTGTGATTTTTTTTGGATCCACTTGTGCGAAAGCGAGAGCAATTTCAAAACTATTTTGTTCATGTATAATCACTTAAAAATGATGACGGAGTCTCAATGACTATATCACACTTTTTTTTTTCCAATTACAGCTTCAGTTCCCCTAATTATACCCTTTTTGATGTCCAGTTTATTGTTGCAATGTTTTACACAAAGGAAAGACAGAGTAATATATTACAGAAGGACAGTGCCAAGACATTCATGGATCAAGACCGAGTCAAGACCAAGACCAAGGCAGGGTGAGACCAAGACAAGACCAAGACCAAAAATATCACTGAAAATCATCATCTTGTGTGCAGGGAGGGAGTCACTCACTTAGACCTTAACATCGGAAAGGTGCAGCTGTGACAAGGCGGATAAAAATTAAATTATGAATTAATTGAAATGATTTGTTCTCATGTAAAAGGGTATTTCCTTCTTATAACAGCAATGACTTGGGAAAATAGCCTATCAGTGGTGGTCTTTACAGGTCTCGATTGGTCTGTGTCTTTCTTTCTTTCTTCTTTTTCTATATTCATCCCAACATTTCCTCCAAAATCTGTCCTTTTTTCTCTGCTTTATCTTCACTTCTGGCCCTCTTTGTTAGAATGTTGATCTTAAGGGACAACAGGGAGTTGCTTTTTCATATTGCGTCTAGTCTTGTCATAGCCAAAGGTATGTTCAGAAGTAGCTTTAAGGAAGTTAGCCTTATTATTTGGACATTGCACGCTTCAATCCGTGCTCTTAAGGCAGCACTTTTACTCGGATGCAGCTGACCAAGCTACGCACACTGTCACAAGTCGCCAACTTTGTTTATGACTTTTGAAAGGCAAAGATGTGTTTTCTTCTGTTCCACTGTCTCTTCTTTGTATCTCTTGCATGCATTTTTAAACAAGAGGAACTAAGACAAGAGGAAACGATGAAAGTGGGGAAGCAGGATAAACAAAGGCACAGTGAATGAAGACAAATGACATGAGCCCCATGAGCTCGCAAACTCAGCCTCTCTCTTCGTGATGCTGAAACATTCAAAACCAGTCGCTGTCTGTTTGTCCCTGTAAACCCAACTTAATCCAAAATACACTTGCATCAGACCTGAGACAAATCAACCAGTCTACTGTTTATACTTTTTTATGGTAACAATTTATACATTCATATGTTTTGGATCTTAACTTTTTTGACCATTATTAAATGTACCTGATGTGTTTTCAAATAATAAAAACGTAACTAATGCAGTATTCAAAATACACAGATATCAAACAGCAACATTTGGATTCTTTTCTTAATCACAGTCCCCAACCAATGACATTTGTTTCCACTTCTCCACTGCCACCTACTGTTACTAGGTTACAAAAGTTGTCTCACGGCACTTGGTCTTCACTTCCTAGTGATCGCTAAGTCCATTTAAAATTGCTATGTATGCAAACAAATATTTCTTATTCAAGAAAATTAATAAAAACAACTTAAATGAATGATATCCTGGCATTAGCAGCAGCTCTACACCTGTAAATTGTCCATCCATCCATTTTCTTCCATTTATCGGAGGTTGGGTAGATGTGGCAGTAAGTGCAATAAGTCAAGACAAGACCTCCCTTTCCCCTCCAGCAAACTCTACGTCTACCTCTGGCTCTCCTCCCAGTCGGGGCGTGCCGGGAAAACCTCCAGAGAGAGGTGTCCAGGAGGCCTCCTAATCAGAAGCCCAGACCACCTCAACTGACTCCTTTCGATGTGAGGGAAAATCTGTACCCTTTGAAAAAAAACTGGTCTGTGTACATGAATTAAACTTTGCAAGTAAAAGCATAACTTTCTCCTCCTTTGATTTTGATTGGTCTGTGAGGGAGAATTTACATTAACAGCTGAGGTCCTCTTCCAAAGTTGAACTGTGAGCGGTGTATCAGCGGAAAAAAAAGATGTTATTCTGAGGTCTTTTTTGGGGGGCTTTTGGGTTGCTGAGCTCTAAAAACATTGAGCTGTAGTGGTTTTATTTTGTAAAAAGAGCTGTGGGGTGCCGGTAGCTATCTATCTATAGTGGTTAACACGTGACCCCTGTACAGAGGCGGCAGTCCAGCCCACTATCCTCTGTCCTGTCTCTCAATTAAGGCACACAAACCCACAAAATAAAAAAAAAGAATTTTAACTGCTGAACCAAAAACTCATGATTAAAATAATTCATTTTAATTAATTTCAAAAGGTAAAACCCAAAGGACATCCATCTTACTAAATGACACCAAATGAATAAACATAGGTAGTTAATTTGTACCTCTAAGTCCCTGTTGAAGTTCTGTTGCTCCTGTCCTTAATCCATACTTTTTAGAGCTAACATGAAAGCAAATCCACCTAAGTCCTTCCAAAATCCACTTCCCCTACTGTGATTTGCATTTGGACTACTTTTTTCTTTCCATTTCCCTATTGTCTTTATTTGACATTTGAGTCAGTCTGTCATAATGATTTCCTGATAGAACTGTTGGCTACAAAGATTAGACCAAAGGGCAAATTTGACAAGCTTTGCTGTCCTAACAGTAGAAATGCTGACACTGTCGGGATACGTAATGTTGGTCCACGTTGTTGTTTGCAGACATAACCTCTTTTACTGATAGATTTCATTGAATACTGTCTGTCTAAAATGGACGTAGAGTAACAAGGCTTTAGATTGGATTCATTGATGTTGTTGTGTTCTGAGAGTTACTACTTCAACAACAGTATAGAAAGGAAAGCTGCATTGTTATTAGCCGATGGAGAGCCGTGGTATGTTATATGATATTTATTGCTCAGGAAATTGCTTCGACCTGAATGCTGTCGTAGCCTCTCGTCTCGTGCAAAATTGAGTTTGATAGACAACAAGCTAGCGTCCAGTGCACCTAGACGGAGATGGTTAAACAGATTTCTGTGGCATAATGAGCGAAGAACCTAACCCATTCCCTCTCTGCGTCTCTCAGCAGGACTGGAGAGTGTTGTTTGATGTCAGTAAATGATTGAAGAGTCTGTCTGCTGCTCTTCCCCTTGAGTTTGAGAATCACTAGACACCAGATTGTGAGTACGGCTCTGTACAGAACTGTCTCCAAAAGGTTAAAACCAAGAGAGTACATTTGGATTAAAAACGAATATGACTGTACACCACAGATAGATAGATAAAGATAGATTTTTTGATCCGCTTTAGATCTTCAAGATGATCACAGCTAAGGCGAGCTGAGGTCCTGTGTGTTTCTGTGTGTGCGTGTGTGTGTGTGTGTGTGTGTGTGTGTGCGTGTGTGTGTGTGTGCGTGTGTGTGTGAGAGATGCACTAATGGCCCATTGACCTGTGCATTTGTGGGAGCTACAGCCATAACAGCTTTTTTTTCAAAAGCTGCAGAGACAGGTTAATAGGCTGCAGTAGGACTAATATCCCATAGGTAACACAGGAAAAGCACACATAATGTGCAAGGGGGATATATTTAATCTATTCTGGGTGGAAATAGAAGGTCAATCTGAGCATTGAAAACAAAACATATGAGAAAATTTGATAATAGTAATGTCGCTCTACACATTTCAGTTGTAATTCAACAGCTCACCACCTCAATCATTTGTTCAAAACGTCAGGTTCAGGTGACGTTTTTTACCCATTGGCAGACTTTTGTGCATAGGTTAATGTAGAAAAGACGATCTAATTCACTATCTATTCACTATCCAAAGTGCATAAATACTATAAACTGTTTTATTTAAAATCTAAACTTAACTTACTTTAGCCACAACTAGCTATCTACTAAATGATCACCCAGTGGTCTTCTCTCATCTTTCATCAGTCTACACCTTAATAAATAGGCAGGATATAAGTAACAATTCTTTTTGTTGCTGTTATGTGTGGCTAAATCCCGACTTTAACAAATGCTAGCAGTATTGCAGCTAACATGAAGCCAATTTCAAATAGGTTTTGTGTTTTACAACATTGTTTTATCATCTTAGTTAAGTTTGTTAGCATTGTAATATACAGTAAGCTATTTGGGACCATACGAGAGCAGACATTGATAAGAATACTACTCATTTTTACAGTTTTTCTTGGTGACTTGTGAGGCTAAATATTGAGATCAAGATGCTAGCAGCGATTCAGGTAACATGACTATTTTAAAGCAGGTTTTATTTTTCACAATACTACCCGTCTTCGTTTAGCTTGTTAAAATGTGCTAGTTAGCACTATGTACCAAGTGAAGCTAACGTTACTAAGAATTTAATTTGTAATTCTAACATTGCCATCTTACTTTGTTTTTGGTAAAATAAATAAATAAATAAATAAATAAAATAATGATACAGTAGCACTATACACTAAGTTCTGCTAACATTTAAAATATAATTTGCTTTTCATGACTTTGATCAGGGATTTTGACATTTTCATAGCGCCATGTAATATATAAAGGTGTGATCAAAATGTTTAAGGGGATGTGGAAGATCAATTTCAGCCAGCTCGATATATCAATGTTGAGGATGCTCACATATTTTAACATAATGATAAAGGTAGGAACACATACAGGACTCGCCTCTGCACTAAGGAAGTAAGATGTTAAAATAAAACTACACAAATATAAACCTTATGGAGGGAAAAGAGAGTGGATCATCAAAATCAACAACTTAAAATAAGCATATTCAGTATATTGGAATATTTCATGGTGTACCAAAGTTTTAATTTATATTAAGTTGTGTCTACAGGATGACTTCAAGAAATAGTATGATGAAAATAATAAAATGCACAAAGTTAAATATCAAACTTTTACTTACAGTTTGTTCTCCATGAGCTGCGTCTGTATGTAAAACAGTGCTGAGAGCTGTGTGATACTGGCACTGTTTTCATGTGCTATCTTTGCTAATTGATTAGTTTAAGTTATCTGGAGACTGCCCCAGTTCTGCAGGTGCAAACAAAGAGCCCCTCAATTAGAAACTGGGTTACACCTGCAGGACAAACGCACACCCACAAAACATATCGAGTGCACAGCTAACACTGTCTAACAAATTGGTTTAGTGGGTGCTGAGCACACATTCCAACAAATGTGCACAGCAGGCGACTGATAAGTTCTTTTAGCTTAAAGTACCGAAACTTGAAATCTGTTCCAATAATTTGTTTAGTGATGTAATGCGTGTGGGTTGGGCCTTGATGAATTTCATATTTCTTCAAAAATGGCTCTATCAGCAGTGGCACATTTTATGAAATCAGGAAAGATAATTTTTTACAGGGAGTGATTAGGAGTGTTTCAGGTCAAATTTTGGATTCATTTTGCTGAGTAAACATCCCAGGGCAATCTGGGTTGAGAATTGTTTTATTTTTTATTTTTTTACAGAATAAGCTAATTGTTCACTGTTGTTCACCATGTCCTTGCTCCTTTGGAATATATTAAAATTGTGAGACAATAGAGATGCAAAGTGTATGCTTAAGATATTTAGAAACCACTTTAATAAAATATAGTTTTGTCACATAAAAAATATAGAGTTCAGAAACGTCACTGTGTATCTAAACCCTGACATTCCAGTTGTGACACCAGACTCTACCACTGAGCCAAATCCACCCCTAAATTAAGATCCCCTTCTTCTACCACCTGATACACCATCAGTAATATTTTTTTATTTATTTCTAATGTGATAACACTTCATTTCAGAGCTCCTAGCCTTTCAGAATTCTGTGGGGAGAAATGTGGATAGACTCAGTTTTCAGCCAAATCAAAGTGAAATCTTCTGTTAAAAATAACATAAAGATGAATTTTCTCATCAAGTAGCAACACTCATTAAGAATGGATTCTTGGGGGTAATTGTCACCCAAGAAGGCAGGTGGAATCCTGGCCTAAAATACCACAAACGATTGTTTGTGGTTATTGCTCTCAAAACTGCAAACCTTTATTCAAAACACATTTACTCTATCTTTATTCTACAATAAGGGTATCCGGTACTTTAAAACTACAAAAAACATGACATTTTAAAAGTGCAATGTTGGTCAATTTATCTATCTATCTATTTTTTATTTTAAGCATAAAATTATGGTTTATCATGTTTTCATGTGCATATTTCCTCATTTCAATAGACATATTGTTCACAGTGGTTAATGTCATTTAAAAAGGGAAAGGACATACCTCATATGGTGCATATTAGATGAGCAGCATATGTTGCTCTGGCGATTTATCCAGGTGAAAAGAGAGCCAGCTATGTGACACTGAAAAACTCTGGAAATGGTATTTTATTTCTGCTGCAGTGGAACCATGAAACTAATTCATGTCTCTACTGCACTGGAGCCATGAACTGTTGTCATTCAGGGCCATGTCCCCACTCACCTCCAGGTCTGTGGCTCTCTGAAAGACTCAAAAGAGTTCGAAAATCTACCTCTGAATGACCCGCTGTCTCCCATCCCCCACCCTCCCACCTTCCTGCTCATATCCTCTTCCATCGTCCCCCATCGAGAACTGCCAGGTCAGCTGTCACCCGTGTTTACCGTCCACATTCCGGGCCCACTGACTCACCCATCCGTTAGTCCTGCTGGTGACAGACGGGGTAGGTGGGACAGTCAGGCAAGGTCAGAAGTATGGTCTTACACTCATACTCTGGCCTTGCTTACTGCCATTACTCTTAGCTCCCCCTTCTCCGCTCCCCCCCATCCCCCCATCCATCTGTCACCAGCATTAATAGCAGAGCGATATATTCCTCCCACCCCGAGCCGTTTTTTATTACAGTGTTTAAGCCGCTGAACTTGGACTACACCACAGAAAGTTGCTCAGAGAACTTTATAGTCTTTGTTTAAAAATGCTCAAACAAATCGACCCTCACCAACTGTTTTATCTATTAAATCATGGATCAGTGATGGTAATTAGTTTAACGATTCTAACTGCAAACAAAAAATGCATGCCAGAAATGAGAGATTTAGATGTGCTTAATTCATAGTGAAATATGAATGGTTTCAGGACTCATTTCGGTGTCACTGATACTCATAGCCACCTATGTCCCTTCTGTTCCTCTGATTGTGACATTTCTTTCCAAAACGATGTAGATAAAATGTTATGTCTCTCTAAAAAAAAAGCGAAAAACCTCAATTTTATAACATAATAAAAATGTCTGTCTGAAATGTAGCAGAGCTCCCCTAACCTATTGGGAAAGAAAACTGGATGATCTCAGACACTTTACCTTTAAAGTAGGAATAACTCATGGTTACATCTTCACCTCGACAAGTCATAGAACAGCTTGTACTGCTTTACTGACTTTATTTTGTATGCACAGTACATTTCTATTTAGCATGTAACAGCACCTCCTACTACAACTGAAAACTGAAACAAATAGGGACTATTTAAAATGATGAAAAAAATATGGGATGCTCTTATTTTACCAGCAGGGGGCACTGTCATGTTACACCTACCCTGAAGCAGAGATTTTTAGGCACTTTTAATACAATGTAGAAATAACGCATTTTGTTATTAATGGTCTTTTGTGCTTGAGTAGGTCCTATACAGGTTAATTTCTGTCTGATTCGAAGCCAGCTAAAAACGACTTACCTGAGCTTGTAGTTTTATCCAATGCCAGTTTTTTTACACGTAACAAATTAGGCCATAAAACAGCAAATGAGCCCCCAGCACCCATTAGTGAGCTTAACTTAAAACCCCTTTACAAAGCTATATTATCGGCCCCTTGGTTTTGACTAAAGGCCAAAGGTGATTTGTTATCTGGTCTGCCTTGTCTGGAGTCCACAGAAACCACTCTGTAGGATTTGTAGGATTAAGATTGAAATCATTGCTGGTGGAAATTGTATCTTTAAAATACTTGCATACTTTAATACTTGCAGTACTTTGATTTAACTGTTTCTTACAGTAATACATATGAGTTTGAACATTTACCTTACATGGTTAAACTAGTGGGAGTTTTCTTAAAGCTGGTTTTGAAACAAACTGAAATTCATATTGATGCTTCTATATGAGCTACAACATTAAATCTATCTATCTACTTTGTCCACAGGGAGCTCCAAAGGAGACATTACCCCAAAGTTTCTACCAGAAGCTTAAGTTTATTTTCAGTAAGACTTATTAAAGAAACACCACTTACATGGATTCATACTTGCATGTGAACTCTGTTTTTCTTGTGTCCAAATATAAATATGCTATTTTGTTGAACTATTTTATGA
Organism: Symphodus melops; assembly: GCF_947650265.1. Classification (NCBI taxonomy): domain Eukaryota; kingdom Metazoa; phylum Chordata; class Actinopteri; order Labriformes; family Labridae; genus Symphodus; species Symphodus melops. The sequence continues at coordinate 3,781,697 of NC_136706.1, read as the reverse complement.
TTAAGGTATCTTAAGAGCAATTAACAGAGAGCAAAGGTGTTTTCTGAGGCATACAGCTTTTTCCATTTCAACCGTAGGTACCAAACCAGTGTTGTTGTTGTTATGTTTTTAATATGAGCAGTATCAAACAAACAAAATAGACATTTTGTTCTTTGGAAAATTGCACTTTTACGCCTCACATTTCATTGCCGTCCCTTCTTATCAGAATCCTAACCTTTCTGCGACTGATATGGTGGAGAATTAAAGAGAAAGTGTAACAAGTCGAAATGATCATCCTGCTGCAGAAGTACATCCCCTGAGAAGCAAATCTCACTCCAAAAGCTGAGCTCAGAAACAACAATACATATCACACTGCTTATCTCCTCTGTCCAGATCTGCTTATGTAACTGTACTCTTGACCTGATACAGAATCTAAATGTACCGTACAGTATTTCAAAAGAGGAAGAGAGGAAGAACCTGAGTCACTAATGCTGCAGCAGCATGGGTTATTAGAGCGCTTCTGTATCTCTTTCATCTGGTCATGGTGCTCCCTGGTATCTGCCGCAATGCCCCCCTCCCTCCCCCCCTCCCCCCCTCCCCCGGCTCATCAGCAAGACCCCAGACCTAATTTGCAGCTCACGACATGACCCTCCCACACAGTGACTGCTGTAAAATATGTGCCTTCAAACTAATTAGATGGACGCAGAATGCAATTAGAGCAGCTGATAATTAATGCTATGACTAAATATGCGCCTGGAAGTTTTATTTTGGATGTCTCAGTGGAACATGATAAGATACAGTAGCTTTTTGGGAAGGTAGAAGTACAGTAGAGGAGAATCCTTATTTCAATGATGGATTTTGAGGACTTTTATGCTGGTATTGTAGCAGACTTGAAGTAATAATGATGCCTCTACTACCTCCAAAAGAAAACAAGACTATCAGAATAAAGACTCTTTTTGATCATTGTAATGTCTGAATTCACAGCTGTCAGTAGGTCTCAGACAAAGTGAGATACAATAGAAACTGACTCTAAATTGTATTAGCTCAAACATTAACACTACAGATTAGTCCCTGTTTATACAAAATAAGTGATATAAAGATCTTTTGTATGCAGAAGAAGTGTGTGTAGGCCCTTAGGCTGTCTATATCTATATACAGAGACGTAGTCCCAGTGACAGAACCTTTTTGGTTTCTGAACAGCCCATCTGTGGCGGTTAGCATTTGCAATGGCAATGCTGTCTCGAACTAACTGTATATCCACCTAGTAATCTTGTAACTAGAGTACTGGACCTGACTTAGACCTCCTGATAAACAGCTACAATGACCCTGCCCATCGATCGGAGTAGTTGAGCCACTAACTATGCATAACACACGACTTCAAGTGTTTTGGTGCCAGCCTAAAGTGGACTCTCGAGGAACTGAAGTTTTTTGTACTTCAGCATTGGCTTCACTTTTTTTCAAGCAACCAACACCTTAGTGTTTTAGACAATCTCCCTTTAAAAACAGATATCTTTAAAGAGAAATCTGCATGCATGTGCAACTAAAAATCAGCTCTTCCCTTATCAAACCCAACACCACAAATTAGTTCTACAAGTTACTCACAAGTAGACTATGAAACCAATGGAAGGAAAGAGAAGTCTTGGCCATGCCTCCTTTATTGCTTATTGCTGGCTACACTAGAAGCCCCTAAAAGTTGGCAATTGCGACCAGAGGCATATGTCATCATAAGATGGTTTCTGACTGGTTCAGATAATGGTGCACACTTTTCAAAACTGTAATTCCCAGTATGTATGTGACACACAAAGACAGATGCACACTTACATGTATTTTGTGTAAATACTGAAAGAACTTGCTGTTGTTATTGGAGAGTCGTCATCAATCTATGATTAATTAGCTGTAAACACCAGTCAATTAGCTTACAAGACAGTCATTTTGTGACAGCCATAAACATCAGAATAGGAGACCGCATTATGTACACCAGAATAATAAATTAATATTCTGCAATCGTCACAGCATGCTGCACAGTTAACCATACCATACATACACCATTAACAGGGCTGCTTCTAACACTACTGGACTCACTTCAACAGCCGACATAGGGAGCTTTTGATGGGCCTCCGGCATGCAGAAGATGGGACCAGCAACCAGCATGAAAACGTCTATCCAGGTGGATTATCTCCTCAGTACAACACTCGCTGAGTCACAAGGATTATGTATTAAATCAAACATTGATGTGCCTCTGGCTGCAGTGGTTTAGTGTTAGTGCAAAATACAGCTGTGATATTTTGTTTTTTTGTTGTTCAATATGAACATCTGAAAACAAAAAATCACTTTAAAGAGACAGTTGCAAATTTTCAGAGCTAGACTGGGATTTTTGTTTGACTTTCTGTCATGTTTTGCCTGTAAGAAAGGCAGGATTTGCTTTTATCTTTTTCTAAGGCACACCAGGGTGCTGTGTTGTGTAACTCCAGTGGCTGTGGACACGTAATGTCCCATAAAATGACAGCTATTACGATGTAAAGACATACTTAATGTTTTTAAAATTGGAGACACGTACAGGCTTTCCCTCTGTTCATACACCTCTGTTTGTTTTAATACTGGTTAATGGAAAGAGGCAGAGGGAAAGAGCCCTGGCACAGACAGTCAGTTTATTCTGAGCTCTGTACATTTGCAAATTTAATTTCGCCTTCCATTTTACATTCTGTGGAAATGCCAAATGTCATCAACGAGGAAGACTACGCAGTCCCAAATGGATCTAAAGCTTAACCCTTCCAGCAGGATCATGCTGTTTTTGTATTCTGAACACTCTGCCAAGCATAGGTTTATAGGAAAGGGGTAAAAGTCAGCCATTTGAGGTAAATAACACAGAGATAAGAATCAGATTATGAGAAATGTAGGACTAGCATTTTCTTTTTCAGAGTAAAAGATATTCTGATCCAATATGCTGTACTTCTGGATGGCAGGCATTGTGAGTAGAAAAGGAAGAACAAGCAGGTTAAAGATTGTTCAGTTGAATGAAAAGCCTCAGGAGGCCAATTCACACTCATACTGTATATCTACACGTGAACAGAATGTCTTCAAGCGTCTTACGTCTGTCTATTCAAACCTTGCAAAATGAAGTTGTAGGGCATACCATGAAAGAAACTGCTTCCACACCACATTAGCCAAGAAAAAAAAGAAAAGGATTAGAGCAGCTGGATCAAATGTGGGCAAAAAAGGTGAAGAATGGCAAGCAATATAAAGACAATTTGAGACATTTTAAAATCAAACAAAAAAAGAGAAATGTCTAAAAGCTCAGACTGAAGTTTAAGTGTAACCGTTTACAGCTTGGCTTAATGCTGCTTGACCCTTCTAATCTTATCCACTCACGCAAAAACAAGTTCAAGTCCTTCACCGCTTGCTTTTCATGGTTTTATTCAAAAGGGGCCTAATGTTTTTTTGGAGTACTGCATTCTGTCTGCAAGCAGCAGCAGTTTAAAACAACCACAGACATCAACACTAATAAAGTGTCTGCCTTTTCATTGGAAGTCTTCACCAATGAATTTTCAAGCCACTGTTGTGCATTCTTTAGATAGATTTAGTGTAACTCAACTTGAAACATTCGAGAGGAAAGGTGCCTGCCCTTTAGATAATCCCAATAATATCCCTCCACCCATCCTCCCAGAAGCTGGAGTCACTACATGGGGACTATATTATATTACTGCACCCAGTGTGTATTTTCTTGAGAGTTATCAACAGTGTTGATAATGTGATAATAATTATAATAGGCACACAAGGTCAGTGATCAGCATTAACGATGAACAATGTGTGTGTGTGTGTGTGTGTGTGTGTGTGTATGTGTGCGTGTGTGTGTGTGTGTGTGTGTGTGTGCGTGTGTGTGTGTGTGTTTGTGGGAGGGAGGGTTGAGAGTTGTTTTAGTGTACATATGATGGCTGCATCAGTGAGGACGTTTATAAAAAGCTTTTCTTATGTGTGACCAACAGGGGGCAATGTTGCTCTGTGATTAAACTGATCACTTCAGCCTGAGACTCCAGTACTGAAACGTCCATGGAGCCCATACAGTGGGAAGATTCACCCACACACACACGCACACGCACACGCACACGCACACACAGGAAAATATAGCAAAACAAATGAATAAAACCACCAGAGGAGATAAGTCTCGGGCAGTGCCAAAAGACTTCAGGCAGCTTCATTTAAAGCGCTAAATCGGATTTTATGCTGAAATTGTTCAATAATTAGGGAATACAGTGAGGCTATCATAAATGTCAGAGCAAATATATCAGCACAAGCTACCAGAGGCAGGTACAGCGGAAAAAAAAAAAATCCCATGCAAGTCCTTCCAGGGAGCCAGTGTTTCCCTTGACCTCACTAGAACATCCAGCCACAACAAATCAGTTGACTGGAGGTTTGCTGCATGTTTGATTTGTTATTTCTGCATGTATATATGTGTGGATACCCGTGCAGGTGTTTATGTTTTCATGCATGTTGCATGTAATTTGCTGCAGGTATACACGATTACACAGGCCTATGCCACTCGTGCAAATGATTTTACTGTATGTGCAAAACACATATGAAATGTTTCGTCAGACATATCAGGGACATCAATGCACTTTTAAATTACTGTGCTTTGTATTGGTAAAGAACATGATAGAGAAAGCTTCTTTCCCCATAAATTATTCCACCAATATGCAGTCGAACAATGCTGTAGCTCCCAACGCTGAAGGTGAAACATTCACACAGAAGCTCTGCCTAAATTTGTGCTGGTGCAACAATGACACCCCTTATCTTATGAAGAGTGGAGAAGCTATGAATAAAACATGAGGTCATACTTCTTTTTCTTTTCTTTTCTTTTTTTTTATAGCCGCTACAATACCTCAAACATGGCTAGAATAGCTAACAATCAAAGAGTCAAGAGATGGGTTCAGTTGGGAGTGACTCTCTTTTGAAGTTGTGTCTCCCTGGTCAATTCAGAATTTCTTTGAAAAGGCTCAGGGACCATAGCATGTCCGTTCCTCGGCGGAATGTCTCTGTTTCTGCTGTATTTATCTATTTACTTAATGGAAAGTGGACGTCGTCTACTCGTCTGTATTCAGCCAAGAGGATAGACTTTGTGAGGGTTGATTTGCACATCAATGCTCTCTCTGACAATACAATACGTTTCTTCTTCAAAAGCCTCCCAGCGTGCGTGATTGAAATAACGTTGTATTCCTTAGGGTTGTGATCGATGTAGGAATAATGTCAGACATACAGATCGTGGATGTAGTTGGATGTGTCTCCTTTAAATCATATGAACCTATTGTAAAAGTCACTGTGGTGCTCCGTGGGCTTTTGTGTTAGATAGAGCACAAGGTTTGTGCAGAATTGGCTCTCTTCAATCTAATCTAATCTTCTCAGATTTAAAGATCGGGGACTCTTTGGTCAGGACTCTTGGGTGAGGATCAGATACGTATATCAGTCACCCGTATGATGCTATTTCATGGTTTTCATACACAATTCCCAACTGGGGTGTGACAGAACATTGGCTGAGGTTTTTTTTAATGGATTGAGGCAAGCTCAACAGGTGACACAAATCTTAAATTAAACTCACAGATGAACTAACACAAGAGTATGACAGGGTGAAACACAAGGTCTCACTTGGGAATGGGATTCAGAATGAATGAAACCACAGAACCAAAAGGTGTGCGTTGAAAAAAAAAAAAAAAAAAGTTGTGTGCCAAAAAGTAGCAAAAGATCAATATGGTACAGTTCAAATCAAGAACTCTCTTGGTAGGAGATTGGGTCCAGAGTGTTGTCCTCGGAATACCAAACAGGGTGAATATGAGATTCAGGTTGCAGGGAGTGTGTTCATGGGGTTGAGGGCAGGTAGAGGCAACAGCAAGAGCTTGGAGAGTACCGAGACATTCACAATGGGTCATGGTGAAGAGGATTGTGCGGATCAGATTGGTGAAGTGCAATAAAGGCTGAAATCTTCTATCGCAGCAACAGAGGTGTGGAAAAAACCCCCCCCAAAAAAACAGGGAACAAGATACAAACCCAAGTACAAAGGGAACACATTGTACAGGATATGTGCAACTCACCATGTCCGAGGTCAGTTTAAGGTCAGGAAATAATACATTGAACATTTCACATTTTTATCTCAGCCTGCTTTCACCAGGGGAAGGATGAGAAAGTGAAAACCTACTGCAGATCAGCCAAAATTGTCAAATGAAATATTATGTTTAACAAGGCCAATTTAAAATATTAAAGCTCCTGTGAGGATATTTTAGATTATTATAAAATGGACTGAAATAAATACTCAACCATCAATATGACCACCAGATGCAAATGAGACCATCTGTCACAAGATGGATTATTTCTACATAGTTATTTTTAATGTTGCCACAGGGTAGGTGTCAGACATACATTTGACTGTAAATATAGCAATAGGGGACTGATATTAGTAAACACTACTTACAGATGTGTAGTACAAAATCAGATAAGAGATAAGCAGTACAGCTTTGTACATAGGGGCAGCCAAATTAGATAAAAAAAAACAAATGTTTGACAGGAGCTTTAACATAGTGGTCAGTTGTAGCACCGGGAAGTTTCTTTAGGAATATTATTATTTTTTTGGACTGGTTGTATTTTATTTTACATGGCTCTAAAGATCTGTCAGTCTGTTACACTTTGTGCTTTATTGTGTTTGACTAAGCCACCGTACCATAACTTCAGCTGTACCAAGGTGACAAAGATGTAATGTAAAATATAATTTTATTCAGGCCTAAATACAGCGGGGCTAGTATCACCAAACATTGACTGGTTTAACGTAACGTGCAGTGTTTTCTCCCTTCTTCAAGAAGTGAACCATCGACTGTCTTCATCAGAGGATATTGTCCGAAACATAATTTGATTTCTCTCCTTTCATTGCAGCATGAAAATAAAAGAGACAATTGCAATATCCCTGGAGAATGTCTGTATATGGCTCATTTCCTGATTGTGTTTCACGGCCAGTGTGTACAAGATAAACAAGAAAGCTGACAACATAGCACCCTGACTAGGGCTCTAAGTTGATGGAGAACTAATCTGAAGTCATGTTTCCTGTAAATAACAAACTGAGCTTGGTTAGAAACTGGGATCCATTTTATTGAGCGTTGACATTTCAGATTTATGAGCTTTTTCTTGTGCTAAAAGCCCTACGATAGTAAAACAACAGCATCCTGATGACACCACTGCTTCTCTCCAGGTGTTCATAGGCCCCATGCAAAGGCAAAGCAGCAGCTTTACAGCAAAAATGCAAATTACAGGGTATCCAAAGGTCCTCACAAGCTGTTAGAAGCCAGTGGCCTGATATCATTAAATTTCACCTGGGAAGCTGGGATTATGCATGATTTTTGAGAGAGCAGAAATTCTCTGTACAAGATTTTCATCACAAGACATAGCAGTGGGAGCACATCAGTGCATGGCAACCCATGGCGTCAGCTTTTTATTGTCTAGTAGCAGTCAGCCATCTTGCTGTCCTGGCTGTTTTTTCTACCCCTTTACCTATGGGTGAAATGCTGATGTTTGTTTCCTCCATTGCCTCAGATGTAGCTGTAGGAATCTGCAATTCAAATGCAATTATTTCCTCTGCTCTCTCTGTCACCGGCAACTCGATTAGCCAATTACTTCTGCGGTATCTTTTTTTTATTTTTTATTGGAATTGCTTGCAAGTGAGGACAAAATGTCAGTGGTTTCCAATGAGAGATAATTTCATTTTCAAAACATAATTGGACACGAGCGTGAGTGTGTTGTTGCCGACTGTGTTCAGGTCACTGGGGGGAAAATTGGAAATTTGAAACCCTTGAAAAATAATCTAAAACAACAAAGGTAGTATTTGACTCTTCTCTCCAACCCCATGTTAACACCTAAAGCTATTTTGTTAAATTACATTTCTTCAACCCTTTACTTTCAATCATTTCAGACCAGTCTACCCACAATTTGATCGCTATTTAAGGATGCGAATGCAAAAAAAACAAAACAAATTATATTGCGTCTGTGTGCTTCCTTGACCTCTTGAGTCACATTTATATTAGTACATATGATGTTCTAGACCTGGCTTATTGTCTCAGCTGCAGCACTTATACTTGTATTGATCCAAATGCACCTCTGTCTCACACAGCATGAATCTGAGGCAGCGTCAGATAATAACCCTTTCCATCTCTGTCAAACGCCATGATGACTTAACCTTGTCGCACTGGGGACTGCCAGCAAACTCCTTAGCCAAGAGAGAGAGCAAGAGATGGAGAGGGAGTGTGTGTGTGTGTGTGTGTGTGTGTGGGTTGGTGTGTGGGTGGGTGGATAGCTGAAAGAGTGACTGTGGCTTATGAGCAAGTGTCTGACAGTGAGAAACAACAAATCAGAGAACAAGTCCTCACTCAACTAGCAGCTATTGATCCAAGTTCAACAGGCCATCCAGACGAACATTGATCTGAGCCGCGTCACCTCTCATTGGTCATCATCCCAAGAGGCAGTGACACAGAGCAAGAAATTGCATCCTAACAAGACATTTGGTCTCATATTCAACCTGTAAGAGGTTGTTTTGGGAATCTTAATTTACTCTAATATAGATATAGCAGAACAAGGAAATCAAAAATAGTTGGTCGGAGGTTAGTAGTCACTACAGGTGGTAATCTTAATTTACAGACAGAGATGTAGAATCTTAATATTAGGGGTCTGGATTTTCAGCATAGAACATTTTAAGGTTTTCATTTGTAGTGCATTTGGAGCTGTATTGACCAACCAGGTATAAGCAAGCTTTGGTGTGTGCAGGAGAAAAAGTCGAGGGCAACAAAAAGAGAGCAGGGACGTTATCCACACAAAAGACAAAGCTCCTATCGACAGTGTTCTAACAGTGATTTATTTCGCTTTATAAACAGATATCTACATTAAAGAGGAGCCAACCAATAGTTTCCTTGGCTACCTGGATTGCATCAGAACTTGTAGAGGTTAACTGTGTGCAACTCCCGAGATGATAAGGACCAAGAAATGAAGGCGCTAATATCTCTGACGTAAACGCTTCACCGGAATTACTGAGAAATTTGTAAATGTTGCCAGAGGCATGTGTCGCCTAACAGACAATGATTGACCATGATTACCGACAGGCAGCCATTATGAAGAATGACGTATCCTGTTTGTCCATTCATCGCCAACGGTTGACCAACTTTGTTGCCAAAATTCTTGTTCATGCAGCCATTGCCCTCACTAATCAATAAGGCCCGTTTTCTTATGTTTATGTTGTACTTTTGAAACTCAGGGGATATTAGATGAATAAGTAGAGTTCTTTAGAAAGGAAATACAAATAATAAGAGTAACAAGAGTAAATAATGACTTTTTTCGGCGAGGGAACACAGAAACTGAAAGAGCAGGGAGATCTTTTTTGAGGAAATGTGCCAGCAGCTAACATCAACAGGATTTTTAAAACTAAAGAATGGGATTCCTATGGATGGGGGAGTGAGTGACTGAGGGGATTGTATTGATATCCCGGTAAAAAAAAAAAAACGTGCAGGTGTTGCAAGGATGTGAGTTAGCACTGTTGATGTCACTCCGTTGCTTCAGGCTCTCCTTAATGCTGACCTCGTCAACATCAAGAGTTTAGATTAGCTCTGGCAGGGTTGTGCGCGACCTCAGCTCATCATGATCGTCTCCCTTTAAAATCTCCACAATATCATCCAGACAAATACAGTCAAGCAAATCATTTACTCAGTGTTCATAATTTTTCCTCCCATTCCATTTTTATCATAGCGTCTGTTTTTGTGCAGCTTATTTCACACCAGCTGTATTCCTTTTGGGTTATGATTATTGAGTTCAAACACCATTTTCCAAGACACACTGTTGTCCATCTTTGTCTAATTGTGTCAGAGCTTTGCACTCATTTTTACTAATGTGTGCTTCAGAGAGGACATATTTTGTTTGTTCTGCAAAGCTTGGCACAGCTGCCAACATGGCACAACTTTGTGATGTTAATATCCCGGCTTCAAACCTTGGAAATTGCTACTGGCTCGCTCAGTAGGAATGCAGACGGAGGGACGATTGCATCTGTTTAAGTCATTTATTAGCACGGTGCGCTCACACAGAGACACCAACCTCTGAGTTCAGCTCCAACAGAAGATACGTGGCAGAAAGGAAAGTGGTTGTATGCCAGGCTTCAAATTTGCTTTGATTGTGTTAGTGTACATCAAATGGAGAAAAAAAAAACGTCATCATTTCAAATGAATGGTAGGGTTAAGTGTCAAGCATCAACATAAGCTTTTAAGCTTTTTGTGCTCTTGAATATGCAAATCTATTAAAAATGGCAGCACAAAGGCCTCCCTCCGCAGCAAAAGGTCATAAACCCGCCTCCTCAATGTCAACAGTTGGTACATGGGTCAAACTATAAAGTAAAAATGCACGTTAAATAGATGTTTGTGTATCATGAGAGTCATTACCATGCTGGTTTATATGAAAGTAGTTTGAGTAAATTTGTTTTTGTTCAATTCAATTCAATTAAAAAAACTATATTTGTCCCTCGGGGGCAATTCAAGGGCACACAGTGCAGTAAATGAACAACAGTGCAAGTATCTGTTAACAAGTGCAGCTCCTTGCATTGTTCCTTAGCAGAGTAGAGGTCAAAAAGGTGAGTGAAAACGCATTGAAAATTTGCAATACGGGAGTGAACCCACCCGATGGAGCTAAAGTTTTATCGGTAGGTTAAGTTTTGTGCTTCAGTTAGCAGAAAGGGGGAGTAGAGCCAATTCATTAGCTTTGTTCTGATCATGTCTTGGCTCCAAAGGATGTCACTAACGCGGTATGCCAGCACATTGTAATGTTTTTTCTTTTGTTTTGTTTTTTTGGCTTTAGTTTTGTACAACAGAAGGAGAAAGCGATATGTTGTCCATATTATCATTTGGTCAGTGGTGTGGTCACAGTACTCGTGCTCTCTAAGATAGAGCTCCTCAATGACTGTTAATTTGTATTTACTGTACATTAGAGGATCAGTAAAGAGACACATCATACTGTTTAGTCGACATGCATGGACACAAACAGAGATGTTCATCACTGTTGCCTTAATGTAGCTTCTTGAATCAAATATCAGGACAGTAAAGCCCTGCAAACCCACTTAAAACTTTACTTTTTAGACTTTGAAGTTCCTTTATCGATCTTTGGAAAGTTGCACGAGTTAATTCATAATACATTTGCAGGGGCGAGTGTGTATCTGCTGCATTCAGTCCTCCAGTGTGTTAGTGAATCTGGACTGTTAGCATTGCCTACTCACCAAAGAAACACAGTAATAGCAATGGCCACCAGAGTCTCAATATAATTCCCCAGTCAGTCTTTTTATTGGCCTCACTGTGCGTCCAACTTTTATAATGCCATTTGTTATAACATTAACAGCTGTAAATACTGGAGAGTCCTTTTATGTCCAGGATCGATGCAAGCGATGCGGCCCTATCGTTAATCATGGACGCCACCTTTTATGAAGCAATCTCACTTTATTCATAAAGGATAACTGTATGGCTCCATTAAGGTGTCACGCTATTTATCTTCCTTATAACCTGCCCATGGCATTACAAAGTGTCTTGGCTTGTTACACTCCCTCTCTCTCTTTCTTGTCTCCACTCCATTTGTCCCTTTGCCCCCTTTCACATATAAAATAATTGGAAATACATGGAGGCAGTAACAAGAGGGCAGTTTACTGGCGATAACAAGGAGGCAGTAAAATGGAAAATTGTTCATTTGTGGAACTTGTGTGTGTTCGCTGGCGCTATTTTGAAAGATAAGGGGGTCATAAGTATGCCAGAGCTGTTAAACTTATAGAAAATGATTAGAGAACTTTACTCTACTTTAACAGATAAAAGTACAAAAATTGCATTTAAATGTATCTGTAGATCTCAGATATTGGAAATACATATTGCATTTGATGTTAAATTCGTATTATGAGGATGATATGGGGAGGGGTCTTTAATGTAGGATTAAATCCATAATTAAAAATGCAGCAGATTCTGCCTCAAGTATCTAAGGCCACCGTCTTAATACAAGCCTCCATACAACCCTGGACCAGTTAGGTTATAAAATATACAGTATGAGATTTATTACATCTGAGCCTACGCCAAGAGCTAGCTGGGGAGAGCATGTTTTATGAATGGGGAGCTCGGCAGTATTTGATGAACTGGAGGGTCACTGTTTGATCCTTTGGCGATGGCTGGACTTAATATCATCGGAGCGTGTTGGCAGAGCCCTGCAGGAAACACCTCTGTCTCAGCTCACAGAGGCTCGTTCTGGTCATTATTGGACACTTAATGGAAGCATTCATTTCAAGCAATCTGCAGGATCAGTCAAAAAAGCCGAGTTTACACTTTCACAGGTGACAACGTGTGTAGCTTTTGGCATCTTTGGTTATTTAGTGAAATCGTTTCCAATGATTTTTGGTGACAAGTTTTATTTTTGTTTATTTTTTAGAATAAATCTGATTGGTTTGGCTCACACTTTCTCATCACCACTTGTTACAGATATTATCAACAATAAGATAAAAACATGAATTACAAATGTAAACAAAATAAAATATGTCGTAAGACAAATGGAGCTCCATTTTCAACGCTGACTTTTTTCACTGCTTTGCATTTTTTGAACATCTTGACTTCTTAGTATTCACAAAACAAACTGAAAGACTCATCTGTTGTACATGGCGGAGCATATGTTCACTATGCTCATCGTCAGATAAACAAAACTAACAAGTACAAAGTAGAAACACGAGGATTTATCTGTCTCTGTGCAAAGGGGCCCAAACAGCGTCGGAACAAAGACAAATCTGTTGTTCCACCACTTTCTTCTAACAGCGTTTCTTTGTGTGTTTTAGTCGAGATTTTTATCAATCCAAATGATCATCCATCATGCAATTTCTTATTAAATGGTTTTTCTGCTTGGCTGAACAATACACAACCACAGCGATAGACTCCACAAATTTGTTTGTGCATATGGGACAGATGTGCAACGGCTGATTTCTCCTGAGAAAAATAAAAATGTTTTTCTACGGATTGGGGATTAAAGGCTATTCTGGCGGCTGAAGGCTTAACTTACTTACAGTCTAACAGTAAGTAAATCAGTCTCTACATTCCTTCTGGTGTTTTTATGAAAGCAATATAAAGGTTCACTTTGTCTTGATGGACTCTTAATCATTGATATTTTCTTTGTATATGCAGTTTCCAGCATTTCATAAAGGCAATAATCCAAACACTTGCATTTTCAATCAAAATCTTGGCATTGTCTTTTAATATTATACACCCTGTTTTTTCCCCCGCAAACATCTATCTAAACTGCCTATTTATTTGCCTGCTAATGTCTCCACATCTCATAGACAGGTGTATTTTCCTCACTGTGCAGTATTTCTGTGAGAATAATCGAGGAGAGAGGCGATGCGAGGCGAGGCGGGAGGGATCCTGTGAGAAGGAGAGATTGATTGAAAGCCTGACATTTCTCATCGAGTGAGGTCCACAACAGATGCTGACAAATGCTCTAATTCTCTTTGAACATTCGAAAACGCACATACTGGTCGTAGAGTTCATATCTCAGGATCTTGTGTTTTGTTTTTCTTGGTTTTTGCTGCTTAAAAGGAAGAATGTGCGACATTTTACACATAAAAACCGCAGAAATCAAAAATATCTTCTGTAAATGCGTCTCTAAGTCATGACTGTCTACATGGAGTGAGAAGCTCGAGTCCCGCCAGCTGTGCTCGTGTCAGAGCTGTGTTTACATCAACTTTACATGGCGTCGTCTTTGCGTATAAAGCTGTTATAGTCCAGGAGAAAAGAAAAACATAGTCACTGCATATTTGGCTGTCACATCCAATAAATGTGTTTCGATCACTGTCATTATGTGCAATATGAAGCTATAGATGCTCTGCTGTCACTTCAGGAAAAAACAGACTTCTTCTACTCTAATCTTGACATTAGACATTGTGTAAATTTGAACAAAATGGGTCTACTTTTAACCAACACTGCAGTCCAAGAACAACAAGTGACAATGACAGCTGACAGTGATCCTGATACTAATGTTAAGGTGGTCTTCACTCACAAATATAAGCAAAATGGAACTCCCCTACGGTTTGATGAAGACATATTTGCCATCCTTTGACAGTATTATTGACCCAGCCACAATGAAAACACAACTAGCTGCCTGCACTTTTGTGGGCTTTTATCCTTGCAGCTGTGTAAGAAAATGTGTTATCCACTAGATGTGAGGATAATACACTGAAGTGAAGTTCTGGCACATACTTGGCTGTTTTTAAAGATTGAGATTACTGGGTAGCTGTAAAGGTCTCAAACCTTAAACTTTTTCTTAATATCAGTTTTTTTTCCCATGAAAATGTGTGTTTTTTTAAGGGATGGTGAAATTAATAAGGCTGTGCTGCATCTCCACAGAGCATTCAGTGGCGGGCCTCACTTTCCGAAGCTCTTTATGCCCACAAGGCCTCCACAGCATTCACATGACTGAAGGCAAGGAACAAACAAAGCCAGCTTCTCAACCAGGCTGTTGACATGTTTATTTCTGCTTTTAAAAGGAGGTTTTTGTCGCCAGCCTCAAGTGGACACTCCAGGCACTGCAGCCATTTGCTCTTCAGCAAACAGGGTTGCAGCTTTCTTGTGAAGAGCAAAGAAAGTGCCTGAGTTTCTTCTTTTTTTTTTTACTAAAAGTTTCAGAGTGAACTACACATTTGAGTGTTACTAGACATGTTACTAGACATGTTTGTCAGAAAACAGGACTGATGCACGTAAAGGGTATGATAAACAAAAGTTGACACCTGCTTGGACCTGGGTGTGAATCCAACCTGTGGCTCCTTTTCAGTATGTCCTTTCCCATTCTTCTCACCCTGATTTCCGACTCTATCCACTATCCTATCTATAAGGTATAAAAAGCAAAATAGAGCTTACGAAAAAAGTAAAGGGTGATGTTTTATCACCTATAGTCAGATTCACATACTGCAGATGTGCAAAGTGCAATAAGTTGGGCTTTGAGGCAGGTCTTAATGCTGCATGCTTTAACCATTCAAGGGAGATAACTGATTGATCAGGATACACACGCTGTTGCATTATAAATATTTCTATTCTTTACTTTTTTTCTTGTCGAAAACTTCTTATTTGTACAACAACATTATCTGCTGTAAATAGGATTATATGTACAACATTGTCCATATTCTCCTACATTCTTGCAGGTTGTTCGCATGCTGATGGATGCCTTTCTGTCTGCACTTAATGTGAAGCATTTCCAACTTCATTGTACAATTGCATAATAGCAATAAAGGCTTTAAAATGTTGACTGTTTTTCTCTTTTTGCATAATTACAAACAATAAATGACTCAGATTAGCTTTGAAAGAAATGCACATCACATTTCTCCCGCTGTATGACGGCTGCAAAAACAAAAGTACATTAACATGAAGGCGAAGATTAGTCGTTGTTCAAAGACACGTTAATGTATGTTTTGAAAAATGTCTATGACTGCATGGGAATTTGCATTTCAGATTGTATTCTTTATTGGTGAAATATATCACAGTGACAGAGGGGGGCAGTGGTTGTCTGCATTAGTTGTCTGCAAAATTCTCTTTAAAATAAGTAATAGCATTCATTGTTTTGTATTAAGTTACATTTTTGCTTTAACAGGTGAGAACAGCAGCAGAGAGACAAGAGAAGAGAGTGAGGTATGACATGTAGAAAAAGGGCTGACGTCTGCAGCGAGGACTATTGTCTCTGTACATGGGGCCCAAGATATAATAGCCTATGTAAATTTAATTGGCAATAAAAAACTATTCTGATTACCACAAGGTTATTCAGAGCCCCAATAGTTTCATTTTTTGAACAAAGTCATTCCATTTGTGAATTTATGTATGTATGTAATTTTATAAAAATGTGTTCTTGTTGTTCACTGTATGCACACACTCCTTACTCAAGACTCTCCGTACTCAAACATGCTACCAAGAGAATCACTGAGACCATCCAGCCGTGTCTTCTTTCCCAACAAAGCATCAAGGGAAAACTGTATACACTTTGGTCAAATGAGAAGTGACTCTCTTGTGACAAAGACATGACAGGTTCACTCAGCGGGTCTTTTCATCAACAGCCATGTCTGTTTTTTTTGTGTGTGTGTGTGTGTGTGTGTCAGGCTAAAAAAAGGAGCTTCTAACCATTCTTTTATCTCAATCGTTGTAGATAAGGTTAAAAGAATCCATCATTGAAAAAGAAAAGTGAAATCGTTTCTCTAAAATAAATCAAAAAGGTGATTACAATAGAAGAAAAACATAGGCAGACACAGTCTTTAAACTATTGAGGATTGAGTTTAGACAGATAAGCTCCTTTTGTTCTTCAGTCTGGCTTAGGCATTTAGTGAGCGTTGTATTGAATTATAAGCAGGCCTCAGACTTTATGCGGCTGATACAGTTTGCATATCAATACAAAGAAGCCAGCTTTTTGACTGAGGTCTAAATTTATTGATACAGTGAATGAACAGGGAAGATTGTAGGAAGTCGAGTATCAAGATAAGATAAATAATACACAATACATTTCCATAGGATATCCATCCATGCATTACTCATATATAGAGTCACCAATTAATGGAACAAGCCTGTCTCCATGCAAGTAGTATTATTTATAATATGTTACAATATGTTATGATAGGATGTTTACAATATGGTAAATGGACTTGAGCTTGTATAGTGCTTTTCTCTCTTTCTACTCAGATTCCTCCTCCATTCCTACATTTGAGGGCGGCAGTGGGGACTTTTTGGGAAGCCCGGTTCAAGTCCTGGTGCGGACCAAAAAATCTGGAAATTGGTCAGATAGCTGGAAAGGTGCCAGTCTACTTTATGGGTACTGTTGAGGTGCCCAAGAGCAAGGCCCCTATCAGGGGCCGCTCCCTCACTCTGACATCTCATGTCCATGGGAGTTAAAACACATTTTCCCTGGAGATCCTTGTGGAGGATCAATAAAGTAAATCTTCTACTTCATTCAGCTGCAGGTACATGAGTCACATCTCCTGCTATCTTACTAAATATACTCTCTGTCAAGAAAACACACCTCGAACACCATTGCATACATGTTGTATTGTGAAGAACGACATGCCGCCAATCAAAAGTGTGTCATTTAAAAATATCCATTCTCGCCCATGTCTTTCTATCTTTCCTTTCTATCTTTACGCACTCACAGCACGTCGAATTTATTTTTCATTAAGTCCTCCAATCATGCCTATCCAGCTGAGAGTGGGCCTTGATAGTGATGGAGGTTAAGTAAGCCTCCTGAACTACGATTATCAACCGGTGCTCTTTTGCATCTCTCACTGCATCTGCGGCGACTTTGTAGCTTCCGGTTATTATATTACCGAGCTCCCCTCACCTGATTAAGGTTTATCTCCAGCTAAGGCTGTAGTTCCGAAGATGATACACTGTTGGGTGACAGACCTGACTATTTTTTTTGCATTTACGTTCTTCAGAAAACTCTGGTACAAGATTGAAAAGCAATAACCAATAAGCATATTTCAAGGGACATACATTGTCTCATGAGCACAGCTTTGTTCTCATTCGACGTTTGCTGCCAGTTCTGTGATTTGAGCGTCTCTAAATCCCAGATTCCAGTGGTCAGCTCTTATTCCCTGTCTCTGGATCTGAAGGGCTTAAAGGCTCTGAGGCGCTTTGTAATTATTTTAAAGGTTTATCTAGCATGATTTTTTGTTGACATCTTCAATTAACCATAAGCCCCCTATTGTATCCCATGGAGAGATACCGAAAGAGTTTACATTGTGAAGTTCCCACAAAACGTGTTGTTGCCTGAGCTACAGGATGACTGAATGTTTCACCTTGTGTAACTGTTACAAAAGGTAGTTGTGTACGTGTTATCTAAAAACACACTGTGTGCATTCAGCACTCCCGCAGCTTATCTAGCCTCGATTTGAATGTCAAACAGGATGTTGCAAGATTCTTGTCAGACAATCCTCGGCTCTTACAGAAGCAGCCCAGACGCTGCAAAAGAAAAAAAAAAACTAAGGGAAAATAGATTGGAAATTAATGTTGCAAGGGTCACCAAGAACTCATACATATCTTATGTAGGACTTGTGTCCATTATTGTTATGCACTTGGAAATTTCCTTCCAAAAGTAGAAGTGAAACTACTTGAAAAAGTGTCTAGATTTGGAAATACCTTCATCATAAAAAAGTGTGCTTTAATGCAAAAAAACAACATAAACTGTATACCTTGAGCTGTTTATTTCTGTTTCTGATTGAGCTCTGAGAATCAATACAATGCACATGGTCCAAAACAGCGACATAAATTAAGCGTGGATTAGTCCTTTGCAGGGAAACGCGAGAGTGGAATCAGAATTCCGGGTGTCCTGCTTCGCCAGCATCCTAAATCGCTGAGGCTGGGACAATTTGTAAAACTGTGTGTTTGCACACGCTGATGGCTGAGTGACTAAAACTTTCCATTTTGCACCTTTTCAGAAGAAGGGACCAGGAGGTGCGAGTTCCTAAAAGCAGCATCAGCTCATTATAATGGGAGAGGGAGTTGATATCCCGCATGGAATTGAGTTACGTCCCTACTCTAGTGCTTTTGCCTTCAGGGTGTCCATGCGCAGCCACACAACGGACTTAACTTTCTTTTTTTTTACCCTTAAAGCTTCTGTTCATTCCGTTACATTTTTTCCACTGGTGGTTTTTTTTTCATTTTCTGCAACTGTGAAGTTATCACTATGACTGGATAAGTCCTGACCAGCAGCTTGAGGTGACTGTACAGATCTTATTGTTTGTCCTCAAGTACCTCTGCAACATTGCCCTGCAAGAAGACAACCATTGAAGCTTTAGAGCTCTAGAAAAACCCAGACCATTCCCACCCCCATTCGCCCACTTAGCTATGAGCTTCTCCCCAAGAAGCAGAAGCCTGATGGTTTTTAAGCACTGGAAAAAAAAATATCAAAGAAGCTTCTGGTCTTACCAGGTAGAAATAAGCCCCTGTGAAGTTATTATATCATATTCTTGCCTATCTTGGAGGTTTATGCAAATTTCAACTGGTGGTAATAGAGTAGTGTATTTTTTTCTTTTCTAAAACGAGTAGTAGTGGAAGCTCAAATGTTCTGTTGAAGCTTTGAAAGTGAACCCTTAACTGGTTCCTGTTGTAGCCAGTGGGCTTTAATGGGCAGGGAAGAAAAAAGACATGCACGATTCACATCTTGGAACAAAACAAGTAAAGGCATGAAAATGAAATGAACGGAACACATTTGAAATTTGAAGTGAAGAAGTTACATGTAAAGGATTTTGTTACGGAGAACATGATTTTGGGTGGCTAATTTTCAAACTCAGTTTCAAATGGAAGCGACACAATTTGAATATTAATGCTTTCTGCATGGTGATCAGTCTTTCTGAAAGCTGAAATCTGATGTGACGCCACTATCCCTAAAACCTCTGGGTGGTAGCAAAGATCCACTCAGATCCTCTCAGATCAACGTCTCCTCTGACTGGAGCTGTACTGCACCACGTCAAGCAGAGAGCCACGCTGAAAAAAAGGTTGTGCGGCCACATAGAGGAAGAACTGTGAATAGTCAAAGGCATGTACAAGGAGAGAAAAGGCAGAGAGACATTTGATGTGAACAGACATTCAGTGGATTAAGGCATCTCTTTCTTTCTCTGTATTTTCTCTAATCTGTACTTCTCCTTTTTCACTCTCCTGCCCTTTTCCATTGTTCTCAGTTAAGTCTCCATGCACTGTTTTAGAAAGTCATCCTGCTTCGCTGTCCTTATTGTCGAGGTAAGCACTGAAATTGAGCAAAATGCACTTGTGCAGAGGCTATTTAGGGACATGCTATACAGTATGGTGCAATGTGCGAGGTGTTCTGAAGGTGTGGCCTTCCTATCAGTATCACTTCTTTTTCAAAGCAGACTGTTGGCCTCATGCTGGGCAGAAACTATTAAACAAATGACTTTTAGCCCCAAGCTGACTTTGAAAAACAGTTCAGCTTACAGTGTATACTACTAGTTCAAAAAGAGCACAGTAACTTTACTTTATCTCTTGTTTTTTCCACATCCTTTAGGCGTTGCTTGTTTCTGGGTTAGCATTTGCATTAGGTTATTTTAGCTGTGTGCAGTGTTTTTTTACTTCTTTTTTTTTTTCTTTTTTTGCTTTGACGACTTTACAGGAGGTTTCTCAGGGGTCATGTCTTTCTAAAAAGTTTTCCGGTCGCATCGTTGCATCAGACACGTTATTCACATTATAGACAGCAGCTTTAAAGAATGAAATATTTAAAGCTTTATTTTAGCTTATTTGTGGCATGCAAGAATTAAAAATACAGAGCAACCTTCCTGTATTCAACTTTATCTTCATTTTCCAATACAACCAGAATCAATGGCCATGAACATGGAGTGCAGCCCTGCTTAGTGGCACACAGCTATGTTACAGTTTCGACATATAGATATTTGACATATGGAGTTTAACTGTTCAAACGACTAATCCCACATATCCCTGATGTCAAGAGTGTAGACGTTTTGTCAAAGTGTAAAAAAAAAGAAAGAGGCAAGACATTTTGCCAGAACTGATTTTGCACACAAAACTATAGGACTTGCACATTTTTTGTCAGATAGGAAATAGGTTACAAGACAGACTTTGTGTTTATAGCACCAACCCCCACACCTTGTTCAAACACACTTAAGCAAAAAGAAAAAAAGAAAATATAATATGAACCCAGTTTCTTCTCATACATAACGCCTCCCTGCTTGTCAAACCACATTTGTGACTTGTTTCATCTTGGAAATATCACTGAATCCGAGTAATCAGAAGACTGACAGAATAAACACAACAACATTTATTTTTATATAAGCACTATGTAGCTCAGACACTTTTTTTTTTTAATGGCAGCAGAGAAAGTTCTCCCTCTGTCAAGGAGTTTCGTACAAGTGAAGGGCAGCATCAGCACAGCCAAAAGAGAAGCATCCAGGACATTGGTGAAATATAAGACGCAATAAGACACAAGCCTTAATGGATAACAAATGGCACTAGATGTTATTGATAGACTGTGTGTTCTTTGCATACATGCTACACTTTAAAGAACACAAAAAAAAAATGTCTTTCCATCTTCACCAATGAGAACCAGCATTTGATATTCACTTAGAATTAAAAACTTGAGGGCACTAGTTAGTGTGTGTGCTTAATCTATGGAGGCTGTAGCACTGGGAGCGTGTGGCGCAGGTTCAAATCTGACGTGAGGCTCCTGTCCTGCGCGTCATTCTCCATTCTCTCTCTCTCTCCCTGATTTCCTTTTCTATTCATGGTCTTATCTCTCTAACAAAGGCCAAAGGATAAATCTTTAGAATTAAAAACTTAAAATATGAAAACATCTATCTCGTGTTTTAGTCCACTGTGTACAGCTAAAGTTATGCACATACCGATTTAGAATGAGTACAATTGTTTCTACTGAGAAGCAAATAAGGTTTAAATGCCAGCTTTACGTGTTGGTGATGGAAAACCGAAGCAATTAGACAGGCACAGAAGACTAGAGATGAAATCATTTCATTACTAACTTGCTAAAGCATTTGAAGCTTACGCAGTCAAGCAACAGTGGCTCCTCTTTCTAACTTCATCAAAAATGTAATTCTCTTACAGCAGAAGACACGCTGTGATTCTGTGTTCTTGTGCCAGCAGCATTAGGTGCAAGACCAGGTGATAATTCACGCTTCACAGGCCCTACAGCTTTTCCATTATGCTATGGGTTCAAAAAGTTCAGGGTGGCATATTGCAGTGCAAATTGCAGGCAAAAGCATGACAGAAGTGAGTGGAATCAATTACTGCGTGGATGACACACATCAAAAGAATGAAGGTAGTAAGCTACCTTGATAAAAAGAAGTCATGCGTCAGATGACAACTTGCATTCTCCGAAGACAAGCTCCTGGACATTTATAACTTATTTTTCACTCTTTCTTTGTAGGTAATCTTTCTAAGAGCAGATATGATGCGACTGTAGTCATAAGCTAGGAATACGAATGGAGGTAAGTTAATTAGGTGTTACATACAGCAGCAGGAAATGTTATTAGTGAGGTGACACCTTTTGAATAAATCCCCAATGGCTATAATTTCATGTTTCTTGGACATACGACATGATAGTGAGAGAATTCTATCAAGTAACTGGTGTGGGAACGTCTTGTAAATCTAAAGTAAATGCAGTTGAATAATTCCACTTTATTGTACCTGTCCCTGTGTATATGTATGACAAGCTTTAAGAATTGGAACAGCATGCTCTCAGCTTACGGTAAAGTCTGAGTCTATATATAGGACCGTGGAAGTCCATACCACAGAGATGCTTTATATCCTTCTGATGCTGATAACCATAGCCATTTAAAGCAATGATATTTAGTACTTATACCCATGTACAACCAGTGAGACACAGCTGTTATGAAGAATAATACTTGAAGCCATCTTTACAAAATTATCTATGAACAGCTTATTCAACACAATTACACTACTCAGGGTGCAATGTTACAAAGTTTATTCTCTGCAGTGCTTTACTTGTTTGTACTTTCCTTGAGAAGCCTATTTCCAAATTATGCTTTTTATACTTGTAGTATTTCAAATGATAGTAAACATATTTTGGTTAATAAAACACTTTGCAGTGTAGACTTAAAGGCCTTATTCTGACTATCCAGCTAAACTGCAATAGTTTCCAACACCACTCAGGTGTAATGCTCGCAATGACTTTCCCAAGACCATTGTGGTGCAACAACTTTACCCTCTCCCTAGATGTATGATGACAGGTGCTGGTTACACTTCGGTCTACTGTGCTCCTGTGCAAAATATCAGGTCACCTTACTGCCTAATGATGCGATGCAATAATGGATGTCATGTGTAAACAAATATCAAAGCCAGAATAATAAGGATGATGAGCACTGAAGGTTTGATGGTGGTAATTGTGCTAGTCTCTGAAGACTCATTATCTAACCTAGGATGATTTTGATAAGGAAATGAAAATGTAATGCATATTCTTGTCTGCTCTGTTTCCTTATGAGAAAAATAAAAAAATCTTGTGATTCAAAATGGTACAGATTTGCTTTTCACATACGGAACAAATAAAACACTCTCTAAGAAAAGGACTCACAGTTTGTGCCCCATACTGAAAATAACTGGTCAAAAAGACAGCCCAGCTTGTCTTTGCAACTCTCTATTGCTATGTTGACACACAAATCCATCAGTCCATGAAAGAAATGTCAGTGTCTGGTCTGGCATGTGTGCAAAGAAAAAAAAAGACTGACAGAGAGGTAGGAGTTCACTTTTTTTTTCTTTTTGCATGTCTGGATTTTCCTGTCTGATAAACTGTATAAAAGAAACATGAACACCTACTCCTCTGTGCTGTTAACTACCTACCTACAACACAATGTCATATTTAACTTTAAATATTAAGTTGGACTTCTTAGAATAGTAATAACAACTGAATTATATGATGAGACAAGCATAAAGTATGGTGAAAAAAAACAACAAAAAACTTAAACACGTGTTGAGCTGCCATGTAAAATAAATGTTTCATTCATACATGGCCCGCTCCAACCTCAACCTAAGCGGAAAGAATGTGTGGACAACATGAACGCGAGGTATACAAAGGAGAAATCCTTCCTGCATATTATTCCATAATGTGTTTTTCTTAAGCGTTTTGAGATAACACGATGGATCAATTGATTGTCTTGAAATTATTCAACACATGGATCATCCCTGAGTTTGGAGAGTAGCTCTGGAGAATTGAATTTGATCAAATCGTGTTTTTTTTTCAGGTGGAGATAAAAACATGAGACAACAGTGACAGCCATAAAAATTCAACATCATGAATTGTATCCACAGGGATGTACGCTCATCTTCTTGCTAGGTCATTCGCTCTTTGTCTCTTGTTAGCTTCAAGCGTCAATGTCCTTTCCTCTAAGCCTTGGCCATTGAGTCATACTTCTATGCATACAGAGATTGGCTAACTGGCTTCTTTTTTATTACTGAAGGCGTGTATTAAGAAGAGTTCTAAAGCTATTAGCACTTCTCGCTAGATGACCTCAGCCCTCTACCAACATAGTGCAGTGATCAGCTAATCTGGCCGCGCTGGGGATGTGTCAAAGACAACATTCTATCTGTCGAAAGTTATTGTTCTATTAAATCAACCTTTGAAACATCTATTTAAAGATGGAAAAGTTGAAAACTGTGGCTTTAATACAGTCTCATTTAGTGTGACAACATGGTTTACTTGCCAAAAAATGTAAGTCACTGATCTGTATTTTCTTTCGCCTAGAACATTAATCAGTGTATTTTTAATTGTGTGTGCTGATCATTTGACAGACATCTATAGGAAAATAGTGTTTAAAATTAATACTTGTTTTTAAGGTAATGCTTAATGAGCTATGTTTATCCTCAACAACCTTCTACTCTCTGTTCCCAAAATGTGTCATTATGTGCACTTTCTAATAATTATATTTTATTTACTGATGAGAACGAGTGTGATTCCGCTTTTGAACTATTTTGTCGGAGAAGTGTCCTGGATGTTTTAAAAAACAGTGGGCTCAGATCCAAATTACCCACCGGGCATGGAGCGACAAAACAAGCTGTGCTCTGGAGAGAGCTTGTAATAGATTGCCGTGATTCCCCTTGGACATGCTGTTGAGCAGGTGGTGCCTTAGCTGGTGCAACACACGGCAATGAATTTACCATTTCCTACCCCGCCATCTGACTATAAATCATACCATCTGAAAAACACATTTTTAATAAGCAGAGAGGCAATTAAATAAATTCAGATAAGAGTGGGAGATAACTCTCTTTGCAGGTTATTTTTCCTCATTAACCTAACACACACACATGCATGAACAAACCGTGACATGTGAGCTTTTTTGCGTACGCTTGATTAGGAATGAAAAATACATGGAGTTGGATATAACTGATTCAATTCATTATATTATTATCAATTGTGGTAAAATCAATCAACACATACTAGGTTGAATGCCAAATGTTCCCTGTTGAATTTTTGGATTGTCTTGAACAGTAAAACCCCATTAAGCCTATTAAGTTTCAAAACTGTCTGATGTGTTTTTGTCTGAACTTTCAACTGTGTCTCTCATCTTTATTTGATGACAGACACAGTTGACAATAACGCTTATCTTTCTTAAAAAATAAATATGTTATCTACAATAAGAGTATAATTTTTTTACAACTCTTATGTGTATGCGACTTTAGGGTTTTTTGGGCCACCCTCAAGAGGACACTCGAGGACGAATTTTTTATTTATTTTTTAAAATTTCATTGGCTTCGTTTATCAGCACCAGATGTTGCTGCTTGGTGACGACATATTCTTACAGTTTCAACAGCACGTTTTTTATTTTCTTTAAATCTCCAACAGAAAACAAATTGGGTGGATGTTTACTTACCATACAATAGAGAGATAACAAATAAATGTGTTCAAATCAACCCAAATCAGAAAAAGTATTTCTACATTCTACATCAGTTATTGTGTTTCTGAGTGAACTTCTTTTTTTATCATCTCTAAGATGAATATTATCAGTATTAGCTGCTGTATTCTGCACTATTATCATGTGTCAGCCTTCAACATGAAAAATCTTTTCCCAACAGTCCAGCTGATAAAATCATTTATTTCTGCCCTGCTGTAACCACCTTCAGCAAAAGAAACTTTTCTGACTGTCTGTTATCCCATTCCTGTGAAGTCACACGCTCACAGGTGGTTAATCCCTGTGCACCGCTGAGGGTCACCTGTAGTTGTCATATTTTCCTCTTTCTCTGACAGTGAAGCATGAAAGCCATTAGCTGCGGAAGCTAACTCTGGAGGGGAGGGAAGTGGAATTACTTACTGTATTTTCCATTACATGGGGAGCTGAAGGAAGAATAAGTTAGTTGTTATATTAATATTACTAAACTTTGATGGAAAATATTCTCCTGGAAAGAAAGTAGTTGTTTTTCAGATTAAAGCAGAAATGTGTTTGCTGTAGTCCTTTGTACAGAAGGTTAAAATCTAATTTATATCAGCCAAATATTAGAAATCCCAACAACAAACATATACTGTTTACCTCTCATTCTAATATTTATTATAGCTCAAACAGTCCTCTGTGCTTTGTTCAAAATATAAATTAATCAAGCACCAGAGGAGGTTTGTGACCTTCTATAAACCAGCTCTCTCAGAATGCTTCATTTTGGGGTGTGTCTCTTTAAATGCAATGAGCTCCCCCAACCCCGCCCTCTCGTCCGAAGGATGTGCCAACAGGTTTAACTTTGACACAGGAGGGGACGGTATATTTTTTACCAGAATCCCACTGTGACATCACAAGAAGAGCACATTTAAAATGTAGCATTTGTTATCTGTGCTGTAACCACAAACAAAGAACTGGATGGTTTTATTTCACGTTTTGTCAGTCGGTGGACACTCAGGTTACCCAAATATAATTCAAAAACACTGTAAAGGTGTATTTTCATTATATGTCCCCTTTAATGATCAGCAGTTGAATTCTAGTTTTTCCACTCTGTGAATATATTGCTTTTACAACAAGGTAAACAAAGAGTTTGAGATAGGTCTTTGTTTCTTCTTGTTGTTCATTTGTAGATTTTTCCTCTATCAAGGGACAAGACTGCACAAACACTTGCGTTTCAGTCCAGGGATGTACTTTGGGTTCGTCTTGGATAGAATCCACCGTAATTAGTTCCTCAACAGAGCTGATGCATCCTCAGGCTTAATGGGCAACAATCAATGCCAACACAAACAGCATGTCTTTCCCTGTGTGTGGCTACAACTGCTCATTGGATAAGATTACTGCATCGTCTAAAACTTTGGATGTAGTCTTGCTGCTGCTCGGAATATGCTTATGCAAATGTAATAGTCCACAGGTCGTTCCACTGTAACCACATACACGCCTATTCAGTGACACTCATACAAGATGTCAGAGAAGTTGATGTATGCAAACACTACTGCTATCTCTGTCTCTCAACCCGCTGCCAGGGGTTAGACATATAATTGTGTTTAAGGCAGCGCGCCTTTACACAGAAATATTCCACCTACACGTACTTTGAAAATCTCATTTATTTTCCACGGCCATCTGCAAGTACTTCACAATGAACTTTCTGAACCAAATGAATCACTCTGTATTTGCAGGCAGCAGCACATAACTTTTCCTCTGAATTGGGTAAGTCTTTCGAATTGAAAATGTTCTTAGTTACGAGCAGCTTCTCTGTTACCTGCAGGGTGCATTAAAGGACAGAGAATAAAATTGCTTTTTTTTTTAAGGGTTGCGTTGCCTCGATGCATATGTGGCTCCTAAAATATGAAGTTTTAGGACAGGCTAAGAGCTGAAGCTGAGGCAGAATTTAAGACTTGATGTACCGTTTCATGCTCGCCCACCTGTCAATCATGTTAGCTTCGCGCCTAACTATGCATATCGCGCATCGTGTTCAAAATCACCCCTGTACAGCGTGTGCCCATGAGGACAGTCACTAATCAGACCAATATCGTTTTCTCTACCAGGCTGTAAACGTGTTTCTTTCTGCTGTAAAAACATGCTTTTTTGAATGGGTGTGTATGTGACTTCTGTTGTTTCTGGATCCAACCTCAAGCAGACCCTGGAGAAATGGCAGGACTTTGCACTTTCGCAATGGCTTAATTTGGTTTACAACCCACTGCTCTATTCAACGATGAGTAAGTGTGTTTTTCTTTCCAAAGTCACAACAACTGGCCTGACATGTGTACTACAGCATTCGTGTGGATTAGTTTGCACAGTGGAAACATTGTCTGAACGCAGAACTATACGTGGCCTTTAACTGTAAATAATTCAACACCATTTATCGAAGATAGAAGTTATTAGGTGTCAGCCTTTTCCAGGCACATAACAGTAATTGCTGAGACCACATAGAGACCTCTAAAACACCCAAAATCACTTCAACAGCTTGTGCAGCATAATCCAATTGTGCTGTGGCAAAATCAATCCACTGTGGGTGTGAAAAGCAAATAACTAATGACGCTGAACATGTTTTCATGAATGTTCACACATCATTATCGCACCAGCATTAATTTTATTGCAACAGAAGAACTTAAAACACACACACACACACACACACACACACACAAACCAATGTGATTGTTCTTCTTAGCCATTTTCAGAGAGGGGAAGAATAGATTGGTTCGACAAAAAATGTTGGATTTCAGTAAAAAAGAAGAAGTGTGTTTCAGAGTTGTTCAAAGGCCCAGCAGCAGCAGTGGGCATTGTTATCAAAAGTCAAGGCAGGAAGACAGTCTGACGGGATTCCATGGGAAACTCGTGGGCTGATGCCTCCTTTGATTAATGATCCTGCGAACGCATCTCCAGTCACTTTGAGCAGGTCATCGATGGCTATCTTGGGAAGTTCTGGAATCATCTGATCCACATGTAAATTGATGTTGTTGGCTTACACAACAATTTGCTCTGCCGGTACATTAAACTTGATAATGTTATGCTCAGTCAAGTTTGTTGTCTGACTTACAATTTGTCCTCCATGTGTTCCACATTTGAATTAAGTATCCCCTTGTCTTTCTGACTATTGCGCCACAACAACATATGTTTATGCATTATGACTCCTGTCCCATGGGAGCGCAGGAGAAAATAGTGTTGTTGCTGTTAATTGTCTACAGCTACCTTTTTATATGCACATTTTTATAGGCACATAAAGGAAGCTCGATAAATACACAGAAAATAACTAAAGGTCATATTTTCATCATTGTTTTCACAATGTGAGCTTTGCTTGGTATATTTAAATTTTTCCAAAAATATAAAATGTAACATAGAAATGCCCTAGTGTCACAAAATATATATCGTCTTTGGTTTCATTTTGGACTAGATTTGAATTATAGTCTTTCATCAGTCCCTTTTTTTATTTTGACTTTATTTAACCATGCACAGAACAAATTCTTATTTACAAAGAAGGCCTGGCAAAAGACAAAAACAAAGGAGGGTGGGTCGAAAAAAGAAAGGTCAATGTTAAAAGGACAAACAGCAGAACACATGGTGGAGACAGATGTAATACATACACACTCATTTTCAGCACCCTTAACCATGCACGCGACCCAAAACTTTTATGGTGAGCTGTATGTGCAAATGCTTGTGGATTCATTTTTCAACCTAAATTTTCTCAGACTTTTTGTGCCAGCTGCGTAGTGAAATATTTGTGTGACGCCGGTGTGAGCTGCTGTGTGAATGCAGTAAGAAATCAGTCAAATTCGCTGCCCATGATCAGGCGGTGTTGAAGACATTCATATCACCTCACCTTTCTGCTTTTCATGCATGTCATAAAGCTGAGCCACTCAAGTTCTTCTAGAGGGGCGTGGTTAGACACAGCTCATTTACATTTAAAGCTACAGACACACAAACAGCCTGTTCTGAGCAGGGCTGAAATAGAGGAGTTTACAGTCAAGATCAAATACAGGATCAGAGTGGATATACAACAACAAACTTTACAGCCACGTTTTGGTGCGCAGGTGTAAAAAGTGAAACCAAGTCACAAACCTGTACAATCATTTTAAAAACTGTATACTCCAGATTTAACTGTGTAGTGTGTTTCTGGTCCAGACTTCATCAGCCTTTCGAGGTCTGTGTTTCTGAACATCTTTTGAATACTTTAAGTAATCCATTTTGTCACCAGCAAATCCCCGGTGACCCTGTCTCAC
Source organism: Symphodus melops (assembly GCF_947650265.1). Taxonomy (NCBI): domain Eukaryota; kingdom Metazoa; phylum Chordata; class Actinopteri; order Labriformes; family Labridae; genus Symphodus; species Symphodus melops. Next base: position 3,752,045 of record NC_136706.1, on the reverse strand, counting down.
TGATTTGCCTAAAGGTTTTGGCAAGGTGCCATACATTCTGTGGGAGGTTCCAGGAAGGGACAGGCGTGACCTTTCATTAATTGCCTTTTTACTTCATCTGTTTAGTGATAATGAGCTATAGAAATTGGGACAACTCTGTGGACCACTGCTGCAAAACATCCAATAAAGCATCACCACCAGCCTTTCATAAGGCTGTTATTAAAAATAAATAAAGTCAAAGGTTTAAAACTCCCAAGGTGTGTTTCTGTTGGTGCACCTTGAAGCAGGTTGAGTCCATGTTCATTAAAATCTTAGACAAGCAAACCTATATCGCACTATGTTGCCAAATATGATATTTGTATAAAAAGTACATGCAAGCTGGTGTTTCATATGCTGCAGTAGAGTATCTAAAGCTGCAGGATTGAGAATCCTATCACATCTTGAAAAAATAGGAATAACAAGTATCTATTGGAGCTGTTACTTAAGAAATGCAAAAGGTAAGAGTAAGTTATGGCTAATTAGAACTTCATTAGTCACCACAGTATTAAATTGAGTTGCAATAAGACAGTGCACACATTCATCCTCTGCGGACACGCTCTACAATTTGTGTCCCCTTCACAGGGCCAACTAATGCTTTAGTGCCAAAGACGCATCCAAGCAGCATATTTTCACACTTGAACACACTGCCGCCCAAGAGTTCAGTGTCAGCTTCATTTAAATGCAAGGCTTCTCACACAGTTGCACCTTGTGTATGCACAAATTAACATGAGTGATTTCGCTCTGTGTTATCCCAGTTGGAGACCCGACATGACTCTAATGTTAACAGACTGAATGAGACTGAATGTTTCAAGGGCTGAGTGGACGTGCGTTCCCAACCAATGCTGCTCTCAAAGTGCGGAAACTATGCATGTTTATAACATATTCTACATGTTATTCTTACTTATGAAACATTCTCGATGTGAAAAAAAAGTTTATTAAGATAGAGAAAATGAAGGAGTTGCTGGTGGGTCCTTAGGCTAGACCAGTTGAAAATCACTGGTTTTAAGCTTCTGAGAGGAGTTCATATGAAGTTATGAAAAAGACTGAAATGAATGCTGAAGCATCTAAAGGGCCTATAAAAACAGACGAGACTATCAGCATATAGAATGACTATTTTTGTATTCGTCATTCTAAGTCTCAAATTGCTACTGTCGAGTTGGTTTCAGGCGATGTGAGTATCAGCATGGTACAGACAAAGCACTACTTAAAATGTTCCAGGTTAAATTTGAAGCAAGTTATACAATTGAAGCTTTAAATAAATGTGATATGGGTGATATATTTCTGTTTAAATGCCCTACTGATGCACAGGACAAATTCAGCAAAGAGATTAAAAAATTGACACAAATCAAAAGTTTCAGGATATTTGATAACAGTCTGTTTCTCAACCTTCAAAAAATCTCATGAAAGGAGCTTTCACTTATAACATGTTACAACACACGGCAAACCCATTAGCCCCCAGCTAATTTTCTTTTCACATTCAAAACGTAGCATTACCATGATAGCGGGATGTCACAATGTCTGGCGATTTCGGAAAGCACACGTTTCTCAAGAGATGCCAGGAGATCAAAACTGTCACCCATGCAGATCATCAGGATTTCTCTTTCATGTTTTATTAATCAAAAAACTATTCTTATTTTAACCTAAGAGTGGACCAGCCATGAGACCCCACAGCCAACAGAGGACATGGCCTCTCTTTCAGGTTGGCTAATTTGTCTTTGGAGAACCTCATTTGCATTGCAATTACCTGAGAAGAAGCTATAAGTGGATCCTGCTGCCTCTGACAATTGAGATGGAGTGGGCATTTTCTGCTCCGTGTGATGGAATGAAAGAAAAATCAATTGATGGGGGGTGGAGACCTGGAGTTAGGAATTCTTTCCCATACAGTGCAATTAATAGCTCGCGATCCTAATAGTGTATAGTCCATTACATCGTCCTTGGAATCATTTTCTATGCTAATATGTTTCAACATTTCTCCAAGTCCATGGAGTAGGCCTGCAACCTTGGCTGCATTTTAATAAATGATCTTACAATAAGAAGCCAAGAAGAAGAACAGAGACACTAAAGCAAGGCAGCAAAAATTGTGGGTCAATAGGTTAAATTTGATCAACCTTGAATTATTAAAATAAAACCCATGTGGTGCTTTTACCACCAATTAGCTAGCTAGTTTGATGAAGCAATTATACCCAGTGCTATGTGAGCGTGCTATACAGTGACAACAAACGTCACTGTATAGCAAGCTCTTGACTACACTTTACCCAAAGTTGCAATACGTTCCTCTGAAGCCCTGATACTCCTAAGGAACTAAAATATAATGTAATATGGTTTTAGCTTCTTTTTTAAGCTGTACCAATGCGAGCAACTCGAAAAGCTTGGCTGGCCAAATTAGCATAGCCTAGCTTACCAACAGCGTTTTCCCTTGCTTCACACCAGACATTTAACGCATCTAACAAAGGGAAAAAGAAACATTGAAATAAAACATTTTAAAATCACTTCAATTGGCTATTAACAATGAAAGAGAAGATTAAATATAGATAAATTATCAAAAATAGGAGTAAAATATGCCCATATGTCGACAGACTATAGTTCCAAATTGAAGTTACTTGCAAAACCATGAAAAGTAATGTTGCTCTCATCAGAAATAAACACACAGATGATGTGATAAATGTTGGATATGATAACCCAAGCCCAATGGATATGATAACCCATGCCCAATGGATAGGATAACCCAAGCCCAATGGATGTGATAACCCCCAAGCCCATCATTATTCCTTTTTAGTCCAGTCGTGTTTGGATAACTTTTGCCAGTAAAGCAGCGAAGCTTGCTTTTTGCTGCTATGAGCGACCTATTTAATCTGCCACAATCTCTGCTCATGTTTCTTTTCTGCCCTATTGGTTTCCTTCTAGCCAACCCTCCTCTTTTTCTACACTTGATCCCTGATAGGCTGTTTTTGCATGCCTTCAATAACACTTTGAATAAAGAACATTTTCAGAAATATATAATTTCTCATGCTCTCATTAAAATAGTTCCCACTGAGCCCTGAGGGGAATTTATTCATCCAACCCGCCAGCAGACTCGCCCCCTTCAGCATGAAAGTCAGGTATTCATTGACGGGTAACCTCTTGTGAATTGTCAAGTAGATTACCCGTAAAACTTTTGAGCACCTTTTAATTACCTGGATCCACCCAGTCGCCCGTTTTTTTTGTTGTTGTTTGCCTTTATACTTTTAAATCATGCAGGTAGAAAGAAAACTGGAAACATATCAATGAAAAATAAGAGTTTTATAATCCCTTGAATGTTTTTCACCTTGACTTGTTGGCAGTTACTCGACCTCCTTTAACTGCAGTTATACTGTATGCTCAGTGACTGTGGTTAAATAGTGTGTGTTAAATTATAAGGAAAAAGAAGAATGGTAAAGTGCAGACGGAGAAAAGGTGGGCGGAATTTCTCTCTGAAAATGAAGTTTTTGTTATGGAGAGGTTCAGTTTGAGAAAAAGTGAAAATTAATGATAGCTGTTGAACCTTAAGAGTGACAAGGACACAGTATTACAGCTCTTATGCAAAGAGAAGTCAACCAGAAAAGTCACGTGTGCTAACGAATGCTGCTGCCCTCCGGGGATTTAGGCGCAGCTGTTTCCACCTGCTGAGTATTTTCTCTCATTGCTTGGCTTATTCTTGTTCTTTTGAACACAAGAACATCCTGATGGCTATAATTAGCTCTGTCAATCCGCACTTATGAGCACCGAGCGTGCTGCCATTCATTTCACTAACTTTAAACACCACACCCGACCACTAACACAGTTATTCTCGAGCTTTGTGTCATTATCTTTACATTCCCTTTCCCCCTGAAAACCCTCTTCTTCGTTATATAAGTTTTTTTTGGTCATAATTCAGTTCTTAGTTCCTGCAGTAGCCTCTTCTCTATTTCTTGCTTCAGATAATGAGAAGACTTTGAATTTGTGCTGCAAGAACTAATGGCAGTCATTACAAAATCACTGACCTGCTCCATATTGAGAGGGTCACTTGGTTTCCAAGCTGCCAGATGGGCTTCTGTGAGATGAGCAAGGTGTTATTCATGCAAAAGTTTGCACACTTAAAGTTTTGTGCTTATGTCTGTGTGTGTGCACAGAACCTCACTTAATTTTTATTTATTTTTTTAATTAAAGCTCCTGTGAGAAAGTCTTGGTTTGTGTCTATTTGGCACCCCCTGTGGACAAAGAGATATCCCTTTTCATCTTTGCTGACCTTCTTCTGAACATGTGTTTCTTGATAAGACATCTCATAGTTCATAAAAAAAAGTGGGGCGCTGGTGGGCTAGCTGTTAGAGCGAAGGCCACGTGTACAAGGGCTTATGTCTTCAAGTCAGCCTGGCTTTAACTCCGATCTGTGGCTTCTTTCCCACATGCCGTTCCCCACTCACTTTCCCAACTTTCCGGCTCTGTCCACTGTCCTATCTCAACAACCTGTACCAGCAGTTGGAGGCATCACACATTACAAGTCTGTGAATGTACGTGTGAGAACCTATTATTTGCAAGTTGGAGATAATTTATTCCTGAACTAAATAATATACACTCACATGTTTGTGCTTGGGACTTAAATATAGATAAACAATTTTCAAGCAAGCAAGTTTTAATATCAAGTCCTGCTAAATCCTCCATAGTTGCCCCTTTTAACTTTTACTAGTCTACTATGTCTGATTCTTCTTCTGATTCAAATTTATCTTACGAGGGAGAACTGCTTAAGTCAAATCTCTTGCTTGCCATGACCTTCTCTTTAACTACTGACCCAGTTGCTATTTCTAACTTTTGAATACTGCATTAGGACAGCAAGGCGGCTCAGCAGACACCATACGCTTGTTTATGGCTTCCTCAGATGGGATGGTTTCCTCTCAGTCCAAGGACGTCCAAGTAAAGCAATTTGGTGCCTCTAAACAGGCCATGAGTGTTAATGTGTTTGTCTGTTTACATGTGTTAGCACTCTGACAGTCTGACGACCTGTCAAGGGTGCGCCCCCTCTCTCACCCAGTGTGCGCTGGGAAGGGCTCCAACTACTGCAGGCCTGCATGCACTGGACAAACAGTTTAGAGAATGGAAGGATTGATGTGTTTATGTGGACTCAAGAAAATGCAATTAGGAACGTGTCACTATCTTATAACGTTCTGCTTGGTCTGTATAAACTAGCTGCCCACAAATGAAGACATTTTTAACTAGTTATTTCATTTCATTAGAAGGAGAAGTAACATCACAATGATTATTCTAAAGCCTGTATGGGCTACATGATTAACAAGCTCGATGCCTGTGTGTGAAGAGGCCTATAAAGATACCCTGAGTGCAGTTAGTGAAGACTGATTTTCTTTCTCTCACAGCTCTACACAATACAGATGACTCACTTAGGTTAATTATATTAAAATGTTTGTGCTTTTTTTTTGCATATGATAACTGTGTCTAATTTCATTGGATACTTTATCTATTTTTTTTCTTCTTCAAAAATGTCCTTTGCCGATGCTAAATCAAAGTATTGGTGGTCTCAATAGACTTCAGGGATGGGTCCAAATATTGTTGGTGACAAGTTTGTGATGTTTGGATAAAATACTGCAGTGCACCAACAGATTTCATTGGCAATTTCACTCACTGTAGCACTACTCCATGACTACTGACAGACCACTTGTAAGGGGAATGAATGGTAGTTAATGGCCGATGAAGGAGAAGACGAGGAGGTAGAAAAAGAAGACAGAAACAGGTTTATGTCGGGGAAGGATAAGTCAAAGGACGGAGCAAATTTAAAGGTGAAGCTCAGACCAAATTGCTGTGAATAAATACATTAATCCAGCTCTTGACCTTTTTAGGGTAATTATATTCTTCAATTAATTAAATGTCATGGTTCATCATAACAAGATTACCTCACAGTATATCAATTATAACAGAATCCTTGTAGTTGGATATTATTGTTAGCTTGGCCCACATGCTGGGGGTTCGATCCCCAGCTCTTGAAGCAACATGTCCGATGTGTCTTCGGGCAAGAAGTTATTTCTTCATCACTTACTGTTGATATCAAGACAAAGAAGTCCTTTTTGTGACAAAAGGGCAGTGAATAATAGCCGACTGTAAATCACCCAGCTGTCTCTTCACCTTTCATAGAGGAGTCAGGGTACAAACTGTGAGGGGTGAAGGGACCGTGCCCTTTGAGTCAGATGACAGTATTCCCCTGTCTGTGATGTGTCACGCACTGCTCGTCGACTCACTGCTCCTTCTGTGGAGTCATTAGTTGAAAATCTCCCAATAACCGACTTAATATGACCTTAAAAATTGTGCATCTTGGACTTTTTTAAAGGCAAAAGATTTCGGGCAACCCAAAGTTCTACATATAATAACTAGATAGGGGGCAATCACTGCCCAATCAGATGCTTCCAACAGCATTCTCACACACTAAAAGTGCCACAAGCTTATTCCTAAACTATGTTCCCCCCTCCCCCCTTGATTGCACTTGTGCAAATTGACAGACAGCATCTCAAAGCACCATGGCGAGACCCAAGCAACACAATGGTGACTGTTTTTAGAGGTGTTAGCAAGGCATGTGCAACACCAACTTCCTTCTTCTCTGACTTTGACTTCTGTCTTTTAGACTTTTTTTAAGAAAGAATTCTACCGACAATTTTGTGAGGACTTCATTTGAGAGCTTATGTTGTGTGTCATAAATGATTTAGTTGTGCAGTTTGGGTTGATATATCAGCTCAGTTGTTATTCAGTTGTACAGCATGTGCCCCGGCCTGAGTCAAGAATCAAAGAATACCATCGGTGAACATCAGAATTTGTTAATCAAAAACATGATTTTGTCCATTACAAAATAAAAAAGGAATATCCTGGACAGGTTAATGGTAATCCGCTGTGCTATTGTAGTTAGCTTGACCTCATTTTTAAAGGTTTTTTGTGTGTTAATTTCTTACTTTCTGTACATTTCTGCGAAAGCGTTTCCCCTTCTTTGTTAATCAACTACGAAGCAAAGCTTTGATGTGACAGAAAACTGGACTGAAACAAGAGTGCTTATAGAACAGGCAGTACGTTTGGATCACTTTTCAAGAGTCAAAAGGGAGTCACCTCTGATTCTAATTGGCCATGTTGCTTTAATATTTATACAGCCAGAATGAAGGAGAGACCCGGAGGCTAAAACAGAGCCAAGTAGTTAAAGGAGATCGAGAGTATTAGAAAAAAAAAAACACTCAGGTCATGCCTTTTTATGGCAGCTCAAGACATTTTACAGTTCCTTAAAATAATACAATGTCTTTTTATTTCCTTTTTGAAGCTAAAGGAACCACACACACAGGGATGGCTAACAGAGGGAAGAGAAACTCTACTGCCTCATCCTGAAAGTGGTACAGGATGATGGACGATACGCTTACACCTAAACATCACATTAATCCTCCGGCCCAGTGTGACTCCCCCAAGGACGCAGCAGAGGTTTCTCCTCCACCACAAGCACAGGGCAAAAGACTGGGCCGATTGTGAAGAGGAGGACACACTAGTTATGAAGCATAAGAAGCCAGACGGTAGCTCCAGGAAATGGAGAGGAGCGAGGGTAAGAGGGGGAGAGGAGACTGTTGGAGCGAGAAGAGCAAGAGAGGAAGGCATTAGAGGGAGCTGGAAGGATGGAGGGCAGAGAGGGAGGACGGACTTGCAACTGGGCTGCTGGAGAACGGATAAAAGGATCTGTAAGAGAGTGCAGCGAGAAAGGACAGACTAATGGCCACTGAACAAACCCCTTTAAACTCACACATGGCCTCACAGACCACAAACTGTGAGGATCAGTCCTGCGTTTTGATTTGGTCTTTTTTGTATGTTCATTTATCCTCAAGGGAAAAGTGCTTTTTGATAATCATCTGACCTTTACTCTGAGCTAAAACGCAGAATAGATTAAACTAATTTGTTTTGACCTGGAGTCAAAACTGTCCTTACCTCCAGATCATCTTATATCAGCATTTGATCATCACTGGTGTAGAAGATGATACGGATATACATTTAAAGCTCCTGTGAGGAATTTAGGTCTATATTTATTGATAACTAGACTGTGTTAGCTAAAACAGGCAGCTTGGTATATTTGATGTGCAGGGGATATATGAGGATACTCATCAATAGAAAGTACATTAGCCACAGGACATTTTAGTTAGCTGAGCCCCCACAGTATATTGAGAAAATGGCTGGAGTGTAGGCACCTATGCTCCTGGGCTGAGTGTGCTGAGGGTGCTGCAGCGCCCCCTGTTGTTCAGGGGTGGAACACATGCAATGTGTAAAAAGCTCACTGTTTTAATATAGCTAGAGACTGAACAGTAATTTTTCGAAATTCTTTCATTCTCGAAAGATCTGGAAAATAATTGAGGATATCTGTAGGGCCGGTTGTACACTCATCACTGTAAATGGAAAAACTGCTCTGCAAGAATGCCCAAGCTTCCTCTCCCCATAGTAAACAATTTGATCCTATCTTGCCCTGAACAGCTCTTCAAAACACCTTGAGGCATGGACACTTATTACTCTCCTCTAATATCAAGGACCCAAGGAGATGAGCAATGCAGTTAATCAATCAAGTCAAGCTGTTGCCAAGTGTGTGGGATACAGATTCTTCTTTGTTGTACTGTACTCTCCTGGAGCTTGAGGCTACATTCTCTATTTTATTTTATTTTACTCTGTGGCTCCGGAGAGCTTTTTGTATCTTCAAGTCACTACAGAAGCTTAGGATTCGGAAAAAAACAAACATAGAAGAAGAGGCTTTCATTTTCTGGCTGAGTAAAAAAACAAATCAACAATAAAAAGAATTAAACTAAAGAATGATTTGTAGTTCAAATTGCTTTCAAAGAAATGTGGCTTAAGTTTACTGTTCCTTGTGAAAAAAGGAGACTCTGATATATAATATAATATATGCACCTATTAAAAACACTGCTCATTAGAGCTACTGTATCTGAAATGTATGATTAGTGCATTGTGATTAATTATTTTAAAACTAATTGAATAATTCATGTGACAGTGTCTAAACAACACAGCGAAACTAAAGTAAACAACCTGTTAAAATGACATATAGTTCATGAAAGTAATTTCACAAGTTTTTGCATAATGTTACATTTGAGTTGCATTCATACACCAGCATCGTAAAAATGTCCTGGACCAGACAAGATGCATTCATTTCATTTTACTTAATAATACACCCGGCATCAAAATATGTTCAACACATGTATGTATGCACATTCTTGGGTAAAAGCCAACCTTAAATGTAGGTTCAACCTTTTGCACCACTAATATATATTGTCTCTACTTTGCCTCCACGCCCACATCTTTATTTATCAACATATTTGCCTGTTTGAATCACGTCCAATTGCTGAATTGTATCCACTCCTAAATTCACCTGCACGCTGTCATTGGCTGGGGGAAACGCATCAGCTCCCCGCGCAGAAACATTCAAAAAAATAAACCCAAAGATCAGAATCCAGACAGAGGATAGACTCTCTGCAGACACAGTCACCACCTGTCACACATTGATTGAGCAGCTTCTGTAAGAAAAATCTCCTTCCTCTGCAATATGATGCTTTTTGCATCACATAAAGAAAACATATTTTTCTCGTCTCAGGGCAAAATGAGGGTTGGATTCATGACCATTCAACACTACTACCATGTTTCTAATGATACACAGCTTCATGTAAATGGGTGAAGTATCCCTTTAAGTAAGATGCTTATCTGGACAGGACAGATGAATATAAGGGACACTGTTTTTACTTGTAATTAATACGAGTGTAACCGGTGCGATTTTTGCAGTGTACATATTTATAACATTTGATTTTGTGTGGAAAACAAATCCAGCTCATATTTTGCATTCCTGGCGAAAAAGTCGTCACTGAGGTCGAGTCTCCTTTTCGAGGTCATCACTGTTATCTGCAGCCAGGTCTGCCTGTGTGACACTGATGGTGGTGGGCTGAGCACGGTGGGGCAGAAAACAATGAAAACGCAGAACGGCTCATACTACATCAACCTTTCATTTTCCATTTCATTTAACAAACTCATTTATTACCCCACACCATTTACTTAGTCATTATGTTGACAAAATACCGCCATTATGGATGTTAAAAAAATGTCAGGCAACCAATGTGACTTTATCCAAATTAATTCCTGGTTTTAAACAGCACCAGCGTTTTTGAGACTCAGAATGCTGCATGGCATGCTCCATTTACTTGTGCTGCGATTCATACTGTGATCTGGAAAAGAAAACATTGCTATGATATAATTTGAAATTTGATGTGCCAAAAAAAAAAAAAGCATCATGATATTTTTCAACATGTGTTGTGTAGTGAAGTTGACTTTAGGGTTATGAAATAAGTAAATATACTTGTTTCACATCTCAGTATTTTTTTCCCAGTAGCTCAGTTTTGTAGTTCTGCTCTATGACAAAAGGTACATACTACAGGAGGCGAAATCAGTCGAGACCACTTTATGAAGGAAAAATATTTCCCTTGGTCTCCTGCTGAATTCATTTGGTGTAGGACACATCGGAAAAACGAGTCTCCGATTTGCATAATTCACATGAACTAATGCTCAAGTCCAAACAACAACTCGGAAAAAGAATTAGGTGCCTTACTTTCTGACTTTATGTTGGACTCGTCATCAGCTTGTGGGCAAAATATGTTTTGTCAAACATATGTTATGTTAACGTATGTTAACATACTTTTCATTAATTCACATGAACTTTTTGCTCAAATAATTTTAACGTAACATTCCACAGATCTTCTTTGTAGCATCAATACTGTTCTGTGCTGTAGTTACATTATTCAGACTTTCCGAAGTAACATTTTTCAAATTTTTAAATTTAAGTTGATTTTCATCCCCTGGTTTCGGGGCAACCTTCCCGATGTTACAGTCTAAGTAAGTGACACGAACCTTAACCCAGGATGATGATTTTCTGTGATATTTATGGTCTTGGTCTTGACTTGGTCTCGATTTGTAAAGCTCTTGTCTTGGTCTCAGTTAGTGTGGTCTTGACTACAACATTAGTACATTGATTCAGTACATCGCACTACAGCAGAGTTTGTACTTGTATCGAATGCTTCTACGTCCTCCCCAAAGACATCCATGCTGGATTGGAAATACCCAATAACTCTCACATTATTTTGTGACCTCTGTCCATACAGTTCTAGTTGATTTTTTTACACCGATCGTTTGAGTCAGCCAATAATCCTCGAGGGAGATACACGCTGCCTTGTGGGTATTTCAATCCGAGATGCATTGCTTAAGTTTTGGAAGAAAAAAATCAATCAAACTGTCTTTTTGTTTTATAACGTTCTTCGTCTAAACACTTTGAGATGTCAAGCTTAGCACTGGCCTACGCTCGAGAAGAGTGCCCTCATTATTATTCTGCTTCCTCTTCTCTCGTGTTGAGCAGGAACTCAGCACTGATAAATGTCTCTATAACCTTGGCAAAAAAGTCGTACTGGATACATACATTACCCGGCAAGTTGGGCTGTCATGCTTTAGGGGTGGAAGTCAAATGCACAGGCTGTTCGCTCAACAGCATATCTAGTGTTTATCACGCATGCAAGCTGTGCTCCATTTCTGACTAACAACCAACAATCAAACAAACAGAACGATATCTGGTGTTGATATTTGGTGATATTGGTGTTGATATTTTTGGTATTTAAAAAGGAACAAGTCGGGGCGCCGATAGCTCAGCGGCAGCGACAGCGCGCGTACCATGTTGCGAGGATTCGGTCCTCGCGCGGGCGGCCCGGGTTCGCGTCCGGCCTGTGGCCACTTTCCCGCATGTCTCTCCCCACTCTCTCCCCATTTTCCGACTCTATCCACTTTCCTATCAATAAAGGCAAAAAGGCCAAAAATAAATCTTTAAAAAAAAAAATAAAAAAAAAAAGGAACAAGTCAGGCCCTCCAGTAAGACGCAATGTCGTCTTGCAACTATGGATGCAAATCCAACTAATCCCCACAAATTCTGCGCGGCCTTGCAGGTTTATCCAGCTTATCTGCAAATGTGACCAATTACCATAACCCCATATTATTTACCAGACCTACTGCTAAGCTCACATTTACCAACTAATATTACTAAAGTGCATGCAAGTCCACTTCCTGATGTGCCATGTGGTGGTTGAACACAAACAGAAGTCATCTTTTGACAGGCACTTTCCTACAACGCACATCTATCATGGCAGTCCGGAGCCCTCCGTAGCAGCTAGGCAAAGGCTTCTATGTTTGGCCAGGAGCAAGACGCATTAGTTTACCACAGAGAAGATTAAGCAGGACAGGGAATCAGACACCGAAACAACATTAAAACATCCAGTTTATTTTCAGAATAAAACATTACACTTTGATGGTTGAGTACAATGACCATATGTGTTTGTTGAGGTGTTTATAAGGGTTTTTATATGGCTTTATACCACACACGTACTGTAGGGAGTGTAAGCTATAATTACCCCGGGGACTCCTTTGTCTAGGCACTACAGCTGTCCGGCTGTACTGCTCCGTGCTGCACACTGAGAATGTCTGTGGGTGTTAGCGGACGAGGATGCACGGAGCCATAACTGAGCTGAGTGGACAAGCGATGCACACGTATCTGTTGGAAGTTTAGAGTAAACATTGCAACTCTCGCGGGAATTTTTTTGGAAAAGCTGCCATGGAATCAGACAGTTTATGCACATGCAGTGATGACAAGAAAAAAGAAAAAAGAAAAAAAAAAAGGTCCATAAACTCCTGCAGGGCCTGAGAAGTGATATTTAGCATTCTCAGACAGAGTCTATTAACTTTGCAGACAAATGTGTACTATTCTTTCACCTCTAAAAGTCATCTAATGATTCTGGACACGATGACATGTCATAATGAAACCCAGCTTCTCCATGCTGTCCCATTCAGCTGTGGCCAAAGGAAAAAAAAATCAATCCTCTGCTATTTAATTAAAGGCCAAGCTCACATTGCATCAAGTCCTTTCACCCAGCCCGGGCTCTCCCTGTGTGTGCAGCAAGCCTCTGTTTTTCCTGAGTGTTTGTTTAGAGTGGGAATACTTTGGCGTCGTTGGCATTTATTCTGATTTGTGACCTTTTTAACATGCTTTCAATCGGGGGGCCACCGTGTTGTCTCACAGAAGCAAAGGTTTTGTGAAAATGCCACAGAGTGGCAGCGTATAATGGGAGAGCAATGGGGTGGTAGTTAGATATGTCTCCTAAAGACAGATAAGGTGCACATTCGAAGAGATCCTGCCCCGAGAACAAACCAATGGATTCGTTTTTCTCTTTTCTTCATTCATGAATTCTTATAGCTGTCAGTGTGAACGTGCCTGAAGGCGTATACTGTCGATTACCAGGACCGTATTGCAATTCTCTCACCTTTTTTTCCCCATGTTGTTTAGTATTGTGTCTGTATGCTTTTTTCCTCCCACGCATTCTTGTAATTCTATGTTTAAATCAAATTGATTTAGTTTTTGACAGCTTCCAGTTCAGTAATGCTGCTTTTCAAAGCATTTAATGGCACTGCACCACAAGGTCTTTCTGAGCTGCTTATTGACTGTATCTGTATTTTGTGTTAAACAGGTGTGCAGGGTCCTTATTATGAATGTGTTTTGTTTTTAAAATGTGCTTTTGTTTTTTGAATTGTATGTATTGTGTTGATTTTGGTCTTTTCTGAAGCACGTGGAGTGTACAGTTTTATGAAATGTGCCTTACAAATAAAATTGAATTAAATTGGGAGTGAAGTCATCGACTTTTTCTCTTAAAGTTTTTAAAATAAAGACACACCTTCACCGTCACACCATGTGATATTTGGAGCACTCTCAAACAGTTTCATCACTGTCTCACTCTAATAAGTGAGAAGAAGTCTTCGTCTCACTCAAAAAAGCAACAGTTTGTTTAATGAACAGTTGACACTCTGCTGTGGGAGCAGGTGAAGAACTCTATGAGCGACATCAGCACGCCAATGCTGCCTGAATGTTGAAACCTGCGTTCGGTCACATTCTGACGCTGACCGATTACATGGCTGTAAGTGTGTTGTCAGAGAGAGCAGCATATGGTTACACTCTGTTAGGATTTGATAGAGGCACAATATGGTGAAAACAGACCTTACAGCGATATTTGCCTGACAGAGAACAGTTTTATTAGTCTAGTTTGTGTTGCATAAAAAAAAGTATGTTTCGTTTTCCGGCTGAGCTTCTATTTGCTATTTGCTTGTTTGACAAGAGAAAGAAAAGGCAGAGAGTAAAGAGAAATGCTGTTGTTGTCAATAAATATGAGAAGACACTCGATTTAAAGTATCGGAGCTCAAAACTCTAAGATCTGATACACTGTTGGTAAATCTTGTACAATTTTGATGTAGGGATTGAAGAAAAAATGAGCTTGGGGCAGTACATCCCATGCTAATACCAGCACACACTCAAATGTGCACTGAAAAACAGTCCATGTAGAAGAAGTCAACAAGGCCTATCTGATAATAAATCTGTGCTTGTGATTGCCAATAGTCTTCAAGCAATAACTTAAAAAAAAAAACCCAGCAACTTTCAAATGATATCCCTGTTGTGTTAAATACATTTGCATCATTATAGCCAAGATTTTTCCTCTACTTGTTTTAGTGTGGAGTGAAATTCCCTGCAGCATATGCTGTTTAGACTGTTAGTGTTAGTCAGTGCTGCTGTCCACCTCCACACCTTTGTTTATGTAGGGGTGTCAAGCAATATGTATTACAAGTCCACATAATAGGTGATCATTTTCACCCTCAGTTGCCTTGTGTTGTGTTGCAGTACGATACACTGAAGTCAAGTGAGTTAGTTGATTTATTTCTCTAATTTTCTCTAAGAGAATCATCATAATGTTTCTGTTTGTAACCATATGAAACACTTTTGCTCTCTGTCTAAACGGTGCTTGAGAGAAGAACTTCCCCACACTTGCAAATATGTGTTTGTAAGTATACAATGTATGGTCATGCAATGTATGCATGTATATAAGTACTGTGTGCATGTATGCATGCAGGTGCTTATTTATGTATAGCCTATACACATGCACGTATGCATGTTTCAGAGTAAATTATAATTTTGACTTTTTTAAATTGAAAAAAAATAGTCATTAGGAAACAAAATGAACTGCTGTACTCCTACTACAAAGAAAGCTTTAATATATTGAATTATTATGAATCCCTGTTGGCCACTGCTGTGGTAGCAACTGCTCTTCCTGAGGTCCTCCAGATATACCACAATTATCTTGTATAAAAGATTCTGAGACAAAAGGGAACACAATGCTCAAACTAATTGTTACAGAATATTCAAAAATACCAAACCTCAAAAGACAATGAAATCACTTTCATCCAATGCTAATTAACTTTCTAATAAAGCATATTAACAATGACTTCCAGCCCCCACACCATGACCAGTATTACCTTTAATGAAGCTTCAAAAAAGACAGTAGTACTGCTACAAACAGTGTCCACAGCCACTGACCTATACTGAACTTTGAATGGATTGGCTGACTTATAATTGATGTGTATTCCAAGAAAAAATGTCCTATAATATTAACATGCTCTCTTCCATTTCTCTGGCATATTCGAAAGTCAGCCTCTTTGATTGACAAAGTTTTGTTTTTATCCATATATTGTAAACAAACTCAAACTCTCACTGAAACCTCTGACATTCAATATTTGATTTGATTTACTGCTTTAGAGGCAGACAGAGTTGGTAGTCGATAGCCCGGCAGACATAAAAAAATCTACAATCATAAAAAGTTCTCTATTGCGTTATTTATTAAATAAGAATGTCTCCTTCTATGATTTTTAAAGTCCAGCATTGTGCTCCTTTAATGATGGAGGCAAACTGAGAGGAGGTGAACAGTTTAAATCACTGTTTTCAGTTTGGAATCTAAAATGGTAAATGGACTTGAACTTGTGCAGCACTTTTCTTCTCTTCTCTTATAAACTCTCATTTTTCAGAGTAATTGCACTGAAGTTTTGAAAATGGGGATTACAACATGCGTTGCAAGTTTTGTTTGAGTAAAAGGCAAAGCAGTACAGTTGGTATGAGGCAGGAAACAGCACTGACTCCCCATTTATCAAAAGCTCGTGCAAAGACAGACAATATTGATCTGAGAAGTGGAAAGGTAAAGCCAGTGGGAATCTAGAGGCAATCTCTCTTTTATGCATTCTCAAACCTGCATTGCAGCATTTTTTCCATACTTCTTCTAATGGATGCCCGGGTGGTTGTCAAAACTGTCAAATCAGAGCTTGAGCATGACTTTTTTCTCTCTCTCTCTCTCTCTCTCTCTCTCTCTCTCTCTCTCTCTCTCTCTCTATCTGTGCATTTCGACAAAAACAAAAAGAGGTTTAGGTTTATTTACAAATTGAATGTCTGATCATTTTTGTTGCTTTATTTCTTTGGAGTTTGTTTGAGGCCACATGCCTTGAATTTATCTCTACAGTTAATTAGCCTGATAGTTAGCTTATAGTGAATTAGCATCCTGGCCTTATCAATTCGTTCAATGCTACCAAATAGCATGCGTGTTGCATAAGCAGGCTAATAATAGCTTCTTTTTTTTTTTTTTTGCCCTGAACCTCTTGACAAGGAAAGTAACCATCGTGCAGCTAATTTTGGCATATAGTATTTGTCCCCTTGAAAGAAAATGGCAAAACCTGAGGCTGTGAGTTGAATTACATGCAAAGTTATGCTACAGGCTAACTGAAGCATGCTGACATTAGCCTGCTAACACAACAATGCATACCATAGGCAGTTGCAGGTTGAGGTAACAACAATTTTGCCTGCAGTTTGTGCTAAATCTTGCTTAGTTATGGCGCATTCGCCAAACACCAGTTTTTTTGGGGGGGGTTTACATGCTGGTGCTCAATGGCAACATTGACTGGATCAAAAAGTCATTCCTTCCAGCAATGAGCCCATTCAATGGACAGTTGTCTAAATCTTTGTAGCTGCAGGCAAAGAGGACAAACTGATGCATGCAAAATAATAAAGTTTCAATAAATCTATCTAACAACCACATTTCTACATAGTTTAATCATTTTATTCAGCTTGTTTTTTTTTCATTCTATGGGGAATGTTGTATACTCCAGGGGGTCGGAGGATTGTCTGCCACATGCTGAGGTTCCACACAGATCTCGTAAGCATGTTAAGAGTCACCTGCTGCTCTTTAGTGAACAGCTATTAGGCTACTGTGTTCAAAAATGCTAGACCCCTAACAAGTTCATTAGAAGGTGCAGCTTGTGCAAATCTTCTGTACATTTAGGGACCTATTTGAGTGAATCATGTGAAACAGCTCAGAGTAAAAAAAGGAGTGTGCAGTGGGCAGACATTTTTTTTTTTTTTTTGGGTACGGTCTTGGCTGGAGGCATGCAGCGCACTCACAGAGCGCTTGGTAATGGTTTAGAATTCAGAAGAATAAATTAGCATACATTGCATTTCAGTGGGTGTGTTACGGATTGTTAGGGACCGGTAACAATCACATCAGCTCCTCTTTTCCACCCTTTAAAAAGAGCAGCTCTTTGCCCACGAGGACATACTGAGAGTTTGAAATTGAGTCCAGGAGCTAATATCATTCACACATTCACTTTTTTTTGTATTGAATAAAAATATATTCTTATTTGGTTTCTATTCCATTCTAGTATCTCAAATCACATAGGAAGTGACAGCCAGGAGGGGAAGTTAGCTTAGCTTAGCATTAAGAATTGAAGCTGAACAACCTGGATGCTGGCTCTTTCTGCAGTTGAAGAATTTACCTTATCGCTCACATATTAACCTCTCATTTTCCTTGCAAAATAGGTTAAAATAAACAAACTTTTTCCTTCAAACTTTCAATTAATCTAAAGTAAAGATTTAGAGTTGGCCTTAAGCCTCCTGGCAATCAGCTTTAATGCGTCCAGTTGTCTGTTAACTTGGGTCCATTGTTTGGGACCTGAAGAACAACATCACCTCTATCCAGCCTTTTCCAAAGATATAAGTCTGCGTTGCAACATTCTGCAGGCTACAGTTAGCCCTACATTTGGTAATGTGACACTTCTGTTGTATACATTACTGTAATATAAAATATAAATGGTTTATATTTGCACAGTAAGTTTTATAAATAGCTCAACTAAGGCTTGGATGGACTTTTTCTTTCAGTGTAAACAACACAAGGACAAATATATCAATTACTCCCCTTGGCTATATGCAATTTTCTACTCGGATGTGCTGAAAGACCACAAAGAACTTCATATATAGACAGAAAAGACATCCTTGGTTATTAGAAAATAGCACGCTGTCACAGCAGTCAACCATTAAAGGCAAAGTATGGATGCCATTATGGGGTCTGTTGTGTATTAGAGCTCTTAGCACTGAGTGAAAGGACCTGAGACTCCACCATTACTTCAGTTCCAATTGCACTGTTAGCAGATGTGATAACAACAGCCGTGTCACTTCACATCTCAAATAAAGTGAGTCTGTGCTTGCTAAATGACAAAGTTTTCATACGTATATCAACTCTGGCCTTTACAAATTCATATACACACTGACCTGAAGATGAACATGTGACCTTTGTTCGCATTTAACTGGTCACAGCTCATTCAGGAACTCTCAGTTGGTGTAAATGTTGGTGACCCCTTTGTACAAGAGGGTACCTCATATCTCTATGTTGTTCTTGTCCTTGTAAGCAATGTTTTCTGATAAAAAAAAGAAATCTCATCCTGCTTTCTATTAATAGTCAAAGTTATCACTCACTGTGGAGCTTTGCTGTGGAAAATGTCAAACAATGGCTGTTTCTGCAGGGTGCTGCAACTCCAGCCGTCCGACACCTACCCTCCAGCAGTAGTTGCAAGCATTTTAAACGCACAATAAGGCATAAAGAGCTCAGCTTTGTGGCTTTGAAATGAATCAGTAGCGGATTTCACTGTTTGCCATAATGCCATGACCATCTATGGGAGACTAACCACAAGCTACCCAAATATAGATGGTTTATGCTCCTGTACATCTGAATATTTTCTAACAAATAAGTAATAACATGTAGACATATTTGGGTCTTTATTTTTGTGTAGACAAATTTTGTTTTTCTTTACAGTAGCATGGCGCCAAATAACATCTGGCAAAGGGACTGCTGATGAAAATGACCCCCAACATTTTCTATCTGTCTAAATGTTGAGTAATGAACACTAAGCCTCTTCAAATAAATGAATGACAATGACATTTTATTTAAAGTGCTTGAATGGGGAATCTGTTGAGGTAAAAGGTTTTATAGGGAACTATATAGATATTGATAGAGAACTATAAATCTGCACATTAGGAAAGTAAATGGATTACTGATAGATCTGCTCTCGATCAAATTGGATAGATAAAATAGAAAATAGTTCCATACAGATGCTCGCACAGCCGTTAGACACTGTGTCTGTGTTTCTGGCTCATGTTTTGTTCGAAGCTATTTTCTCAATAAATCAAACCTTGACTCTAAATAGTGACCAAGCTTTGGTGGCTGAGCGTAGCAAATACATTAAGGTGTGATTGAAGCGGTTTCCAGCATTGGGAACATCTGTCATCTGTCCACTCTGTCTCTGCAACAGCTGCTGTCATTTACCTCTCTCCTAATCCACCATGTGTATTTATCCACAGTAAATATTTGAGGAGCTATGTCTTCATCACTAACGTCACTATTTAGGTGGAGACCTTAATGGTCTATTTTTTATTTTAAATCGCCTGTGGCTCTGACTGATACTGATATTAAATGTATTTTTCAGAAAGCTTAGGGATCAAAAGAAATTAATTCCACATGGAAAAAGAAGTGGGGGAAATCAGAATCCTTGTTGCTGTAATGAAGACTAACTACTTCTGCGGATTAATTAATTTCCTTCCCTGAAATAATTACTTTGTTTTTTCTTCCCCTGCCTAGTAAAAAAAACAAAAAACTTATTAAATTTTCTGCCACAGGTTCAGTGGTAAATTGTCTGGGGTCACATGTACAATGGCAGAGTGATAATCTGCACCTGTTGGAGGGGGGGGAGAGTGAATGTAATCGTTCTCATGTTGGAATTCAAAGCAGACTTGCAGCTAAGTAAATTTGCAATATTTAATGAGAAATGTAAGAAAGTGTTTCCTCTTAGTGCTACTTAGATGTTTTGGCCGGAGGCTGCGTCTGTAATCCCTACAATGGTTTCTCAGTTACGGCAAAAAATAAGGAAAACACTGTCTAGAACACTCAATTAGGATTAGACCTGAGGACATCGATTTACATTAAGTGTTCCCTTTTAGAAGTGCGAGACATCAATAAGACGTACAACCCAATGACTTAATTCCTTGTGATTGACATGGATGTTCAGGGCACTTGGCGTCAACATGTTTTCCTGTTTGTGGGATATTTTAGCACATTTCCATTTATATTTCAAATGCTGAGAAGTGCTACTCTGAAACATTAAATTGTTGTGTTTTTTTTAACATGGGAATGTCCTTTCAGAAAGGGTTTCAAAACATGTCAGTTTGGAAACTAATATCTTTGTTGATTTATGCACACCCACATGCAAACATAGGCAAACTGGTTTAGTAGCATCCCTAGAAGTGAATAAAATGTGAAATGAATATGTCCAATCGGCGTGACTTGCCAAAAGGCAGACAGTTAACATTCATTTTCACAGTTTGTTAAATCCAGTGGTAGTTCTTTTGTCCTTCTTCCATGAAAATCCTCAGGAGAATGCAAAACACATATCAGAGCTCACATTGTATAACATGTTGGCCTTTGGAGATTTATTTTAACATATTCTATTAATCCCTGAGGGAAATTTTTTTTTATGGTTCAAATCTCCATCGGACAGCGTCTCTTTGTGTGTTTGAGTTTGAATGTGATTCAAGATTTAAATTCAGTGCATTTGTATACATTCTCCTGTGCTTCTATTGTGACACAGTTACACAGTTAAACAGACGGGACGGGAAACAAATAGTTTGATTAAGAAAAAATAAATAAAGACAGTATATATATGTATGTATGTATATATACTTGCGCTCCAAGTTCTCCAGGCAACAGACACTTTTTTTCAAAAACACTGCAGTGTCCTATAATTTAATTTATCATTATACTGTTTATCATTATACCTTTGTCCTGTTGCTTCAATGTGAGCGTCCCACAATGCATTGCTAAATACAGTTCTTAACCGTTTTAGATCAAAACAGTAGTTAAGTCTTGAAAAGCAGTGGTCTGAGAGAGATGGAGAAAAGTCTGAAAACAAAAAAGAACAATGACAGCTACATTTAAATTCATATTTTAACATCAGAACTTCTGACCTACATGTTAGACTAGTGGTTTGCTCATTTGGGTTTTTTGTTAATCTTCCAGCTGACTGCCAGCATGACTCCTTGTTTAGGAGCATAAAACTACAGAAAAAGAATAGCCTCATACCGCTGAGGAGGCAGAGGAGACATCTCTGGAGGTTTAAAGCAAGGGCTCACCTTCCCTATAGGCAGACAGGCAGGGAACAGGCATAAAAAAGTATGTCCTCACTTAGAAATAATTTTTATTTATAGGCCAGCCAGGATTATAAATGTCAAATGAAGGATTTTTGAAAGGTGAAAAATGGCTTAGTGTTGACTTTCATATAAGCCTTGGTCTTTCTATAAAAGCATAAGAAAGACATTATTGCCCTGTTGTGGTCTTTTACTGTTCTTGGATTTCAAGGGAAGCAAATAAGAATCTTTATGTTAACCTTTGAGGAAAGTTTGAATGCTAGGGTTTCATTTTGTATTCAAGTTATTATATTCAATATCATCTCTTTTGGCCGAACAAGTTTATCTCTGGGAGGTTATTTGTTGTTGTTGTCTCAACTTGACAATAACAGCAATCATGTTGACATTGCCCTTACAAATAAAACTAACTTGATTTCAATCCTTTATAAGTTTGTATTGACTATTTTGTACATCACAATAAAGCATATTTTCGGCAGTTGTTTGTGACCCACAGAATAATAAAGTTGTAATCCACTTTACGGGTGAGGCGTGCTTTGGCACGGTACAGACTGCATAGCGCTCCCTCAGTCACTGTGGCTTAAAATAAATGTTGAGAAACTCTCTTCAAGAAGGCAAAAAAAATCGTCATAGGCATCCTAGTACATACTCTACCAATAAAGACTTAAGTCTAAACTCTGACTTCTCCTTAGCTCCCTGTAACGCAAGAGTTAACCTCAGAACTTTAAAGAGGACAAATGAGGTAGACATTGATGGTCTCTTCTGCTTTTCAACAGCCTATAATGCAATAAGACACTCCAATTAAAACATATTTTCGGAAACCATGAGGGAAATCTAAGAGAATTCTTTACAGCGTGCAATCCATAAACCACAGAGGAAGAGCTGTAACCTGGCAGCTTCAAAGCTATTATTGAATAATCCATGATTAGTCACTGAAGGCTGTAATCACACTGACACCATAAATAAAGTATGTTTTTTTTTCTCACAGAGCAAACAGTAATCTGTCAGGTTTCTAATGATTAGGATCACCCAATGACAGCTGAGATCACCCTACCGCCTCATCAGACATGTTTTGATGTCATTTACAATTCGAGGCAGGACTGAAATGTGAGTGATGGGAATGTTAGATGTTCAAAACCCATCTTTCCCCACCACTGTGGGTCTAAAGTACAAGTCGTTCATGTGACCCAGCCAATCAGAAGATGGACTCAAACGTTTCAAGTTATCTTTTTCTAACACAGGCTGAACATATCATGACTCAATGGTTCTTTCTGCACAAATCTCCTGAACACTGTGGAACATGTTCTAAGTTAGTTGCATGTACAAACACAAACAGCTGAGATTTTTTACCCTATTTTTACCAGGATTTTTCCTTGCAGCCTCCCATGATGTTGGGGTTGAGCTAATGTGAGAACACAACAAAAACAAACCTGGAAAATTCAACATTAGCTACATTGGGAGGGGACTTTTATTGTCTAGCTATATAATCTTAAACATGGACTGCACAACAGTTGCAATCTCTGTGCACTTCATGAAAAGGCTTCTTGCATATTTTCTGTTAAATCTTGCTCTCCATTCTTGTCCTGATATTGTGAATATTTTAAACCACACTCTGCGTTGATATTAAGGCACCAAAAATCGTCTGCAATTTCTACCTCGCTCTTTCTACGTCATGTATTGCCTCCTGAGCCATGTGTCAATTTTTTCAATCTTGGTGCTGCGAAAAAAAAAAAAAAAAAATCCGGTCATATTCATCATATTGAAGACTAATTGCTTGAAATGCTTCCTTTATGACAAATTGTCTCTATTTATATGCAAATGTCACAAATGGTGTTAAAATGCTGCAGCACCTGGCTTTGATTTTTCTCTCAAAGCGAGATTGGTGGAAATGTTATGGACTCATGTGTTTGTGAGGAGGACTCATTATTGCCCTTGGAGCTGCATCTAATCTTGCTTCTACGCTGCTCAAGGTGAAGAAGTATTGATCCCTGGATGCGTTGTGTGTTGAATGAACGGTAATGAAAGCAGCTGTGAGGATAGAGACTGTTTATTATAGAGAAGCTTTGCAGTTCCAACTGTCTCCCATGACAGGCCTTATCTAATACACACATGCTGTATTACAATGAGAAACATTTGTGTTACTTTTTTCCTTTCTCATCACGATCCTCGGACGTTAACCTTCATGTGATTTAAAAAGTAGAAAAATGCAGCAAACAATTATCAAGTGTTTAATTGATGTGCTTAACTCCGTGATTTAGCATACACTGGCCTCAGGAGAATTCCAGTTGTTTGATTAATCCACCTAATTGTCGTGCTGTAAGAGCCCACAGGGTTTCGGGACAGAAGCCCCCTATAATTTATGGACAAAATCAGTGTAAATGCAAAGAAGTGGTTCATTACATATCTTAGCTGTAATCTCTGTTAAGCACAGCATCAGGGTGATTACTTAACAGTCATCAGTCAACAGGACACGTGCACACTAATGTCGTTAGTGCTAACAAGCTGAATGGTGTTGTGCATCACAATGACAGTATCAGCTAGTCAGAGGCTGCTGAATCAATGGCACCAAAAGTTGTACAAATCTGCGACATGGCTTTGTTATTTCATGTAAGTTCTTGCTATATTTGGCTTTATTTCCCATTTTAATTGTTTTTGCACTAATACGCCAAGACAAATTCCTTGGCAATAAAACCCAATTTTGATTCTGATGTAGCAGAAGGGACACTATTTTTATTTTATTTTCAACGCAGACACAAATAAGAAATAATTCTAGAATTACAGTTCTGAAAGACAGCAGATTTAAAAAAAAAAAAAAACACAACTTACACATCAACAAGATAAATTGCGCCGTTTATACCACAACACCTCAAGGTCCTCATAGGAGCTTTAAATTTAGTCTCACTGGAGTGAAACTGAGGACAATGCATGGTAAGCTGTAGTGACAAGCACTAATAATTACCATGGCAGCTTTTTTAAAAGCATAGGAAGTGATGCAACCATGCATATCTGCCATGTGCTCCAAATATGGTCACTTCTGGTTTCAAAAAGCCAAAATTGCAGCGACCATTGATGCCCAAATCCAGGCTTCTAAAAGAGAGTTCACAAACAAAGAAGTGAGGTCACGATTATTCCAACCACTTATTACATCCAGTCTATGCTTATAGGTCGGACGTGATGCCTCATCATATTTAAAGAATTTGGCTCACATAATATGAAGCAATATCAATAAATGATTCCTGCTCTTGTAATCAGAAATCCGGTCAGAATTCTGCGTAAAGGAAATTACTTCATCTATTCTTAATAGAGCGGTGAATTTGTTGCTCCCTGGGAAAAATGATCGACTGCCAACAAATGATGCTGGCTGCCCATGACCTTGAAACACCTACTTTGACTCCGGGTTGTTTCATAATCAAGGTTGTCATTTATCTTTGTCATTACCCTCATGGCAATTTGTAACTGCTGAGCTCAGCAGTGTTAAAATGTACATCTGGAAATCCTAAACAGAGCTGTGCACAACTGAAAGATAAATATCTCTTTCACTCGTTCTTAAGTTTAAAAGATGCTCATAAGACATACCAGCTCATAAAAGGTTTATATTTCCCTTAGTAGAGAAATCTGTCCCATAATGCAATGTGATGCATTTATGGCAGAAGATAAAGAGCAATACAAGACCAGTATAGAAAATTAAAATTCATGGTAGGAGACAACTCAGGCCTCGTAACACAGTTTGACACCAAAAATAAAGTACAGTGTGAGATGGCTATAACTGCTTGGTACCACACACCACATGTTGCCCTTGGCATAATATGAGGATCTCACAAATTACCACTCTAAATGAGAAATGCCACTTGGTATTTCCGTGTGAGTGTGTGTATGAGAGTGTGCGTGTGTGTGTGTGTGTGTACTGTGTTGTTTAATGTCGCCACCTGGGCTGTTAGAGCCACGCAGAGAACAGTTTGTATATCTGACATTTTAATATTTTGCTCTCCAAATCTCCTACAAAGACATAAATCACTGCTATGAAAATTAGAGGCATCACCGCTTGACACACTCTGGAAACATTTAACATGTTGTGACTACTCTTTGCGCAGGAAATCTTCCCCATGACTAAAAAGAAGCAAAACGTATGTACACAAGCTGGTGGATCCTCTCAGCCTAGAGATGCACATATTTGACAAAGGACTTTAAAGTTAACAGCTGCTGATTAATCACGATGGGAGCAAATTACTGGCTGCCTCTCAACCGGGTATGAAGCTGGATGCCCAGTGCACTAAAAACCTCCTTTGCATATACTTGACAGCTGCATAGACTAAGTGCCACTTCTGCCTATTTAGCTGCATCTATCTGTTCCTTCTACAGTCAGCCAAAAATAGATCCTAAACACGTTGTATATCAAAAGTCTATTACACATTGGAATTCAATTAATTGGGATAATGATACACAGTAAACTTAGACTCTGTAGACTTTATATGTTTTAATTATCAATGAACTGGCACAGTTGAATCATTTAACCGATTTATAAACTTTTTTTTTTTTTTTTTTTAACGATAATCCTTCCCAGTGACTGAGATGTGGAACTTCTGAGGAAACTTTATGTTAAAGTTAAATACATAAAATAAAGAAAAAAACCTTTGGAGATAATCCATTGGCATCAACACAGTTGGCTGAAAAATGAGACCCAGTTTAAACTCATAATGTTGGAAATGTATTTGTTTAACTGATATACAAAAGTGTTTTAAAACTCCTCTCAGGAACTTTTGGTTTCTCTGTGAATACATCTAATTATATGCGGCACAAAGACTCACAACACTATGGCTCCCAAAGATATACTCATGGGATTTAAGGATTTTTTTTTTTTTTTTTTAACGACTCTGGACCTAATTAAGTAATTTGCATATGTTTGCTGACTTTTTCAATACCTCCAATTGCACACAGCATGGATATACGAACAACAAAATACATTATGGTGTCATAATCTGAAGCTTTGTCCACCATGGATTTCCACAGCTTCCTTTTTACATCATGTCTACAGAGACTTGAAAACCTGTACTCTTTCATTTGACAGGAAAAATCTCAAACTATGAGAGCAAAAATCTCAGTGAGATATTAGGGGTAGACCGTCCTGACATTTTCTCTGAATTTTCAGGAGTGTACGTGGAAGAACAGCTAATAATGCTTAGTTATCAACATGTTGGTCACCATGTGTTTCAAACGTTGTTACAACAGCTGACATGAAAGTACTCATGAGTCAGACTAAATTTGAGTTCTCCTGTCAGTTGAACATTATGTAATTTAGCTGGACATTCATTGTTGCACTGTGAACTGTGAAAGAGATTTGTTATCCTTGTTTCTTTTAAATCTGAAATCCCAAACCTCACATACCTTTCATGTCTTTTTTTTTTTTACTGCCCTTGGTCTGCTTTTGACATTGAGTAACTGATTCCCCATCGTGGGTTTCCTGTACTGTCAACTCCAATGCAGCATTTTTTGTGCCTTTTAATACTTTGAGCTCAATGATCCGTGATGTTGAGTTCCAACAACTCTCCACAGACCCTCATATAAAACATGACTGTTTCCATTATATGAACAACCGGTCAAATGTTGTCTACCTAATCAGCCAAAAATGATGGAGGGCTAGACTGCCACTTTTGAAGAAAGCGGATAAAGTCGTAACTTAATCCGAGGTGGTATTGTTTCCCCCTTGTGGTAAGAAATGGCTTAATGCAGCTTTAAAATCTCTTTATGCAGTGTGATGGATATGGATTGTTTGTTTCTGCTTTTGTTAAAGTTTATCCAGAAAGAATCATTAAAAACATTGTTTTCACTTAATTTCTGATTTAACTTTGGTAATCACGTCCCATGATGATGGCGGTTGCAACGTCATCATCATGATTGTTATGAGCATCAAGTTTTAACATGTTTAAACATGTGAAAACTTGATGCGATAGGATGAGGAGGCCGGTGGCCGACACTACTGATCTGACATTAATGCGTTGATATTGTAAAACTAAATCTGATGAGTACATTAGGTCTTTTAGGGTCCCAGACATTTTTGTGGGACAGGCCTGATGATAAGCGCACGCAAAACCAAATATTATCTCTATGTTTTGCTTTAGAAACACCGTACAAATCAATGTGTCAGCCACTGCAGAAGAAATGCCGGCCTGTCCTTGGAGCACCTGTCCTATAGCTGTCAAATGGAACTGGATGTGTGTGCGTGTGTTTGCCGTCCAGAATGTGGGAGTAAATCTTGATCCACAGCAGCTGCCCCTCAAGCACAATGACAAGCACGCTCATTTAAACACTCTTTGTGCAACGCAGAGTAGAATCAAATCTGTTCTATTTTCAGACGCAGCCAAAGCCGATTTGTTTTGTTTTTTTCATCCAAACAATACTTTCTCCTAATCACATTAACACAGTTGATGTGGAAAGTTTAATAGACGCACGAAATGAACAATTTTATCAGCAATCCTGCATGAATCATTATTTTCTCTTCACATTTAAATGTTGGGTGTACTGAAATGACATTAGCGAGGCAGCTTGTAATCATATTTCCTTTATTAATGGAGTTTTCTGTGTGAACGTCCATTTCCTTATCTCAGTGGCATTTCATTATATTTCAGGGTGTTTATGTGAGAGAAATAATCATAGGTATGAAGGCCAACATTAACTGCTTTTCTTGAAAGCAGAGTAATGCCACGCACTTGGTGACACGCTCACCTCTGACTGGACAAAATGTAAAGTAAGGATCCAAAAATTGAGGAGACAAGTAGGATGAAGTCTTTCAGGTTAAACGTCCCTTTCAACCAGAGAGAATATGCTTTACAAAGGAGGCATAGTTGATGCACCCATTGGCGTCCTCCTGTCCGGCCATCAGTCTGTCCACCTCGTCTTCTGTCATTCTTTCTCCCAGTGTCGCAAGGACATGACGCAGCTCAGCTCCCATGATGGTGCCATTTCCTTCTTTGTCAAAAACCCTGAGCCCCTCCACAAAATCCTCAAAGTTGCCTTGGTCTTTTGCACGAGAAATGTGTTGCAGCATTGGCAAGAAGGTCTCAAAGTCCACCAGTTTTGAACTCATGTCTTCTGGACGTGGTTTACCGAGCACTTTGAGGACATCTGCGTTGGTGGGGTTCTGGCCCAGAGCGCGCATCACATCTCCACACTGACCGAATGTGATCTTCATCTCCCCAGTCGGCGTACGATCGAACAGGGTGAAGGCCTCCTTGAACTCCTCGATCTGGTCAGCGGAGTACTCGAGGGTGATGCTTTTGGGGTCAAAGGCAGGTTCTTTGGGTGGCTCAGGCAGCGGCTCTGGGGCTGGAATCGGTTTTGCGGCTGGAGCTGCATCTTTCTTAGGCTCTGGCTTTTTAGGCTCAGGCTTCTTTGGCTCAATCTTCTTTGGTGCCATGCTGTTAAGGGACGCAGAGGTGAGCTGTGGACTTGCTGAGAAACAAGTTGGAGTCTGAAGGGATTGGAAATGATTCTGGAGCACAGAGGGTCACCTCCTCTTCTAAAGCTTTTATATGTGCCTTCTCTGGGGAGCAACACAGCAATTTCCAACAGCACACTATAAAAGGAAGAAACCCGAAATAGATGCCCATAGCAAGTGATGTCAACATTAAGTATTGTTCTCAGCTGCTGTCTTCTTGCCGACAGGGCTATTTGCTGTCATTAGCTAGGGTCCAGTTGCATTAAGCTGAAAATGCTCTGTCTCTCTGATGGACAAAGGGATCAGAGCAGTCAATGTATTAGCCCATGAGGTAGACGGACCAAAATAGCTCTGCTGGGCAATGGCTGAGGGTCTGGGAAACAATGCTTTCTGAAAAGCAAACTCTTAAATTTATAAATACAAAGGTCTGACGATGAATTGCGATACTTTGGGACTTGTCATCATGTATTATTTTTGAGCACACATTCTCCTTTGAGAGAAGAATATGGTGGGGCTTCAGGGAAATTCATCCATCTGCCCTAGAATTTATGCTATGGCTTTATAGGTTTTAAGAGACAGAAGGTCCCGCTTACCCTTTCTTCCAATGAAAGATGTGTTTGGATAGTATCATTGCTCAGTGATACATTGGGGGATTTGGCCGATTTCTCATTACCCAGATAAATGATGGCTTGCCTTTTCCTCCTGTCACTGAGCAGCTTAGAATCTTCCTCCATATTTGGGAACCCGGCAAGTTCTTACGAATCCTAAAGAGACTCTTAATTATTGCTTTATTAAAGGCTGATGGTGTACTGGAAAGGTCAACCATTTAAGCGCAAAAATGTTCCAGACACAGTCAGTGCCAGTATCAATAGGAAGATAATGTGCTTAAGGTGCCTGATTGGAGCAATCAATGCATCTTTTCTTTTACGGTGAAGTACATATAGCACCATTACAAGGTGAAAGCAGGCAAGCCAATTCCATAGTGTCTAGTTTATAAATCTGTAATGTGCCTCTTTGCTTTTTGAGATGGATGCTCTATAATACTTTTTTTTTTACCTTCTTTTCATTCATAGGTGGTGTTTCTGTATAACGTGCTGTGTTTTCCAACCATTTTCATCATAGCAACTACAGTTTCATGCATGCATCCTGGTTTATCAACACAGGTAGACAGCTAAAGCCCATCAGAGGATAATCACATTTACCCTTTTCTATCTTCATGCCAGTCCCTCTTTATCCGTCAATCTTGAAGGTTGAAGTCCTTGGACAGTGTGGGGTGAAGTGTGTGGATGTATGTGTGTGTGTGTTTTTCAGTTGCCCTTAGTCTAAGATCATTATCTCCCTTCTCTTTGCTTTTGAGGTCACATGGCGAGTAAAACTGACAGCTAATTTGTCGTCTCTTGGTGTGTACTTGCATGAGGGTATGTGAGCACTTTGTGTCAAGACAGAAACAAAAGAGTTAGACCTGCAGGAGAGGCCCGATGGTATATCTCGAACTGAAACCCTATATCTGTAAGATTTCAGGTATTTCCCTCCTGGCTGACACTGCCTCCTCCCTCCTCCCCCTGAAAATAAAAAGCAATAATAAATTGTAAATGGACTCGAGCTTGTATCACGGGTTTTCAGCCTCTGACTACTCAAACTGCTTTTACTCCACATGCCACATGTACTCATTCACACACTGATGGCAGAGGTTGCTGTAGTGACCATCAGTATTAACTACTTCCATTCGTACACCACGGACGAAGCAGTGGGAGCAACTTGGGGTTAGTGTAAATGTCTTGCCCAAGGACACATTGGACATGTTGCTCCAGTGAAGAGACAACCAATTCTACCAGATGAGCCACAGCTGTCCCAACTGTGATAAAATGCTTCAATCTTTGACCCCATTTACTATCCTTTTTTTCTGGGATGGATATGTAACCGATAACAATAATAATAATAATAATTAACAAGAAGTTTAAAATCATCCCGTACATATCAATCATACCTGCCTTTAGGATTGTCCATTGTGCTGGGATCAATCAAATCCTCTCAGAGTCACATTCCTGTGTTGAAATAAGCAGGGATAACACACTGAAGGGACTGAAAACAACCAAAATCTATTGAGCATTGTCGAGATGTCACTGGGTTGTGATGCTGGCTGGATGGGTTGATGGATTGCGGAGGGACAGACTTGTTATCGTTCCTTTCTTCCAGCAAACTCCCCACAAACAACAAGTCCTCAATCAGTACACAGCTATTGCAATGATTGAACCAGTAAATTACAGTTTTCAGCATCTGACCTTGAACAATTGGTCATGTCATTGGTCCCTGAGAACTTGAAAGAGTCTGTACATGATGAACAGAGCTGTTTTACCTCACATCTTCAAAAAAAAAGAAAAAAGAAAGAAACACCACTAACTGTATCATCTTGCTGCGATCACGATTTTCTGATTTGGGATGTTTAGATGACATTTCACAGTTTGCAATTTGCACATTCAAATCTTCAGCTTGAGTGACATGCAGCAAATAGGAAAAACAATCAATATGATTTTTAAAACGATGGTCTGCATGGTAAAGTGAAATTCTGATGCCAGTCAAATCCGTTATTTGTGGCTCAGTTAATTCCATAACTGACATCATCGACAGTGCATGACAATGCTATGATATTAAAATGCAAGTGTCCGTAAAGGCATGAACAAAACGTCATTCTTTCAAAAATATTATTGATGATAAAAACTGATTTGACGGTAACTCACGGGTATGTCAAGGAGTTGAAAACAGAATTGTGCTTTACTCACAGTACTCAGCCTGTATACAGGTGTATTTGTGTCTGAAGGATACAGCCTATATTCATAGGCACATTATCATACTACACACAAAGTTTGGTGAGGCCAATGCAAAGTACAAAAAAATGCAGTTCCTCAAGTGTCCACTTGAGGCTGGCTGCAGAAGCAAAATTATCCCCATTAGGTCCCATGTTTATCGTCATAATCCTTCGCCATCATCCAGTGCAGTGTGTAATATTACAGGCATTTGTATTGGTCTTTTAGTAACAACACATTATGAAGGATTAGAGTTGGGAATTGTTTTTATCCTAGTTCATACAGTAGGACCTTTTTAGCTTCTTTAGCCCCTTGTTTTGGTTTTACAGCCTGCAAATTCTACTTTTATCAGCCACATTTACAGCTGGTAAACCAAAATATGAGGCTTTTATGTAGTGGCTGTGTTTGTCAGTTTGTGGTTGAGTTTTTCTGGCCACAACTGGTCAACAAAATAAAGGATAAAGAGGATATAACTCCAATCCTCTTTCTTCTGTGAAACAATATTGTCCACAAAAGCGACTCTGAGATATTTTAAGCACAAAATAATGACACACTATATCCACTAAATCCCATCATAAAGTCAGTCATTCCCGTCAAACTCTGCTTGGTGAGTGTCTGCTTGCATGCCTATGTTTTTATGGGGGGGTCTTCGAAGTGCTTGTTTATATCTGTGTGACCAGGCGAAGAGAGGGTGGTCAAAGACAGCAAGCCCTTAATCCCTCAGATAACACTGGGAATGAGGGCAGGCAGACCACTGGTCTGGTCGGGGCTAATAAAAGCGAGGGTTTGAAACAACGGTTGCATTCCTCCTGTGGCCCCTGTGATGGGGATGTGACTCAGACTTTAAAGAATCAGTGTTTTGTTAAGTGGCTAAAAAGAGGAGCAGCCTTGAGCCCTTTTCTTTCCTCTGGAGCCCTGTTGACTGTGATTCATGTGGAATCATTTCACTAACCTCATATAATGAAAAGAATACTCTGAACACAAACATGTCTCCTGTGTGGAGCCAAGAACATATTAAATTCAGTTTAAGTCAGCCATAAAGAATTAAGAACAGTTTGAAGCTCTAGATGTGGAGGCAGCTACTGTCTTTCAGTGGAGTTATGCTAAGTAGGCTCTTAATATATGGGTTCAGTACGTTCAGAATGGTCATAAACATTGAGCATGTTGCCCATCAACATTCAATTATGTGTTGACAGTGAGGTATTTATTGCATAAACATTAGCGCTTTCCTCCCCTTCAGCTGCCGCTCCAAAGAACCGGAGCATCCTCTTTCTTTCTTTCTTTTCTTTTTTTTTTTCAAAGCAACTTTCACACTTCCAAAGAGATCTAGCACTCATTTGAACGCGCTCATCTGGATTCATTCGTCTATTTTATGGTGACCTACACAGACTGAAGTAAACACCAAACTTTTCTCCTGCATCCAGTCATAATATAGCATTGGTATAACGGAATGACTGTTGCAGCAACCAGCTTGCAGACATCTGTGTAAACAATTTAATTAAGACCATGTTTGATGAATTATAGCTGGTGAAGGCACTGCCTGTTCTAATACTTCAGTTTCTTAATTACACCAGACATCCATGTGTTCACTCGCTTCTGCCTGCCCTGTGCTCTTTCCTCCCCCGCTCTCAATGATAGAAATTGAAAAAGTACAAAAGGGAAAGTGCATTTCACACTCTACTGAAGCAAAGCAAGCAATTTGAAATTAATCAAAACAAAATAAGTTTACAACATGATAAAGAGGTGCTGTATATGAAATGAGGGGGAGTCAATTTGTGATACTCGGCCCTATGCTTGAAATTACAACATTTAAAAAATGGTCGTTTCCTTCAGAGTCGCAATTGGACTAAGGTGAGAAATTGAAACATTTACATTACAAGAAGACTCAGGGAATAAAAGTCTAAGTTATCCGTTGGAGTAAATGGAATTTCCAAAAGCTCTTTGCACACATTAATACCAGATAGAACGTGACACAGGCCCCAAGCAGGCTGAGTTTTGTTATTGTCATGCAGACGGTTATATATAGAGGCAGCCTTTGTCATTAAAAAAAGAGAGAAGGGACGCCAAGCTTTAAATGTCAGCGCTACAAACAACAATAGTACTGACTTAACCCTGAGAGCCTTGAATCAGACAGTAGCACAGTGTGTGCTCGGGGTCAGGTTATCATGTGTGATTCAGATAATCAGTGGATCTTGTTTCCTTTAGGGTGATGGGGTTGGGGATGTCAGATAGGCGAGTTATATTTCAAATATCCAGCCGCATCCTGTGCAGGGGAAATCATCCTATTGAAACAGGAAAAAAAGAGAAAACAATACGCTTTATGGAATTTATGATACAGTGTGTGCCCATAAAGACAAGCGCGAATCAGACCTTTATTGTCATCTCAGCCAGGCTGTAAACATGTTTATTTGACTTTTTTTGAATGAGGTTTGTTTGGTACTGTCGATGCCTCTGCAGCCAGCCTCAAGTGGACACTTGATGAACTGCAGGATTTTGGCTTTCACTTGGTTCCAGTGTATGCGTTAAATTTAGAAAGTGCCACCTCTCTTTCTCTCACGGCAACTTTGGATAAAGTATGACTAAAGATCTGCTGTTTTTTTTTAAAAGCTTTAGTTTGTTTACCATTAATCATTAAAAACAGAGATTGATTAATTTCACGTGCTATCGAGAAAATGTTGGAAGTCTTGAAAAGTTTGACAACCTTAATTGTTGATAAGATCCAGCATTTTTTTTTTCGTAGGACCCCAAAAAAAGAAGAAAAAAAAAACGTGACGTAAATAATTACAAAGTTCCCAAAGATTTAAAGCTTAATTGATCGTGCAATATTTCACAATTACCCAATTTTCTTCTTCAACTTTTGTTTCCTGTCAACACTCCCCAGGGTACCCATGCCTGATTGAAACAATAGCTGGGACATCACAGTGCACATCCTCCCT
Source organism: Symphodus melops (assembly GCF_947650265.1). Taxonomy (NCBI): domain Eukaryota; kingdom Metazoa; phylum Chordata; class Actinopteri; order Labriformes; family Labridae; genus Symphodus; species Symphodus melops. The sequence continues at coordinate 3,717,434 of NC_136706.1, read as the reverse complement.
TAGTAGGAATGAGCACTAGGACTCCTTCTCACAAGCTTGGCTAGGAATTCTGACGGGGAGATTAGGGAAGTTTCCAAGCTATTCACCCCTCCCCTCCCTCCCCCCCTTGTCTATTCTCTCCAGAGTACTTGGCTTGGTGGCAGAAATCCTCTCCTGTTCAGCTGGACCGGTCTATTTCCGATGGGCCTCTGATGCCGTGTTTGGAGCGTGTCTCTGAATGGCTTGTACCTGTTTATCCCAGCAGCACACAGGCTTATGGGATGTTTTCCTCGAAGCTTACCAGGTGCTTTTCTCAGCTGGAAAAAAAAAAGCGGTATGTTTAATTCAGGCCCCTTAATCCTGGCAAAAGGGGGCCAAACATGTATTTCACAGTACTTTAGTTATCTAGCTCAAAAACATGGAACTCTAAACTTCAGCTTTTTAGCATCTTTTCTCATTTCTTTCTGTTTACTTGTCAGCTCTTAGTTGAATGTCTGCACTCTCCAGTAAAGTCACAAAACTGAGAAACCATCACCGATCTGCACACGTGATGCAAGAAAGACAGTCAAATTGGGAAGTAATACATTTGCTACAGCTAGCAATCTCCATAATTTTGATGCAACATGTACAAAAAGCAGCTCAAAAAAAGCACTTGCCACAGAGAGTTTGACAGCTGTTGAAATATTGACATGATTCATTACAGTTGCTATGGCTACTGAGGCAATTTTTTTTTTCTTCTGAATGGATGTCGAGGTGTCTTAGACCCAGTGTGTCATTCATTTAACACATTATGTTGTGACCGTTTTTATTGTTTGTTTGTTTCATTAGGTTTTCTACTAAAGGCGCTTGTTTGATAATGAAATGTGTCAATGGCCGGTGTGAATGAAGCATTGGTTACTACAAGATTAAAAAAAAGGAAAAAAAAGTGACTTCTCAGGTGAGCACACTTTCCATCAGCTCTCTCAGCTCAATAACATGGAAAGTCAAAGCCCTCGCTCTCCATTGACAGCTACTGTTGAACGTGCTGATCCTTCTCGAAGCACTGCGTCTGGCCAGGCATACAGTGATGAGAGGGGGTCAGTTGCCGGGCAACAGAAGAAACAATCATGAACATAAGCTGCTCTTTGACAAATCTGGGGCTTCTTCCAACAAGGCCAGTGACTGTGTTCAGCTGTAGATGTGACCACAGAGCAGGATGGAGGATAGCCATGCTGTCAAGGCTGCAAAGGAATATTTGCCACACCATGACTGAATTCATTGAGGAGATAAGTGGTGTGTAAAGCTGAAGCTGAATGGTTATGCCGGTCATTTAGCAGTTACAGCTTTCCTGCAGTAAAAGAAGGAACACTATACATTTACAATTGCCAGGAGGCTGGCAGGAAAAATTGAAGTCAGAGTGAACTATTTGGCTGTTTGAAATGTAGACATGCAGCTCAAGCAGAAAATGTCAGCAAGTTTTCTCAAGTCTTTTCATTGTGTCAAAGCACAACTTTTTTATTTATGTATTCATTTATTTATTTTTATTTTTTTTGGGGGGGGGGGGTTATGCACAAACATGTGTGTATCTGATCATGTTAAATGAATATGTCAATTTTCTTTCTTTATTTTCTCTCTAACTGCTTCCATTTTCCAAACAGGATGCAAGCGGCATGATTTGTGTCACAGAATGTTAGTTCAGAAATAATTTACCAAACTACAGTAAACACAAGAAAGGGATTAGTTCACTTCACTGATGAGAATATGATAATATTTCATTCATGATTCAGTATTCAATTTTCAAGCCTGCTCCTCGTTGAAGGATTTAAACGGCATTACCAGCGATAAATTTAACTAGAACTAATCAGTCCTGCTGCCCTTTACCGAGCAGGAGATGGACACTATAAATGTCACCAAGATAAAACACTTTAATTATCTAGGACTTAAAATGAATTGCCTAATTTGTGCCGAAGAATTGGAAGCGTTTCATTGGCAGTCCTGCATTTTGAGTGAATATTTACTCATCCTCACTTTAATTTATTTGGGAGAGATTAAGAAAACTGCATGACCATGGCATGTATATCTCTGAGAGTCATTCGAGCTCTGGCTCATTTAAAAGCTGCCTTTTGTTTTGTTACAGCCACAATGCTGTGTGGCACACTCTCACAAAAGGCATGAACAGAATTATGTTTTCTAAAAAGCAACCGAGCTTCGCAAGTGTTTGAAAAAAGAAAAACACGTGAATGCATTCTGATGCACTTAAGTTCGAGTAGGATCACAAACCAAGGACTGACATCTCAAAAGAATTTCTCACAGAGATGTAGAGATGCATGTTTCTCTTGATCGTGAAAATGAAAAAGTATGGAAGTAAAAGGCCCATCTGATATACACATTTAACAAAACAGCTATTCTTGCTCTGATATAACGTCGGAGCTCCCAAAGCCAAAAGGAGTGTTGCACTTGAAGATAACTTTTTGGGATGAATCTATCAAAGTCTTGCAGTCAGTGTTGAAATATTCATTATGTTGTCTGCCTGCTTGATAGAGCTGAAGATGAAAAGGTTATCTTGACCGCTCTACTCCACACGCTAAAGCAAGGGAGCCTCTGGACACACTTACAAAAGGATTTGCTAGAAAGTGACTTACACTTTATTTATTGATGATCACACACTGCAATAATTTACTGTCAGCCTATAGATGGTGTTACTTTGAAAGTGCTTGCCTCATTTATCGCTGTCAGTTTCAGAGTGACAATCCCCCAAGAGCAAAGGTCCTTGAAAGACAAACATTGTATAAGTGTCAAAAAATTGCTTGCAAACTTTACAACACTGTCTTTGGTTATCAGCAGGGGAATATGATGGTAATAGTGTATTCATCTTTGTTTCAGGTGTTGGTGCATATCTTCTTAATGCATGGAATCTTTATGGAATTTATTAGACTGACATTTCCTTTCAAAACCTGTTTTGGGATGAGTTAAAGCTACCATGAGAACATTTCAGTTTGAGTTGATTCTGGCGCCCTCTTTGGGCAAAGCACTACCTCCTATATCATGGCCAATTGTAAGTCATGTTTCACTTCAAAAAAAAAAAGAAGAAAAAAAAGGAGACATCCTGTCTCCTTTTAATCTTCAAATGTATCACTCTTCAGGATTCTTTTTCAAAAAGGCTCTTTGGGTAGGATGCTGTGAATCACTTCAGAAGACACCTTCCATGCAGCAGCAACCATAGCTATTAATAATACCACTATAGACATTTAAAATTGTGCTAGTAATGGTCTTTTGGGCTTCAGTGGATCATACAGATGCATCAGTCTTCATTTCGGTCTGTTTCATAACCAGTTCAAAAACTCCTCACAGATACTGTACATTCACATTAATTTAAATATATATCACATATATCCTCATGATGCTCATTTGGTATAACAATAGATATTTAACATTGCAGTACATCTTTTTAACGCACTATTAGCATGAGAACAAAAACAAGTAGGAAAGAGTTAAATGAAAGAGCAAACCAGAGAAACAAATGTGCATGCCACTGACGGTGCATTTATATTTTGGCATGTTCTCATGCTACATCAATCACTTGTGTGAATTTTATGCACTTAACGGTACGAACGAGTAACAGCTGGGGCCACTGCACCGAAATATAATGAGTTCATAAATAGAGACAGAGATAATGATGAGAAACACAGAGGCCTGCTGGGATATTTCACATCTCCAAGGTAGCCCAGCTGGATACTCGCCAACGTTTGCCATGGGTGTGTGTTAGAGCAAGTATTAGAGACAATATGATAAGAAACATTATGTCCTCAAATCATGTGGTTAACAATGACTTTGTGAACTGGAGTCGGCGCAACTCTTGCAAAGGTTAGAATGCTCTTTGGCGCCCACTTCTTCAAACAGATCGAGCAGTTTTGGCTCAGTTTGTTGGCTTTTGTCAAACCGCTTCACACTCTGACATGAGCTCCTGTTGGAAGCATTTTAAAATAAGCAGCTGGTGAGGGCAAGTTTTGTGCAAGGAGACGGTGAAGTGATAAAGAAAGCCTGAGAAAAAGTACCTAATGAATCGGGAATAAATGAACTATGAGGGAGTCAAAAGCAAATAAGAAATAACGATTGATCAATTCTACTGAATATAGTCAAATGTGATACACACACAAAGCTAATGCAATGAGTGATAGACTTGCCTGTTTAAAAAAGCAGCTTGACTCTTTTTGGTCTAAAACAGGAACAGTCTGGGTGTTCAGTATACCCAGGCCTCCGCTGACACCTGCCAACCGGCTTGGCATGCACCCGACCCTCATGCCACTCCCTGTCGTTGTTGGGGCAGCTACAGGGTGGCGGCCCCATGTCGCTGTCTGGGACTGAATCCACCCAGACCCCACCAGCCGCTTGGCTTCGAGCCCCCCCCCCCCCCACTTACTTTTTTACAATTAACATTATTTTTTTGCATAGCATTTGCACAAAAAGGAACCTTAAACATAAGGTCTACAAAATATAGTCACTGAATTTCCAGGTTCAAAGCGTCTCCCTTTTTATCCACTTTCTATCCAGCCATAATACGATGTACTTTGAAACATACCTTACATCAAACAGACATTACTGTCTCCTCCAGAGTTTTTCCTTTCAGCAATATATAAAGCCCCAAATACATGTGATAAAAGTGCCATGATTTCCCCCTCTCCCTGAGAGGCATTTAAATGCTCTTGAGGATACCTGATGGGCCGGTCATGCATCGCCGTGGGGGAAATCTTGTGTGTTGGAACCTGGCTTTAGCCTCCGGGTGTCAAATTTGAAGCAATAACCATTAAGATTGACAGGGAGGACAGCTGGGAAGTAGAGGCTGTGCTCAATCTTGGTCTCACACTGACAGGAAGGCAGCGCGTAATTTAATAAATTCTTCAGAGAAAATCAGAGAAAATGTGAACAGGTGTGTCTCTGCAGGAGATCCGGCTCAGTCTTTGACAAAGCCTGGAAGCCACACCTTCTACGTGACATAATTCAGTTTGTTTAATATGAAGTGAAGAGACTCCACAGGATTGGGTTTTGGAAGCTGCAGCTCACTTTATGATCCCAGGAGATAAAAACTTTAGTATCTCCAGAGAAAAACCATCAAACCAGTGGGCTTGGCTCTTCTTGCACCTTCAACAGCCCTGGTAATTTTACGACTCTGCTGCAGACTCCCACAGTAGCAGTCAGCGGCATTAACAGAATATGGCCATGCTGTGCCCTGCTGCAAAGCACACAAACGCCTCCCCGCCCTTCGCCACGCGCAGTTTTATGGATGTATAACAGCGCACACACCTGCAAAAAAAAAAAAGACAGTTCTGTAGGCTTTGTGGGCCACATGGTTAGTGCTGTGAAATACCTGCACAGCTCAGCAGCAGCGACAGCATTGAGAGCACTCTGGAATTTATTTCAACAAATCAGCAGCAGGGCCAAGCACCTACAGTAAATATGTTTTAATAGCATGCCCAGAAGAAATTGTTCGGCAAGACATCTGTGACAGCAGCCTATAATATCAAGCTCCAGTTCAAACAGATTTGTCACATTACATACTGTCGAGAAGGACATGAATTGGAGTTTGCAGAGATTTTCAAAAGCAATAACAGACTCTAAAGTTCAGCCTGCTTTTGAAGGAGCAGACATAACAGCCTTACACACCAATATAAATTCTTTAAAAGGCTGCTGTCTGGGACATGCATGATTTACAAACAGCTCAGGTCAGTTTGTGCATGACGCAAGCATCGTTTGTATTGTTGTTCTTGCAGACAACAATTTCAAAATGTTAAAGTTGGTGCGGTTGGAAGTGTTTGCACAAAAGCAAATACAATTGGACAGAAGAAGCTGTTTTCAGGTGGTTTTATACTCATCAATGTGTGATCCTTTACAGATAAAGAAAATGAACTCTTGGTTTTGAAACTCGGATCAGCTGCATCTGTAAAACTGAAGCTGAACTACACTTGACATTGCAATCTGCATGCACCTTGTTTTTAAGCAATGTTCTCAATCACTACATCAAGAGACATTATTGTGTACGGGCTGCTGGTAAGCACACACCCACGTTCTCTGCACATTGACAATTTGCCCCCAATCGCTGCATATTGCAACTTACATGGGCGCTAATATTCAATCGTATGAGATCGCGTGCAGTGGGTGCACTTGTGAAGATGATGAGGCATATCAGTGATGAAGCTTTAAAGAGGTTATAGAACAGACTTCTGGCTACTAACACAAACTCCTCTCTCAGTATTCAAATCTGGCATATTGATTGCACAGGTAAAAAGGACACAGCCCACTTACATTAATGCTCCAGGAACTACACAGTGCCAGACCCCCAGAGCCTGTTCGAAGGCCACGTCTGGCCCATGTACTTGAAACACAAGAACTAGAACAAAGCTAAACAAAACAATCCATTTTCAAAAGTTGTGGAAGTTACTTTTGTTTCTGTTCTCTGCAGAGTACATCAACTGACTCAAGCAAGCAGCAACAAGGAGATAATAAAAAAGTCACTCTGACCAGATAAACTCGCCGTAATTCTTCATTTCAACATCCCAAAGGCAGTTTCCAATCAAAACCTTAATCATCGAAGCATTTTTAAGGACTCTTGCTGTGATGTTTTTTTTGGCGGAGAAGGTCAGCCGGTCCCCCCAGGCACTAAGAAGTGCCCCTCTGTCGTTTCTAGCTTAGTAGAGGAATAGCAGAGTGATAAAGGATGGTTCCTCATGCATGATATTTTTCAAAGGTGATACTTCCCATGCCATAAAAAGACAGAGAGACGCATCTGTGACTGACAACCTGCAACAGCATCAAATCACCAGTGTGGAATAATAAATAGTCTCTGTTCCTGAGACCTGCACTTTTCATCTCACGACAAGAACATGATGCAAAGACGGTGGAAATCGAGTTTTGCACGTTTTCCAACACCGTTGAAAATCTTTAACTGTGCGTTTAATGATTGTTGCTTAATGTATTTTCAAGCTAAACATGACTCAGGGTGAAAGATGTGTTTTTGTTTCTCCACTTTCTCTGCTGGTAACTTCTGGTAATGTGATCCACTCATTCATCACAATGTTTTCTAGAAGTGTGTAGGAAAATGATGGGGATGAAAGTAAGCACCTGCAAGATAGAGTCAGATGACTAATTCTTTCATTGCGCACTCAGTTATATCATTTCCACAGTACCACTCTGTCCTCTGCAGATTGGAGCATGACGTCTTTCGGAAAAAGAGAGAGAAATCATCTTCGTGCTCAGCTTTTGGCACGTTTCAGCCCAACACGTTGCCTCTGCAGCTGCACAAAGTGTCCTATTCACCATCCATCTGCAGCTTTCAGGAAGCTTCTGTTCATATTGTTGAGAAGTGTTCATTGTGAAAACAGCATTGTTTGTGAAAAAACAGACCAAAACCAAATCACTGGAAACAATTACGAGAAAAACAAAACAAAAAAACCCCACTATGGCAGACACCGTTTCACACTACTACTGGCTAAATGTAATTACTGGTCATTGGAGGGATCATTTATGACAATTTCATAATTTTGTGCTGAGAGAAGGACGACCAAGCCGGCCAACATGCTGCTTTTTTTCAGACTAATTTTTGATAATTTGAGCCAAGTAGGCGGAAATTTGTTGTTTTCTTTAATAATATCTTTAGATCAGAATTTAACTTATTGCCAAAGCACCAATGTGACGGTAACTCCAACTTCAGTAGGCATGTTCGTTCTTCAACAATTTCACTTCCTTGAACGTGTCTCTTTAGGTTGACTTTGAGGGAAACAAAGGACTAATCTAGTACATGATTTTCAACAATTACTCTCAAGGCACTCAATAACCTGAAAAGCACTGTGAAGTTAAGCAAAAGCAGAAACACAAAAATATCTGCACCTTGAGTGTCCACCTGTCCATTACGCTAAGGACGTGAAATAATTTACTATCCTGAAGCACAACCCTTTTTTTCCCCTTCTGTTTGTAGGATGTCAGTGGGAGCTGACATGAGCGTGTCAGACAGTTTGATGATGCACACGAGAGCAAGATTCAACCACTTGTAGTCACTGTTGTTGTGACGTCTTTGTGATTTCTCACTAGGCTCTCACAAGAGTGCAAACCAGACTGCTCTTCTACGGCCTAAGAAACAGGTCTTACACATTACGTGCACAAACAATCTTGTTTTCGTCACTGAATTTATCTGCAAGGAAACCAAACTATGCAAGCTGCTTCTAATCCATTTGGACATCTGCTTGATCAGGCATCTTGTCACACAGACTGAAAGCTCCTTCCTCAAATGAAATGGACATGTCAGCATGAGATAAAGGGGCCACTTCAGCTCTGTGTGCAGGCACCGTGAGCGATAGCCAGTCTCTGCTTGGGATCTGCGAACATCATGACATCTTAGTATTGATATGCTAGCTGCACATAGAGGAAAACCTAAAGCTTATTCCTGCTGTTTGCAGAAAGCCATGACACACAGCCAAGAATGAGACTGTTTGTTAATAGTCTGCATTTCCAATATGGCAGCCACAATTGTTTGGCTTCAAAAAAGCTCTTCAGCAACAAATGGGTGACATAACTGAGACTTCGTACATATTTCATACAGTTATTGGGATCTGTGGATGTTGACGACTTTGTGTCCCCAGTTTGGATAGAGGAAATGCAAAGGTTTTTAAGATTTCAGATTTTTTTACATGAAAGGTTTCAAATGGCCAAGTTTGGGCATATTGCTTAGGAGTTACCACAGTGAGAGATGGATGCTTCCGACTTCTCCCAACCAAGCTGCCCAAATTATTTTTTAAGTCACTTTATTTTTGACATGAACAGCAACAACAACAAAAAAAAAATCAAAAATGTGATCAAAAGTCAGACTTTTAAACGTTCACTCAAAACTATACAGCATGGGTGCAAAATGTAGTCAGTGAGTGTCGAGTGTTTGTGTGCGTGTGTCTTCAACCCGATTGATCCTCTGACTCATCCCTGTCTGTGGCGGTTTGTGTTAATGATTCAGGCTGAGAGAATTGAGTTCACATGAATAGATGCAGAAGTTGTATATTTCTACTGAGAAGAAATCTCACTGATAAGTGCAACTATTTAGAATGTGACACTTTTGTTTTAAAAACCTTTTACAGATAGACTTTTTTGTCTTTTCGGTGAGACTTTTTTTTTTTACCCTATTTTTATTCTCAGAGCTGTGACGCTGAATGAAGTCAGACTAGACTCGAGGAAAACACCCAGTCACACAGTTAAACCCCCCCCCCCCCCTTTAGTCACAGGGCTCTGTTGTGTGTCATCTGTCTTCACAATGCCATCTTGTGGTACAATCTTATGCAAAACATAAACAGCATGAAGGCTGTTACTATATATTACAGCATTACAAAACGCATCCTCTGGTTCACCTTCTTAATAGGCAAAATTCAACTCCAGCACATTAGACACCATACAACAACAGCATTTCTCTGTTTATCACTTCATCTGAAATGATAATGACTGAAGGAAAAGCAGAAAAAAATGCTTCAAGAGCATGGACTGTAAATGTTAAAAAAAATTTTTTATCAGTGCTTAAACTTTTTTTTTTATATTTGTAATAAGCATAAAAGTTAAATGTCGAATTTTAATTTACCAATATGGGAAGTAAGTCAAAATAAGTTGCAGGATTTTTCTTGACAGTTTTAAGAAGATATTGTATTAAAAAAGTTCCAAATATGTAAAAGTCACACAACCTTATCAGAAAAGAACAAAACATGATTGTGCTGTGTTTATGTAGACACAACAGCCCATATGGTAATTTTCCTGTTCATGTTTTAATAATGTAGAGTTGCTATGAACAGATGATGATGCACATGCTTTTTGCACTCAGTCTTTCCTCTACATATGGTGCCATCATGCTGGAGCCTTTTAACATAAAAACAGCTGCCAGTACTTCAGACAGTTGGAGTACACAATAGTGTGTCTGTTGTTGTTTTTTTTTCTCCTTACATATTAAGTGAAGTTATGTTTTAATAAACAAATACTAATATAAACTGACAAGCACCAAAAGCAAAGTCAAATTAGCCCTGGAATAAATATACATTTGAAAAATTGAATTAATATGAGATGAAACCCGGCATTAAAGTTTGATGCTCTGAGGTGAAATTCTCTGACAGAGGATTTAATCCTGTCCGCTTTGTGAAGAATAACAGGGACACAAAGGATGTGTATGCTTCATGTAAAATAGATATAATTAGAGATCTAACAATACCTCACAATTACCTGTACAATTTAAAATTGACACATTTGTTTCTGTGATCTTTGTTACATCCCTTGGTACAATACAAACAGGCAGCACATTCTGAACTAAGTTATTCAAACTTAGTGCTTCTCAACTACCCACTACACACTCCTCAATGAGAAACTGCAACCCAAATGGCTGATATTTCATTTCAGATCTATGTCATAAAACGCTGCATTTTCGATCGAAGATGATTCAAATCAATCAACAGAACAAAGACAATGAACTCGACAAACATGTTTAAAAAGCAAATCAAAGATTTTTGTTGACAATTATTTCCAGGCACACGTTTGCAACCCCACTGAAAACAGCTCATTGGGGTCGCTTTTGAAAACCACCGATTTAAAGCACATCTTGGCCTTCTCCCTCACCATGGCCTCAGCCCTGTACCTTAACAATCTGTGATCTACAGCGTTTGAATCGGAGCCTACCACAGGCAGTGACAGCACACAAGGACAAAGACTGTCTACCTCAGTATTCATTTAAGTGATGTGTCCCAAAGGTTTGCGACTTCACCCTCGTGACCTTGAACTGATTGTGGTGATTGGCCTTTAGGTCCTCTCAACATTAACTGAGTATGCTGCAGTCTTTCCAATCAAGCCTAACTGCCTGCAGAAGCTCACTGTGACCTTTGTCTGATGCTTATGTAAAATTGTGTTAATAAACACAGTAAATTATGTGGTGCACTCTCAAGAATATAGATGATCATGACGCATTAAGCATGCTTTTTTTCTTTGCAAAGCAGTGCATTCTTACTTTTCTTGCTGCTTTTCTCATCTGTCTATGTCTGTCCAACAGTAGTTTGTTTTCACTCTACAGTTCAACTTTTTAACAGTGACATCCTCGTCTCCTGATTTCCTTGTTGGTCAAATCTTTATTCAGACTAACTGTCTGGTTGAAAGGTAAGAAAACAGTCAAGGTTAAACACAATTTATATAAAATGTTCTTCAGGTAAACTACGTGGTTAGTTTGTAGAGTAAAGCCACTGCCAGCCTTTGGTCCTCCCTGCAGCTTAACATCCACATGCCTGTGCTAAATTTGCATACCGATTGCTGCTCTATGTTTGCTGCGTGTTTACATCCTGGTAGTAGATCTGACAGAGAAGACCCATTTCCCCAAATCTACAGCCACAGGGCTGTAGGCTGAAATATTCACAATCACATTAACTGGCTCGTAATTCTTGTGCCAACTAGCAAGAGCGATGACATTAAAGCATTGACTGAGCACACACATCCCTATTATCTAATTGTACGACGGCAGCAGTTTGCTGAAAGTTTATGTAAAGTATGTTTAGGAATAAGAAATTAGACTTAAGTAAGAACTACAAGATTTATACTCCTGTACCAGTCTCCTCTTAACTTTTCTTTAGATGTGACCTCTTTAAAACTGTCGCACGAGTTTCATGGCGGAAAGGCAAAGCTAATTTAAAATTCTGTGCATTATTTTCCAGAGCCAGCTCCGTAGGTATCTATTATATTGGATTTGCAGTGGAATAATAAAGTACAAGGCAGAGCCCGAAGCTGAGATGAGCAGAGTGTTCTTCCCTCATCAACAAAACAGCATGCTTAACTCGATCTCTAAATGAGTCCTCTGACCCACGCCAATCAATGAATGAAATTACATGGGTAAGAAAATATGCCTGCACACTTCCACACAAAGTTTGCATCCGATAACCATCACAACCTTTCGACTAGGTCTTCTTCAGGTGAAATGGCTATCACAGTTCATTGGGTTAGAAATATGGAAGGAGACCAATGATAGGCCACCTTAATGAACATTTTCTTATTTTTTTCCAATGCTGCATAAAGCCTACCTCATAGCATACAACTGCCAAACACAAGTATCTAATAGCAGTTAACGGGTTACATGTTGGGCAAATAATAGAGCACAACCATAGACTGTAAATATTAGTATACAATGGTACAGTGTGTGCCCTTGATTACAATAACTAATCAGACATATGTCGGTTCATCCTGTAAACATGTTAATTTATGCCATGAAAACATATTTTTTGCCTGTGGTGTGTATGTACCTTTTGGGGCTCCTGGAGCCAGCCTCAAGTGGACACTCAACACACTGCAGGATTTTGCACTTCCGCGTTGGCATCATTTTTCAAGACCGGAGATGGTGCTTGGTTTATTAGAGACAAAACTTTAAAACATCTTTATTAAAAATAAAAAATGTGCTTAAGGCGGCGGTAGCGCAGTGGCAGCGCACACGTCCCCACGTATGGAGTCTAACAGTCCTCACACGGGCGGCCCGGGTTTGAGTCCAGCCTGTGGCCTCTTTCCCGCATGTCGATCCCCTCTCTCTCTCTCTCTCTCCCTGATTTCCAACCCTATCCACCTATCTCTCTAATAAAAACACAAAACACATCTTTAAGAATAAAAACATGCTTAAAGAAGAATTTGCTAGTCCAACACAACATTAGCTATTAGTATTGTAATATGTATAGCAGGCTGTATGAAGAGATAAGGATTGCAGTTTGCATTTTGTTTCCCATAGCCATCAATAGGCTATGTTAGGTTTGGAAAAAAATCAAAAAATGATGACCCAGTTTGAGGTCAATATTTCAATGGATCCTTGAGTTGGTTTCTTCATGGCAGCGAGCCTCTGGCTGATCTCAGATACTCAACGGGAACTTTCTGTTTCTGCTGTTACCCTGCAGTCTCTCTCCTGTTTTTCCTCGTATCGCGGTTTCGCGTTTGAGGAGTTCATTCATAAAGCCCATGAGCAAAGCCATGTTTTCCTCAAGCTATAACATTTTCAACTCAGTTGGACGCATGTTCGCTTCTTCTGTTTTGCTTTTGAGTTTGCAGATAATTGCATAGCCTCCAAAAAAAAGAAAGTCTCTGGTTCTCTCTGAGCATAACGCCGTACGCCCAGATTATTTTGACTTTTAAGCTTGTTGTCTTCAGGCAAAAGAGACATTGCCTTAAGTTACATCTCTTGAGGCAAACTAAGCTCCCGCTGATCCGCAAGAGAGCTACAAAGACAACTGCTCTCTCGTATACAGTAGTTTGTAATTCAACTAAACAGACTTTGATTCATAATCTTGGCAATAACCCTCTGAAAGCATATAGGCCTACTATTTTTCAGGTGTGGGTTTGTTCAAATTATACAAAGCGTGAAAAGTTTCCTGATAGCATAGTACTATATATTTAGTGGTAATTTTGTGGACAAAGTTGAAAAGATTAGGAAGGAAAAAAAGGATAAGAAGGAAACAAAGACAGAGGCAAACATTTAATAGCAAGAAAGACAGAAAAAACAGAAAAAAAAGTTGGGAAAAGAGAAAGAAAGGAAGTAGGAAGGAAAAGAAAAAGGAAATGAAATATCAGACATTACATTAATTCCATTTCCACAATACACTACCAGAACACAATATTCACTAAACCTGGATTGCCTCCATCCTCTGGTGTGCAGAAACTGATGGTCGTGATTCCAGGAACTGCTCTGTCATTTGTAATTCAGTGGTCGAGATGTTGACAGTCAGTGCCTGCAGGTAAAATACGAGCCTGCCATGCCGCTCACGTAGCTGTTCCACTTGCAGCTCCTGATTCTCTGTGGGGAGATCGTAATACTGAAATGCTTTGTGTTGATGTGTGCACAAGGCTAGACAGATTTAACTGGTGAACTGTCTTTGCTAGTGTACTGTTCAGGGACATCATTGTGAACAAATACATAACCTATGAAAATGTCCAAGCGTGACCTCAGTTACTAAGCAACCACTACAACTGAACTGATTTGATTACGTCTTTCCTTTCAGCCTGGGAGAGAGCTGACATTTTCAGCACCACTACATTTATTTTTGATTGATAAGAGACTTGTGCCGTGTTCTGTATGCTTAAATACAGTTTTTTTTTTGTTTTTTTTCAAGAAATCAATCTTAATATGAAAAGGGGAACAGGCAATAATCTTGCACTCAAAAAACACCTGTTGGTAAAAGGGGGGGGGGTTTATATTGACCCTACCAGTACGACCCATGTTCCTTCCTAAATTATTAATCACAAGTTTTTTTTCCCCCTCACTTTATTTTTTAATAGAGACAATACCTACAATACTGATTTTAGTGTTCTACCCTGATAGGCAGAATGTGTGACCTGTGAGTCCCGCTGTCTGTGATGTTTGAGCCGTAGCTAGATCGTGTTTACATGGACGGGACGGACAACTGGCTCACCTTGGCCCTCGAGCGTTCAGGACCAACATACTGTCCTGTTACGGACAGTATGTTTGCTAAATTAGTTTAAAATCAATAACCCATAATAAGTAAGAATATTGAGTTTTTTTGAGTTACTTTACCAAACACATAAGGATAAAGAACACAGGGCCCCTTTCTACAAATTGAGTTCGTCGACAGACTACATGCACCTCTGTCTCTTTCACTCTCTACTGTAAATAAACATCTACAGAGCGCCCCTACAGGCCTGGAACTTTCTGTTTTGGCTGAACTTGGAGCACGTTTCTGTATTTGCAGTTGTTTCCTGAATGTGTTTTTGACTGAAGTTTAATTTTCTGTGCTTGCAGCGCGTTTGATACTTATGCAGTTGTTTTGCCTTTTTGCAGCACGGTTGGTGGTGTCTTGCACAGCATTTGCGTTTTTGCAGAATTTTTTGTGTCTTTGAATATGTTTGGGAGTTTCCATTTGCTTATATGCTGCCCTACCGGCCTCCGTACATCACCATTTCTCCCTGCATTTTGCACTTCAGGTGAGCACTTTAGATTAGCCTAAATCAAACATCTGATTCGCCACAAGGTAACATATTGCTATCGAAAGCCAATTATTGCAACATAGAACCATCCAGTGTCGAAAGTAATCTAGGAGAAGTAATAAATCATTATTTTCAAGAAATATGTACAGCATCTTCAAAAACCTGACCTGTGTTAACCATAATTCTGTAATTCATGCTTCTTAAATCTAAACCCTTTACACAAGGGGCGGGCTGCAGGTCTGAAACTGATGCAACTAGGAGGCAAACATTTAATATAAAAATCATTCAAATTAAATCAGTCTGACAGCAGGTGGCATTAAAGACCAAAGATTATTTTCATTTTTAATTCCATAATCTTGCAAAGAAACTCCTGTAGATTGATAACACACAATTTCATCACTTGTGAATTTCTCACATATATGGTGTTACTTTCACTTGAAATAATGGTGAAATCTTGCGCCCTCGCTTTTTGAAGTTGGGCATATTTTAGCTTCAAAGTTCTTCAATTCATTTGATTCCCTCAAATGAATTGACAGGTGGTCCGCTTCCCTGAGAACTTAATACCTTCGAGGACGTAGCCTGAACTTACATCCACACTAAAAATAGGATGGTTTAAGTAAATAGGCCTGTCAATGGTTGGAATAGGCATCCACCAAGCACACAAAAAGATTGAAGGTGTTGTTAATTGGAGTTGTGATTTATCGTTGGCATTGGGTTTTTGGTATGACATTGTTGGAAAAGAGACTTCATTTGGAAAATGTTCAAATCTATGACAATACAAGCTGCTATAAATGGATTGTTGAAGATAAAGCTTTTGCCAGGTGTGTGATTGCAGGGAGCAGGCAGCCAATCAAAAAACACTTAGACTAAAATAAAAACAAAACATTTAATACATTTGGAGCATTAATATTAGCAAAAACAACACAGCATATATTTAGATACAACGTTCTCCTTCAATTCAACTCCTTCATCCCTCATTTCTGCTGTATTAAAATTCAGAATGTTACATTCCAGTAAAAGATTTTTTTTTTTTAAAGTGTGGATTCTTCAAAAAAAGCCAAATGAACTCCTAATCACTTAAAATCGCTGTCACCACCAGAAAATACTAATTGTCCACAAGAGTCTGAAAGCCTTCTTCAAGGGGACTTCATAGAGGCAATAAGGACATAGTTTTTGTCTTGTCTTGTGTTTTAATCCAAGTCCAGCTAATATCAAGATCAAGATATTCACAGTTCCCAGTCTCTGCCAAGTAGGGACTGGATAACGCTAACTGGCCCTGCACACGCAGCTGAAGTGGCCCCTTTATCTAATGCTGACATGGCTATTTTGTTTGAATAAGGAGCTTTCATTCTGTTTGACAAGAAGCTAGATCAAGCAGATGTCCTGATGGATTAGAAGTATCTTGCTTGGTCATGTTATCTTGCAGATTTATTTAGCGAAGCAAACAAAACGTGCATACCAATCCAGGATGGACACACACACAGCATGACCAAGCATACATTGTTTTTGTTTTTTTGTGCATCCTCTAGAATTCCTATAGCGTGTTCCTGAACTAGGCCGTAGGATGACAGTCTGGTGTGCACTCTTGCGAGAGCCTACTGTCTTAACATCAGCGACTAGTGCAGCGGCACGTATACGCTAGAGTCCTTGTGCAACTGGGTGGGATATGCAGGGTTAAACTGTCAACTGATGTCCCATGAAAAAAAAATAATGGAGAAAAAGTTTTTGCTCGAGGAAAGGGCCAAGATAAGAATTATTTGAAATGAGATAGTGAAAAATTCAGGCAAGAGCTAAACATTTTTAAAAATCTAAGAATGCATAGATGCAAGATAGTGTTTAAGCATGAAGGAAGATTTAAGTGCTTTTTCTACGTCTTAACTTTGACCTGTGCAATATTATTTAATTGGGAACTTTCCATTTCCACTTCTTTGTATGCTTTACTTTTTAAAACTTTTTTATGCCATTTTACATAAACAGATTAGACAAATACAGTTAAGTATATCTCGTTTAACAGATGTTAAAAACCTAAAAAATGCAGACATGGTATACGTTGTTGTTATAAATAATGCCAACTAAAGCTATTGAGTGAGATAACTAAACAAATTGCTCATCAAGTCAATCTATTCAGATATGGTTTCGTCTCACCAGCGAAAGCACGATTAGGGTTGTGAGTGAACAAATCTTCGACAGCAGGGAGGTCTGAGGCCTCCTGGCCCCAGTAGCAGCAAGCTGTTCAAGTACTTTGTGAGATGTTCTAAAGGGGCTGACAATGCATGCAAATCATCTTGAGTGTCTGGGTTGCTAATGGGCCTGATTCACCAGAGAGCAGCATCCTGCCAAGCTGAACTTTAACCAGTGCTATACCTGTAATCACAGGGTTTACTCCCTAGCTGTCTCATTGGGGAGGAATTAAATGCCTCGTGGGAACTGAACAGTCAGATTGAATGTGTGTGTTGTTACTACTGAGCACACACTGTCAATCCTGACAGATTGCCCAAGGTGGGAGTGCAGATTAGGAGACACTTCACAGGTTCAAATCAGCTTCTTGTCAGAAACAAGGCATCTGTGAATTAGTCTGGGAGTCTTCAATGTCTTTCTTAATCCCTTAATTTAAAAGTTTCTTAATACCTTGATTGTCGAGGTATTTGGAGGGAAGACAAGCAGTGTCTGATTGTGTTGTGCATGCAATGAGTGCTTATTTGACACATCTCGAAGATAGGAAAATGATTTAGTGACATGGTGCAACTTCTAATGGTTAGTCTTTCAATCTACAACACAAAAACGGGTACAGTCATTGCTTGTGACATGTTTTATGTTGATTAAAGTGTGACGTTAGCATGCTGAGTGTGAACATTTTTCTCGCGCCCTTCTCCTTTAAGCTCGAGTCAATATCACCTTGGGGTGGAGCAGCACTGTGGAGGTGGGCTGCATGAAGTATTTGGTTGATATATGACTGGCCTGCATCATTTCTGACTGCCTTATCGCTCAATCACTCAGCAAGATGGAGATGCACAGGCAGACTGTTTAATGGTTCCAACCTCTACCCAAGTCAGCAGCAGGTAATCTTAGCCTCCTTATATATGTGCTCACACATACAGTAGGTCACATAACAGCGCGGCGATATACGCCGTGCTTCTATTTCAAGATGAAAAACCAATATACAATGACCCATATGACTTAAACATGTGGTTAAATGTAAGGGTTGACTGTATCTAAAGACGTTTTTTTTATTCCAGTCTGCGTTCATTATTAAATGCTCACTAGAAAACCTTTAAGACAGATATATGGATTTCAAATCTGTTCATGACCCCCACATCATCTGCAAAAATATAGTAGCTTCAATGTAAGTAAAAGTGACTGAGGTTGGGGTTCAAATGATCCAGAGTCTCCCCATGCTAGGCTTAATTCCAAAGTGTATGCCAATCAGATGCACCGAGCCTTATCTCTCATGCGGTTTTGACCCTGCGAATAGACATATCTGAATATGTGTGTCTAAGCAATTTTGCAGCCTCCTCAGTATTTTTCGTCCATAATTGCCTCCTGTCAAAATGTCTGAGTGAGCTGATTGCAGGAAATAGGACAGGACATGTATGCCCCTCATTAACCCATCAGTGGGTGCAGCAGATGTGGCAGATTGAAAGACAGGATAACATGTGCAAATATTATGTGAGTAGAGCATGCTTTTTCCTACAGTGGGTCATTATTATGTTTTAAATCATGAAGCCAAGAGTTAAATTATGTCCTGTAATAAGACGGTGCTGAGGTAGGTAACTGTTGTTGATATTCTCGGACAGTACTTGCAGAATACCATATGCAGATGACGTGATACTACATTTTTGGGTTTCCCTTTGATGTGTTAGTGACATTTATTTACATTTTAAATGGATGGTACCAGTTCTGGGTTAAACTACTGTAAGAAATCTAAGCACACTTACTAAGACTTTAAAAGGGACACCCCAGACGAGAGCCATCATGTTTTTTACTCTGTAAGGAATCTACCAAAGAACAAACAATACCAATATTAGTGTTGATACCCCAGCAAGACAAAGTCATACTGTATAAGTATCTATTTTGTTTGATTTGTATTTTGTTGTTCATAGATTTTATTTTCCAAAAAGTGCACACACAGGCACTCTGTCTAAAAACACATACATACGTTTGCAACATTTTAATACTGAAATGTGTCCAATGTATTTTTGCAGCTCACTCCGTTTTTGTTGGAAGATTAAAACATGACGAATGATCTTAAGTTTCTGAAAGATTTGGTACTTTGTTATTACTATCAATCATTAATATTATAGAGATTGTGTCAAACATATCAAAAAAAATTTTTTTTTTAATCTTACCTCAGACTGCTTGCTTCTTTGGCATGCTGCTTGAACAACTTCAAAGATATACTGTATATCTAGAAGTACTTAAAGGAAAAATAAACATTTAAATGTACACACCAACTTCCAAGGAAATAATCCAGTCCAAATATCCATACTAACCTAATACCTTTTCACAGGAGGTCTGGTCTTGATTCCAATATATCAGTTTTCTATGTGATGGGGCTTTCTAAATGAGTCCAAGCAGCATATGAGATTCTGAGGGAGTACATTAATACTAAAAGGAGTATACAGAAGAGGACCCAGAGGGTGTACATCACTGCACTGTGGGACATATATTATGCACAAGGCAGGAGACGCCATCTCAAGTATTGTAATAAGATGGTGGAACGGGAGGAGGGAGAACTCAGCACACACACATGAAACAGAGGTACTGGTAGATGTATAGGCAGCATACGTGATCAGAAGATAGAGAGTCAAAGTCAGAACGTATTAGATTATTAAGACTGGCTCTCGAACTGCTCAAATGATTTGTGGTGAAGAGGGTTAACAAGTATACTTATCAGCTTATGGCACAAAGACTTCAGTGAAATAAACACTTTCTGTCAGGTAGGTCAAAGGATTTTAAAGCATGTATTGCAATACATGACATGTACTTGGCATTAGGAGCTTTTCAACTTTATTTGGTTTGATGGGGGGGGGGGGGAGCACAGCCTGTAAGATTCTGAAATTGATACCCAATATTTACCAATATTATTTCAATAGCACACAAATCAATCAGTTACATTTTGATTGGGTTAAAACTAACATCTTCACTGGTCTGCATTGCCTTTCCAAACACACCCATATTTCTGCAAGCAGATCCTCGGACCGCAAATGTTTTTCTGCCCAATGGTTAACTGTCCTTTAAATCTGGAGCTAAACTGCAGGTGGGAGTTTTTTTTTTTCGGCGAACGTTGAAATAATTTGGACGGACATCATCACCCTGCGTATAGAGGAACACAAATTTCACTTCATTGTACACACCCTTCTTCATCATCTGATCTAAATTGCTACCAGGTGGGGATCAGTTGACAGCTCAGCTTCGCCCGTCACCTCGGACATCACACCTCCCGCCTAATGAGACAGCTACAAAGTCAGTCATTGATCTTTGGCCCAAAGGTGCTCCTCTACTGCCAAATGAACCCGTTTCAGAGTGAGGCCCAGCTGATGTTATGTTTATGTGGATCAGTGGCACAGTGTGATTTTAGCTGTGCGCTTTGGCAAGAAGTCTCTCATGCATTTGCTGCCTCTTCAGACCAATTCAAATCACAAGTGCAAAGAACAGTTTGTGTGGCAGCAGTCAAAACGAGAACAAACAGTTCTGTTAGGCTAACATTGCAGCCGTGACTTAATCCTGCTTTTTGTACTCTAAATTCAAGTCATCTCTTGTTTGGATTGCTGTAACTCAAACATGACTGAGCCACTGAGTTCTTGCCGTCCTACAATTCATCGATAAGTTGCAATCTGATTGGAGTGAGACAATTTTGCCGGTTTATTTCAGACAAACTAAATCACAACCTGTGTCACAAGGAAGGAAAATTAATGACAACTTGTTCTGCCCATTTTAAATGGTTAGGTTTAAAATGTATACTGACATTAATGCATTGATTTTCCATCAGTACAGCATCAAAGGTAATGTCATAGCATCACAGAGCAGTTCTTCCCTTCTAACACAGATGCTTCTATATGATCCACAAAAGCAAAACACAAGGAGAAGATTATTTTTGAAAGGTTATTTCCCCTTTTCAACTGGAGGAACTACTGCATCCTCCAGAACCAGGAACCTTTTGAGGAACTAATTGCATTTCAACCAAATGAAATCAGGGTCTCAATTAAGTTCTGGGGTAAAATACATTTACCCCTAAAAAAGACGCTGCAGTATTTTCTTAAGGTCCAGGGACTTTGGAGGCAAGGGTATGCAGCCGATACAGTGCCGAGTATTTCTGTTTGGTCAGGCACAGCAGGGTTTTAGATCACCCACTGTGTTTAAAAGACTGCAGCTGACAGCCCACTGTTTCCCAACCAACCTTTGTTTATAGTCAAAGCCTGGCACATTTTAGTTTCTTGAAAAGAAGTCCCTGTAACTTTTAGTTCTGGACAAAAAAATGTCTCATTTTCATGTCTCACTGAAAAAAGTCCAAGATGGATTGAATCATCTGCATGACTAATTTCTGTTCAGCCCAACTATGATGATTCAATAACAATGTTCTTCATTCAGTGGTAGCAGAGCATTTATTGTCTCCTTAGCTTGACACACAGTTAAAAGTCTTACTGACTAATCCATCAGTTTTTCACCTCAGGAGCTATCTTAAGGGCTAAGACGCTTTGTGAATTCTTCTTAGAAACTGTCCTGATTTTGAGAGTTTTCTTCGCATTCTGTCAGGAGGAACAACTCTTTGTACTGAGGAGGCTTTGTGAATACAAACCCTGCAAACTAGTCCAACTTTAACAACACAAAGACCACTCCTTTGAAAGGCTGCATTAGTGGTTAGTCCGACATTTATTCTCTGCTTTATATAAATAACAAACACAGAGAGAGAGAGAGAGTGGCAGACACTCTTTCAGTCTTGTTAGAAATGACTCCAAAGCTTTTAAATGAGTCAGACATTATGGGGGCATGGGCTCAAAAACAAACAGACTCGCATAAAAAGGCCCCCTTAGATAATCTTGCCAACTCCAATCATTCACCTCAAACAGACGGCTTGTTTGTGAACAAACAGGAACAATATGTCATCTAAATACCGTGAGGTTGAGGTTCTGTGTTACACAGGCGGTCACGGCTTCCCTTTAGTTTTAACCAAACAGCAGATAATCTTCTGTTCTTTCAACTTTGTAAAGATCAGACTAATAACAGCCACTACAATTCACAGGCTCACTTCACACAATTAAAAGTAAGCCAAGTGCTAAAAATGGATATTTATGTGTTAAAGCAGAGAAATCAATATGCTACAGTATTTCTTCTCACAATTCCCTTCTCACCTCTCCGGAGCAGATGGCTTGTAAAAGACAAGAAAAAAAAGGTATGCCAACCAGTAATCGTATGTGCAATAAATGGTGCTGGTTATGTTCCTGTGGAGTGACTACAGATGGCGTGGTGATAGTGTTGCCTCAGAGTGCATGTGCACATTTTCGACACACCCTTCATACAGCCCCAAAGGGGACTTTAAGTACAGGCCGTGTCACTGCCTGTTGCCAAGCAAATATCCAAAAGACTGGTAAATCACACTGGAAATGACTTTTATGGACATCTCATTTTATTGGTCTGCATCAGACCAGATGCTAACCAGGAAGAAGGGATGATTGTCTTTGGGATTTTTTAAATAAAATAATCACGTACGTAATAATTACATATGGATTCATCTTAACAATCCCCCCCCTCCCTCCTCCCCAGATTCCTTATGTAAATCTAAAACATTGGAGACAGCTGTTTCCCTCCCTAGAGTCGATTTACAGGCAGAAGGTCATGTGTCAGATACTGAAGCTTCAGTGTTTAGCCTGCTCTGCATCTTTCTTGTAACCTCCCTCCATCTTTCAAAGGTTTGTAGAAAAACCTCGAGGCTTTTCAGGTCGGGTGGATTCAGTTACTGTATGTTTGAACCAGTTCGCGTGCCAGCTTCCATCGCTGCAACACCTGTTGGTTTGCCATTTGCCTGACTAATCGAAGGTCTCCCAAAACGGCCATGTTCTGGTGTTTTAAAACCGCCTACTTTCTCTGGTCAAACAAAAACAGACCATTCAGGACTGGAATCTAAACTTAGAAGGAGGACAAACTGGCTGCATTGTTGTCAGAGAAGCCAGCACTTCAACATAGCATGTCTTTAAAATCTGATGATATGGTAAGGTCATTTTTTATTTAATTCAGTAGACATCTTACATATTGCTTCTTTAAAGAAATGTTCACCTCTGGGGCTTGAACTCAACCATATTGTTATTCACTGATGTTCACTCTCTTCCAAGATTTACTTCTCAGACACATTGTAAGCATTTGTCACAATAAAAGGTCTTTAATTTTAAAGTACTGACAACAAGTGTCAAATAATGTCAGGAAAAACAACTAAGGGTTTAAGAGTGCAGAGTGATTTGGCTGAAAATCACTCTGCAATTGCCTGTTTAGCACATGTTGTTATGCGTGATGTTCACTGATTTGCAGCTTGGAGTTAAATTAAGTGAAGGAAAGAGGAAGCTATGGCAGACAGAAAGCGAAAGCATCCATGCATTAAAAAAACAACAACCAGCAATCACTCGTGCTATCAAATACCTATTTGTGCTGCAAGATTGAAGACGAATCTTTAAGTGTGGAAAGTTTGACTTACGATTTGGTTCTTATTTTCTCAAAAGCAACTTTTAAGCACAGTTCCCTGTAAATGTTGCCATTAGGAACCGAGACATAACGGCTCGGCTAAGTAGGCCATCAGTTTAACTATGTGAAAGCAGCCATAAGAGCAGCAGTGCTTTAGTTAAGCTGAGGTCACCCTTGCATTAACCCAATGCTTCTCAAACTGTGAGTCGTGCCCACAACATGGAGTGGGGTTCTTTTGCTATAACTTTAAATTGTGACTTTGGAAATACACGTTCTCTTTTATGCCTCAAAGAATTGAGCCGAGAGGATTTAAATATTGCTACTCTGATACGTTACTTTTTATAGTAAGTATAAAACAAGTAGATGCATGTGGATATGGAAAGGAAACATAAAGCTATTTATTCCTGTGTTTGCACTTAAATACTACTTTTCAGTGCAACTACATGGTCATAAGACATAATCTTAGGGCTCACATATACTTTCTTTTGAACCATACGCATTCGTAGACAACCTGCTGCGTTGTGAATGTAAATGTTCACATATTTGTCCAGTAAAAAGCAAAGCACAGCAGGAAGATGTCATTCTCTCGTGTAGTAAAATGCAGTTATATTCAGGGCTTTAGACAACATGCTTTTGTCTTCAAGCTGGCAAAGACATTGTGAGAAGCTGAACAACCACGTTGTTACAAAGCACAACATTCAACAT
Source organism: Symphodus melops (assembly GCF_947650265.1). Classification (NCBI taxonomy): domain Eukaryota; kingdom Metazoa; phylum Chordata; class Actinopteri; order Labriformes; family Labridae; genus Symphodus; species Symphodus melops. Next base: position 3,693,137 of record NC_136706.1, on the reverse strand, counting down.
TTTGGACAAATACGACACTGCAACCGTCGACAGCCCGTTGTGTGCAAACTGTTAGCATGTGGTTTATGTGGCTGTGTATTCAAGAATAATGTTTATAGGCTGTGGCTGAATGCTTATAATTGAAGAAGACTTGTTGAAATAGCTTCATAAGTTTGAAAATGTACAAAGCTTACTGAAAGATCAGTCAGCTTTATCAGTCAGTGTCCTCTTCCATCTCCAACCTGATACCTCTGCATTGCTTATCAGCTCCTTGCTCCCTCATACGTCAACACTGCTACTTTTTGGATGTTTTTGATCAAAACGTAGATTCCATGTTTATGCACGCGTTACTTTTCTCAGAAAAATCATCTTGGTTTTTTTAGATTCTTTTACATCTACCTCAAAGAGCACAGTCGTTTGTTTGTCAAGATTTCACTGCAAACCCATTTGTCTTAAAAAAGAAGTGAATTTCTTGACATTAATGTCAAGTTGCCCTCTTTTTTGAGCTTCTCAAAAAATGCAGCTGTTGTCATCAAGCGCTTACACATTGCATCACAGTCTAATTTTTCTTACTCTGCTCTGCTGAGTGGGTGAATGCTTATTCTTGACAGCTGCCTTCTATGCATAAACTGCATGATCGCAAGGTGAACAAAAGGGCATAAAGAATTGCTGCCTGTGACTTGATCGCCCGTTACATCACCACCATCTGCTGCTGTTTGCAATGCTATGGAAATCTATTGACTGTCCTCCAACAACTGCTGCCGCCTGATACACCTGATTTACTATTAATGCTGTCTGCACAATGCCCCGTGTCTGAGGATATGCACAGAAGTCTTCACTCAATATGCTGCAGTATAGAAACAGGAAGTGCTGCATGCCAATGTTGCTTGAGGATAAGAACTTGATCCATGCATTCCCAGCCAAACCAGTATGATGCACTGTCTAATGCCAGAGATTGCACCTATCCATTTCAGACTCGATTTGCCTCAAGATGAAAGAGGACTTCTGTTCAAAAATGAAAACATATATATATATATATATATATATATATATATATATATACACACACACGCAATATATGATATGGAGCTACAACTTTCCCTATTAACGTCTGAAATTTAAAACCCTTTCTTTATCCTTTGACACATCTGCCAGCCACAAGCTTGAGAAACTAAAAATTCATCCCTGAGCGCAAGCTGTGTCGGTCACATGTCCCTTAACCTTTTGCATTTGAATTAAGGAACTTTACAGCCCTTAGGCTGAACAGGACTGTGTCTTGCACCGTCTGTGAGTAAAAATAGCCGCTTTGCATTTCGCCAGTACTTGGGAGGTACACCGTGCTACCATGTCTTTGGCTTGAGTTCAGCCAAGGACCTTTGTACTCCTTTGTCCCAAAACTGTTTCCATGTATCCTGTTGCCCTCCGCTTTCAAATGAAGACGAACTGGAAAAGCACATGATTAAAAAACGAGACCAGCAGCATACTCCGGCATCCTAAGGCATTTCTAAAAACTTTGAAGTCAACCTACCTGAGTTGCCTGTGTGCCTTTATATCAGTTATTTCAATACCTAGAACACAATGGCAAACAAAAACATGATGAAGCTATTTCGCAGGTGTCACCAAACGTGTGTTTGTATTGGCTTAATGCTGGTGCTCAAGGATGGTATCAACTGGTTCAAAAAGTTGCACATTCTTCCTTTAAAATTTCAAAACGTTATCAGGAGTTTTTGTGCGAGTGTGAACGCTCCACTGGTGATGTTTTATCTCCGAATGCTATACCTCTGGATAAAGTAATAGTTTTACAAAAGCAGCATCAGTGTTGTCTGCATTTATCATGCAAATCATCTTTTTCAGCTTTATGTCATTGCATCATGAGGTTTACAAAGGTGGACAGCAGTGGCCTGCTGTGTATCAGCAAGCAGTATCACATGTCGCCAGGAGCAATGACTCCCTGCTGCTGCAGATTTAAAATACTGAACATTGATGTTGACAGGGATTGGCAACCTTAACTTTGGACTCAAAGAAGTCAACTTAAGGAGAGGGATTGCATACATATTTTCAAACTTTCAAGTGTTGTTAGTATGGAGCACACAGCACATCAGTTATAAGCTATAAGAACTAAGCCAAAGTGTTAGCTCATCAGTTCTTATAGCTGGGTAGTTCACAGACATTTAGAGCTGTCAGGGCCGTTCACTCATTAAGGTCACCAGAGGCCTGCTTTCATCGCATGTGACCTTTCAAGGATACACGGCAGCAGTGGAAGATGTCATAGTAATATTTAGTTAAGGGTGAACTAGTGTGAAACTACTTTGAAAAAGGGACATCAGGGTGGTGCTGTAAGTAGCTGGTAAGTGTTGCTGCAGGCCTTTTCCTTTGTTCAGGGATTGATGTTCATGTTTGACAAAAGATTCTATCCTTTCCTCTGCCTTTACACTATCTGTCTCATCATAGCCTGTCATCTGTCTCCCTCTGTCGCAGCTTCACACTGCCTGGGAATAGATAAAACGTTATTCTGTAAGCTCCAGCCTGAACAAGATATTCTAATGCCATTCACCATCAGGGACAGCGCCCAGTCCTGCCCTCCCGTCTGGTGTGAGCGCGGGGCGATCAATACCGGATCAATGCTCTGTGGATAATTTGACAAGTGCTTTCGACTCTATGTGCCCCAACCTGTGCTTTGTATCTTGATTACTGATCGAGTGGATGCCCCGAGGACCTGACCCGCAATGAAACGATTCGAAAGCTACGTGAACTAAGGACTCAGACACTTGTAAGCCTGGCAGTTGCCCTATTAACTCCTCATCTCTCGCACCCTGTGATTCCAGTATCTTCACTCGTCATTCTCCCTGATTACATCAATTACTGTTGCATTAACATTTAAATCTATCTGTAATTGGGTACTGACTGGAGGCACTGCAGTCGTACCAACCTATGCACTCTGTTTTTTGCAGTTTAGTTTAATCTCAAAATGAAATACATAGCATCGTCTTCATCTACAAAATTAAATTTTACTGTGAATTATTCGTATGAGCCTGCATTGGTTGGTTGTAAAAGGGTGGAAGTGACTTAGAGTAATAAAGTATCGCAATTCCCAATAATGGAATTCTGTGAAGGACGAAAATGTTGACATAATCTTTAAGCTCCCACGATGTTAGCAAATACAAGACAGATGAATGTTGAATTTAACGCAATCAAACACCAGCATTGACCCCACATACTACAAGTCTTGCTATCCAGCTGTGTGTGCTCTGATGTCATAGTAGTTTAGCCTTTTCTTCCACAATGTGCATGGGATCCAAGCCTACAGTCACTGATACATAGAGCATAGTGATAAAGCTACAAACTGATCCAGGTGAAATGTGATGGAACCATTAGGATGGAATCCAAGAGAACTTTCGATCAGACTCTGAGAATTAAACAGGGACCACCGTGTACTGTAGCCAAAATAAACGGGCTGAGGCCCTTTCTAATAATTTATATTGAACCTTCAAATAATTCCAAAGTGCATGAAAGCATTATAGGCTCAATATTTATCAGAGTGCTATTGACCACTTTGTCTTATCCTGATGATTTTAGGACTTTAAGACTAAAGATTAACTCATAATGCTTGCTGCTATTCTAATCCCTATTCCGATAATGATAATCACCTCTTCCTGGAGCTGTGACCTTTACATATTCCCATAACAAATAAGACTGCTCATATTGCAATGTTTCATTGTGCCTAATGTGCCTGCATAGCAGCAAAAAATATATAAATAAATAATGATATGCTTCCTCTTTCAATATGACCCATGCCTACCAGACAGAACGTCCCAGCATGCCGGGCATATCACCCTGCCTCTGGCAAAATGACCTGCCCACTGGCCATCTTTTCCATGATCTGTTTCCTCATTCTTAGCTTGTCCTTACATAAGGGACTCCTGGCTGTTCCAAGGGCAAGGTTGAGAAACTTGGGGCAGCTAAGCTTTAACTGTTGTTTCTGCTCAACAGCCTCCCTCAAGCGAAGCTAAATAATTGCACATTTTAAAACATCTCAAGTCAACTCTGTCTGAAACTGGCAGCACACTTCATGATTGTTAAATCTTACAATGGGAGACTACAGACATAAGGTTAGTTTCAACAAATTGTTAACATTCTAAATCATCCGAACACACACACTAAATGACTGCCAAACTTAGAGACCACACACCGGCTGCTTGAGAAACATTTCTGATCAAACGTGACATCAGAGGGAAAACAAATATGGAGGACAGCTGGCTTTCTGGGCTTTTTTTCTGCCAGAGGTAGCCTTACCTTAAATGTACAGTATAATCAATATTTTTTTTACATCCAAGATCGGGGAGGCTCTGACTCAATCGGGAGCAGTAAAATAATCGTGTCACCACATATAAGGACGAGTTGGTTGCGAAAAGCCTCATATATACCTTCCCAGAAGCATGCTAGTTGCCTAATATTTCCCTCTGTCACCTACCAGTAATCACCTAAAATCCACAGTTTCTAACTCTATCAGCCTCTTTTATTTGCCGTAGGTTATGCACTTTTTTTTTCTCTTTGCAGCCAGTTATTGCGTTAATGCTTTTGCTCTATCCAGTATTCATTAAGATCCGGGAGTAACTGAAAATCAGACTTCATCAACCAACCACAAAGCCGCTGAAAGTTGAGCTAATCATTTACGCCGTCACACATCCTTTATAGTCCCTTAATGTAACTTGCAATAATTCCTGTGTTTGCACAATGAATTATCATATTCGGTCCGCCATTTTTGAACCCTTCTTCCCCGTTACCATTTAAAGGAGCTTTAGTCGAGTTGCTTGCCAGGTTTTATTAAACGTGTTCATTCTTATCACACACTCAATCCTATCTTCTTATTCTTTCAACTTGCAGTCCATTTCTTTTCCTTAATTTAATGTCTTTTTTTCTCTCTGTAATTCTACGCCTCTGAATGGCCTATCTGCCGTGCTCCATTCAATTTCTCCATTTAAAGCTATTTCATTCTGTCTTTGTAATTCTCATATCTCTCCTACACCTTGGTGTACTTGATCACAGCCACAAACCCCCCTCCTCTGTGTAATCAGGCTATCAGGTTTGCTCTGTGACTGTTTCTTTGCAATTTTGTCTGATTAAATAATCAAACATCTCTCTGTTTAATGCCTCCTATTTGTATTCATACTTCAAGTGAATTCATATGTTCAAGCACATGTCAATAAGAGGGGCTGCGGTTTATGTAAGGGGTGTGGAAATGGGCAGGGCATTCATCAAAACCAGTTACTGATGAAAGCATTGCTTCGTAACCCTTCTAAGGAGCATTCTCACGCTGTTGGATCATGAGATGATAACATGTCTAAGTACCAGCCACATCTGCATTATTCTTAACATTTTGCCCCGAACACTAATCGTACAAAAGTAGCAGACACTGCAAGGCCAAGCACCAAGATGTTCAGCCTTAAATGCAGGAAAAAAATAGTCAAGCACGTTTGGCATGTCAACCGTGAGGAGACATCGAATCAGCAAAAATAACTGAAAATATCTGTGTCGGATAACTTTAAATCGAATACCACCTGAAGAGTCATTTACAATCAAAACGCTCTGGTGTACAGGACAATGACAAGGGAAAATTCTGGAAGGCAAATTTAAAAATGGCAACATTTTACAGCAGAATTGTAAACGTGTTTACAGCCTGGTTAAAAGAACAAAGACATTTGGTATCTTTTTTCTTTATCAGAACACTTTCACAATCTCGTCCATTTTAACTCTATAGAATAAGAGTAATTCATAATAAAGGGTGTGGCTAATCTGACTCCTTGTTGAAGGCTACTCATAGGTCACTTGTTTTTCATCCAAAGGTTCGTGTTGTGGAGGTAGAGTTCAATGGATGAGCCCTGTTGCATTTATCAGCACAGAGATAAGTGGGGCAGGGTGTTTTATTCAACTATGGAACCATGCCCCTGTCTCACTGTAGACAATTACATGATTCAGGGTCATTTTCTTTTTTTCCCAACAAAGAAAACAAGGCTCTTGCTTGTAATAATGATGATGAATGGATCTTCCGCCAAGTAGTCACTGATATTAAAAGATAGGAGAGAAGCTTTAGAAGAAGGTTGATGGTGTAAAGCGCTGAAGACCGACAAACAGTACTTGGAGACGAGTAGATGGGAGCTGTATTTCTCTTTGCTTCTGGTGAAAAGGATTCTGAAGCAGATCAAGAGAGCAAACCAGTATCCTAATTGTCAGGAAGAGCAGGGGAGCCATCTGTCTTGAATGTGGTGAGAACCCATAATGGAAGGCATCAACAATTAGTAACGGTCCTCGTATTGGTAGTTAGACATTGGCTCTCTTTCTACAAATCAGGCCAAACAGACAAACAAACAAACAAAAGATGGCTGTTTGGACAAGTGAGAAGGACGTCTAGGGAATGACATTGTGCTTTAAATAACCTTCCATTCCATTGTTGGTCTCCTTTGGAAAGGCAGCTGCTTTGGGAGATGTTTCTCTTCGTCAAAACAACAGCCATCTTTGTGGTCAAACAGGTTCATTGATTTCCAGTGTACGAAAATGTTTCTGTGGAACTGAATCAAGGAAGCTTTCAACCTAAAATTGTAAGAATACATATGTTACTTAAATTGCAAACACTACTTTTATTCATTAAAGAGACAAATTGTATTACTATTAAAGTAACAGAAATTGCAAGGAGAGGTGATATATAACACCTTGCAAGAACCATTTATTAAATGTAATGATTAAATTGAGGTGACATTAGAGTGAAGCATGGATTCCTTCGGTCACCTGGGAAACCATTAACTTGTCTTCCTTTCATATAATTGCATGGCATATCATTTTGTTGCTCTAAATCAAGATCATGAAATTGCAATGAACCGGGAAACTGGACATGCATGCAGTCCTTAAGTGACGGAAATGGGGGAAAAAGATACTTTATACTGTGAAGTACATTCTAAGGTGAATCATTTATTCATATTTTCATTGTAAGATGGAACCAAATTGAGGTTCTTTTAGATGACTCTTTTTTTTTTTTTTTGACAGAAAGAAAACCAGCTCTGCACGTGTCTTCAAACTAATAATGTAAGAAACTGTCACATTTCATATTACTGGTGGTTAAAAAATTCTCATTTTCTATCAAAACACATACTATCTAATTACCTAAGCATGACACAAATGGTTAAACACTCCTAACTTTGCTGTTATAAGCCAAGTCACCTTAACTGATGTAAAAACATGAAGTGAGTTTTCATACAGCACTTGCCCACGTGTTTACTGTAGAAACAGCATTGTAAATCATTGGGGCGCCTGGAACTCTGGTTAAAATCGACGTCTCTTAACTGGAAGGTCGGGAGTTCGATCCCCATCTCCGACAGCCGCATGTCTGATGTGTCCTTGGGCAAAATCCTTAACCCCAAGTTGCTCCAGGAGCCTCGTCAGTGGTGTATGAAAATGTGAGGTTTAAGTAGCAGCAGCTTCAACCATCAGTGTTTGGATGAATATGGACATGTTGGTGTAAAAGCGCTTTAAGCAGTCAGAAGACTAGAATAGCGCTATAGAAGCTCATGTCCACCCAAGTTGTTAGAAATCATGGGTTCTCTAAAATACAATACAAATAAGCAGATGAAACATGAGTAGAAATTGTTGACTAATATTATATTCTGACAGAGAAATCATATCCACCTGTTTCAATGGGAGTTTTCCCACTCTCTCTTTTCTTTGGACCTATTGAGTCCCCACTCACATGGGTTTCCCTCTGTGTTCTCAGGTCCTTACAGGCATTCTCTCGTATCTACGGTAAATGAAGTGTCATACTCACTGTAAAAGTAAAAAAAGAAGACAAAATGTCTTGGGATATAGTTGTTGTCTTTTTCAGAGCTCACAGACCAAAAACTGATCAGTGCGCTTCAAGCGAAGGAATATACACATGGTAAGCTGAAGTAGTGCTAAAACAAAGCTTGCTAACGGAAAAGTGATGCGGCGTGAACTTTTCAATAGAAAAAACATTTACCCAAACTTTCTTTGTCGCTCGTTTTTTCTTACAACTATCTAGAGAAAACAAACCCTTCTGCGTCGTAGTGTAGGCTAACTTGCGTGCCTGCACTCTGGGTAGGCTAACTTCTGTGCCTGCACTCTGGGTAGGCTAACTTGTGTGCCTGCACTCTGAGTAGGCTAACTTGTGTGCCTGCACTCTGAGTAGGCTAACTTGCGTGCCTGCACTCTGGGTAGGCTAACTTGTGTGCCTGCACTCTGGGTAGGCTAACTTGTGTGCCTGCACTCTGGGTAGGCTAACTTGCGTGCCTGCACTCTGAGTAGGCTAACTTGTGTGCCTGCACTCTGGGTAGGCTAACTTGTGTGCCTGCACTCTGGGTAGGCTAACTTGTGTGCCTGCACTCTGAGTAGGCTAACTTGTGTGCCTGCACTCTGGGTAGGCTAACTTGCGTGCCTGCACTCTGAGTAGGCTAACTTGTGTGCCTGCACTCTGGGTAGGCTAACTTGTGTGCCTGAACTCTGGGCACTCTGTCCTGAAAGAAGCTTCGCTGACTGGCATAAATTCCCTCATGCAACCCAATTCGAAAATGCCAAATTAAAATCCCTTTTAGCAAGTCAAGGCTCCATGAACTTGCAGGAGAATCGTAACACAAGTAACAAAAATAAAATCTTAATTTACTATAAAGCATTTAACTGGCAGGAAGAGGAAAAATCACAGTGAATAAGGTTTTTTCTCAGTCTTCTCACAGTTCTGTCCTTTAATATTTCCAGCTCCCTTTAACCACAGGAGATTAGGACTTCTTAGAAAAATGCCTCAGGTTGCATCACTTTTTTATTCCTTTTTCTAGAGGCCAAAATGTGCTAGTTGAAGTTTTCTTTGATGTGTTCTAATCAGGGTACCAGAAGGTGAAACTTAAGGTCACACAAAGGAATTTGTGATTAAAACTCCATCAGGTAGAAAGAAAAAAGGAGGTTTTCAGAAGCAGTTGCTTTTGATACTCCGCTCTGCGTGGGTTCATTGTGCAGCTCTGGAATTTTCCATCCTTACTGACATACAGAAGTAATGTCTATTTTCGGATAGGTCAGTCTTCTATTAAAGATTTCGTCCTTTTAATGCAGTGCTCAGCGATGCCAAGAATACTGGACAGACCTGAGTGATGAAAATGGCTAAACAAGCACATGTCTAATTCGCAAAGCAAAACACAGCTGTCAGTTCCATTGTTGCTTTGCTTTCTGATATTTTGAAGGAACCCAAACAACTCGAGAGGCAAATCTATAAATAATGTGAAAAGAATGCAGGGCTGTTTATTGATTCTTTCTAACTTCGTTTGATGAAGCGCCCGGTCTACGCCAACAGTATTTGTTTGCCTCTTTCTGCCGGCATCAAAACAACAACCCTTATCATCATGTCATACACGCTCTGTCATTACTCATTCACATAACTGACAGCTCGCCATTTTGCTTCCTCAACAATGGGAAGGGCAAAAAACGAACTCCTTTAAAGTGTCAGTGCTGTGCCCAATATGGAGCCTATTGACCAGCACTTATGATGAAAAAAAAAAAAGGTATTTACATGGTATCATTAACATGATGATAAAGTAAACTTTGACTTCACACAGAGTTTTCGCACTTTGCATGATATTGTTATTCACTGTTTATACTCCGTGCTCCAAATTGATGAGATTGTCCACTTCCGAATGGGGACGTTGTGATTCTCCATTTGAGGAAGGGATGCAGTGAGATATCTTTCATGAAAACATGGTGGCAGAAGGATTTTGGGAGGCTGTATCGGAGACTGCATTATCTTTGAGTCAGCCACTGTGAAATGTGTAATCTTAGCCACATGCAGAAGTGGGATACTTCTGACTGGACGGCTTGTTTTCAATGTTCCACTTCCAGACAGACTCACTGGGAGAATCAAATCGTACCCATCAGACTGTGCCTTTGCAACGACTGAAATGTGTCTCATATCTCACAGGTGCTTTTTTTTTTTTTTTTCAAACATTTCAAAGTTTCATGGCTTAACGTCAAGCTGTTTGTTCCATCAGAGGACGTTGCATCATTGTTTTCTAAACCTGTTGTAATTAGGGCTTTTAGGAAAGTACAATTATGAAAGCATCACACTCTTAACTGTCATACTCACACAAAATCTTCCTGTTTCCTCTGTGAAGTTTTGAAAGCTCCTGTAAAAAAAACATCTTTCACTTGGTGTTGATTTTGGCGTATACCCTGTGAACACAGTGTTACATTTAACCTCTTTGAATCACACCTGTTAATTGGATGCAAGCAATTTCCATGTTACTCCTGTCAGGTGATGCAGAACAAAAGACAGCATTGAGTACAATACTGTGTAAACTGTGTGCGTGTGTGACAGAAAGTGTGACTCAGTGTGTGTGAAGTATTTAATGTTGTAATACCTACATGAAGCTCAAATTGAAACCAAGAAAACATCAATTAACTATCCGAATAGGCTAAATAAGCAGCAGAAATACCTTGCTGTCACATGGAGATCTATGTATAATGGTAGTGTAGCCTACACTAGCACTGATTATAGCTACACAACAACTTCCATCAGAAACAATTGTAAGTAGCTGACTAAACTTAACATTTACCTCACTGTCAGAAGCCAGTTCAGCTGTACGACACTGTTTAATTCAAAGTTGTTCATAAAAAATAATTAATTAATTTAATTCAAATTCTTATTCTGGTATCTGCTTCTCTACACACTTTATTTCATATTTAATGAATTTGCTAACTGGAATATCTACCAGTATTGTCATGTCTGTGTTATTTGGGGAAAGTTCTGTTTTTCTTGATGTCTGGCACCTTTTTAAACAGTTTGTATCACGTTAAATAAAAAGTTTCATACTTCTTCATCCTGTCCATTTTCTGTCACCTATCAGAACCTTCTCTAGGTTTTTCTGTCTGGTGTGTCTCTGTGCGTCTCTCCCTGTCTGTCTGTCTGTCTGTATGACACAGTCTGTCAACTGGTCAGCGTCTTAATGGTGGGCCCCTGTCACATCAGTCTCGGTTTAAGTTATTTGGCTCCTCTCCGTCTGTCAACTGGATGATGTTGTCAGCGACTGCGTTCTGGGAATCTTCACCATTTATTTGACCCGCCTTTGAATAGTTCACGCTGTTGTACTTTCAATGACATGTGATGGAGATGGTCCTGAAAAAAGGTTGCAGAAAAAAAGATTTTTTTTTTTATAGATTCATATTTGGAGCTTTTTGTGCCTTTATTTTTAGAGAAAGGGCAGTGTATAGAGGGGAGAATCAGGGAGATAGAGAGAGAGTGGGGAATGACATAAGGGAAAGGTCAGATTTGAACCTGGACCGCCCGCATGGAGGACTGTAGTCCGAGCACAAGGTGTGTGCACTAAACACTATGCTACCTTTGCCCCTGTATGAAGGAATATAAACAATCAGTTATTATTAAAGTGGAACAAAAGAATCTGATGATACATCGGGTTGCTACTAGATGAAAAAGAACTTCCAACAGATCTGTGTCCATTGTGTGTTCGCGCCGGTCTGTTACGGCTCTGTGCACCCAAAATACAACTCTAGAAGTTGGAGCTGAGACAGAACTAAAATGCAGTGGAGCCAGTGGAAGCACATTGAAATAAGGTGAAAACTTTTCAGCTCTGCTTCTGTAACGGTGCATCTAGTGGAATTTTGCTATTAGATGTCTCACTATAAGTCGCACTTTATGTGTGAAGATTTTTTTTTTTGTTTCTTTCACATCCTTTCTCTGTGATATTTTCAGTGTGATAATTAGTGAAAGCACCCCAACACAATTGTCACAGTTTATGTTGTCTGTCTTACATAATACATTGTTAACTATAGGAACATCTGCATTTCCATAAAAAGTACAGTTTCAGCATCTTTATTGCAGTAAAGCCCAAAGGTAAGGGGAGATGTTTGCGATTCTTACAGCACATGTCATACACAACAGCTTACATGTAGTGCCTGCAATTTCACATTATTAACTCCCTTTATAACCATCAACCTATTGACATCAACAGGTATAGGCTCCATCTGTGGAGTCTAACGTCAGTGGTGAACTAAAGGAAAACCAGCTCCACCGTAGTCACCTTAAATATGTCTTGCACAACCACCACACGGTTGCTGCAAAATTACCATACACATTTTAAAATTACCATAGACATTTTAAAATTACCATACACATTTTCAAATTACCATACACATTTTAAAATGTTGATTGGAGTGCTCATGTAAGATTGGAGGGGAAATGAAAATGACTACAATTCAAATGTCTCTGTCACAAGCAGCCAATTCAAACTTCTGGAAGAACCAAACCAATTTAAATAAGTCTCCCTCATTTATTTAGCAAAATGCTGAGTTGGTTGGGTCCTGAAGGAAAGTACCACTTTGCTTCAAGATGGTCAATAAAAGCATCTACCGCGGAAAAAAAGATACAAGCTATAAGAGGATATAAATGTATTTGTTGTATATGTGTTACAGTCAAATCATGGCGGTTCATTAATCTGTGATTATTGCTATTGGATCTGTTCGAGATGTGATTAATGAACCACATCAACAGATGCTGATCATTCTATGCTATCATTCATATCTATCATTCAACTATCTATTTCATTAGTTTTCATACCTTGGAATAGAAAATTATGCTTCATTTACCTAACTGTGATTTCATGTATGAAATAATTTTGACTCTTTCAGTATCAAAGTGCTGCTGAAAATGGCCAGCACTCTTTGCAAAGATGGTACTTTCTTCTTTGACCAAAACATTGCAATGCTGGCTTAACGTCCAAAAACATTTAAATTCAAAGACACATATCCAAAGTGGGAATAAAATCATGACAGTTGTGCTCGATTTGCTCCTGTGAGCTCAGTCATTTGGTTCGAGTCGAAATGGTCAGAAAACTCAACAGAACTGTTTTAAAGGTCTCTTTATTATTGTGCACTGTATATTGTGACCTGAACATCATGTGTTACAAAAATGGTGTCACCAATCTGATCCTTGTGGTGACAATATTATTTAGGTCATCTTAAAAAATAATAATAATAAAAAAAAAGAATGAAACACAAAATGAAATTATCCATCCCTCTAATAATTTTTAAATGAACAGCTTTCTGATTGGTTGCCAAGTTTGATTTACCAACCACCACTGTTGATTGAAAACACACGAGACAGGCGCTTGTTTTGATCTTAAACACCCACTCCCATACCAGGGAAAATTGTTTGGCAGCCATGAGTATGGGGAGGGCATGTTTTATGCATTGTCTCCTGACATGTTGGAATGATTATTTATTGAAACAATTTGTGTACACATGGGATCTGGCCACAAGAAGTCGGAGACAACAAATCTATAGGGGCAAATAATTTATCCTCTCACTCAGAAATCCATTCATCAGGCTGTCTCTGGAGGAGTAAACAACAAAGCTGCAGTCCTCTGTGGGGTGTGCTGGGTGGTAACAGCTGACAGTAGGGTCAAACCATTAGGTTCCTGCATGCACCCTGTCACAGGGTAAGTGACAGCACCCTGTGGTCCTGCTGCACCCATATGACATCTGGAAGGCAGCTGGCGAGAGCTGGAACACCTTTTGCTTGTTTATTCATTCAGTTGGTTGTTAATGTGTATGTGTGTATTGTATGGCCTGCTGGACAGCTAAAAATGACTCTATGACCATATTTGTAAGTGCTTTCTCACCAGCCTCTTGTCTTTGTGACATTACAAATTAGTGGCATGATGAGGGACTGCTGTGTTAAACTGGATATGCAAAGAGGTCCCACAAAGCTAATAGAATACTTGTCATGGATGCAATTGATTCAGTGTGATACATTTACAAAAGGCCCAGAATCGGGTCTTCAGGTCTTCAGTTTTTAATTGTTTATGGTATTTAACAGTTAGGTGGCTCAAAAGATAACTGACCATTATTGTGTTTTAGAATGTTTTATTATTTTTTTGTCTTGCTGACCTGTTATCCCAAATACTAAACTTAAAGTCAAGTCTGCATCAGCCGGCAACGTCTAGTGTTAAAAACTTGCGAGAGTGCAAAATCCTGCAGGTCATCGAGCCACCATCGTCCACTTTGGGCAGGAAGCAGAAGCACTAGAGGTCACATACACAAGCCATTTAAAAAAGTCCAGTTTTTACTAACATTTAGATAAGATGTTATATCAAATACAACAAAAAAAAAAGTCACATTTAAATAAAGGAAAGAATAACATTTTCAGATCCAGTAATCCAGCAAGCAATCCACTCCATGACTAAACCTGTATGAAAAGTCCCAAGAAGTATTTGAATGTGCTTATTTTTCAGCATGCAGGAGAAATTCACTTCAAGGAAACACATTCCAATTCATGAAGAACCCAAGGACAGGAGCAAATATAAAAGCAATAAAAGATATCCAGGAGATAGGCCCTATCTGCACTCATCACATTGCGAAGCATGCATCATGCTTTTGTCCTTGAGACATTTTCCTCTCTCTATCTTCCCTCTAATACTTACCCTATCATATGAAAAATGTGATTAAACTGTTCTGCAGCTGAAAAACTACAGCCATTTTCCCAGAGCCATTATTTCTTTGGAAGCTGCAGATGTAGCTGCCTCGCTGTCCACACATGGATCACATCTTCCATCCTCAGTGTTCGTTTCTGTTTTATTACTTGTTTTGACCGTGTTTTCAGGGAAAAGCCTCCACCGTAGTATGCACTGCACAACACCTCAAACAATTCATTACTGAACATAAACTAAGGGAAAACTGAATTTAGATTAAATTCAGGGAGAGAGCTTAGACAGACGAACTCATCAAAAGGCCATTCTGCCCAATGTTCAGAGTATGTCAAAAAGAAAGAGCTGTCACACGATAGTTCATATTGTGAAGCAATAATAGTCATTGCATTATTGTAAAAAGAATAAATAAGGGATGTGACCCAGTCTGTAAATACAGGAGGTGTAAAAGAAATCTTTTTCAAGTCAGTCATGAGAAATGCTGATGAGTATTGTTGTTTGCATCTGTTGAGATCATGAACCCAATTCCATTTTTTTAAGCTTCAAGTCCAGCTGCTGCTAACATTAGCACCTTGGTTAGCTTAATTTGTAGGTGCTCTGCTTATTTTAAGGTTAGGACACCACAGCCTGTTGAACCTAATTATTCAAGCACATCTTTTACTCACCAACACACACTCACTTAATAATTTACATCAGTGTTTCTCAACTGATCTAGCATCACAACTCAACAGTTTTAGGACGCTTTAACAAGCTTTTTCAGATATTTGTTTTTCCAGGCATACGTTCACGTCCCACAGAAATGGCTTCACAACCCACTTTTGGGTTCCAACCCACCCCATTAGTCTCATCATGGTTGGGATTTTCTTTGTGTGTGTGTGTGTGTGTGTGTGTGTGTGTGTGTGTTTAAAACTTTTTTTATTGATTTCAAAGTGCATTGAAACGTACATTTTGTTCTCTGATACAATCTCTTACAAAACCTTTTTTTATTGGATTCGTATCCATTGCTTTGGGAAATGATTTAGAGAAACACCTGCTCTATTGTCAACCACTCACACAAATCAAAAAGACCAAATAAATGTACTGTGTCTTAGGACTTTCATGTTTCCTAGCAACAGTAAACATTCAGACAAAAACCGGCCTTCAACAGAGACTCAAAGTCGGAAGCACGAAACAGGAGGGAGGAGAAGTGGATGAAGGGAAAATGGGATTAAGGCGAGAGTAGAAGGATGGGCTGAGGCAGTGATGGATGGAGGGAGGGAGGATAAAACAGAGGCAGGAAAGATGGAGGGGATGAAAGAGAATGAGACGAATGGCGTGATGTTGCGGCAGCCTTCCTGGCCTTAAGCTTTTATGATTGATGATATGTTTTCTTCTTGTTTTTCTTGTGTGCCATGCTTGACCATCCACTATATGGTCATGTTTGGAGTCCCCTCCAGGACATTACAGATGGCCAGGCAGTGCTTAAAAGAGGGAGGAAAAAAAACGGCCAAATGGCTCGACCAGATTTGGAGGGGAGAGTGGAGCTGTAGATACCGTTTCAAAAGAACACTCAACTGCCGTGAGTCTCAATCTTGTCTTTGGACTTTCACATCTCAGTAAACAAATATGTGTGTGTGGTCACATTTGAAACGCAAACCTAAGCAAAGTCAAGACTTTACACCACTTAGGGGAAATTGAGAAATTTGCCTGTCATGTTAGGTAACGTTACAAAGTGGATTATTGCCACCGCACCCTGAGAAGAAAATCCTATTTAAGCCACTATCTGTTTATAGAAGGCAGCAGCAGAGACAATGCGGAGAGTCACTGTGTCATCAAAGTCAAATCCACTAAGGTCAGTTTAAAAAGTATTTTTTTAGACAGCAAAACACCTCAAGGATAACCACCCTTGTATGCCTTGTATTAAAAAATCTATGTAAGCAGGCCATTAAGTAAGCAGAGATTAAAGTTAAGCACCAATGAATTTGTCAGCCTTTTAATTCTGCAATTATATTTAACTATTTTCTTAGGCAAATGAGCCATGCAGCTCCCCCCTGCTGTTTATGTTTCTTTCAACACAAGAGTGAGGCCATACTTCTATAAATATTTACAACCCTGTCATCTCTCATACAAGGCTTATCAAAAATATCAAGCCGAGCTGTTTCTTCCCCGGGGCTGCATCTGGTCCTTGAAATTGAAAACCACACAAGGTTTTGAATAAAGACGTATCCTTTGTCAAACCGCAAGATGCTGCGTCATGGATCTGCTGAGTGTGCATACTGTCATCACCAATAGGGTGGTTAATCTAAGGTGTCAAACTCTCTCCTAATTCCCCTCTGCTCTTACTTATGCATGTCATGTTGTACTGCTCAATTATCCACCTGCTGGTTCTAATTCCTCAAGGTTTCCCTGGGTAGCATTGATCGCCTCAGCTTTCACTTTTTCCTGACATCAAATTACTTCTCAAGTATGAACAACAAAATGTGTGATAATCGACATAACATGGTTGTGGTTTTGGACACAAGTAATGGAGAGTTAAAGCTCCTGCGAGAAACTTTTGGGTTCTGTTGGTTTTGACAACCACTTTGGACAAAGCTGAAGTTGTACATCTTTCCCGATCTGTTGCTGCACATGTGTAGGTAGACATTACTTTCAAGAAAATATAATTTCCTTATTTAAAAGGGTCTGATGTGCAATTCACTAAGAATCTTTGGCGTGGGCATTTTTGGCCCATCTACAAAAGTCCCAACAGATGGTTCTCCACAGACGAATTTGGTACTGCTTGAGTTTTGTGCCTCGAGCAGTACCAAGTCATTTTCTCCTTT
Source organism: Symphodus melops (assembly GCF_947650265.1). Taxonomy (NCBI): domain Eukaryota; kingdom Metazoa; phylum Chordata; class Actinopteri; order Labriformes; family Labridae; genus Symphodus; species Symphodus melops. The sequence continues at coordinate 3,675,874 of NC_136706.1, read as the reverse complement.
CTACTGTTGCCAAGTGCTTGCTTTAGGTGGTTTAATGGGGGGGTCTTATGAAACTATAACAAGTAGTACAGTCTAGACTTTTGTTGTGATTGGTTGAAATGCAAAATAAAAGTTGATTGGTTGATACTTCTGTCATCGGTGTTGATTTTGATTCTGCCTGTTCTACAAATTTTTTTTTTTTTTTTTTTTTTGTTTAACTACTAAAATGTGGTATTTCTTTATACATATCAGCCTTTTCAAACTAGACAATGAAACAATATTTGAATACTTGGAACAATTCCCACATCCACGGGCACCAGGTTTCACCATGACCATTCAGACAAGGGTTTTGTCCTGTATGAACTTTGAAAAACATTCCTTTAGTTGGGATATTTTCTTTGTTCTGGATATTCAAGTTTAGTCATATAAAGATAATAGACATTCACAAAGCATTTTAGCCCAAAGATGAAGCGCTGTTAGTGCAGAGCGCTTTAACAAAATGCATTCTGGGTGTTTCTTTTACAGATGGAGTCCACCAGCCAGGGTTTGGTCAAGTGCTGCAGGTTAGATTGAGCTCGGACGATGGCTCCAGTTGAATTTCTTCCCATAATGTGTTTCCATTTTAATCTCATTGGAGTAAAGCTTTTAGGCGATTACATTCAGCAGTTTCAGAGCTGAAATTGATTTTATTTCAATCGGACGAGTGTCGGAAAGAGCCAACAACAGCATTAATTAATCTAAAAGACTTGATCGGTGTCGTAGAGGTCATTGTCGGGCCCTTGTCATTGTCAGTCTTGTTCAACACGACTGCCAGCTTAGGCGAGGTATAACACTAATTAGTCACATTTCGGAGCCCTGATCACCTGCTCTTAATGACAAATAGCTTAAGTTCCATTAAAGAGACAATTCGATCCTTGACTGTTTGCTAGTAGTTATTGGTGTTTTGGCCTTTGAGAATGGTTATTTATAAGGTCCCAGATCAGCATCTTGCACTCACCACTGGGTACTATGAACCATTGTGTAGCTTAGTGGAAAGTATCAAACATGGTTGTAGTCTCAGGGACATCTCCCACTGGTTACTATGGCAGTTGCCATTCTGGAAATGCTGCTTCAAACTACCTTTTGGTAAACAGACACATTCAGAGTTGGAGCTGAGGCATCATCCTCCTCAAAAAAGAGTCATGAAAATGAAAACAAAATAAAGATCTGCAGTCTATTACACTTCTGTGCTGGCTTCAATTTTCATTTTTTTTTGCTTGCAATAAACATTACGCCATAGTTTAAATATAAAGGCATTTAGGGTTATCCATCATTACTTGGACTTTAGAAACAGACAACATGCATGCCGTGGGATGAAAAGAAAAGTAGGGGCAAAAAGCTTACAGATGCTGGTATAGGCAATTGCAAGATTGTTCAAGACATCTTAAAATCAGAGAGAAACTAGAGCAATTGAGCTCCAGGAGAGGTTGAAGCCACCGGCTTCTGAATCAATCTAATTGAGGGGAAGGGTCTTTGCTCGAGAGCCCCGGAGCCGGTTGACACATCCCTTCAGTGCCAGCATTAAGAACCCTGCTTCCTGCAGGTTTCTCTCAAACCAATCCACTCCGTCCCCTGGACCTAATCCCTGAGCTATGGTGATGAACTGGATACATTGATGCTTTGTAATGAAAGGTCACAATATTCTGCAGACAAGAAGGAGGTAAAACTCTGTTATGTCAAATTATGTTGTGGCCTGTGGCAGGCTGAAACAAAATTACATGGAGGATGGGAGTGAGCTGAGGCCTCAGTTTGCTATAGGGTCAATGCTTTAGAATCTAGATAAATCAGAGCACAGGACAGAGAAAGGAACAGGAGGAAACTCCAGGGTAAAATGTTATGGTAGTGCACTGCTGCAATAACTCTGGTAAGAAGTTTTCAAATGAAAAACAGTGGCAGATGTATATCTTCTCGTGACAGTAAGATTTGGAAGTTGTCTATGACAGTCTTCAGTATTCATCAAATGAGATATTGGTGATGTTTTGTGTTGTTAATACAGTGAAGATTATGTTGTTATCGTTTTTGCTTTACTTTTTCATCATGATCCCAACTGAGGCTCTTGCACTGCTTAAATATAAAATCCACTGATTGTTGGAATAATAATCTGGTGAATTATTTGCAAATAATGAATGAACAATCAGAATTAAAACTATTTCCAATTTTTTTTTTTTTTATTTAAATCATTGTCTTTAGCTTTAAAATGATATGTCCAGGTTTTATTCAGAGCAGCAGAATGATCTATACATTTACATGTAAAAGTGGGCGTGGCCATTTTCCACCATTAGAGTGGATTTTCTTGCAAAACAAATGTTTACAATGAATTCAGAATATAGAAGAACCCCTTGGTTGACTCCTTACAAGCTACCTAAGGCAAAGGTTTACATTTTCAACTTTTCGCCAATAAGGTACCAGGAACCCCAACTTTGAGCCGCTCTCAAGGATTTTCCTACAGGAGTTGGATTTCAATCTTTTTGTGTTATAAAATATCTTTATGAACACATTTGTGAAGAATTCAATTGGTAAGGAATTCATTCACAGATTTTTTGCAATATTCTCTTATAATAAGACAACCTGAGAGAAACGTCCTGCAGGACCAGCAGACTTAACTGCTAACAAAAATATATTTTACGACAGAAGGGGCAGACATGATGGAATGGGGGATGCTGTTAAACAGTTTAGGGGCTTTGACTGCAAAAGAATTATCACTCTTATCGATGAGCTGGGGACAGCCGAAAGAAACCATTTAACATAGAAGTATTTAAGGTGGAATTAACCCTAAAACGCTCAAACTCAGAACTAATTGGGTGAAATAAGGCTTTTTAATGGAACAAATCCAATGTTGGGCAGTGTACTATCTTTGTGTATAATATATGCACATCTTTTCAAAGTACCTGAGCTAAGCAGCTACCACAAGGGGATAAAAAATATATCAAGAAATCTTAAGTCTCTTTGAAGCTGTGTGGCTGATATCTACAGTCTATTGCGCTAACATCCTGTGGAAGCTCCGTAGCAGTTCACAGAGATTGATGCCAGAGTAAAAGATATGATCCTCAAAGGGCAACCTTCAAAGGGCGATCCTCGTACGTAATTGCACGTCTTTTTCAGAGCTAGAATGACAGAAGACCGTCTGGAAGGTTTGCTGTATGTGGTTTTGTATCAGTCGGAGATCACAGGAAGCTTTTTTAACTGGCTCATGGTATTTTTAATCAATGGATGCTAAATTATATATAACTTATGGTGAAGATTAATCCGTGTTGAATTATGTTGCTCTCGGTGGTTCAACATGTTGTTCGTGGAAATCTGTTTCCTTGAACGAGTCTTGAAGCAAATAGGATTATAGGGTACTGAATTAATACATGGAGCGAGAGTAGTAAAACACACAAGGATCGCTTTAACTTTGTTCTGTTTAATTTTATGTTGCAAAAGGAATAGTGTAGATATAAGCACACATTTTTATAAACTAATTAACTTTTGATGACACTTTTTTTTCACTTCATATTCAATATTAAAAGGTTAAGGCAAAATGTAAATGTTTTAATTACAAGAAATGAAAGTAGAATAAAGGCAACGTTCTTTGATTAGCTGTGAAGTTCTTTTGATGATTTTGTCAGTTAAATGTGTCTTTCGTTTATATATTCCAGCAAATTGAAAACACCAATATTAACAGGTAATTCTCTTGCGTTCAAGTTCAACTCGTACTGTCTTCTATAGCTGAAAAAACCTCTAAAGAAATCATCAACATCAAAGTCCCATTTTTGTTTTATATTTCATCTCTGTGAACATGTGTATTCCTCTTAATGAATACTAACATGTGAAGATTGCTTTACCACAAACGTCTGTACCTTAAGGGTACAACATGAACTTTGAATAAACATTGAGCAGCAGCAGACTCATTGTTGGAGAAGTTTTCTGCCACTCACATTGGCCTAAAAAAAGTGAGAGTTACTGAATCTAGTATTTCTAAAATCAGTGTCTTTGTGTGAATCAAATTTTACCTGCATCTCAGATATCAATGGGCTCAAGGCAGGTCAAGTGAGACAGCTATCCATCAATGAGCGTGGCTCTGCCAGAGGTGTCTACCTATTAAAAGACAGATTTCCATTAGCTGGTTTGCTACTTGTTATTTGTGGTTTTATTTCTTCTGTGAAATAAGTTAGAGAAAGAGTATGAACTTTAAATGATTTATATTTTAAGTGCCATGAGATGTTAAAAAATTGCTTGGTTGTTGATATACAAAGTTTTTGCTCTAAATTCTGGAGTTTAGCTTTAGAAATATTCCTGGTTCAACTCCATAACAGGCCTAAAAAGGAGGGACTGAGGGACATTTACACAACATTTGAAACCACATATCCCCTCCACTTATCTAAAAAGTTGACAAAGGCAAATTGTTAACTTGATTTTCATTATAATTCTCAAAAATATTCAATGACCTATTTTTTTTTTCTTACTGATCACACTGTCTTTGTTCTATTACAAAGTCAGTGTGTATTGTGACAAACTGACTTTTAATCAAAGTGTAACCTGGCAACATGACATTTCATTAATGCATTTTAATAAACATAGATTTTGTGGAGTTACTGCCAAGCAACTGCTTTTGTTTACAACTTGCTGCAGACAGAATAAGGCCATGCCTGTAATATAGATGGCACAGAATCTGCTACGCACAGTATGTTAAGAGTGAGATTATTCAACCAGGCTACAGTTTTTGCTACTCTACATTTCCACACACTAAGCAAGGTTCCCTTCATACTGAGAATGTCGCCCTACATATCACTGACTATCAGAGAGAAGAGTGCATCATCTGGATCATGTATTATACAGAGTGATTTTAGCTTGTGAAATAATTTCTCATGGGTTGGCTGTCTGAACAAGGCTTACGTTGTCTTGTATAAGATCAAAACACTGTTCTCTTTCTGCGATACACAACAAAAAGATAATCATCACTTAGCTTTGATTTTTTTCATGTTAAAAAACTTGAGGTGTTTGTGCTTTCCCCTTTTTTTCCCATGATAGCCAAGCACGATGCAGATTGCTTTGGACATGATATGCGTTGCATTATTCTTTTTAATTAGGGGGCCGATGTTTATAAGCCCCAAACAGTAACTCAAGATAATAGTGTATTCATGTCCAGTTAATCAAAATCATGTTGGCAGATAATGGCTGCCAGGGGCTCCACCAGGTTTGCAAAAATTTAATTAGCAAAGCCATGAATCTCCCCTCTACTATGCTCGCTCAAGGGTGAAAAAGGCCTGAGCGCAACGTTGAGTTTGTGCTTGAGTGGTTTAAAAAGTTTAAAGGTGGTCTTTTAGAGTAATTGGGGAGTTTTAATGTCTTTATTCTGAGTGCAAAACCAAACAGAGATATTCTTTCTATGTGTAATGTAATCTGTGCACCAGACCTTGGTTGTTGTTTTTTTTGGATCATTAGTTTAGCTGCACGGGCTTTGGTTGTGGAAGTTCTGACTTGAAGACGAAACTGAACTTTGAGAAACAGAAGTTTAATCTTGTGATGATGCAGAGATCAGCAGGCAGTCTATCAATGTAGGCAAACGTAAAAATAAGAAAGAAGCTTTGAGGTAAAACAGCAGGAGAGACAAACGTAAAAAAAAAAAAAAAAGCAGTAAAGTTGTATAGCTACAGGCCCATTTACACAGTTGTCTGAAGGCAGAACAAGCTTCACAGTTCTATATTTAAGTGTACAAACTTTTGCCAGAATTATTTTAATTAGTTGTAACACAGAAAGCAGGCATAGTGGATGGTGCTGAATAGCATTATTTTAAAACCTCGGTAAAATGACAAGAAATTATAGGGTTGGTGGGGGTGATTTAAAAGAGGGCAGCTGGTTGGTGTACCAACGCAACTCAACTCTGGATTAGCATAACAGAACAGAATGGATGGTTTTTTTTAAAAGATGGAAACATCCAAAAGCTGCCTGCCACACTGACAGGCTCATATAAAAAGTAATAATAATACACTTTACCATATCAGGGAATCCTGCTTTTTCATCCCAATTTCTCACGTTTCAATTGGTAAGTCAAATGTCCTACTTATATCATTGTCTCCTCTATGGTGTCCTCTTGTAACCTTTACTAAACCTTGTGGAGAATGTGATGAAGATTTTGAGATTTTTAACATCAGACTGCAAGTTATCAAATTAGGGTTTTTTTTTGCGTGCACCCAGCCGCCATCCAGACAAACAAATGGAACCGCAGTCCAAGCAAAGTCTAATGCACCATGGAGAGGACATTAGAAACACATATCCTGTTTTATTAATGTGGTCAATACAGTCCATTAGGCCAAGGATTTAAAAGCCACAGAGCTCTTCCACTTCCATTTATATTTTCCTCCAACCCATGGTCATGCTTTTTTTTTTTTTTTTTTCCTTTCAGCCCGTGAAAACCAAGTTGCTTTCCATATTTTCTAAAGAGCACTAACAGAATTATTATGTATCTAAAATGTGCAGAGCATTTCAATCTTTTTAGATTTTTTCTATTAAAGTCCAGTTTGAAATTATTGGAGAGTACTGTCAACGAGTTTAAGAGGTCCCGGTTTTGTTAAAGCAGCATTCCTTTGTCTCAGTTTTAGGGCCATGCATTTGCGGTCTGCATGTGGACAGATATGTCTGAGAAATATAATTCCATGTTTTAGTCAAGACAGATGGAGATTAGAGTAAATTGTTCAGAGAACATTGCCACAAATGTATGGTCAACCTTTGTCAACGCAAGAAGAGAACATGACATCTGAATACTGAAATGCTTGCCATTGTGTTAAAGCTTAATTGGAATAATTGGGCTTAAAGAGTCCCATTATGTTCAAGAGCGCAATATCAGTAGATAATTGATCAGTGAACTTGATGCCTTTTCATAATGTACTACTCAAAGTGGCGTCATACAAAAGAATGTAATAATTACTGACATGTACTATGAAGAGAAGAAACTGTTAAAGATTCTACTACATTTCCTTAACTCACATGAAATCCTGTGAGCCTACATGGACATTTTACTTAGTAATGTAGAAGCAGGGTCTGAAACTAACATTTTGGTGATTCTGCAAATGGCAGTTAAGCTCAAGAATATACCAGGTAAAATATTTGTAACCGGCCACAAGACTTACATACAGGGTCAAATTGACTGTAAAGAAAAAAAAAAAAATCAAAGAGTTTGTCTTGGAAAAAAAGTAGAGAGGTTTATATTACTATTAAATGTGAAATATTAAATAGAAGACACAATATGGTCAGGCAGAACGCTGATATCAGTGCAAACACATCCAAAACAAACGGGACTTGCTAAACAAAGAAGGCCTGACCAAGTCAATGATTTGGTTTGTTTGTTTGATATGAAGGCCTATGTGAAATAAACGTTGAAGAATTTATGATAGCTTTAAGAGTGGTATCATTTAGACTTTTATTGTTTTTGTAAGACCTTTCCAAGGAAGCTGATCTGTCCGTCACAATCAGGCTGATCATACTTGTTGGCCATTCACTTTTACACAAGGTCCAGCAGAATGTGAAATGGAAAAATGGAACCATGAGGGGTTGAATCTTTCTGTGCTGAAGTAAAAGTTTTGTGTATCAGCTTGGAGCAGCACCCAGTATTTCGGGCACCATTGGAGCATATCCGAGTGTGTGCACTACAAAGCCAAGGTTATCGTGTTATTTCCCTCTGTAGTCCCATTCCGAGCTTGTGTCAGACCACTCCCTATGACAGTAATGGTTCTTTAAAAGCTTGGCAGAGGTGTATTCCCATTGCTGTCTGACAAGGTTGAGAAGCAATGGTCAGAGCCCACCTTGTAGCACACCTGCCCTCTACACCCTTCTTCTCTCATAAGAGCTCTATTTCAGGTGTGTGGATGTGGAGTCTATCCTGATTCAATGAGACATGATGCTGCACAAAGAGATCCACGGGTGCAGTGTCGTGCCCTCATTCCAAGGATCTGTAGTGAGCACTTGAGAATGTTCCTCTTTTCTTTTCGTCTGCATTGTATCCTGATTCCCAGGGCAGAGAGGGAAGAGACAGATAGTAGAGACTGATAAGACACAAAACCCCTTTCATTCAGCGTTGGGTTTGAAACGGGCGAATTAATTCAGTCTTATTATCAGACTCTTTCTGGAGCAAGAGGGGCTGAAACCTGAGTTCTCGTCTGCATTGATTTTCAAAAATATGTGTTCCAGTGCAGGTAAAGGTGGAGACATGCTTCCTTTTAACACACAAGATGGCTGCCACATGTTATCTGCGTCCGTTTGACATCATGGGTGTACACACCTGAGCAAATTAACTCAACACAGTGAGATGCAGCATGCACAAACCTGTTTGGGGCAGTGTTGAAGCAGATGGGTACAAAGACAAATATTTGAGGGTTTGTAGCGAACCTATCTGCCCTTGAGCAAGCCACCGAACCCCAAAACTGGTCTGGAGCGCTCGCTGTGGGCAGCCCTCTCACTCTGAGACCTCTCCATTAACGCATGTCACTAAGATCCTGTTTGTGTTCAGGTTCATTAGACAGAGTGTAAAACCAAATTTCTCCTCGTGGGATTAATAAAGTATAAATTAGAAAATTATTATTATGTAAGTTTGCACCTCCAGAAGTTCAACCCGGCCTGTTGCTTTTGTCACAACATTACTGTCTTCATTTAAGTCCATCGCGCACGCAATGGCCAAGTTACAGTGAGAGCGCCCTCTGCTGGATCAAACTGCAATCTACTTCAGACGTCCCGGTGCACAGATTGACAGAATATTTTGAATTTGAACGGCTCATTTTTGTATGAGTGGACTCTCTCACCAGGTTCGATTGAATGTTAGAACTTCCAATTCAAAATGAAAATCCCATTCAAAGCCCTTACACCTGTATAGAAATATTTTTTGATATGCCAACGTCTGTCACTGTACATGAAAGACAGGATAAATCAGTGATTGGGGAGTCTACTAAAAGGGATTGAATGAATAAATGTAAATTAAATTCAGTTTATTATTCAAAAGATATTTAAAAAAGATTTGTCTTGAAAAAGATGAATAGTCGTGTAATGAGACCAATACAGCATTTGTTTTGTGAGAGAAAGTGGAGAACAGAAATGTAATTTAGGTCTGAAAGTACCCAGGCGTTGACAACCTTAAACTTCTTACCCTATGGCTGTGAAGCTTGTAAAACTGCCACTGTGTCGTTGTAAAAATGTCAATTTTGCACACTTTCCTAACTGATTCTGAGACGGGTAAGGTTTGACCCCTAACAATTTCCCGCAAGGTTAGCATGGCCTCCCTACCCATGTTCATGCAGGAGCCCCATACATCAGCGCTGACACCGGAAAATTGATGTCACAGAGATCCAGAGCCCAGCAATGCCACTGATGGCATCTTGTTCAGTGGCTGGACACATTAGAGATCAGCTGCATTTATCCTCCACAACGCATTGTGTGCCACAGATATAGTATTAAACAATAGTTAATACCATGCTGTACTCAGTTTCTCAGCCTCTCGAATCTGAATCCTTGCAATACATTAGAATCCAATCAAAGAGTTCTCTTTAAAGCCGTTAACTGTATCGTAAAGATGGTGCTATCTTAAGAACAAACTCTGTATTCTTCACATGAGGAATATTGTGTTTGAGAGTAACTGGTGTGATAAGATGAGCTGTTCTCGCTGAGAGGCTCCGAATTTAATTATACTATCATTAATAACACATTATAGATCAGTCTCAGGGAGAAACAATTCATCATGTTAGCTGAAGGGTCACAAACATGATGAAGTGATTAAAAGTTAATGTTTAGTTAATGATCATTGCAATACTTGGATTAAGATCGAATCCAAGGTCTCGTTGGACATCATGGCGGACGAGAATGAAGGCGAGAGGAAATGTTTAATACCACGGTTGACTTTGCAACATTGATATTTAAGGTCTTGCATTGATTAATTTGTTGATTTTGTAATGAAGTGAGGCGTCCGTTTATCCATCCTCCATCTGAATGAGCTGGTTCAAATAAGTGTTTGAAACAGATCTCCGGTGCAGTGTCTTTTACTGTGTTTGGGAAGTCACTCACTGTCCAAACTGTGATGACATCACTTTTACTTTGAAATCAATTTAAACTGCATGGCAGGCCCTTGTATTTTACTGCAGTTTGTCATCTCCTCTATAAATACTGCATGTTTACCGTCCTTCTAATCGCACCTCTCACATCAATATTTCATGATTTTTTTTTGGAGAAAAATTAGCCATTAATTGGCAATTACTGCACTCACATTGAAAGGTATCATTAAAGGGCCTCTTACTAGCTTTTAGGGCTCTGTCTAAGCTTCTGACTGAAACTATCACCAACGTCAGGTAGACGATATGTCCTGCAAGAGACGAGGCTGAGGAAAACGGGGGAGAAGTGAAAGCAAGAGGAGGAGGAGGAGGAGGAGGAGGAGAATAAAGAGGAGGAGCAGGCAACATTCCAGCCTGCAGTAACCTTGATGACACCCTTCATTACTATGTGCCGGCTGACAGCCTGACAGAGGCATGCAGCACCAGATGGAGGGGAGGGACGAAGCACCATTCCCACCCTCCGCTCGTCCTCTGTGGAGGGGCAGCACGGAGGAAGTTATGGGTATGGGGAAGAAAAGGAAGGGGATAGCAGTTGCGTTGGTGCACAGCTTGACTGACACTGCACTGGCTCAGCTCTGCAAGGCTGCCCTTGTCCTTGTGCTTTGGCAGCAGGTGGCCTAAACTGTGGCCCGCCCTTGCCACATCAACACTGACGCCTACGACTCTGCATGAAGCAGGAGGACCCTCACTCCAACCCCTGTATAATCCCCCCCCCCACCCGCCAAAGATGTCAATGCCAGTATGCATCATAGGACATTTTAAATCACAGCGGGGTAAAAAGTTTCCAAGTCGACTAAAGATGATATGCAGCATGTTGAGTGTATTAAAAACTGTTAAGTTAACACTCTTTTTAAATCGCTGACATTTACAAACTAGAAAGAAAATTCTCTGTAGTCCATCAGAGGCATATCAAAAACATTTTTTGAATGGGGTGCCCTAACTGGGGCATCAAATTTTGCAGTTTAGGGGTGCGGGGGGGGTCACATGTCAGAAAAGCTCTTTTTTTTTTTGTCTTGCACCATTCTGTTTCCTCTTGTACCGCCTTTAATTAACATAACAGCACCTTACATATGTTGCAATCCAATGACTTGGTTTCTTCAAATTAAAAAAAAGAAACAAGACAGTGTATTGGAACATTACACTTCAAATATCGAAAGGGCTCAAAAGTTCAAGCTTAAAAGATGTATTTCCAAAAGAAACAGTGAGGTACGAAAAAAAAAAAAAATGTCCTGGATAGAAGCGTCTTTAAAGCTATAGTAGGAGGTTGCAACATAGCACAATAAGGCAAAGCCTTTCTTTTACTTCTTTATCCACACTCTAAACACAGAGCAATGCCATGCCAACAGCTAAGTGAAATAGTCAAACTGTCCTCACTCCCAAAGAAACAGAAACTCTGTACTTTCATGGTTAAAGACCATTTAACTATATCCACTTCTGAGTGATATTTAGCGCCTTTCCCAGTTAGCTAGCATAATATCTTTGACAACCACAGATTTATTGCAATCTATGGAATCATGAATTTATGTTTAGTACCTTGTGATGATTGCATTTCATGGGGGGCAGATGCCACCCAAGACCACCCCTGGATGAGCTACTGCATTGGATAAAGACGACCCCCCCCCCTTTCTCACTCTTTTTCTCTTGTACAAAATCCAAAGCCTAATTAGTCTGATTAATGCTTCTGAAAACCAAGCAATAGAGAGCACAAACAACAGTAGATATGAGGTGTTTTGATAAGAGGATTCTTATACCGACTGTGTTTATTTGAATGCTACAGCATGACACAGAAGCTGTCCCAGAGCTGTGGGAGATACAGTCATGGCGGACTGATCAAAGGTGGCATTGCCAGCAAGTCCCCTTTAAGGACATTGGCAGTTAGTGCAAGGCTGCCCGGCCGCTTTGTCTTCCTGGCAGCTCTTTGATGAGAGCCCCCCTGGGTGATTCACTCTTACTTACAGAAGTGCACACGGCTGTTAAGAATTGGATCAAAACAGATTGAGAGGGGGTTGAATGCGCAGTGAGGACGAGTTGAGCAAAAGATTTAAAAAACTGGAGATAGATGGGAGCGATGGAAGAACAGTGTGTAAAAAGTAGGAGATGGAGCACGGGGCTGACAGAGGGTGACTCAAAGAGGGAGGATTAAAATGTTGAAATATTCAGTGCTATTCATCAGATCATTGTTGTCATATTGAGATGAAAAAGGTCACTGTAATGCTCTTCCTGTCCTGGGGTGGCTGACATGGGTTGTGCAATCATCTCATCAATTTGAACAGTGAATCAGTCAAGCTAATCTTTGTATGGGTATAAATCTGATGTAAATTTAGATGAATCTCTGCCCTACTTAACTCATCAGCCATGACAGCATTGCATGAAATTTGCCAGTCTCCATTATTGTGTATGGCTCGAGTCGCGAGTCCAATCCAAAAAACGTTTTCTCGTATTCTTTAAATGGAGATCTATGTAAATGATGATGTCTAAATGAACTAGAAATAGCCTCAATTTTAACATTTGTCTACCTTTCAGTTGATTCCCCTGATAGGCAGCATGTCAAATGAATTCTTCAATTCTAGTCTTTTTCTTTTGGTTAGACATTGTCTCGCCTCGTCTATGCTGAAAGGTAAAGACCACACATACGTACTCAGCTCAGAGACTTTAAGGGTGAAATGTTGAGAGCTGCTTGGGCTCAACAACAGAGGGCAACAAGTATTGTAGTTTGAGCGATATATGTTCTCTGCAAACATTCACATGCACAAAGAAACCTTTTAACATTATCCATTTTAACACAACATGGAGCATACAGAGGTCTGTTATTACTCGCACATAAAAATGCAGCATGGTCTGTCACCTCTGCTGTGTTTGTCAGCAGTCTCATATTTCATCCTATCATTGATTGGCAGCAGTAGTGGCTCCTGGCTGTTACTGCAGCGGCAAGAGGCGCATATTAGACCTGCTAAATTTTGGTGGCAGATGGCAAAACTGTGTGCTCTCCCATGGGGTGGCAGCCAGCTGGCCTCTCTTTGCCACTGTGACGAGGGTTAGCAATAAAGTTGGCACTTTATTTGCTTTGAAATATGAAATATTGTGCCGTTTCTCACTGTCCAAGAATTGTGTATTTATGCCACGGGACACAATTCAATATGGTTTATTTGTTTTGTGTTATTGTTTTTTTTAAATGTGAGGAATTGTTTAGTTGAAAGAAGCTTCAAGGGTGCCTGAGGGGATCTTAGTATTGAAGGAAATGTATTATCAATGACACTATTGAATCTGCTGGAACAAGGGAAAACTTTTGAAAAGAATCCTTTACAGTCATTTAAATAATGTCAATATTGTATCACATTAATGTGTTGTAGATTACCCTTGAAAGTCCTTCTGGCCCAACCAAGTCTTTTCTTTATGCGTTGTAAATGAAGAGCTTCATGTGGTAGTTTTAGTTTTGATATAACAGAAACCAAGAGGGCCTTGTAAATAATGCAAATAACCCAAAGAAATAGCTCCAAACAAATGCACATGGCTGAGGTTGCTAAGCAACAAGCCTGTTAACTATGGTGTTCAGCGTGAAGGTAACTATAATCCAACAGTGTGCTTTAGCTAGAGAGCTTTAATAACTGCAACAGTCTAGAGGAGATGATGAAAGTATTGCAGTTTGTTTACTGCAATGCGAGTGAACCAAACACAACAACATGAATGGCATTGCATGCTCTGTGTTTAAGTAATTTGTGAACATATTTTGGAAGGGAAAAAAAGAAGGGAAAGGGTAACATAAAGTTCTGTGTCCAACACATGCTGCAGTTTACATAACATGTGTTGGATACTGTCTTATCATCAAGAACAAGTGTGCACTTGTTCTGATTCAGTTGGGGGAAAATGCATTTCCCTGTGTCAAAGAAACTGCATTACACTTACTCAAGGGCAGTTGCACCCCTGCATTGTCGGAAACTATTTCAAAAATAGGAAACAGCTGTGCGTTGTAATTCAAAAACGTGCACCAGGTTGCATCAGCGATGTGTGAGTTCAAACATAGTCTAGTTACAGCATAAGTTCTGCTTTACAGCATTTACTTAACACTCTTCTGACATTTGAAGTGTTGCACCAGCTAAGATACTGCCAATGTAGGCTTAGGTAATCACTTCTATCTTACACCTACCTCCTTGTCGGGGTAAAGTCATCCATAAAACACAGTTGTTATGGTGTGTCTTTTTGATAGGCCAGTAGATGTTGCCCTTGAGTACCAGCATGAAACCAAAACAAACTGTTGTTTGGCGACACCTCCACCATTCTGAAGCCTCCGCTTTTCCTCCGGCGACACACCTCCATAGCGAACTCCATCGCAAAACAGCAGACTCTTTCAGCAAGCGCATTGCTCAGTCATTAATGATGTAGAGTCCAAAACTGGCACTTCTGTAACACAACTGCAAAAGTGAAATACAAAAAGTTCAGCCCTCAAAACAGACAACGTCTTCCCTTCCAGCCACCTGAAGCTCCTTTATGTTAGAGGAGTACACAACTTCCCTCACACAGTCAGAGTTTGATGTTGATACCACAAGCGTCACAACCAACTGAGATACACGAGCAAATAATAATAATGACCAACAAGCTACACTGAGAAGCGACACGGCTATCTTTCCAAAAAAAAAAAAAAACATAAACATTTTACTCAGATTCCACAAATAAAAATTTGAAGCTTCAGTACGGAGGTTTCAGATAATTATCAAAGGACTTAATTTCATACTGATACCTCTCAAAAGCAGACAAAACCATCAGCAACACAATTTTAAATGGCCAAAACCAAAGCCACAGGATAGGTGTGAGACAAAATGCAAAATAATGTGCCGCCAAAAGAGCCTTTGTTGACATTTTCTATGGCAAATATTCTTGATCAGAGATACATTTAACTGTTAGCAAAAAGATAGCATAATGGTGTTTTTAAAGAGAAACTGAAACTACACATATGTGTAAATTGTGTACACAGGGGATTACAAAACCAACAAACACAAATGCCCTGAGAGGAGCTTTAAGTGCTACATATCATGCTATATTTATAATCAGTGATACATGGCCCTCGAACCCTCAGCTCTGGCTGTATCTGTCCTTTTACCGCCCTCTGTGTAACGCCCCCTGCAGGCCTAAGGCACTTCTGATGTGATGACTGGATTTGGCTTTGATTTTATTTAACATTTGTTTTTCAGGGTTATTTATGCGTGTATGTGTAAGTAATAAGAGTAAAAAGGTTTAAAAAGATAAATAATTCATTTACTGCTAAATTACTATGACATATGGTGATTCATTGAAAGACACTCTTTTTGTTGTTAAAAGTTAATTGTTGTGATACACAACAATCTATTTTGAATGTATTAGAGGTATTTTCTTAGATGTTGGTGATACACTGAAAAACACTGATTGAAGTAGAAGTTGAGGTCTCATGTTAGAGACAGCATAAGGACTAGATAATTTACAGTTCTGCACTATTTGTGTAGGTTTTTTTTTTGGTTTAGTTTGAAGTACCAGAAAGAGATCAACTTGATGGAGAGAACAGCCCGTGAGTGAGGAGGTCGATAACGCAGTGTGGCCAGCTGCAGGACGTCGGATTGCTTGAGTCATTCATTCTTTTTATCCCAGATAAGACATGTACACTCTTGGTATTAACCTACCGACTGGTAGTAGTAGTAGACATTGACATTGAACACACACCTCTGGAATTTTTCCCCAAAGCTGAACTCTTTTGCGTGTTGAATTTTTCCTCATAATTCCTCTTTATAGAGCAGAATTCGAGTCCAACTCGAAAGGACGTTTTCTTTTGGTTTGGTTTTATTTTCACAGAACTTTATTTTTCCTATGTGTTCGCACACATCATCACTGTAAATGGTTTTTATGCTAAGAAGGCATTAAAGAGTGTCAACTGTTCAAACCAACACCAACTCCTCATTTAAGTCATTTAAGGTTCATATTCTTTTAGGACCTAGATTGATGTTAGTATCTTATCTATTCAATCAGGTTAGGACCACAGGCGCTACATAATTACTGAAACTGTTAAGCCATTACAGCGCCTTTGTGGTTGATGCCCAACCTGAAACACTTTATGGGGATCGAATTTAATTGCAATTTTCTTTGCACTTAATTATTCTGTACTTTAGTCTGGCTATTATCCATTGCATTGCTGTGTACGTTTTCATGCATAAACGAAGATTAAATAATTTTCAACCCATCAAATTGAGCAGTTGCAGGAGAAAAGAGACAGCTTAGGGGACCTGAACATGTAATGATTTGTGTTGCTCAAAAACACAATTTGCCTACAGCTAATAATTAGCATTAAAAGAAAAACTTGAATCAATGAATCTTTATCGTCATTGTAACAGGTACAAGTACAACGAGAGAGGTCAAGACCCAGGGCCGCTGGAAGTTAGTTTGAACATGGGCTGCTGTGAAAATCTTTTGTTCTTTTTTGGACAAAAAACCTCTGAGCCTATTTAGAATACATTTATAATATATACATTTAAATGTTTAAACATCAATAATAAATAGACACACACACACACACACCATCAGTTCTCAGAGGTATATATGTTACTTAAACTTCACAATAACGCTTTAACAATGCAACAGGTTTGATCAGCTGGCATCAACCTGAGTCACTGCACCTGTGACACGCAACTCTATACTCCACAATCCTTTTACACACATCACAAAGAAATAACCTCAGACAATCTAAGCACGTTATTGAATAGCTCTCCACATCCATTACGCAAACATACGCACAACATCACACTTTTTTCTCCATCTCCAACCTTTTTACGCAAACCACAAGGAAACAATCCAAACCATTTACAAGTTATTAAACAGTTCTCCAAATCCATTACGCACAGAACAAACGATCAAAATAACACTCTCAATCCATACCACATTGCAAAAATACCATAGCGTGACGTTACACTGCAGAGGTTTAAAGGTGCGCGGCGGCACCATGAGCTTACTTTGAGCTGCAGACAGGGTGCCCTGGTTACAGGTGTCCAAATGTCCAGGTGCGCTCTGGGGTCGTGGAAATAAAGTCTCTAATGAGGGGACGAATGTCCAGAGAGTTCATGATGTCTTGTGTGGGCATGCATCAGTGAAAAGTTTGTGAGTCTTTTCTGGGTCTGCGTACCCATGTCTCCAAAAGACGCAAGAACGTGCGCTCAGATGAGGCCACAGAGACGGGCAGGCACAGACGTAACTCAATCAGTGTTTCTGTCTCTGAAAACATGGCTCTTGTTTGTTACTGGAGCTTAGTCCAACATGATGCTACATCTTGAACTGTGCCACTCGTAGACCGAGCATGGAGCAAACGGGGAACATTTTTACTTCACTCGGCGTCTGCAACCACGAGCATGCCTGACGTAGACAACGTAACTTCCGTCAACTTGTGTTGATTAGGCCTAAAAATAATTAAATCAAAATCAAGAAATACATGTAATAGCCTACATGTGTCAAAATCTTTTCCCCGAAGATTCATAAGCAATTCATAAATTGTGCAAAAATATTTATTATATTATTATATATTACATTTTTTAAAATCTCCCCCTCGCCACTAGGGGGTGCTGCAGCACCCCCAGCACCCCAACTTCCTGCGGCCATGTCAAGACCGATCCGCAGCGACTGCGCGCCGACACTGGTTTCTTCTCCCACGTCTCGCGTCCGCCTTCCTTGAGAGCTAGAGGAGAAAAGAAAAACTTCTCTTTGTTGTGGGAGTTAGAACAGATTGATTTTATAAAATGTAATCCTATATTTTAGAACATATAAATGCCCTTTTAAATCTCTTTAGATTAAAAAAACAACAAAATAACAGAAAAAATGTGCATACCTGCAGACATTCTTTAAATATATCATGTAAAAATTAAATGTTTTCTCATCTCAGTAAGGCTGACTAAAGTAGTATCAGCATAGACTAATTACTTGTCCTACAAATCATAATTTGTTTGGCCCAAGATTCCTCTCAGTAGCATGCAAAATAAGGCCAGAGGTAATCCCATTGATTAGTGTCGTATGAACTCAGCACCTTGCAACAATGAGGTGAGCATGCCGTCCCATTAAAATTAATTAATTACCTTTAGCCATTTGGGAACCATTTAAATTTGTAAAAATGTGCCTGGGCCAGGCAAGGTTAATTGGGCATTTAGCTCTCAGAGCTCCCCCTGAACACCCAGGAGGAGCCTGTCCCTAAAACAGAAGCAGGTCCTTAATAAAAGTAGCACACTGACCCCTCCTGTAGACAATAGCTGGTTTCTTGTCATTGACCTCAACCATCCTGATACAGATAAATGGACGCATATGCTGTGTCCACATACTCTTATTCCATACTACTGCAGTCCCTAGAAAGTAAGGCTTGAGAGGTGTTCATGGCTTGTGTTTTGAAACTGTTATCATTGTGTGTGTGTGTGTGTGTGTGTGTGTGTGTGTGTGTGTGTGTGTGTGTGTGTTTTCTGCTCCATGACAGAGACAGATGGAGTGGGAGCCACCGAATTTACCAGAGGAAGCAGTTTATAGAATATTGTCAGGGGAGAGTAGGCAGTTTCTGAAATACAGCTTTCAAGTCACAGCCATCAATCTCACCAGTGCCTGTCTGGATCAAGCAGGCTGGAGAGCTAGTTTGTTAGTGTTCACAAAGGATCAGTGTGCTGTACGCTGCACTTCTCTGACGCCTCCGAGACAAAACAGCTGCCAGCAGAATCACGCACACAACTAAGTGGTAAAGGTGACACTGTCGGTCATCAGTATGTAAATAAATTGCCCCATTCTGTCAATCAGGGAGTGAAAGTAGGGCAGGGAAAGTTGAGTTAATGAACAGCCCCTCAGGACTGTTTGCAGGCACATAAACATTGGGGAGTAGCAACATATAAAGGACCTGAAGTTGGACCCTGAAACTTATTTCCAAACTGTGGTAATAATTATGGTAACTGTACTTTAAGTTGATGCTGTAATTTATTGTTTGGTTTGCTGCAGGTGAGAACGAATTCTGGACCAAACCAGGAAAGAGAACCAAAACACAGTGCATTGTGGGTTGAATTTGGCACATCTGGATGGAGTATGGCAAACGTTAGCGTTGCTAACAACACCAGCCATCAGTCGTCCTTGCAGGTAGACTGTGTGAGGTTAAACTGGCATTTAACTATTGGACCTGAGCAAAGGGAATTCTGAAAGTATTTCTTATGTTTACGTCAAGGGCTGACATTACTGCATTGCTAACCTTAGCCACATCTATTGAACCAATTTCACATCATTTAACTGCAGATGCTGTGCTTTATGCTGGTTAATAAATTGTGCTCTATTGTGAGTACTTTCTTACCTTTAAACAAGCTGAATGGTTAAAGCATATGCATGAATAGAAAAAAAGTCATTTTCGGACTTAGAACTTAGACTTTTATGAGGTAGCATACCAAAGAATACCTTATTCCGGTTATACTCAAAATGTCACCCACGTCTCTGTTTCTTTACCACTGCTGAGCTGGTAATGGATCAAACCTCTGAGTTCAATTTAACAAGGGGGACAGTGTTCTCTTCCAATAAAATCTAAGGTTTCAAATCCCATTACCACCATTTCTCTTCATGTTCCTGCTGTGCAATGTTTGGCTCCTGCCACCTTACAAATCTGATTTATTTGACCATATGGTTTGAAAGGTTATAACTACAGAAGTTGTATCAGAAATATGTTCAAGATAAAATAATTGTACAAACTGGTCCAATAATCTACAGCAAATGTATTTTCAAGCTGTGAAGGAGGACCAGAGGAATATCTTGGAAAATGTAAGAAATGTATTTTGACAAGAGAGTAGAGGAAAGTTGGTCAAGAAAAGGAAATCCGGGATCAACTTCAACTCTCAGTTTGAATACATGAATATATGTCCTGGCAGACAACAACAAAAAAAAAGGTCCAAATTCTGCAGGTCTCTAGAAGAAAAACCCATGTCCGGAGGGCTTGAGCTTTAGGAGATCAAATAATGGACAGAATGCTTCAGAATTAAGGGCAGTGAAACAGCAGATTCCTCAGCAAAGGACACAAATTTAAAGATGTACCTTTCACTTGTCAATTGGTTTGTTATGCAGGGACAAACATCCTGAAAAGAGGTGGGTCATGGCAGACATGAGTAATCTAACCGTGATGTACTCTAAGCTGGTTGAAATGCAAAATAAATCCAGTTTTCCATACTGAGTGCAATCCTTGCTGTAGTTTGCTCAACAGAGCCACAACTGTACACATGATCTTTTTGCTGAAGCCTTAATAATTAGCCCTCATTATCAGCTGGCAGCTTTTGAGTACAGGATTCTCTCATGCTTGGGATTTTGTTTCTTGAAGCTACGTCCAAATGAGAGAAGCCTAAAATCTTTGATTAAAAGGATGGCTTAAACACTCAGGAGGAGTTGAGTAAGTATAACGAATTACTCCTCTGCAAAAAATGTCTGAAGTTCTGGCAGGTAAACATCTGGCTGTTCTTGCAATTGAATCCTCATTCTGAAAATCTGATGCTTGAATCTAGCAGAGTGGCATTGTCTCTCAACAAACCACGACAAATTTAAAAATTAGTGAAGGTATAAAAGTAGAGCATTTTATTTAGTGACTCTCAGAGGAACCAAAAAAAACAGTACCTTAAAATAGTCAGTCAGGTTTTATGACTTAGCTAACCACAACTTCACTGAGCGATAGAATAAACAGCAGAAAGTTGCAGACCTGGGCTGGCTTGCACAACAGCCAACTTTATTGCTTAAAGACATAAAGAAATACAGTGTTAATCATTTAGAATAAACAATGTTTTTCTTTGACGAACACCGACTTTGGCTCACAGAGTTCTAGAGTTTGCATTAACCAAAGCTTTCGCTTGTGGAACAAGGCTAGCTGGCATGACAGAAAAAACCCCCCACATTCATAGCAAAGACACTGGCAGAAAAAGTTCATCATGATGTACATTCAAAGAATGGTTAATCTGTTTCTTGTTTGTTAATGAATGTTGGCTACTTGTGCTGACTTAAACTATATGGACGTTGGCATAAAGCAGAGAACTGCTGATGCGGTAGATAAGGCCAGCTAGCATGCTAAAGATTTAGGCCAAATCGCGAATTCAAGTTTATTTAGGCTTGAACTGGGAAAATAATTAATGGTGACTTTAACATAAAGACTATTTTTCTGCAATGTGGTTTGAGATATTAGACAGACATGTGCTCTGGGCCTACTAGCGTGACAGAAGTGACAATAATTGTATTTGTTGTTTAGCCCAAAGCATACATTGTTAGCATTAATCATGTGTGATATTAAAACACCTGTTAGGTTTGATGAGGACGAAGAGACCTGTAGACTTTGAAAAGCTTAAATTCTCACACACTGGTATTGGATAATTAAACGTAATTTTGCCAAATAATAGATTTGTGTGCAACCTTCTGAAGTTCTGTCTCTTTCTTATACTTCCAAAAGTGCTGTGTCAGACTGATTTATTGTGTTGCTATGCGTTTGTCTGCCTTGAGGCTCTGCCTGACTCATTATTTCATGTTTTCTTTCCAAATTTCTGCTTTGCACCTGAAGGCCGTCATAAATTACACCATAGCTGAACCCAAAACATCAACACAGATACTCACAGCGGCCTGGTTTTAAATACACTCATGACAACATAACTTTGTTTGTTGTGCAGCGAACTTGGCCATGACAACATTTTTGTCATAATTGCACCTGCGCAATGCTTTATACAGGTGTTTTTTTGGTCTTGTCACGAAATTCATTCTGCAGAATGCCCTCAACATTGGCACTCATACATTCCTGTCATCCACAGCTGTTAACAAGATTCTAGAATAACAACAGCCTTGAGGTGTTTACGGTGTAGTGTCTTCAATTATCAGGAGAGCTACCTGCCAGGTTGTGTCTAATTCCTTGCAAGTCGAGAGTGTACACTAACAAGTGTGTTTATTCCTGTCAGCTGTTTTTTTGCCCAGAGGTAAGCACAACCAACAGTAACTTTATATGGCCCAGTGTTATAGGCTGTATTTAGTTGACATTTACTTATCTTTGGCTGGTTGTGTATGTTTCGTTTTCATAGCCGACTTTTAAACATTTTGGTCTTCTTTCCTGCTATCGCGAGGCTCCATTTTGTTCTTGTAAAAAAAATTTCTAAAAGAATTACCTTAAACCAATCGAGTAAGTGAAATGAAATTTGTTCAACTTCGGAAGAAAAATCGGACATCCCATTCCAATTTAAATTTGAATGAACTATGACATTCAATGTTCCTACGATAAAAATATGTTTGCTAAACTCCAAATGTATGACGTCTTTGTTCCTTTTTACCAGGTGCTGCATAAGAAACATCAGACATGTTATAAAATACACTGTAAACAATTGCTATTAATCTATTGCAATTGTCAACACTATAATCATATTTGCGGCACTATGACTGCAGAAAAACCTTTACAGTGTGTATAAACAGCTTCTCTAATCTTTAGAGTTAAGAAGACATCCATACAGCGATATTTTGTATATCACATTAAAGCATATTTTAGGCAGTTGTGTTTAGCCTACAGAATACTGAAGTTGTAGTTTTAGTTGCACTGATATTATAAATCTTTTAAATGCTGAATTTACTTCTTTTATTATCTATTGTGCCTATCTATTGTAAACTGTGATAAGTTGAAGCAACAAAGTATCAAAGTTCTTTACAGTCGCCTCCTTCCTCCCTGCCGGCTCTCCGTCATGGGTGTGGGAGGCAGATGGTTTCAGCGGATGTCGCGGTCACACCACCTATTTAAAGAAGCAGACACGTTTTCTTGCTACGCAGAATCATTACTGTTTTTTTTTTATTTGCTGTTTCATAGCGTTAAACATTTGGGAACATTACCGTCACTTGGATTGAGGTGTGGATACTGTCATGATTATTCTTTTGGCTGGTTCTTCTGGCTCAGGACAAATCTTACAGTACACCTTGATTGCAATCGGGCTTAATGTATGATTTAGCCATGTGTGATCAAGTGTATTCATTGGTTCAGCTCCAACCTGCATTAGAGATCCTAACACATATTTAAGATGTTAACTGACTTTGTCAGAGCGTGGGCTGAGCAGGTATACGTTTGTTTAGCAGCGTCAACGAATGACCAATGTGCCTTCTAAGTCTGTCATTCACTGAGAGAACAAGCTGGCAGGCATTAAAGCTGCAAAAGTTTATTCTTAGAAAGAACAGACACCTCATTAAACAAACCAATGTCATTTATGATTAGATCAACTATTTGTGATTGAAGAACATTAAGAAATCAGATGTGTCATTGCATAAAGATGAGCCATTTGGAGCAAACATTGGTGGACAAGAGGTGGTCTTGGATAAAGCTTTGTCAAACAAAGAAGTAAAGGTTAGTTAATTCAATGAGATTGCAATATTGCTTTTTAAATCCATTTTAGGAAGCTTCAAGCAGATACTTGAGTGTTGGTGCTGTAAGTGTCTCCCAGGTTAGTGTATCGGTACAGCAGTTCCAATTAGAATTCACGTCAAAAGGATCAGAAACAACTGCTGAGGCAAACGTGTTACATCAGAAACAGTGATACTCAGAGCGAGTACCCAATCCAGAGTGATTCTCTAACAATGGCTCTTTTCATGTACAAAGCAAATCATGTGACAAGAGATCTCACCCAAGGGGTCAGACGCAATATTTGTATGAGAATTGAAATCTCAGATAATACAACGGAGAGGTCGTAGAGGACATGTGAGGTCCTCTAACAAAGGCTGCTGAAATTCTGTTTTAGCATCAAAGCACTTTGTGTGTGTGTGTGTGTGTGTGTCATTTTTTATATATACCTTGGTTTGTTCCTGTGCCAATCATGCAACATTTTATTCACGATAGGAAATTAGGAGGAAAAGATTGTGACATAAAAAATGTAACAAATATGATGTTGCATAACTTGCACACAGATTCTGTTGTTAGACAAAAGTGGATATTTTTGTACATCTGAAACTGCCATGTCCACAATTCTTTACGCAGTTCGATTCTCCTCCAAGCTTTGGTTGAAAATCTATTTAAAAAATCGGATTCTAAGGACTTGGAGAGAATTTAGACCAGAACAAAGTTTCCATCTTTCAAAGAGAGAATATCGTGGAAACCTGTTCCAATACATTGATGTATGTGAAGAAATATGTTTATTTGTAAAGAGAATTTTTGTGCCATTTTTGCCTTCATTAGATCGGACTGCTAAAGGACGAGGACATAGCCTCATCAATTGGAGCGCCCGACATAACCACAAGGCTACCCAGCGCTCTGTGAAGAATTATTTTTTAATAAATAAATTCATCCGGCTTCATCTCTCCGTCTTGCCACGGATTATATTTTGGATTTATAAATGGAGAATTCATGTCTGATAGTGAGCAATCTTTCACTTTCTCTCGTGTGTTCAGAACACACCCCCATGCTGAAACTAGTCAGACAGTACTGAGAGGCACAAGGTGAATAAACATGACTTCAGGGGATGTGATGAAACAGAATTCGCAGCTTGAATAGCATTATTTAAGTGCGTCGATTTAGAAGCAACGCTTTTGTGAGTGGGATTATGGGATTCATTTTGCTTGTTGCAGCACAAAGAAATCAAAAACCAACAGAATAAAAGAAATGCAACCCAAACTGATACTGTTCCAACATATGACAGTGAGCTACAATGTGAAATGCAAAGACTTGTGATTTGCTTCCCAAAACAACTGATTCAGCATGACTGTGTTGCCTGTGTTTTTGTTTGGGTTTCTTTTTCTTTAATGCAGATTCCTACGCTAAGAGTTGCTCTTCAGTGATCCCTTGCTTGTCTGAGCTTGGTTTTGTGGTAATCACACTAATCTTTGGTTGATCCTCCATTGGTGCGATAAACCGACCTTCATTCCTTGCGTGAATTTTCGGTAAAGTAATAAAAAAGAGTCTCAGTGGCGTAACCCAATGGTTTCTGGAGTTAACATAACAGCGGTGGTGGTAGCCAGTTTGGAAACGCTAACTCAATATAACTTTCAAACAATCGAGAAACAGGCCAAGAGGTGCTAAGGCGGGCCTTCAGCTACAATGCATCAACTCAGCCATGTCACAAATTATGCATATTGTAGGTTTAGCAGCAAGCCTCAAGTGGAGACTTTAGAGTTGTACTCCAATTTTCGAGACACCAAGGTTTTCTAAGCCTTTTGTGTTTTTTATGAGATGCATGCCTTCAGCTATCCGGTTTGTTTTCTTGTTTTGAGAACTAATTTTGTTCTGCACTCGTCATTTTGCAGTGTTGGGACAATAACAATATCCCAAAATCCTTAACCACACAGATCGCCTGTTATGATAACAGAATCATTACTGACATATTTTAAAATCTGAAAGGAAGTGAAGCAAATGTAAATGGTTTGGCGACCAATCCAAAAATAAGTAGGAGATGAAGCACAAATACATCAGGGGTGGCTAAGAGAAAGGGAAGGAGGGTGAATGGATAAGGAGAAGGGAAAAGAGGGTGGGTTTTCCAAAAACTGAGACAAACGGGGTGGAGTCTGATGGCCAAGCATAAGTAGACTTGTCAGGTGATTGAAGGAAAGTTAATATATTCTGTATTAACTTTTTTTTTTTAACCTGAAAACAGTGCCAATAAACACTGCATAGACCTGAACAAAACATGCCACTCAAAGTTACTGAGATGATTTGGTCTGGATTACTATTATCAGTGTTCTGAAATATGGAGAGTAATTTGGCTTGTAATTTTTACTCTATGAATTGGTGACATGGTACCTCCAAATGGGATTAAAAACAAAGACATCCTCTGCAGTTATTGCTAGTCATTAGTTTTCTCAGATAATGTGAACCAGGCTTGAGGCTTCCTTCAGTGCTTTACAATCTTGGTTGCTTTGTCTCAAATGCATTTACCCATACGGCAGCCAGGGATATTTCAGTATGTCAGGTCATTATTTGAAAAGCGTCTTTGCTTCTGTTGCATTTCAGTCAAATGATCCTAAAAGCTTTCCCTCGGTTTATTTAAAAAAAAACCAAAAACTCTTCTTTTAACTCAAATAACAGCCTGGGATGATGAGAAAAGATGGGATCATTTATGTCCATTCAATGAATCGCATGTTCTACTAAAGTGGATATTTTAAGATAGCTTTTTGTTGCATGAAGCATTAAATGTTAATTTCAATAATTACAATGTTTACAAGACATAAATGTAATAACTTTCCAACACTCAAGATTTTAAATCCTGGTGCTAATATTTTATGTAAATAGATACTAATGAAAATGCTGCAAAATGAAATCAAAATGAAATCATATATGCCACTGCTGATTTATATATATGTTTTCTCACAGCAAATACTCAAACCTTAGTAAGTGTATTTGTCTAATTTCTGGACAAATGTGACATATTTATTTCATTTAAGTCATATCCATGAGGAACACCTCAGGCCTTGTTTTGTTGCAGGTAAAAGCTAGAAACTGCGTGTTTATCTGGATCTAAGAATCTGGCTTTTATTGAAGGAGAGATATGTAACTCTGACACCTGGCATTTGAAATGGGCACTGCATTTGAAATTTAAAACATCCAGCACTTCAACATAGCGTGTTTCCTTACTGTCTGATGATACAGTAAGGCCATTTTATGATTGTGTTCAGTAGATATCTTACATATTGTACCTTTAATTGTTTATATATTTAGGAAGTTAAACATTTGGTAAGACTTACATTTTACGTGCATTTTTGATCAGCACAAAAGGTTGCTTTACTAACGATACAAAAACATAAACATGCATTTTATAATCCTGAAAAAATGGCAGAAGAGGATCCTGGTGGCCCACCGTGGCAGACACCTGCAGGTTTAATTCCTGGCACAGATTCCTTGGGCTTCACCAGGTATTTCCACCATCACAACTGGCCGAGAAGGCAGATGGGGAGCCAGTGAGAGAGCATGTCCAGGTGTTGGCACTCAGCGTTCTGGCTGAGGATTGGAACCAAATAAATAATAATAATAATTTCTGTAAAAAAAAAAAAAAAAAGAATTAAGGAATGTAGAGGAAAATTGGAGCAGTTTGGCTGTAGCTTGTATTATTTCACAGAATTGCTAAAGTGCACAACTACACAATCCTCTTCCTTGTTTGATTGACAACATTTTAATTGTCTAAGTATGAAGGGATGTTTGATAGCCAGCAGCTGCTGGGTTTAACTCAGGATATTTGTTTGTTTGTGCAACTTGCTTCCTCGATCAGTTGATTCTACAGAAACAGTCTTGTGCTGTTGCAAGTCCAATACACCAGGGTTTAATTAGCCGACATGCATTTCCAGTGGTTTAGTCTTGTAGAATATAGTCAGCATACAGAAAGGCTGGCAGAGTGAGCTGACTCCACATGCGAGGAAAAAGAGTTATCTAAGTTTTAAGAGTAAACATATACTTTTTGACTTGTTTAAATACCCTCATTACATAACACATCATATACATATCACAAGGCTTATTTAGTTCACCTTTCAGAGAAGAGGTGAAATGTCTTCAAGAGGACCAGTTGCCTTGAGGTCAATATTCGGACATGCAGGAAAGGAGCCACGGGGCGGACTCGAACCTGCACACCTTGCTTGGAGGACCTCTGTAAGTGGGGGCGCAACCTAACTGCTGAGCCATCTGTGGCCCAAAATTATTATTTTTTTACAGCATATTTCATGCAGCATTGGCTAACTTCCCTCTCACGTGTCATCATAGGGAAGAATTTCACTGAACGCATAGTTGGATTGAAAAAAATGTGCTGCTTAGATGCATGTACCAGCACTGCCTTCAACTATCAGAGTGCTGCAAAGACAGAAGCAGGGCAATGATTAACGGGGTAAATAGAAGTATAGGACTGTTGTGTCTGCATGATAGGGAAATAAATACAGAATGTGCTCGTGATGAATGCCACTGCCTCACTGGATTTGAATCCCTGAGTTTTTTTCCCCTTTTTTTTTTTCTTTCCCTGCATTCAGCAAACAATATAACATGAAGCCAGATAAAGAATTGGTGTGCTAAGGAAGAAATCTCTGTTATCAGCAAACTTCAGAGACAGGATAACGCTGGTGCTGAGACTTTTTTTAGGGACCAAAGGCTGTAGTCTCGAGAACGTATTTTGCCGATGCTTTGACCATGCTGGTACAACTAAAATAAGCTGGCTGTCAGGATTTGATAAATATTTCAGAGAACATGCTGCAGTTTTATGAGCAAAATAGTAGTAGGGAAGGGAAAGTGTACAAACAAGCCTTGCTCTTCTTATTAAATATAGCCTTTTAATGAGAAATAGATTATTATATGAAACATTCATTTTGAAATAAGCTGATATAATGATCTCAACAGAACAGCTGAAAAGAAAAAGGTACATAGGCAAGGTATTAGGTGTAAAAATCTCCAGACATATCATTGGTACATGTAAGCAACACCGTGGTAGCATAATGCCGTACGAGTAAATGTGCTTGTTGTATGGACCTTGCGGTGGTAAAAGAGAAAAAAAGAAAACTAAATTGTAACGTACAGCATGTTTCAACAATATCAAAACAGTCATAAATTGTCATGAATCGAATTAGTTCCATAAGACATGGGTGCCCTTTAATTTGTGCCAATGTACTCAAATGGAGGGCTTAGATGAAGAAGTCTTTGTATTCCCTTTCAATACTGTTATATTTTTTTTATAATATTGTTACTGTAGCAGAGCAGTGTTACTGTAACATAGTTAATATTTACACATTTACTGTACAAGAGGGGACGGAAAATAAAATATCCACCGGTACTCCAAGTCATCCTTTTAGTCTCAGCCTGGTGGTTGATTTCCCCCCCGCATGCACAAACCCCTCCCCCTCCCCCTTAAAGGCGTAGTTCTCAGGAGGAGATGAAGAGAGTGTTTGATCTACATTTATGGTCCTAAATTCTGAAGCTAATCGAGTGTCAGTCTTTTGTGTAGCAATTAAACGCATCCTCCAGCTCTAAATGTGTTAAAGGGATAGATAACAGGCACTTAATAATAATAATAATAATAATAGTTATAATAATAATAAAATGGTAACAATTCATTTGGATAGTCCAGTGTTGATGCTGAGCAATTACCTCCCCAATTTACTGCTTTTATTTTCGATGCAGGCTTGTTGCCGTTTAAACCTTGCTTTTTTTTCGATGTCAAAAGGGGAATATGTCAAAGAATACGGCTTGTATGCAAGTCTTTCCAATGGTAAATTCCTAGAGGACGTGCATCCACACATTTTATTTTGCTCTGTTTTCCTCTTATAATGACTTCAAATGTTGTCTTTTTTTTCTTTAGATCTCTCCTTATTTAGCTTGCTTATTATGGGATCACAATGTTGGTGACGACAGATACATTTAAGTCAAGATCTCCAGAATTAAACTTTTTAAAGAACCCGATACACAAGGAGATCGTCGGCCGTCGGTCCTGGTCGGACTGTCAGTCAGCGGTTGTTGTGTCCCACCATCGGCCCCCGTTGGCCTTTTTAGTAGTAGTTTGGTAGTATCCATGCTTTCAACCATTAGTGCTGTTTCTCCTTATTTGTCGTCTCTGCCTCTTCTTCTCTTATCTTTTCCACTAAAAAGACCAAGGACTAATTTCGCCAGTTACATTTTCTTTTTATCAGACATTATTCTCGATTATTAGGCTACCTATAATATGAGTGGTGCATGATAGTGGTGGGAAAATGATCTTCTCATATCATAACAACGGAACGCTGTCTGCTTGGTGTGTCAGGGCTTTAACAAGGGAAAGCTTGAGTTTGAATTTCAAGATAACGAAGATCTTGTGAAAACAACTAAAGATGATATGAGTTAATTGGAAAACAGAGTAAATATAAAATCTATGGATATATGCCTACGTGCTTCTGTACAATGGTAATGCTACTGGTGCTTACATGTTTTCAAAAAAAGCAAAGTCTACCATGTTGACATTAGCATGCTAATGAGGTAAAACGCTGTAAACGAGCCAAAGGTGCAATACCATGGCGCTTTGAGATTCAGCAGTTACCACATAACTCAAAGCTGACATACTGGCTTAATACTATATTTGACTTAGAAACCATTCTGTCCAGTTGCAGTCACTTTACTTGCTAGGATCCTTTGCAGGCGTGAAACACTACTAATGTAAGTGCACACTCATTGAAAGCACCTTTATGGATATCAAGCTATAAACCTGACAAAGATATAAACTTATGAACATATTTTTGTTCTTGTCAGGTTAATTGGACAATTTAGCCCTGAGCCTGACAATGTGAGCCTTATTTGCCATGAACACACATGCTAAATAACACAAAAGAAGTCATTCAACTGGACTTCTGAATCAGCTGGCATTATTAGATTTGTAAGAGAAGATTAGAATTCCTTGAATTACTGGTGTATTGTTGTCAATGAAGCACCAATTAAAAGTCGTTAATAAAATATTGAAAAAAATTAGAATAAAAGAGAAGTCACATGAAGTCACATGAAGCCAGGAATGCACACATAGATACAACTAGTACAGTTGTAATTGGAGATGTAGTGAATCTGCAGTAAACAAAGCTAAATACTGGATTTTTTTTTCCTGACTTAAAAAACTGTTTTGAAGGTCAAAGAATCCTTAACCTGATTGTTTGAGATCAGTGTTGTTCTTTCCCACATGCAATGCAAAACTCATCATGGTTGCTGTATATTATATAGCCCTGCTTACTGCTGATCCTAGAGAACAAGAACACACATTGTGAAGGAGAATAAGAACTTAAAAAGCACAAAACAACAAGGCAATTAAATTACAACTACAATCCAAATCACACACATTTAAAAAATAGTAACAAACACTTTAAAAACATACTAGTCTTTAGATGTATTTCTAAAAGCTTGCAGCCTGGTTGGCAGCCTTTTTCCCAATAAGAGGGTTGGGGGATTGATGCTGGTTGCAAAAACAGCAACTTTTTTTTAGTCCAAACCATAGACTGTATAAAAAGGTGGACCAAACAAATATCCCTCTGATAATGAAGCCACACAATGTACGTTCTCACAGCTATGTATCATAAACTCTGCATCCTCCATGTGAACAAATGGGACATGTGGCAAACTCTACACATACACTGTGTTTCTATGTGATTATGTTTCTGAGAACTTAAGGGGTTTTTTTAATGCAAAAAAAGCAGATGTTTCGTCATGATTGGCAGCTTTGTTGACAAATGTGGATCCTGCAACACTCTCTACTGGATTAGCAGAGTACAGGAGGAACAATGAGAGGAAAAGTAACCTAAGAGTCAAAGACATTTCCTTAAGTGTCTGCTTCTTTTTGGCTACAGGCTGAATTTATGCTGCTTTATGGGTAATTTAAATGTGTGCTGTGGTTAGCCGAAGGAGCATGATGTCAATTCAGGGTATTTTAGCTTCAATCTTGTAAAACAAAATGAGATGGAGATTTGTTGTCCCTTTTTTGTACATAGTCAGAGGTTGAAACTTGTCTTTATGACACTAGCGACCTTGCCTTTGTTGAGGTAAGCAATTATGCTGGTCATGGTCTGGACCTCCAAATCAGCAAAAAATGCTTCAGCATCGGATTACCCAAATAAAATGTGATCATCAAATTCATAGGTAGTGTGTCAGATTTTAGTTTGATGATTGAGAGTGTTAAAAACAATTTGAAACTTTGTTGATTTTTTCAGCAACATGCAAAAAAAAAGGTTAAATATATCTGGAATGAAAAATTGCAATTGTTAAAAAAAAAAAAAAAAGCGTATAGATTTAACACTGCCAAAAATGTATTTGAAGCTTTAATATAACCTTTCTTTTCTCCCCTGTGACACAACAGAGCAATTCAATGGCTTTACTACACGATTCTTATCTAACATAATAAGCCAGCCGCCTCTGTCACCTGTCTCTTTGCTGTGCTCTTATCTTCAAACTGTGATGGCGAAATAAAAAAACGTACAAATGGAGCTGTTTTTTTTTTGTTTGTTTTTTTTCCCCCACATGTAATGAAATACG
Source organism: Symphodus melops (assembly GCF_947650265.1). Classification (NCBI taxonomy): domain Eukaryota; kingdom Metazoa; phylum Chordata; class Actinopteri; order Labriformes; family Labridae; genus Symphodus; species Symphodus melops. Next base: position 3,643,849 of record NC_136706.1, on the reverse strand, counting down.
TACTTTGTCAAACAGCGATGAACTTAATGTCTTACCGTATGTCTACCTCGAGGGGAGTGTATGGCTTTAAGTTGTCTCGCGAATGTGCCTGAACAATGAATGTTTACATTTTGCTCTTGGTGCTGAAAAGCTCCACAAATCAGCAGTCACGACATGTACATTTTGCAAAGCTGTACAAAATAGCATTGATTGTTAAATCTTCAGACCACAATATTGCACTCACGCACCAGGAGGTACTGCCTTGTGAAAAAACACAGCTTGAATTTCAAACACGGGAAGAAGCGCTCCAAATGCAAGTTTTTAGCTTAGACTGGAGTCAATCTCAAATGACACATTCAATAAACAAACAGCAATAAGCATCAAGCCAAAAGAAAGGGATACGCACACTTGCGCACGCACACATACACATTCACCCACATATATATGTATATATAAACAGCTGGCTTTTGTTATTTGACATGACTATCCATTACTGCCCTGCTGTGTGCCTTACGTGTCAGAACAATGACAGATTGCCTCATAACTCACAAAGAGTAATGCAGATTTGTTGTGGGTTTGAAATGTAATAAAGAGTCTATAAGTAATGTGTTGACTATGTAGTAGCTAGGGCTATTTACTCCTTACAATGTATAAACATTCTGAATATTAAACTCTGCATTATGTCTGAAATATTTTGCACATTAGCTGAAATAAAACGATATCTGGTCTGCCCTTTTGTTGTGTCATTATTCCCTTAAAAATGTATTTTTTTTTTCTTGATAAAGAATGGCAGTTTCAGATAAAACCTTTGATCCCTCAGAGTAAAATCAAGGCCTCTTTTTCACCAGTAAATATATTTAATATTTCTTTTTTTTTTTCCACTCTCTCTTTTTTTTTTTTTAGTTCATTTAGGGAATGAGACATGCTGGGACAAATATGATACAGTCCTTAAAGTGATTCCATTTTTCGTCTTTATCTGCCTCAAATGCTTTTCATCACTGCTTTTTTTTCCTTTTTTTGTCTTTAAGAATTATACTTACAAAGTTAATATTACATCAAAAGGCAGAAAAGGTCCAAAAATCAAAAAAGAGAAAACAAAATGAGGATCATTATCCCCTCTTAGTTCATTTGTTGGGTGTTTCTCTTTGCTTGTCCTTATGTTTATGTTGCTGTTTTCAGCAGAGTTTAGCAGTCAGGTGATCTGATTGTTTTAGTATCTCTGTGCTGTACATGTCCAAGGCATGATTCACTCGAATCATCTCGCTGTTGTTGAGCTTGAGCCTATGCTTAAGCATACAAGAGAACAGGTCCAGCTGGGGTTTTCCAGGGGCAGACGGAGGGGCAAGGCGGTTAATCCGATCCCGAATGTCCAGTAGCAGGAGCATTACGGATGAGGATGAGTAAAACTGAGTTCCTTGTGTATATGACTGGTTAACCTGCTGCACGGCACTACGGAGCAGATCAGCATTAAATCGAAGGCTGTAGCCAAACACTTGAATATCTGATATTTTGATGTAGATCTGACGCTTGCTAGGGTCTGCGAGATCCACTGGACCCTGTCCTGTGTCATTGCGTAGGCCAGTTGGTATCTTGGCACGGCTACGCAGGTAGATGTGCACCGTCTCAAAGAAGGTCTTCCACCGATTGCCAAGCAGAAGAGTCCAGTTGAAGCATTGGGAGTTTTGCAGTCGTACCTTTTCCCAACGTGGGTAACCATGTTCCCCAAAGGGCATGCTCCAACCTTCTGAGTGACTTCCACTGAATGGGTTGACATATACAAAGAACATGGGATCAATACTGCTATTTCGCATCTGGCAGATCTTCATTGATAGACCAATTATCATGTGGAGGTAGTCCATCCGGTTCTTGTTACTTTTGAGAGTCAGGGACATACGCTTACGCCATCGGGGATCAAAGAAGGTCTCTAGACGGATCTCATTACTGATAAAAGTAGTGTGAATGTACAATCGGGAATCCATTTTCTGTAACAGGTATTTGAGTTCCAGGTCCTGAAAGTCCAGATCAGTTTCGAAGCTGATGAACTGCTCACTCCGTTCCGAGTCCACATTCTGAGGCTCACAGCGACCACGGTACAACTTGTAGCCCTTGTTGCAGGAGCCACATTGTGAGATGTTGGCCAGGCTGCACATGGCACAGCTGTTGTTACCACCAATGACACATGGGATTGGTCTCTGGCATAGAGTGACGCCGGTGTGGCATACGCATGTCCTTTGGCTCTCCAGGAATGTCCCCCAGAATCCGTTCTCATTGCAGTAGAGGAAGGACTGAACCCTGTTGAGCCACTGCATCACAGACCTAAAGAAAATAAAAAGAAATCAACAAAGAAATGCATTAGCAATGGTTGAATGCAAAGTTGAAGACTGATATAATCCATTATTTTCTGACAAATGCACAAGCAAATGTCCATTACATTGAATACTTCGGTTTTGTCTTGCACGTTTGGCTTTTAGTATCTCTGTAAGTGAATATCAACTTCTTAAACACAAACTGACAAAAAAACTAAACCAATCATTAAGCTTTCTTGGGTGAATAACTCGCCACACTTCAAGTTAGCTTAATGTGTACGAATGTTAACTTAACGACTCACACTGAAATGGACTAAGGTATAAAACAAGGGGAAGTGGTTATGTTGAATGTTAGATAGAATTGTCTACATGAGAATGTTAGGATAGTTAGTGAATAAGATTTTTATCCCCTTCATGAGGAAGGAGTTGTGCTATCTCCCTTAGGTGGGAGGCATCACTTGCTATTCTTATCTCGTCTCATTCTTCCCCTCAGGCATCTTTCCTTGTCATCTTGACAGTACTGGAACTTCTTCTCTGACTATAGGAGGTGAATTCTGAATCCTGATTTCAAGAGAGAAGGGCTGGTCAAGGTTAGCTTGACATGTTAATGAACCTAAGCATTAACCATGATGGATGACATTGCATTCTCAGCAGAGCTGAAAGCCCCCTAGCCATACCCAAAATGAGCCCAGAACAGATCACCTATAGAGGACAATGGGAGCACATTGTTTCAACTAACTTTTGCTTCAAGAACAGGATTAGATCAAGTAAATACAGAATGTCCTACCATTTCCATGATGACTTTGTGTATATGCATTTCACTAAATACTCAGATTTTACAACAGTTAAAGGAAAATTGTGACTGTGTTAAACATGTATTTTTCCTAATTCAAATCATTAAATTCCTTTTCTCTGTAAGGTTATTTGACTGTTCCGACGTCCTTTTACTAGGACATGTGGGTGTTAACTAGAGAGGACTGAAGCCTCACAGTGCTAACCTTGCTGACTGGATTTAAATGACAATTTAACTGCCCATGAAATTAGTTATCAAACTAATAATGTGACCTTTAAAATGGTTTAACATTGTTCAAAGAATAGAATGTACACTGTCTATGCTGACAGCACATTTGAAGCTATATGCACTCTTTGAGATGTTGAGCAGAAAATAAATGACATTGCAAAGTCAGAATACAAAATGTAAAATATTATGTCATCAGCATGCAGTCTAACTTCATATGTCTTTCTGCACTGACTTTACTCAATTGTAAATTGCAAGTAGGTTAATGGCACAGGAAAAGTAGATAACTGATATAAGGAAAAATGAGGAATAAAACTGATGACAATTAGCTAAAATAAATGGATTTTCAAGATTACAACATTCACTTATATACAGCAATTTATTAGCTTGTCTATGTTTTAGTTTTACCAACTCTCCCTCTGACACAATGCTTTTCTCCATGGATAGACGTAGATTGGATCCAGCCTGGAGAAGATGTATTCTGTTTCTCTATGATGTGATGAAGAAGGAACTGGATATGTCTAATTTCATTTCATTATTTTGTCTATTAGATATATTTAAGGACTGTCTTGATCAAAGTTCTGTGTCAGATAAATATGTCTCTAAATAAATGCTTTGCAGGTCCTCTGAGTATTACTGCTCTTTGTTGATTTATGGCATTTAATCTTCTCGGCAAGTATTTAATCTGATAGAGAGTATCATGTCTTGGTTGTTTATTAGGTTCTTGTTTGGAAGATATCTGTTTGCAACCTGGCATAGCAGCATGAGGACATTCAGTCTGAGACAACATGTAAGAGTTTAAAACTCAGCAATAGACAATAGTGATCTCTGATTTACTTTAAACTTCAATCTCCTGACTGTTGCATCTTTTTAAGCTGTTGATGAACTCATGTCATGTTGTCTTTACAAAGCTGCAACACACTTGATGATGTCAATCAACTGTTTCCCCATTCATTTTTCCTGTTGCAGGCTTGGTATGTGACTTGTGAGGAGCAGCAATTTTGTAAGTGCTCCAGTGTGCTGATGCCTGCTCCTGCCTCTTACCGGGAGATGGAATGTATTAATCTTCTGATGCAGGCACAGTTTTTGTGTTGTTTCATGACTTTCTATTTCCCTTTCTCTGGTATTGCAGTCTGATGTGCAACGATGGCCATATTGTGTTTGCCTCTTCCAGCTTCTGTTTGCAGACCATTCCAGTAAGAATATAAGAGAAACTAACAAGCAAAGATGTGCCAGTGAGCTGGTTCTTTCAAGATACTATGGTGGTTACTGCACTTGCTATGTTTAGATTAGCTAGTTTACATATTGAAGAATGGTTAGTTTTTGACTTGAATAGATATAGAAATAGAAAGAGGGCAAGCACGAATTTCAGACAGCTGACACAAAATAAACTTACAGTCTCCAGATCACACACATTGTGTGTTTGTTTTTTTTTTTTCTCCCAAGTGAAACCTTCGACGCCTTCTTGTCAAATTTAGAGATGACATCATAAGATACAAAATTGAATGGTTATGAAAACAGGAATCTTTGTAAGGTAAATACATTACACGTCTGTATTTAAAGTGTCAACACTTTGTTCGTTTGATGATGGTTTAAATGCAATTTGTGAATCTTTAAACAATGCATACTCCTTTGGCTTCTCCAATCGACTGACTGTATAATGTCTTAGATCTGAAAAAGTCAAATTCAACCATCTTCTCAGAAAAATCCAAGTTTAAGCAGTAAAGATGTAGATCAGGATGTTCGCTGATGAATATCATAAAAGGTACAGATTTCTGCAACCTAGATAGACAGATCTCTTTCTCTCTCCTTTTAGCATGCAGCACCTTTTGGTTAAAACTATAACTTCAATTGAAGGTTTAGTAACTGTCTACACAATCAATCATTAATATAGTGGAGATTGTATTAGTTTTTAAAGAAGATCCTGTCAAAAAGTATTAAAAAAGTTCACAACCTGAAAGTAGAATGGAACGACACATAAAGTGTCTCTGTGGATCAGATGGGATATCAAGTAAAACTCATTTACGACTGTGAGTACTGTAATTCCCACCATGACCTTTCTGGGAAAGAGAGTAAAGTATTCTTGATGATTGGTAATATTTGAAGTTCAAAACTAAAAACATGCAACAGAATATACTTCAAAAAAAAAATGTTGGCATGACCAAATCCATATAAATTAGTGCATGGTAATGAATTATGTGGAGAGTGCCTTCCTATTTGTAAATATGCTTGACTTCTAACATGAATAATTGAAGCCAATGCATAGCCAGGATTCAAATGATTTGGCTGGGAGTGATGCTACTTCATATCTGTCACTATTAATCATTTATACCAAAGACAAACTGCTGTGTTCATTCTACTCGAAGCAAGCCGCTGCACTCATTACAGGAAATGCAATAGCAAATCCAATATAGTCCGGCTATAAAGTTTCCACACAGTTATTGCTGTTCGGGTTCACAGGAGCAATTTATGATGCTTGTAATAAATGGCTGCCATGTGGTGAGGTAAACCAAAAAAATATATAAGTTGGCGACATGCAATCTTGATTATGGCAAACTAACAATGGACCGGCAGCTCGTCTTCCATTAGCTGATGTCAATATGTTTATTGACTGACCTGATTTAATAAGCAACAGAGGAGGGACTATGTTAATTAAAAACCTTACATAAGTCTAACTTGACAACTTAACTTTGCATTATGATAATTGCAATTAGTAATAAGTGACTCCAGCATGCCCTGTTTTGCTTACATAATTTAATTAATCTGAAAGCCTACAAGGATTGACATAATGCAGATGCTTAAAGGCTACATGTAAGAATTATGAGATAGATGAAAGTGAATAGGAGCTGGTGCATTGTGAATGCACCAGCTCCTATTATATCTGTTGCACATACAGTTTGTGTACGATGAACAGCTTATTAAAAGAGCTGAGAGCTTCACCCATGGGAAATACATTTAAAAGCAACTGTGACTCCAACTCAGTTTCCATGACTTAACTAACTTTGTTAACGAGGTTGCCTTGGTAACAAAGCATATATTTTGGTTACATATGTTTTCCCTTTCCAACTTGTTGCAGTAGCAGCAGCAGCAGCAGCAGCACTATGATATGACCACAGCCTTCTTTAAACAGATTCATTCTGCTAACAGAGAATCCAAAAATTCCCTCCCCTAAATATAACTTCTTAACATCATTAAACTCTCAATAACTTTAGCTATTTATGTTATAAATCTTTACTCCAGCTGTTATAGTCTCTAACATGCCAACTTTCTTCCACATTCAGATCCTTACTCTTCTGTTGCTGCACATTTAAGTCACATTTTACAGCACATGCTACACTGATAATGAGATCAACAAACGTATGATGAGATAAAAAAAAACAGGTTCATCGACAGGCATTAATGTTTATGTTGAAAATCTATTTTTACAGGATCATGTCAAATGCTGATCTGTTACTACGGTTTTCTATCAGCCTAAAAGCTAGGAGCCTGTTTTTAATCTAGAAAAAAAAATAAAAATACATGGTCTATTTCTAAACTGTTGTTCAGTCTGGGGGATGAGTCCCCCTCGTATTGGTATTTAATCCTCTTTGTTATCTTGCTAACCTTGAGTCACTGGTGATCTGTTAGACTTGACTCCCCTATGAGACCCTATGTCATGTCTCCGTATTTCCTTTTACACATGCACTCCACTTTCACATTGTCAAACATGAAAGCCTAAGATGTAACAGTTTAAAAGCAGGCATGCACATCTCCCATCGCAGCAACTGTCTTCTCTTCTTGATCTGCCGGAGATTTGGAGGTGTTGAAAACGGAGCTTTCGATGGAGTAATCTGTGATTTCTCATTCATTGCTCAGGGTAATTCTCTCAGCAGATGAGCCTGGATGGTGTTAAAACCACTCCAGAAGGCAATGAGCATGATTCTTGCAGTGCCTCTCCAAGTGGGACCGAGCACAGAGTAGCAGGTGGATGACAGTGTCCTCCTCCCCATTGTGGACTAATGTATGAACTAGAGGGGATCTAAACACTCTCTCACAGGGGATCTGGCCTGCTGTCATTTAGAGCCCCGGTGTTCCTGTGCTTGGCCAGTGGGGCCAGGCAAGATGTTTTTCACATCATCATCAGCCCCCTCTGTGGTCTCACTGACAGGTTGAAGACGTGCTGGAAGGCCCCCCTCGAGTTGTTGGCAAACACTTTGAAAACACTTGGGCTGATGCTTTATGGGTATTCGGCCGTGCATCAATTCCCTCATCCTCTGATCAGGCTGCCCAGAGGATAAGTGAGGATTTAAGTCCCCCTGTTGTGGTATATGGCACCATTTGAAAAAAAAAAAAAAAAAAAAAAATCTGGGATAAAGGAAGAGAGGCAGAGGTCTCATTGGAACCTGATAAATGTAGTGTGTTCAGCAAATTTCTAAATATTCCAAAAAACATCGACTTTGAATGATGATACAGTAAATAGTGACAACATTAGGGGCTATGGTTGGCCTAGCGGTAAATTCGCCCAACCCATTGACAGACGGTTTCATCCCTGAAGCGGGTTGGCTGGATTGAGCCCAACCTATCTGACTCCTTTCCCTCAAAAACCCAAAGGTATTTTTTTGCAGGGGGTTTGGGACAAATACATAGATGAGTAGCTAGCTAGCTAGAAAGGTTATATATATATATATATATATATATATATATATATATATATATATATATATATATATATATATATATACATATAAATATATACATATAAATAATAGCGTTAGCTTCTTTGCTATACTAAGAGCTTTGATGAGCTGAGAAGACAAGACTTTGAACCATTTGCTAAATCACAGCTAGGGCCTGTCGTACAGTATTTACTAGAGTAGTAGACAGGGTTTCCAGGGTATAATGTCAAAAACTTATGGGGAGGTACATACTTTTATTCTTCAGGTAACAAAACCTGGGGAAGGACAAGGTATAGAGCGAGAGCCTTTTCAAAGCTACATATTTGGTTGCAGAAAGCATTAAAGCATAATGACAAGGTCTCAAGTTCTTTAGCATGTGACCATGATATAAAAAGGATAATGCCCTTTTAGGTTTCCGTTACGAAAAATGTATAAAGTATATGGTTGCAACCCTCCTCTGCTCCATATCAGACAAGTCTGGCCTCCATGTCGTCCATTAATTCATCATACTGGGCATTTTATTCAACGTTATCTACCATAAAAATAGTTCAGTTGGCGAGACTTGGAATGGAATAAAACTCGTTTCCTGGATAATTATTAAATATTTACATAAAAAATGACATAATGGTAATTATTATAGTATAGAAATGTGGCACTCATGCCTATATGCAAGGCACACACACTCACCAACATACAGAGGTGATGAAAACAAACAAGTCCTCCATCTGATGCAAAGCTGTCTCACACGAGCAAGCAAATAAACACGCTGCTCTTATTTCCAGTGCCATCAGGCACCCTTGATGCATACTCCATGGAAGAGGAAGCGCACACTGCGGCTCTTTGATAACACTTCAGAACAAACCTTTTGCCAACTCTCGCACACACAAATATGGGTGTGCTCCTTTTTTTTTTCTGTCAGCGACGGTTGACAGCTGCTCATTTTCAGACCACTTACATGAATATTTTACAGTTTCTGTTTCCATTTATAAGGTGACATCCCCTACACAGAACAGATTTAGTGCTGTTTGAAGTGGAGATTGGAAACGTTGCATAGTGTTTTCTGATATTTGATAAAGTAAATGGGGAAATTTGTAGTATTTCCGGCGACGCGACACCATAGCACATTGGCGGCGATGCTCTTAAGCTTTTCGCAGCAGTAGGTGGTGACAGATGTGTGCAATGACCTATCAAGAAAAGTCCCACAGCTACATTTCCTATTCAACTTGCAATGTGAAATACAAGAGTGAGCAAGAGTGCTTTGGGCATGTGCAAGCCTTGGCACTAAGTCGACTTGATGGACAGAAACAACAGAACCATAAGTAGAAATATATAATAGATGACAAGCTTACGAAGCATGCTTCAGGAAGCAACAATCAAAATAAAATCCTCTCAGATGAGAAGTTTCCTTGAAAGATGTCACTCCACTGTGGAACACTTTTACTGTACATGCCTAGTTTGGCAGCAAGCGTAAAGGAAGTATCCAAAATTATCAACGTCAAAAAGCAGCCCCAATGCTTGACTTTCAGACAAAACCCACATCATCAGGTTGTGTTTACCCACCTCTCCCTAGGCATCTGGTGGTTGGGGTTGTGATGACAACGGATGCTGAGGCCAAAGAGCTTGCGGGCGGTGCGCTGGATCTTGAGCCGCTGGATCTCCAGGGAGCTCTGAAGGAGCCGATAGCGAGCCTGAAGGTCCCAGTCGCTGCCCCAGAGGAGATGCACGCTGCTGATGGGCAGGAAGTGAGTGGACGGCAGCCTCTTCAGGAAGGACTTGAACTCATCTGGATGACAGAAGAGGGATAGGGTGAGTAAGAGAGAGAGAGAGAGCAGATGGCCATACAGGGACATGAGAAGTGGAGGGAGAAGTGGTGATGTGACAGGCAGATTCCAAAAAAAGAGAAAAAGAGAGTCGGATTATTTTACTGACAAGGATTCTTGGGAAGGGGTTTTGTGTCAGGGAGAATATGCAAAGATTTAGCATTCCTTACTTAAAGCTGTGTTGATTAAATAAGATCTCTTCAATATCACCAGAACAGAACATGTTCGAACAAAAAGTCGAGCACTTCATATTTACCCTGAAACTTTGAAGCAAATCGAATAAACAGTTAAGCCACGGGCTGAGCGTGCACCTGCCCCGACTAAACTGAATTAGTAAGAAAATACTGCCCAAAGATATGTTTTTATAACATGTGATACAATTTCCAGTTATCTTAACACATCTAAACACTCTGCTCATGGCTCGGTCACTCTCTGCCTCACTTCCTCTTCCATCTCGTATCCTCAGCTGTTGTCTCAAACTGAACAGAGAAGTGCTAACTCTTACTTCTTTTATGACTAAAGGCTTGTGTGTGAACTCGTGCCGTGAAGCCGTGTGCACTTCTAGTGAGTTGACCTCGGCCTCCATGCGAAAATGCTGTGGACATGTGAGAGAGCCCATCTTATGATGCTGTGAAATCAACCTTTGTAACTTCTGTTTTCAATGATCAATATGAAAGATATGTACTGAATAAAATCATACGATTCCCAGACAATAATGCAGCAGCCAGTATGTCGTCCTTCTAAGTTTCCATTTGGTCCGGATTGGATCGGGACTCCAGTACTCATTTTGTTATCGATTGCTCCTTTGAGGTGGAAAAGTTATATTCTTTAGATTAAAATTGAGCATATTACATGTGACATTCTTAAAAAGGATCCTCATTTAGTCAACGCTCTATTTACAAAAAAAAAAGATATTTCGAGAAGGCCGACAGTGTTTTATTTCAAATGTCGCAGTGGTCAGTGAGCAACCCGACTTCGGTCCTGTCTTCTTTTAAGTTAACACTTTTGGATGTCTTTGGTTTACCTTCTTGGATTGCTTGTGCTGGGAGTATTTGCAGCGAATTGAGTCCCTGGGAGCAGTAAACACCCTCTCACTCTGCGCTCTCACACTCTCGCTAAGGAGCGCCGCCTCAACACATTTGCTCCCAGCAGTGGTGATGATTGTCCTTATGTTACTCCTGCTTGTCTCCCAAAACACTCGGTGAGTCCAGCTCTCTCACCCTTATTTTCAACAACTCCAAGACTTCTGCTTCTTTTTTAGCTGCAATGGTTATAAAGAGGTGACCAAAAAAAAGAACCCCTCTTCTTTCCTTTTGTTCTAATGTTCTAATTTCGAAAACACTGAGTCAAAGAACTCAGAGTTGCTAATTATTATCTCCAGAGATAAATTCAAGCACATCATTATAAATAATAGAGTGAACAATTTAAGGCTAAAAATGTCTCCATACCTACGTCAGCAGCCAATTTGAAGACGGTGCAAAAGTAGTCACCCAAAGATAACCTTCTGTACTCTTTCATCTGAAGTTTAGACACAATCTAATGGAGCATCTGCATGACATAGCAGCGCTAAACAACATATATGTGTAGGAAAAGACAACAAAGATGTTGGGCGAGAGAACTCGAGCTTCTTCAACAGTCAAATCTTAAAAGAGCAGATCCCTGCATCCAAGAAAAAGACCTGCACAGTAAGCCACTCCTTCACCCCTAAAGACCTGTCCAAGACACGTTAACAGCATTAACCACAGAGTCGACAGCTCTTTTCCAACAACAGCCGACAAATGTCAGAAATTTCTTCTCTCCACTCTCCTCCCAGGCACGCCACAGCTCCCTTCCCCCTGCCCTTTTCTTCAAAGACGCCACATCCCTTCTATCCATGTTTTCAACTTGCCATGTATTATCTCCTCCCAGTTTTCAAGGATGTCAAGAACCTCTCTTGCTCTTTTCCTGGAAAAAAGGTAGAGGAGGCGCAATGTTTGTCTGATTTCCTCCACAGAAGATGCTGTCTCACATACAAGGTCAATATATATGTCAATTTGTTCCTCTCAAGGTGCAACACCATCAGGAATCCAAGCTTCTGATGATTGCAAATAGTCCCCTGAACTCTTAACTCCAATAAACCTCCATCTCTTCAACAGATTCCAGCTCTAACCGTTTAACCCCACTTTTCCTCCTGTCCCACTCCATGTTAATGTGTTGGCTTCTGGACATATAATCACAAATATTTCATCATATCTAATGTTTCCAAAGCTTTTAGGCAGCATTGAGATTCTTGTTGTACTTGTACTGAGCAAAATGATGCATTTAAATAATTCATGCTACACAGAATTTGGCAAACGAGTGGGCATGCAATTCAATCAACTACGCAACTGGATCTCTTGTAGTACGACATTTTCTCACATTATTGTCAGAATGGCCAGTAAAATCAATATTGCACATGTGGAAGAAAATCTTCCGAGACATGAACTCAGCCCATGGCGAAAAATAGTATATATTATACATGAAGTGAAATGTACATTATCTGTGGGGGTGGATATCAGTTGTGAAAAATCAAGTCAACTCTCATATCGCATCTGACATGGCCATAAAAAGTCTCTCCCCGGAGGGATCAGGAGTCTTCGTGGAGGAGGTTCTGTGCATAATTGTTATGACAGAATAAAAGTGTTTTGACAGAATATAACTCATTTTCTCCCCATTTTAGGTTGGTCTTAGTAGAATACTAAATAGTTAAAGGTGAAAGAAAAAAAATCAGGGCTTTGATAAATATTCACTACGCAGACACACTTAAAATGTCAGTGTGGTAAATTTACAGCCACAGTCTCTGTAGCGACCACATCAAGTTATTTTTATTCTATGCAGCTGGTTTAATCACTAAATTATGCATCTCATTTTCTTTTTATTTCTTAATGTAACTTTAGGTATTTTACCGTTATCTGCTTATATGTGTGTTGTTTTGCACTGTTCATGAAGAGCACTTTTTGCTTTGATTGAAAGGTGCTAAGAAGAATACATAAAAAATATAAAACTAGTTGCGACTTTGTTTTGTTTGACTCGCGTATAAATCATAAGACTATATTATAAAACAGTGCCAGTGTAGTGCCAGTGACATCAAGAGGGATTCTGAAGCCCATTGATGGCGGTCGCCATATTGGAAATGCCATCTCCACCAAACTTTCACCCAGCTCAGGCCAAACGTAAGCCTCCTGACAAACAGCTACACCTGTCAGTCCAATAGACCACGCCGCAAATTATGCAAATATATACCTCTTAGCATCAATATATATAATCCCTTTTTAATTACCCTTGTGTATACATGTGTCTGAATACACAAATGAGCAAATAAAACCTTGTTTACCCAGGCTGTAAACATCCTTTAATCTGCTGTAAAAGTGTGTATTCTATCATGGGTAATAATTGGGCTTCCTTGTTTTTGGAGCCAGCCTCAAGTGGACACTGGAGAAACTGCACGTTCTGGCACTTCTGCCTTCTTCTGCTTTATTGTTCAACACAGGAGTTCACAGATTGTTCTTAGCATCTACTAAAATATAGATTTTTTTTTGGTACTGCAAATACATCATTAACATCTGTCAGTATGATTTGTATTTATGTTTTAGTATTTATCTTCTGCCTTAGATTATGTGAGGAACTTTGTATCGATTATGGCGCCCCCCCATGGACTCTGATCTCTTTGCTTTCGTTTTTGTCCTTCACAGGTGTGAGTAGTGTTTTTTTTTTTCTCTTTCCTCTTTTTGTCTTTATGTGTCACTCATTAGGAATCTTTGTTGTGGAAAATGTGAATAAAGGCTGTTTCATCAGCGAGCAGTTGTTCACATCATCAGGTACCTACTCTGCATCAGCGGTTAGAAGCATTAAAAATAACCGTACAGAAGAACCATTCCTCTGCTGGTTGGTTTTGTTTGCTTTTGCAGCTTTTAGGGAGGCATCAATATTCATTTCAGCCTGTTTCATAACCAGAAGAAAACCCCTTGTGGATGCTTTAAATATAGTTATCATGAATATGGCGACGCCCCTCTTCTTCAATCAGTGTTTGGAAACGTGTGATAAAATCCTCTCTGAGATATCATTGATTCCCTTTACTTCTTTTTTTCGTTTGGAGGGTGTAAACTGCACTTTTTGGTCTCATCCCTTTATTCGGTACTTTTATTTTCAAGCACCTCTTCACAGCTGTACTGCACTCAGCGACCTCCATGACTCACTGTAACTTTCTTCTATGGCACATAAATATATTTATCTGTTGCTGGCAGGTTTTTATTGGGACACTTTTATATGGTATCAATAATAGATAAATGTAGGGCCTTGCCATGCAACAACCGGCCAGTAGATGTGATATTTTCCCCTTCACTGTGTCCAATATTTTACTGGCAACTGTTGTGGAATTCAAAGAGATAGGGAGGATTCAGTATGGGAGAGGATATTAATGGCCATGACCTTAAAGCATTTAACACAGGACACTTTTTGTTTTATGTCATCGTTCTCTGAAAACATCAAGTTGGATAAGTAGAAGAATGTAAGAGCCTTATTGCCTTCCAAAGACAACATCAGAGTTTTCTAATCAGCTTTTTATAGGTTGAGAAATGCCCATCGATGGCGGTCGCCATGTTGGAAAGGCTAGCTCCACCTAACTCTCAATGAATCTTGTAACAGGCAAAGAGGACCTGAAGCCTCCTGACAAACAGCTTCAATGCACCCACCTGTCAGTCAAATAAACCACACCCCCAAATATGCAAATACATATCTCTTAGCATAAATATAAAGAAATATAATCATATTTGTTTTTAATAACTTGCATGTATGTTTCACTATAAGAAAATGAGCTCGAGAATAAGTTTGAGTGACTTTCTAGCTCACCAGAATTCTCAAAGTCCTTGTAAGAGGAGACCCAGGACTCAGTCATGCCTAGCAGCGTGTTCTCCATGATCTGGATGTCGGTGATGGGACAGTTGCACTGGGGATACTCGTTGGCGCACTGACAGATGCACTGGTTGTCATGGCACACGTACTCCCCCTCTCCGTTGCACATGATGTAACTCAGAGCTGACTGGACAAATTTCTCCTGCAGGTATTCTGGGAAAATGACCTGGAGACCTAGAACAGAGAGGAATGGAAAGTTTTAGTCCCACATGTGTGTCAGCATGATTTATTTATAGGACATTTTGTATCGCATAAAGTGCAAGTCAAGATAAAATAAACACGTTTAAATCCTGTGTGTTTTAAAAAAGTGGCAAAATGGAATTGAAGATGTGCAGCCTTCGTGCACTGAACAATGAGGAAGCCAAAGTGAAGAGAATATCTTTTTTTTCCATTTTCATCAGCAACAACAACAAAAAAACACGAGGAGTAAAAACTGAGTTACATCTTGTAAATGAGAAAAAGTTACCATTATCGGAGAGTGGTGGTGAAATGGCTGATTGAACCTTCAGAGATGGTTTTTCTGTTATGAACACTCGTTTATTTTCCAAAGGATTTGCTAAAAAGCTTGACTGCGTTCAGCTAGAACTGCTGCAGGTCAACCATGATGTGATGCTGTATAACAGTGATTGGTGCCTGCTGTCTGCCTTGTGTTGTGATGTTTCATTTAGCTCCTTCCTTTTGTGTGCATTTTGTTGTGTTTTGCACGCGCTTTAGTCTAAGTGTTAGCATTTGTGATTGCTTGTGGATTTCATACTCTGCTTGGCAGCATTCTACTAATTATACACTAATGGCAATGGCTGAATTTGTAATCCAGGGGCCAATTTGGGGCTAAAGCTAAAGTGCCACTTCAGTCTCACTCTGACAAGGTATTTATAATTTTTAGACCCGGAGCCAATCCATATCTCACCCTTGGGATCTCATCGAATTGAAGCCTGGACAGCTAACAGTAAAGGCTTTCTCTTCACTCCAGGCCGGGGGAAAATAAATCCCCCGCTCTGCAAGCCACTGGATTGGAAAAGAAACTAAATAGATTTTTTCCTTCTCATATGAAACAGCATCTTGGTGAGGCAATATTTTCCTTAATAGGTTTTACTTGGGCACAAACAGTGCTTCAGCAGAAAATATGCAACCAGGAACCAGAACATAACATGTTATTGAATGATGAACGATTGCATTATTTTCACCTTCGGCTTGAGAAAAGAATCCATTTATGCAAAAGCAACATAATGCATCTGAAATGAAAGGGAAAGTAAGCATATCATTCCATATTGTGCACATGAATCATTTTCAGGGTGGTGTCATGTAATCCAATGGTATCTCACGTTATGTATATCTGGTAATTAATGCCGCTTACTTCCACCCACAGCAGTGACTAAACTGAAAAAAATGTGGCTAATTGAGAAGCAAATTAAGGTCTTAATATACGCCAAGAATCGACTCTGAAATATAGATTCACGTACACATTTATCGTCATGGCAACAGCCTTTGATGAAAAATAGCATAAACTGTTTATATAGAAATACTTATTTCTATGGATCAGTACTCGATAGTAATAGTCAGTCACTACAGGATTTCTTGGGCCTTGTGTCCAGCAGCTCTTGTCACTTCGTTATTTACTCATGAATGGTAAATGGACTGCACCTTGTATAGCACGTTATAAGTCTTCATATGAAGTGTGGGTTCAGTATCTTGCCCCAGTGATACTT
Organism: Symphodus melops; assembly: GCF_947650265.1. Taxonomy (NCBI): domain Eukaryota; kingdom Metazoa; phylum Chordata; class Actinopteri; order Labriformes; family Labridae; genus Symphodus; species Symphodus melops. Next base: position 3,627,436 of record NC_136706.1, on the reverse strand, counting down.
TGACATGCAGAGAAGGAGGGGAAGCTGGGGATCAAACCCACTCCTCCTCTGAGCCACAGCCGCCTCAGAGCCTTTTATCTTTGTAGGTTTGTTCTTGGAAAGCTTTCTAAAAAATGCTTTGGATTACAAAGAGTGATAACAAAATATCCTTTAGTGTTAGATAGAAAAAGTGCTTGTGTACAGATGTGACACAGGCCTTAGACAAACTTTGATCTGGTGTGGTGTGGTGTATAAAGGATAGCTTGTGTGTGGGCTCAGCACCTCACTGCCTAAGTGATCTTATTCATGCTCATGCTCCATCCAGAGCACTAGGGTCCTACAACCAGCTGCTCCTGGACGTGCCCAAAGCCCGGTTTAAAACAACGGGCGACCGAGCCTTTTCTATGGCAACACTTTGGAATAAACTACCTTTTAATATAAGATCTGCTGCCACAACTGAACCGTTTCAGTCCTTTTTAAAAACTCATTTATTTTACTTGGCTTTTTATCTCTAATTATGTTTTTTATCCCAACAGCAGTGTCCAATAAAACTTTCACTATTGTTTAACGTTTTAACTTATTTTTAAATTGACTTTCTTACTCTTTTATGACGTTTTTATGAAATGTATTTTGTGTAACTTAATGTGCAGCACTTTGGTCCACCTTGGCTGTTACAAATGTGCTATATAAATAAAGTTGACTTGACTTGTTTCAGGACGACCTCATTAAAACGTAGAACCCTGTTTTTTTTTAGATTTGACTGGTGATAGTTGATATTAACTGCTCAGAGTATGTCAAAGGTCAAAGGTCACAATACTGTCAGCCAACAATAACAGGTTTTATTGTAGGCTGATTCATACAGTTTTCCCCAGTGGTTGGTCAACAATCTGACAAAAAAAAAATGCAACAGCAACAATGACAAAATTGGCTGAAGAAGAAAGATCAATGCTGTTCCAATCACATTAAAGCTGTTATCCTTCATTTCAGCTTGTGTGCTTGGAGTTAACCACTGGAAAAAGAACAGGGTGCTATCTCACTAGCATGCCTCGTTAAGGAAATACAAAGGGCATCGCAGGAGAGCAGAGTGGGCTGCTTACAGTTTTCAACATCCATTAATCATCTCTAGAGGACACTGAAGCCGTCTTCTCGAGTAGACGGAGCTCCCCCAACCTGCACAGAGAGACGATCGGGTACAACTAAAACCCGACGTCCCCGACGCCCAGCCACCACCATCGGACTGTGTCGTCCCCACAAACACTGGCGTCCTCATTCATGCACGGCCTACTCCGACCTCCACCTCAGCGGCAAGGAAGAGTGGACAACAGGAATGAGAGGAATAAAAAGGGGAAATTCTTTCTCCATCGTATCCCATTTTTCCTTTCTAACTCAACAATGAGTAAGGTCTTTAACTGACGAGATGACTGAGTGATTGGTTTGAAGAAAATCGATGGGAGCTTGAGGATGGATTACGAAGCATTAGTGCAACCTCCTGGATGGACAGAGAAGTTGTGGTAATATTTGTTTCGAAACATAACCTCCTAAATTAGGCAAGTAGCCTCCTCCACTTAAAACCACACGACTGCTCTTTGAGGATATCAGAAGGTTCCCTCATCAGATCTGCTGCCCATCACTCATAAAGGCACCAGACGAAGGGAAGGGATGGCAGGAGGGAGTAGAAAGTGGGTGGATGGATGGATCATGTCTGACCACAAAAGAGTTGGGTAGCACTGGGCTTTCTCTCCATCAGGCCTGTCTGCGGGCCCCTGGATCCAATATTCATTTAGCTTGATGTATTCCTGGGCTTGAAACTTTAATGTGATTTGTGGGAGAATCCAGATGGCAAGTTCACGGATCAACGCTGCTCACTGACAGTGCTGGTGCCAGAGGCCGGGTGCACAATAAGGCCGAGTGCCTCAGCCCTCCCTCTCTCTTTGCCTTCATCTTCATCAGTACATCATACCCCCGAGTTTCCTTCAATACACACAGACACGCACGTTTTTTTTTTACATCAACGTGTGGCTACCGAGAGATTGCAGAAGAAATCGTTCGGGATGCTGCTGACATCCAGCTCAGCACTATCACTCCCGGGATCTCTTGTTTTTCCACTCTTTCTCCTTTTCTTTTCCTTTCTCCCCCTCTGTACACATCTCTGCTGTCTTACCTCATTACTCTCTCTCCTGCTACCCTAAGACTCATGCACATGCCTCTTGACTCGTCCCCGTCCTCTTCCTCTGGCTCTCGTTCACTCCATCAATCACTCTCAGCTCGCTTTTTTCGCACCTCCTCTGCTCGCACCGTGCACGTTTTCAAGCATTGGACATTTCATGTCTTGTCCTCCCACTCCCGCTGTAGGGATGATGTCATGCACTAAAAAGTGAATCCATCAACATTCGGTAATGCAGTGAGGGGAAAGAGTGAGAGAATGTGAAGCCCCTCTGGCCAAAGTAGTGGGACTAATCAGAGTAAAAACATTCATCTTTGTGGCTTTGTTGTGAAAGTGCACAAACACGTGGAATGATTTGGCCATAAAGCTGAGGTTTATTCCGCTCTGAGGCAGGAGTACACTGAGGAAAACATTGAGTATTGAAGTAAGGAGTTGCACTTACAATCATTAAAAGAGCTGCCGAAGAAATAAATAGGTGCGTATTGGGCATATTGGAATTCCTGTGCAGCCGTTTGATAACCTCCAACTTCATGCTCTGTCAGTGCACATAATTCCCTGCAACCCTTATTCCTTTGCTCGCTCTAAATAAATAGCACCTCAAAATGGCAGTTAATCTCATTGCATACATCAGGTGCTGATATATTTCCTTCACGTATTGGTTCACAAACATTCCGTGAAAGCCAAAGAAAATGCTCCTGTGACTTTACCTTTTCATTATGTCTGGTCGCCGCATGCTCCATTTCTGCACACTGATAGATGAATCAGGAGTGCAGGCCGCAAACCGAGCCTTGTAACTGCCTTGGCAAGCAGTTGCCTTGCTTAGTGCAATGCCACGCTCCGCCTCATAAGTTACAGTTTCATTAAAGATTAATTGACCATTGTGTGGCCGCAATTTCGCAAAATAATCATTACTTAATCCACTGGTGCACTAAAGTGTGTTACTTCAATGGGGGGCATTAAATTACCATCTGAGGCGATCGTTGCAGCCGTGATACAAAACCAAAGACCCCTGAACTGGAAGATTACCTGTTTTTTTTTTTTTTTCCTCTGCAAGTCCATGCCTGCCCACTGCTCCCTGCTGATCCCTAGACACTTCAAATACATAGTTTTAAGATTTGCTGCGTATGCCCATTTCACACACGGGCTACTCTACCACAACTAAAGAGGTAAAGGTGCAGCAAAAGTAGCTATTTATCCACTTTCCATCCCTTTACAGAAAGAGCTTTAGGTCTCTGACAGCGTGTGTGTTGGGCCTGACGGAGGATAACATGTTCCACCGCAGCTATTCTCAGCGCTCAGAATATGTTAGCATTTTTTAAAGTTCTCAACGAGGCGTACTTAGCATTCAAAAAGGATAATGTGTTGCTGTGTCTGCGCTGAGTAGATTATCGCAGATTATCATAAGTGTTCTCGGCACTCTGGAAGGCAGCAGCCTGTGCTATCAGACGGGACTCTGAAATGTGTTTTGCAATCTCAATTTGTGTGTGTGGGGAATAATTGTTTGGGACATTTCAATCAATATTTCCAACCCAAACTTCACACTCAAAGTGGAGCGGGAAAAAAAAACAAAAAACAAAAAAACAACAACCATCCTGTGAGGCTCTGCTGGGGCTTTTTTTCTTTCAGAGGTGGGGATCTATGGTGCGAAAATATTTAGGCATGCATTTTTTAAAACAAAAGACAACAAAAAAAAAAAGAGGCAAATCCAATTTCATAGAACTTGCAAGTGTCTGCGTATGCATAAGAACAACACACCTCTCTATCTTTGCAGAACACAAAGGGAAGCAGAATGCATTGTGCAGTACAATATCTCCATAAACCGCTATCTCTGAAAGGGAACCACTCGTTCTTATTGTTCACTCAAAAAAAGCAAGAAAGGATACAGGTGCAGTAATCACAGTGAAAGCATAAATTACATATGAAAGTGGTCTTGGCATTCATAGCTTCCTGCTCCTTCCTCTTTTTTTTTTTTTCCCGCCAAAAAAAGGAACATTGCTGAAATTGCATGTTGAAGCAATTGCCGGATTGAGGAGGGCAGGCAGTCTGGAGAGGAAGATGAGCTCTCCGTGGTGCTGAATAACTGCCAGTTGCGCTGGACACAGACAAACAAGAAAAAAAAAAAAAAAGTCTGTGATGACTTTCTTCTTATTTCCCTGTGTGCGAGATCACACTGGCACAAATGTGATGCGTTTATTTTTATGGGGAATAGCCTATCAAAGTGTCTGCCTCTGCAACTTGAGTACAGTAATTTTGTTATGCATTAGCAAAAAATAGGCTCTCATCACACAAGTTAATCGTCGCTATGTTTCAAAATATGAAGTGCAGTTGCTGTTGGCTGCTTGTGCACTTCAGCTGCACTCTTCAAGCTGTTCCGTTGTGTCCCCCGCACAGCAGTAGCAGTAGGGCTTCAGCTGGTGAGAGATTGTGCTACTGTGACACGCTTATGTGCACACACACACACAGAAATGCAAAGACGAATGCGTGCTTTGGTTCACACCCTGTGCAGGCTCTTGCAGAAATCACATGTTTTACAAGGATCCCAGAGAGAGGGGGGAGGGGGAGGATCCAGAGACGTATGACAAGAGCTGACATTTCTATTCCAGCTATAAAAGACACAATTGCCCTCAAAGTGTCAAGATGTGCTGTATACACATGTCAGATCTAAAGCGCAGATTAATCAGAGAAATTGCGTCAAACATCCATACAAACTGAAATAATGCCCATCTCTCTGAACCGGGAAGGAACACGGTTGCTGATGCAAAGCATGCTGCTCAGAAGCCAAAAATCTTATTAGTCATAAGGAAACTGTTGGACAGAAACCTCACACTGAGAAGTACAAAAACAAGATATTTTATAGGCTCCATTTGGGTTAGTTAATTATTTAGGTATGAAAAGTAAAATTTCAGTAGCCAATCTACAAAAAAGTAGATCACACTTTTTGGCAAAATCTCTAAATCTTGCTAGCTTTTGAGAAATGACCAACCCTGAAAGATGAAGGATAATGAATTTGAAAAATGTGTGCATGTGAAGTGAACACTTCCCAGGACACAAAAGCGTTTAAAAGGCAGAAAATCTCAATGATGTTGCAGCACTGATTCCTGCCCTCCTGTTCACTTTGTCTTGCTTCACCATCAACGCACAGGATCGGCTAAACGTGGATTATAAACACTCGGCAGATTGTTTAAGAAGGCTAAAGAATTAAGAGTTGCTGAGCCCTTCTTAGCATGCCAGCTAAGAGACTGTTTTCTTATGCAGAAAAAAAAAAGCATCAATCATTACATTCAATTTCAATCACACTGCTGCTTCGAACCAATCAGAGCTTCAGTAAGCAGCTGTGAAATAAGCAGGCTGCTGTACAGTGAAAGTGGAATAAAAACGCTGCATAGGTAATGCCCGAGACTCACGGCCACGGTTTTGAAAATCGAATGCAATGCCCTTTCAGTAGGCTTTACATACTGTAGGAATAATTAGTTACCAGTGTTTTTAATTGGAGAGTAACACCTTTATGCATACATGATACACAGAACATCTCTATTCTTCAGTGGCCTTTAAAATAACGTAAAGGAAGCCCCTCCCCCTCTCCCTTTAACTGACGACACTCTTCTGTGAGAAAGAAAAAACACTGAGTGAAAAACCGTGGCCCTTGCTGAAATGGCAGCCTGCAGCCGGATTGGGAAGGGGAAGGGGAAGGGGAGGAAGGAAGGAGAGGAGAGGAGAGGAGGGGAGATTTATGGTCATGCTAGCCCAAATGGAAACTCGCTCTTGATTGACCACTTCCAATTGAAAGCTGACCTTCAGGTCAACGTGGAAAGATTTCATCAGGTAGCAGGGGTTTTCAGCGTGTTCGGTAAAAGTGAAGAAATGTGTGCAGCCATCTATCTTGATGGATATTATCCTGCTTTATCAGTTCTCTGGGCGATATGACGCATGTTTCATAAAAAGAAACTGTGCCTCGGTCCAATGCCTCGGCCTGTCCAGGCGGCGCTTCAATACTTCACTGCTACTGTGACAAACTGTGACACATAGCCCAAGTTAGCCCAGAGTTTCTTCAGTGGGGGGGGGGAGACAAACTCAACTTGGTATCTTGTAAAAACAGTTTTATTTGCTTCTGTGTTAAAAAAAAATGAAAACAATTCCATTTAGCCTGAGTTTGTCTTGATTTCGGTGACCCATGTTGACGAAGCAGCAGGCGTTATCTCTTTGCTGCTCTCGTCCTTTTCATGTAAAAGTAGGATTTTCTGATTAAAAATATTCTCCTGCTCTCTTTCAACAGCTGAACATACCACTCACTGTGAATGTTTGCCCGGGGGAAATGAAAAACAGGCTGCTATTGCAGCTTGGCTTTAAACACCTAATCTGACACCCACCCCATGGCACTGATTTCAGGCATTACAAGAAACAATACAGAAAACATGCTATGAAAAATCACTTTCACAGGTCATAATAAGGCATCAGTATTAATTCTAGTCTGCCTTATTGCCAACTAAAAACATATATGCATATTTATTTGTTTTTCCACCAGATGAATATCATGATGAGTTCATTACGAGTGAACGCTTTCAGTTTCATGTTTGAGCTGAAGATTTTTTTTTGTGCCTTTAAAGACATTAAAGTATCCGTTCAATTACCCACAATAAGAAGCGATATGTTCAAACACGCAGACAGAAGATCCGAGATGGCATCTGATTGGCTGGTAAACTGGTAAAGGGAAACAAGTGTGCGCACGTTCAAGGTGCAAGACAGTGAACTGTATTAAATGCAGAAAAGTCCTTTTGATGGAAACGTTGCCCCGTTTTAAAAATAATGATGCTCATTAGTAACAGCGTGCAGATCTTTCTCTTTGGTTAACCGGTGAGTATTGTGACCTTTATTTAAAGTGAGACCTATTTGTCTTCTTGAGGACAAATTGAAATAATCAATATTTGATACATTCACGGAAAACTTTTTTTTTTCTTTTGAATTTCATTTTGAAATACAGACGGTGACTTTGAAATCATAGCAATTGTTGTAACAAATATTCAGGCCAAAGAACATGTTCAATCCTAGTCAGAGTTCAGTAAAGTAACACAAACACAAGCCTCGACTGTGTCACACTTTTAAAAATCTTTTTTTTAAACACTTAAGACATCGAAATTTAAAAAAAAAAAAAAAAAAAGAACAAGAAAGGCTCGCAAAGATGAGACATCATTAAATACGGTAGATTTCTTTTTTTTCCTTCTCAGCCTTAACCAATCCCATGACTGACAGCGTGGTGACAAGTCTGTCCGGGATTTTTGAAGGGTTTTGTGTGAAATAAAAACAGGAAATCAATGAGTTTGTGTCGAGCTAAAAAGACGTTTTAGTTCATCCAGCGTTCTATTTTTCAAAGTGCCGGTTTCAGAGAGTCTGAACAATGTCGCACGTTTGTGTTTAGAGAAGGATGTGGAGAAAGATGCAGAGGAAGAAAAGAAAAAAAAAACACAGAGCGCAACTGAGTGGCAGAGGAAGAGAACGAGACAAAAACGCCTCCATCTGTTTATTGTTGTGCTCGTCCAACATTTGCTCACCGCTGAAGATTTCCCCTCAGTAAATGATTCTCTAGTAAACCCAGGACGTTGTGTTTACTGATATACTTTAGTCTCCAAATCAATTTTTCAAACCCGTCAGTCATCAAAAACAACTTAATTGATTTGTATGTTTGTTTGTCTTCCCCCATAATGTTTGCAGGCTTTTCACTCGCAAAAAAAAAAAGGAGGGACAGGCATCGAGCGACCGAGCAATGAGTATCTCATTCATCACTCTCCGCACGACTCGCCTACAGCGCCGCTTTAATTTATTTTCACTTCACCACTTTGAAAACTGTTGGCTCAGGCTATTCTAACATATTCATAAATCTTCCCAGATAGGCTCATGGCTCCTCCAAGACGGGCTGTTGAGGAAACTGGAGGAAGAAGAAAAGAGAGGAACCGCTTGGTAGAGATTGAAAGAAGCAAATTAGTTTGCTTTTGTTGTGGAGCTAATTTATGACAGCCATATTGGAGGTGATTGGGCCCTTGGAAGGTAATGGCTTGAGGAGGTTCCAGGGTCTTTTATCTTTCTTTGGCCCAGCATAAGTCACCAATTTGCCATTTTCAACCCCCAGTGTTTTCTATGTGTGTGTTCTAAATCAAATTACACCAAGAATATTCAAATTTTCTACCCAATACACTAAAAGCCCTTCGCTGAAATTGCTATTTCAAAAAGGCCGCAAATCCAAATAAGGAAATCAACAAAAAGATAGTTGGAGATTTAGGGCGCACTTAGGGCGCACTACTTTCAGTTGTCTCATGCTAAAGCAACCGTGCTAAAGCATGATTGCCCCGCCCTCCCCATTCCCCGCTGGCCTGCACTCAAACTGCTTGACCACAGGTACCTCGTATCAGAACATCATAACACCTGCATGTCTTTACGTGATCATGAAGTGTGCTTAGTTTACAAGACAGGCAGAGGACATGAAAAAAAAAATAAAAAAAAATAAAAGGGCTGCGTCTTGGTATGTACATCTGGGAACAACACAAACACACACCTCTTTTTAATAATTTAAATGTTCCATTCTGCTTTTAGATGCTTTTTGGTGTTTTTTTCCAGGTGTCTTGTGCATGTTAAGGCACATCTATTTGCCAAAAACGCAAAGCTTCTCCAACCTCCTCCTGTTAGCAGTAGCAATAGCCGCATGAAACGCTTGATCCTCGCTCCCCTCATCTAAAAAGTGATTCAAGTCTATTGGCTCATGTAACAAGTACAAGGTCCCCACGGACTGACTGCAGCATTCCCAATATGGTAAAAGGGGCGGGACATATCGAGAACAAAGCCGAACCACTGACCAATTAAGAGAGAGCAGATTGAGCGACCAATCAGATCAGACTTGGCACACATGGGGACCTTGCTGGATTTAATTTTTTTTCTTGGTGGGGGATTTTGAACATTAGAAATAAATGCAGAGCCTGCAGAGAGTGGCAGTACCCTTTTTTTGTATGTAAGCAATTGCGAGTGTACTTTATGAGACACATGAAATAGATATGAACCGCCCAAAATGGGACAATATGGGACCTTTAAGTCAAATACAGCCAATTCTCAATAATGAAAGGGTGTCCATGCTACGCTCGAGCATGAACTGTACCATCACGAAGCACACCTCTCAATGTAGTGGCCGTGCTTGAACATGGATCGGAGAGTCACACTACTCAAACAAACTGGACTTTAGTGGTGAAGTGTGCTTGGGCACTGTACGGATTCTCTGGAGTGAGTGTGCTCTAAATGAAATCAAATAGGACTAGTTTGTCCCAACACCACTTGTAACGCATTTTAAAATAAGGTTCTCAGTCTAATGAAAATCCTTGCTGTTTAACTACTACTTGATAATTCCCGTCTCCATTCACTTTACACCCCTCAATAAGCTATTTTTACTTCTCTCTCCCAGTGGAGGCATGAAGTGAGAATCCAGCCAAAACCAATATCATCGGGTTTCTAAGCTTTAGCCTGGAGAGAGGACAAACAAACAAACAAAGAACAAATTAATGTGTACGGAACAAAACTGTATTTAAGTCCCAATTGTAATAAAAGCTAAATAGTGTGGATATTTCACTCTGATTAAACTTGAGGGACAAAACAAACTGGGATTCAGTCAAAAACTGGCTCTTTTTCTGTGAGTTGCAGACTCCCCTTTTATAGCTTTTGCTTCATATGCAGAATATTCTTTGCACAGATGTTAATTAGAAACACAAAAAGGTCAATTATATCATTTTCAGAGACATCGGTGTGTGCAAGAGTTTGCTGAAATTCATAATGGGTGACAGAGAAGGATCAATGAGTTCCTCTTGCGTGTCCTCAAATAGCCCGTCCTAATAAAAAATGCTAATCCCCTATTTTACTTTATCTAACTGCCAATAAAGCTGTCTATTGGTAGAATGCACACGGTCCCTTAACTTGTCAAAATGCGAAAATAATACCTCTCCAGATCTTATTTCCAAGCAATACAACGTTTCCTGTTTGTGAGATCAAAGCTTTGCAGAGCAATGCATGAAATCTGATGTGAAACATTTGTTCCAGTGCCATCCCTAATTCTGATGATTGTCGGGGCAAAAGCGAAAAAAAAAAAAGGTGTTGCTTAATTTGCCAAACATTTTACAAAGCCAAACAGTGAGAGAGAAGAGGAACAGAGTTGAAACTTTGATAGGTAGCTTGCCTTGATGTCCGAGTCCAACACAGCATTCTAATCTTAATCGAAGTGAAAGCAGAGGGGGAATATCCAGGGAGCGTCGTGTTGCCGCATTGTGTTATCTGTTGCTCGCAGCACCACTGGCTCACAGAGAGCAGACCACAGGGATGAGGCGGAAAACATTCCTCTTTTTTTGAAAACTCTGTTATTTTGAGAAGACACTTTAAAGTGGCTGCAGGAGAAGTCTGACCACGACTAAAAAGCTTTTTTTTTTTTGCATTTTAATTTCCACCCGAATGCCATCCCAGGCCTTTCCAAAAACCAATTGTGCCACGTTCAATCATTCAGGAAGCGTTTCAAAAGTTTGGTCTGTACAGGTCTGTAATCATTTTCTTGTGTGTATTTTCCATCCAAGTCTTTTTGCAGTTACATTTGCGCCTCAAGGTCTATAAACTGCTGAGATTCGGCGGGACAAAAAAAAAAAAAAAAAAAAGTGGGTAAGAAGGAAAACGACATGATTAAAAGTTTAATTAGAAGAGCTAAATGGAGTGGGTTTTCTATTACTGCATCCTTGTTGTAACTCACATGGTGCTGCATACTAATATGATCCCCTCTTATTTAATTCATAAGCAATTTCTATAGCTGGTCTAGATTAGGATTTTTATATTTATTCATTCTAAAGGCTACAGAGGAAAGCTCTTGTGTTGAATGGTTAAAAGTTGGTCAGAGAGAATAAAGAAAAAGTTCAGATGTACAGAATCCATCTGTAGCACTACTGTAGTGTTAGTGAACAACTTTAAATACTGAAAATGTGTAGAAGTCAACCAAAAAACATTATAGAGGACATATTATACCCATTTTCCACCTTTTTTAAATAGTCCCCTTTGCTTTGGTCAAAATATAACATGACTCAAGCACCAGAGGAGGTTCGTGTCCCTGTATAAACCTGCTCTCTCAGAACGCTTCATTTTGGTGTGTGTCTCTTAAACTGCCATGAGACCCCCTGAGTTTTCCTAGCAGACATCACTACTCTGCAGAGACAATAAAAATGGCAGACCTGTGCAAAAGTTTTGCTCTAGGCTGGAGGTGGAGTCCACGGGTGGAGATACCGGGGGAGGGGAGGGGATTTTCTTTCCAGAACTTTTCTTTCCAACTTGGATTTGGAGCATTTTTCTTCATGTGGTAAGACTTAAGCAGATCACAAACAAAAGACTGGATGGATTTATTTCAAATTTTGTGGGTTGATAGACACTCAGGTTACCAAAATAAATGTTCAAAAACACTGGCACAGTGGATTTTTCATATGTCTCCTGTAAAGCATGAAAGAAAAATGACAATCAATAGCTAGATATATAAGAGTTTGGATTGATGAAGACTGTTGTTTAAACGTTGTAGATGGTCAGAAATTGTCAAGTGGATTGAGTTTTAACTGCTGTGGCTTTGTGGTAGAGACGTTCGTCTCTCAACCGGAAGGTCCTGCATTCGACTTAATCATATCAATGTGAAGCTGCTGTGACTCAACAGATGAACGCTTGCTACTCCATGATGATGTCATCGACCAAAAAAAGGATTGTGTTTACATTAGGAAGTCTTGCCGAGAGGCCGCTCGGCGCTTAACGTTGGCTTTCACTTAAATCCCAGGGGAACTAACATCCTCCATTTTCAGAGGCACATATCATCTGTCAGACTGTGATAGATGATAATTGGCGAAGGGTTCTGAGACTGGCGGCGTGTGCATGGATGTGAATGGGATTAGTTAATACTGATTGACACTTTACATAGCAGCCTCTGCCATTAGTGTGGTAAATGCAGTGTGAATGGGTCAATGTGACATGCTATGTAAAAAGCAGCTTTGAGTAGTCAGAAGGCTAAAAAGGCAAAACACAAGCTCTATTTAGTGGGTAGACAAAGTACGGTTGTGTAAGTTTCCAGAAAAGAAAGAAAGACTCAAATTGTGCAAGAAAGTTTCTTTGCAAAAGCTGGCAAAATGCAGTTGTCGTCTGTTGTTATTGCTCCCCAGACAGTGCTTGAGTAAGGACGAGAGGTCACATACGCAAATCTGACATCTCATCTGAGTCTGGCAAACATAAAAAAGGGGATGTTAAACACTGTCATTCTAAATGTATGCCTTCTAAAAGTAAATTCTAAACTTATTCAAAACCTTTTTTTCTTCCCCAACTGGTAGCTATTTGGACAGCTTTCTCAAATAAAACCAAAGTCTTTATTATCTACCCTCACAGACAGCAGAGAGAAGCCCCCGTCTAGACAAGGGGCTTCATGGAAATGCTAAAGAAAACCTGAAAAAAAAAATGGAATGAAAATGTGTTAAGTCATTTTCCCCATGGCCCAGACTGCATTCATAACACCGTCAAATTAGGTCAATGAAGTCAGTCAGCAGTCACTCAGCCTACGCTTCATTCTTGGTTATTCTCATCCAGGCAGTGTAGTGCTGACATCTCTGCATATTTGTATGCCAGTATGTATTTACGTAGATTGAGTTGACAAAGTGGCTGGAGGCCCTTTTTCAGTTTAAGGTAGGAATGCCTTAGGTTGGAAGCTGAAACATTTGGCAGCATTTTCCCATGTGCTGGTATAGGAGATGAAAAACATACAATGGAATCTTTGGACCAACAATGAAAAGCGCAGACAATCTTATCTACTTTACATCACAAATGGTTTGGTTAGAACAGCGAAGCAAAGACAGCAAAGAGGCACGTTTATTCAGTCTTTAAAAATTCAACTAAGTATATAAAATTGGAAAATGAAATAAAGATGGATTAAAAAGGGGAAATAAAAAAAAATGGTCAAGGACCTAATTTAGTTTCAATGTTATATTAAACTTGACATTTGTGTGACCCAGTGCAGGTGACAAAGAAAAAAAAAAACATGAAAACCATTGTGTGCACCTCAATGAAAAGCACTCCACTTATTGTAATTCATTATGGGAAAGGATTTACATCTTCTCTTTGTGGGTCAATCAGTGATGAGAAATGATCTGCAGTGAATAGTTTAAAAACACATTGTGCGTGAAGTGACTAAACTTTCCATTTTTGGGTTTTCATTTGGATATTGAAAGAACAATCTACATATCCTGTTCAAACAGGACTATACTGCTGTCTTTGCAAATGCACAACACCTGGAACGTCTCACAATGAAAGGGACAGGTGTAAATAAAAACTTTGGAAAATTAAAGGAGCGGGCTGTCCTGAAATGTTTGGGAATTTTTCAGAAATACATGTGTGAAAGCAGCTAACCACATCAACGCTTCATGTGTTATTCAATGACAGATTCAATCAGAGATACACATTACCTCATCAATAGAAGCAAACTTAATTTTCAAGTACAATTTTGGCTTTCATAAGATTTTGAGAGCAAGCCAACCAAACTAATGCCCTTGCTTGCAATAGCTGTGTGACTCAGAGGATAACAAAAAAAAAAGAAAAGATTGCATCAGAGTTTAAAGAGTTCAGCTCTCCCTGTCTGTCTTTGATGTGATGTCTACCTGTGATCCATTACCGCATGAGAATAGGTATGCATTCCCCTTCAGTTCTTTATTGATTGATCTCACCAAACATTTAAAATAGTCATGCTCTTAAGCCCTGTAGAGTCTTGCAACACAGGTTTAGCGGTTCTGTTTGAACCTCGTCCTTTGTCCCAAAAGTCTTTCCTGCTCCATCTGATCAAATCAAGCCCATGGTGGATTGAGTAAATACACAATACCCACCATAAACATCTCAAATAGCAACATGTGCAGGTTGTTCATTTTGATAGTATATTCTCAGTTTTCCTATCAGGTTTAACATAAATGGGCGCTTTAAAGATTATGTTCAGTGATCGGTGTAAAATCTAATAACAATTTGATCTAAAATATTGCGTTGTGCACATTTTGCATCACATAAAGTGCCGTTAGTGATCCGTGATCTTCCACATTGACCGGGTTCGACTCCTCCCCACCGTTTAAATGCCAAAAGTTTGCGATTTAGTTAATTGCCTGGTAAAAGGTCACTCGGTATCGGAAAATGAGACACATCGTGGGTGTTCATTAGCTGTGCTGAGAGCTACTAGTGCACATAAAAGCAGTTCTGGGCACAGCCAATGTCTTTCTCCTCAAGGGATACTTTGTGAAGTTCATTTATGGCTGGTTGTCAAAGAAGAGGACAATGCTGTCAAAGCTTTTGTTTTTCGGGCATTCACTGTAAGACCAGCCAAGGGACACAGTGAATCTGTCAAGAAATCTAACTGCCTTTTGTACTCATAAATGGAGATCAAGCTGCTTTTGGAACTGCTGTGACATTCACTAGTTGTTCCAATTGTCTAAAATAAAACCTTTGCGATTTTTTTTTTACATATTCAATTACTCTAAGAGCATCCGAGCCAAACGGGAGCAATAACGACTGAACACGTGGCGGTGGTCTTGCTTTACATCTCTTCTGTTGAGTGTATCTTTTTTTTTTTTTTTTTTCAAACATCACTCAGTAACTATATATTACCTTCAAATTCGGGAGCAATTTTAAGCAGTTCATACAAGTACTAAAATACACTAAAACAGCCCAAAGACAAAGCTTGACCACCATCCATTACCAAGACTGCATTTTCCCATTCGGGGTTACAGGGCTGGGAGCCAAACCCAGCTGACATTAGGCGAGAGGCATGGTACAATCTGGATTGTTTGCCAATTAAAGGGCTAACATATTGAAACAGACAACCAGCCACACACACATTCACACTTACGTGCCATTAAGAGTTATCGATTAACCTAACAAGCATGTCTTTAGACTGTGGGAGGAGTCATCGCTATTAATCATCCACCTGGATTCCTTTATTGCTGTGCTCTGCATTTAAAAATGGATTACACTATTAAGTAATTTTGAAAATCAATCCACTACCACCGCATGTACACCCACCAGTGTTTTCTTTCGGGGATCTTTGAACTGTATGTGGTTTTGGAGTTGTGAGTTTCTCAGTGTACTGATAAACATATCAAAGTATCGACCATCTCTGTGTTTCTCTATCATCTCTGCTTGTGTTTGTTGACACAAAGGAAAAGATGGCCTTTGGACACAGCCTCATGTTTTTTTGATATTAGTGCATATCTTTAAAGAATAAAAGAGAGAACCCTTGTGATCCAGAATAATAAGTATTATTTTGCAGTCTCTCAGTATAGCAGGAAAAAAAAACACTATTTTAAAGCTGTTTGAACCATCATGGGAGTCAATGCAGACAAAAACATTTGACCCAAATAAAGGAAAAATATTTAACCTATGCCAATGTAGTTTGTGTGTTTGTTTTGTATGAATGCAAACTGCAGGCTTGACTTTAGAGAAAAATATGGTTCACTAAGGGATTAAATATACGACTAATTGTTACCCATACATAAGTGTTAATGAGAGAGAACAGCACGCTGAATTAAGTGATTATGAATATATTTAAGCGCAATAGACCTTAAAAGCTCTCCAATGACTGCACGCCTCTCCACGGGCTGTGTGAAGTGCTATCACTTTGAAGCGTACTATGACTGCTGAAGAAGTTACACCCTCAGCTGTCTTCCTAATTAAAGGCAGTGCCGATAATTGCTCTTAAAAGAAAGCATTTTTGGGACGTCACTTAACACTTACCTCACCCTTTACCTACACACAAAATGCAACACACATTATTTGGCCTCATATAAAACCCTAAGCCAGAAACCAATCAAAAAAGCTTTGGCATTCTTTTGGAGCCCAAAGAAAGAATCTTTCCCAAGCCTGTCATCTATCAATCGTGTAGCAAAACAGTCTTCAAAGTGCAAGGCTAATGCATTTGATGCATGACAATAAAGCTTTTCCAAAAACCTATGGAGTCCTTTGAATAAGTGGCAGTCGAGAACTTAAAAGTGTTTCTTTGACAAACCACTTAGTTCTCTGATTTTTGAGGACGAGTAATGATCCCTTCAGATGGGAACCAAAAAAAAGGGGGGGAGGGGAGGGGAGGGGATTGAAAAAGCAGCTTCTGTGATTCTCAAACCGCTTTTTTAATAACCTGCATAAACTCGAATAAATCAAAGAACCAATCACGCTATTCAAACACTTGACCACAGTTACACAGCGTTTCATCATTCCTTTTCCCCAGGGTGACTGTCACAGCAAGGAATTCTTCTCTTCTGCTAATTATTGGCTGTGTCAATGTTTAAGAAAGAGAAAATCTTGCTTTAAAGAACAGAACCACTAATGGGCGAAAGTTGCTATTTGCAACCACTGACAAATGATCTGTGAGTGAAGCCTATTTTTTTTATATATATATTGAGTAAGGGAAGTGATTCATTTATGTGTTGAATACTCACGTCGGAAACATTCCTGTGGACTATAAATACACCAAAGTTCAACTCTGATATTTATAAGTACAGCTAAACCTGCAGAATCCTCTAATTGTCTCGTAATACACAATGGCTGCGTGGAGAGACTACTCTTTGCTCCAGTTTCGGAGCAGTTTGCATAGTTCATGCGACTGTTTTGAATGCAGGTACGTCTATGAACAAGTTTTAAGAGACACTGAAGAACGCAGTCACATTAGAACACGAGCAGACAGAGAATCGTATTTCTGTCCCCAGAGGGTTCTGCAGAGCAAATCTATCCAGGTCCCAATTAAAAAAAACACACTGACATTCAATTCTTAAGAGGACACCAACTGTTTGCCACATCAACTCAATAACATTGCTTGTGCAACTATAGATTGCCCCTAATTATGGAGGCCATAAATGACCCATGTGAAAAATACAGACAATCTGGGCGGTGGTGTACCTTGCAGATGAATCTTGCTCTCAGGGCTCTGCAGAAGGATTGAGCTGACCGAGTCCAGATTGTCATAGCTACTGCATCCAAGTGGGCCCGTCCGAGTCTCCGTCACCTGCAAAATAATGAAGACACATTTCAGAAGGAGTCAAGGCAAGAGCTCTTTTCCACACGCCTGTTAATGCTTTCAACACAACACAAGTTCGGCATCACAAGCCACACGAGCTATTAAGACTGTCAGCAAGCAGAGGGATGTTAACACCTGTTCATTACCGCTGTCAGTGGATAATGTCACAGTCATTAGACAACTTTCTTTCTTTGATCGACTTCGACTCACATGTGCTAATTGAACCCTGTTCACACCTTCTGGCCCGCAGACAAAGTAAGATTATGATTTAACAGGATGTATCGTGACAGTTTCTGACACGTGAAACGTGTTTTATAATCGTACCAATTTTTCCCTCCTCGCGCCATAATGTGAGGACTAATTGAGTCAATGTTCAAAAGAAGGCTGAAATGCATTTTTAACAACAGCTTTGCATAATGCAGCAGCTGGTGACATGTCCAACTTGCTGCAAGGATGCAGAAGCTTTTCTCAGGGAGAAACATTAATGGCCGTTTTTTTTTTGTTTTTTTTCTTGAACCGTGTCCTTGTGCCAATGGGAAAAATAGAGCTGAGAGAATAGCAGTGGCTCTTCTTGCCCACCCAAAACCCCTGTCAAAAGACATAATGGTGCTATTGAGATGTGAAAAGGGCTGCTTTAAAATATACAGCCTTCACATTTGAGACCTTGAAGAGGTTTCTGTTGGAAAGAAAGAAAGAAAGGAGCGAAATCTCTCCTCTTTTCAGTTACCTTAGCTCATTAAGTTGCTCCTGCAGCCTCTAATAGTTCTTTTAGCACTTTTACAAGGCTTCAAGATGACAAATGAGTTTTTACTCAACAAAAGAGATTAAAGGGGAGATTAGATGAATCTTGTGGGAAAAAAAATCTTGTAACTCTTTGTTCTACTGCACAAAAATAAAAGAAAGGCTATGCCTAGCAATGGATCTATAATTTGCAGATAGACAATGAAACAGTGATGGTACTTTCACACATGCACTAAAGTCCTGAAAACGCCCTGAAATGTTTAAGGTGAGCGGCATGTGTAAATGCAAACAGATGCATTTTTCCCGCCGGACCACAAGCACATTTTCTACATGAAGTCACAGGTGATGTGAATTCAAAACGCAGCAGGAAACATTCAGTAAATTTCAACACAAGAGCATGGGAGGGGGCTGGTGACAGTTACAGCCTTGTGACTGGTGCATGACCATGTATGCCACCAATGTATACTCCATGCATTTAATAAAACAGCTTCATTATAAGTTCAGTTATACTGTGTCTTTTGTTGATATCGTTAACGTGTTAAACTCACAGGGCATGAACATAAAGGCAACGTTTGTCCTTAGAGCCTCAGTCTGATGCTTCGGTGTAACCTTATTCGGTGTATAAGGTTACACAAAGAAAAAAATAAAATCATTCTAAAGAAATTTAACTGAACTTTGTTTGTACACACAAAGCAGAAACAACTGTGAGGTTTTCAAATTAAATATTTTGAAGTGATGTGTAAGAATTTTCCTTTTATCATATACAGGTAGAAGGATCCATCTCGTCTCAACGTCGTCACTGAGATGGTTTGTGGACACGTAGAACAGTTCAGTCTGAATGTGTGTGAGCTGAGAATTGCACAGTGTGACGTGGATTGTCGCCGTAAATCCTGTATCCGATAATGATATTGGATTATATGCGTCCCATCTCTAATGCAATTCATAATGAAATTGTTTAAAAAAGAAAAAAAAAAGTTTGTGTAGGAAACACACTTGTACTTATGAGATTAGAAGGCCAATGCTTTGCATAGAAAATTACCATCATTCTAATAAGATCAGGGGGTTAAGATGCAGTTGGATTCAGATTGGGGCAAATTTGGATGCAGACAGCTGAGTTTTCAATATTGAGCTTAGTGTAACCTTTTGTACTGCTGGTGCATTCACTATTTCTGAAACCATAAAAACAAGAAACATTCAATGGCTTTATTGACAGTGATTGAAACCTATCACTGAGTTGTGCTCCCGTCTGAACTGGGGTCTGAAGAAATGGGATAAAACGCAACAAAAGCATCATAGTGATATAAAAATCAGAATAACTATTTGTCTGCAACCGTAGTAACTTGTGCAGCCTCCATGTTGGTGGAAGTGCCAGTGTGTGTGTTTGGTTTGAGATTGACAGTTTGATGCCATATTTCCTGTCTTTAATGTTGATCCTGCAGCAGATGGTGGGCTGACAAGCAAGAAATTAGACAGATGTATATCTTAGCCTTGGCATCAGGCTGTAGGAGGAGGGGGGGGGGGGGCAGAATCACGGGGAGACAGACAGGGACAGAGCATGCAGGAGGACTATACAATCCAACTATTAAAGGATTTTGGTTTTAACCAATTCTGTTTATTTTACTTTCACTTGGATACAGAATGTTATCCCAGAGTCGAATGCATTTATTTGGAGGGAATTATTAACCCATTTTAAACAATTCAGCCTTATTGCACCAAATGTCTCATTCACAAACACCAGGTGGTAGCTGCGTTCAAGTATTTCTAAGAAAAGTCAAACACAAACTTTCAGTGAACAGGAGACAATCGTCCTTCTTTGATGTATGACTAAAGCACACATAATCTGTAAAAAATGTCTTTGAAAAAATTGTTATAACTAATATAAATATGAATAAATAAATCTGGGGCCTGTCAGCAGCTCAACGCTTCATTCGCACATGTTTAGTGGTGTGAATCTGTCATGCATGACAAGGATTTGAGTGTTTCTGAAGGAGACTGTTTTGTTTTGCGATTGATAGATGACAGGTCTGGAAACGATTTTTTCTTTTCGCTCCAAATTGCCAACGCTTTTTTGATTGGTTTCCGGCTTAAAAAATATCCAGAAAATTATAATTTTTTTGGAACAGAGATGTTTATTAAACCTCGTCATGAAATCCTAATTATTTTTTTGGGCCATATCATTTAGGTATTTTTGAAGCGCATTGGGAATTTCTGGCAAGGATTTTAAAGGAATAGTTAATGTGAAATTTCCCAAAATGTATTTTGAGGTGGCATTTCACTCATTAATTAATTCATCAAAATGGTGTGTGTTGGTATTGAGGTAGACATAATGTAGATCACATTACAGAAATGTGACATGACTGTTCAGGCATAAAGCACCTTATACCCGAAGTATCATTTGATAACATTGGCGTTAACACATTTGGTAACATACAGAAAGAATTATTAAGTAATGATGTGTTGTTTCAATACAGAACATACATGTTTTAAAGAATGAGCAACAATATAAAAATTATTCTGACCGTCAATTGTATTTATTTTCTTGTATTTTATGTTTTTTTTTTTTTCACTTTTTTGGAATTATATCTCCTGTTTCATGTTATTTGAGCTGCTGTAACAAATACATCTCCCCCATTGAGGGATCAATAAAGCTGATCCATATTCTTACCTCTTGAAAATGATCAAAGATTTTCCCGCTAAAAGTCTGTGCATGAGTTCATGACTACAGCCATTTTGAAAAGGTGAAAAAAGAAGCCCTTTACTGCCTGCATTGCAATGATAATCCAGTAGAGGGCAGATTACATGTAGTAGGTTACATAGAACAGGTCAAAATTTGAAACAAATGGTTTTATAGAGGATTTTTTTTTCTTTTCTATTTGAGTGAAGTTTCCCCTTTTCTCCATCATCGTTATAATGACAATATAAGACTCAGTCGGCAGGAAAGCACAGCTCCATGTAGTAAAGGTGGAGATAGCTGCCCTCCAGATTCTGATGAAAAAACGGAGGATAGAGCCCAGGGACACAAGTAAGGACATAGTCTATTTTGTATTTCAGCTTTCAAACCATTTAAAGCTACTCGTCTTTACTTAATCAAGCAACAAACAGACACATTTAATTGTTTGTAGCATGTCCTAAAATGTAAAACCCTTCTTCTTAAAGTGGAAAACGCCTTTTCTCTTAAATGTTAATGTGTTGTGGGTGGGCCCACTGAACTGCAATTCTCAGTCCAATAATGTCAAACTGTGCTTCGCCATGCCAGGACCTTCAACAAACTTTATTTCAGTCAGCTCCAACAGCTGATCGGAGCCTGGCCAAGGAAGGGGGCGTTCGCCAGAAGGCTATCGATAAGGCTTACAAGGTCCAATGTGCACATGCTGATATTGTTAAATGTCACTGGACCTTTCAGGGACCCAGCCATCTCTTCGGGCAGGCCTTACTCCACCAGCCTTACTTTTCCATTTAAGACTAGAAGCCCAAGTCAAAACAGCATAACCCCAAAACAAAATATAATTATGTGTTTTCCCATTTGTAGTAAAATGGTCAAACAGTCATGACGTGTTGAAATGCTGAAACTGTTGACCAATGATCATATCACTGCATTTTCATCTGACTCGCATATTTCTATTTTCATTCACTTTGGCTGCAATATTCTTTGAATATGCACCTCATGGCCCTGCACACACAGATTGATTACAGGGCTGCACTCGCCTATCACACTCTACCATCCTGATGGCTGCTGACGCAGCTCTATTCTTCCTGTTTTGTTGTCGCCAAATGAATTACTTCCCTCAAAAAGGTTGTGTTGCATGATCCATGGAGACTGAGCAAAGTGAAAATCTGTCCTCTGTCTCCAACGGACATGTTCCCTGGTGGCAGAGCAGCTAGCGCACACATACACTTTCCAGGGGCCTGTGCATAAACAGGAGCGCAGCTTGTATCATCCAGTTAAGCATATAGTCATATTCCTCCAAGAATTATTAGAAGTTGGACTAGAAGCAGACATATGCAGCTTTCTGGATTAGAGACTGACCCTTGTAATCTGAATGACTTTAGGAAAGTAGTACGCAGCACTTGTTCCTCTCTCTCTCTTTTCTTTTCTCTCGTGCACACAGCGCTGCGCACCAGATTATGAAAATGGAGTATAACGTAATAAAAATACAAGGAGCAATCAAAAGGCTGAAGTGGGCCGAGGGGGACTTAGAGGATTTGGATTATTAAGCAGAACACAACAGTGGAATCCCACTGGGCAAAGACTATATCACAGCCCACAGTCAGAAACCACAAGTCTGGAACATCCTCTCTAATTGTCATCTGTCATCAAGAAAAGCATCTAACCAAGTAAATAAGAGATGATGCACTTGAGATCCTAAGTTTCCTCTGTTCCTGTTTTCTTACTCTGTTGGCGACCAAACATACTATTCCCAAAGCTCCAAATGTTGGAAAGCAAAGTTTTCTCTCGTCTGTGCAAACTTCATTGTTTTTCAAAGTGCAAAATTCCTCCTAGTGGGATGGAAGCGGTGCAGCGGAGGTACATCAGGTGTGTGTAGGCGAATAAGTGTAATATTCTAGGTGTGTGTGTGTGTGTGCATGCGTGTGGAAGTACTTCTATCTGTGTCTTCCTCAATACTGCTTCTTTGTTTCCCTGTTATAATGATTCTCATATGGGCCCTCTGACTGTCTGCTACATGCACAATCAGCTGCCAAAGAACCAACCAAACATTTGACCTCGAGCATATTAGCTTAACCCTTAAAGCAGCTGGAGAATGAAATACACAAAAGTCTTCTGACATTTGAATTTGAAATAAACACAAGATATTTGTGCCTTAAGGAGAGGATAAGCGCTCAGAGACGAAGCCCCTCATCCCAATTATCCGTCTTATGCCTGACTGAGAAGTTGCATAACCTACCACACGGCCTTTTGTTGCCAACACAACCAACACTCTGTCTCACATAAACACGCCCAGGCTCTGTCTATGTGAGCTAACTAGATTGTGACCACGCACATGCTACATACCCCGTCACATGCCACATATTTGAGATTTGAGGTGACATACTGTAGTTAAGCCACTCTAATTAGGCACCGGCATTAAATCTGTTTAGCATATTAATCTCACAACTCGTGTCAGGAATAGCCACATGCATTTAGCAAACAAAGGCTAACTCACTTCACTAGCTGACCTTTCTAATGCACCTTGCCTTTAACAAAGCACCAATTAAAAACCTCATTAGGAGCTCGGAGTTTGAAAATGTCTCTCGGATTGTTTCTTTAATACAAAGGTTGAAATATTGAAGACTCAACGTGAGAGGGAAAGGACAAAAAAATGCATGCCAATATTTGTACACATGCAAATGTTCTTAAAGGGTAATTGCAAAATGCAACATGTATTTTTGGGGCGGCCATGGGTCAGTTGGGAGTCAGTTGTCGATACCCAGCTCCTGTGGCAACATTTCCGTTGTGTCCTTCGGCAAGACATTTCACCCCAAATTGCTCCCACTGCTTTGTGATGGGGTATTGAGAACTGAGACAGCTGAGGGCCTCTAACAATAACAATTGTCGGATTAATGTCCCAAGACTCATGCCTAATTACAGTAACTGCAAATGAGGTCAATGATGATCAATTTATTTAACAAATATTGTCCAATCAATACGTCTTAACATCATCTGAATGGTATTATCACTTGAAAGCCTTTATTTCAACTCGAGAGACCCTCATTTGCAGTGGCGTTGAGCTCACAGCATAGAAGACGAGACACAATAAAATAAATATACTGATATGAATATTCATTTTACAGTAAACATTCACACTTAGCTCATTTTTAATTCATTTTGAGCTATAATGAAAGAAAGCAAAGTAAACTTCACATCGTTATAAACTTGATGAATGACAGCTGTACATTCAGCAGCAGCAACAATCCTGTGTGTGTCGGAGGAGAAATCACATAAATCGGATACCACCCTTGGATATGTATTGACAGCTTCACTTGTGCAATAAAAGCCCATTTTCAGCAAGTTCATTAAAATTATCACAGCACACGGAGCTCTCATTATTCCTCTAATTCCTTTAACTTGTCATGGGAGCGGTGTGTTCTTCTCACTTCTCACTCCGAAACCACACTGAGAGGAGTTCATTTCTCAGAGAGCAAACCTCACATTATACTGTGTCCCCAAGATCCTTTTCAACTTGAAAGACCCGGGGAGAATAACAACGCTGGTTTTGAAGCTTTCTGAGACAAGGAAAACAAGGTTTTGAAGTTAAAAAGATGGGTGAGTCGCACAAGGGGGAAGAACACTGTAAGGTTGAACTGTATTCATTACGCGTCGCCTCTGCTGAGCCTTTCTAATATGCCCATCACCTGCTATTCTCTTAATGACTTGCTATTTCTGGAAACATAGAAATGAAGAGACAAGCTCCTCAGTAATTCTCCCTGCCTGGCTGTTGAAGATCTCAGAGGACTTTTTTCTTTTTTTTTGCCTTGTTGAAATCATTTTACAAGTGGCGACAGAGTTACTGTATGTCACATTAAAGGGACAGCACGTTAAAGCACATTTCTAAAGATATCCTCGACATTTTTCTTCTGTATTTAACCCACGAACGTCCATGAGAAAATCTGATCATTTTCTTTTGCAGCACTTTTAACACAAGCTGAGCTTTCAACACATTTCATGAAGTAGTTTTAAAACCAGTTAAAACATGGTGCTTTCAATGTAGAATTTATTTACATTTTCACACTAAAATGTTTCAATTAATAAAAAAAAAAGACTAAACCTATGTTATATATTTTTTGTTGTTCAGTACAAAGTAATCACGTCAAATATTTCCAACAGTTATCAAAGCCAAAGAAATTCGTATTTTTATAGTCGTAAGAGTTCATGTCTTGTCGTGGTTGCCGCCATTACATGTTTATTGTTGCCGTGGAAACACCAGATGTTACGTCAAAATCTGCTTCATAAGGACGCGGTAACTGCCGCTGAAAGCTGCTCTATTGTTGCTGTGCAAAGTCCTTTAAGTTATACTCTGAGTTTGTTCTCGTCGATGCTCGTGATGGAGTAGCAGAGAGAATTCCCATGATTCCCCGCCAGCCTCAACGACCTCTTTAGTTATTTCATTCATTGAGAGCCGCCTTGCAGTGGAATTTACATATTGTACCTGTAAAACAAAAACAGACGGCACTACAGAATTGATGAATTCACAGTGTGGTGAAATGTATCATGAGTAGTAGGTTAGTTTGAATACAGCCAAACTTATAATATGAATCCAACAAGAATAACGTTTACGGCTTTTTCTTGACGTCCTTCAGACATTTTGCCACTTCCTGAAGTGCTCTATAGTGTTGATAAATAGTTATTGTGTTTTTTATGAGGCATTCTTTGTCATGTAATTATAGAAAGCAGTTTATGAAGTAACTATTTTGTTTGGAATGATCAACTTTGGAGCATTTCCAATTATAGCCATGGCACCCTCACGTGCTTAACTCAAGCAACACTGCATATAAATCTGTCATGCTTGCTCGTGGCGAATGCAAATTAGATGTACTTGGCCTCAGCAAAAAACAATCTAGGTCATTATGTATACGCGTTTCCCTCACCTGCCAGAAGGCTCACATGAATGGAATGTGATCTGAGGATAACGTATGGTGCGGCTGGTGTTGCTACACTTTCTGCTAAAAGCACTGCAGAATCATGTGGACTTATGCAGATGTAACGCTGGTGTAAATCAGACCAGAGTGACTGTATGGATATGTGACCTTGTGAGGGGTGAAGTATGCACACTCCCCTGCAGGAGTATATACATGCAGGCATTCAGATGCAGCACACACGCCACAGTCAGACGCTAGACCACAAACACACTCTGTTAGCATGCAGGCACGTTTACACACAGTCAATGCGAACTCATAAAACTGACATTTTCTTTCCATTAAACCACTCCACTGGGTGTCTTATTTTCAATTCGAAATGACCCTCCCTCCCCACTGGTGTCTACGCTTGCAGCAAATCAGGTCTATCCAAACAAAGACAAAAAAACCACATGTCACTTACTTCGATCAGCAAGGTATGATACTGTTAACAGTGGGAGGAGGACACTGTTTGTATTGACTTTGTTTTTGCACTCAAAAACCCTGCTGGTTTACTAAATTAAAAGACAATATTTCACATGCATGGAATTAAATGAGTTATATATTTTAATTTTTTTCAGAGTTACTAAATGAGAGTGTGCTGAAGAATTTGTACAAGAGTGGAATGATATGAAATCTGTGCAGCTCAGTGCAGCTTAGAAGGAAGTAAAACGACAATTCACAAAGATCTGAGCACAATATTAGATGGACACATGATGAATGATGAGTCCTTGGAAATGCATCTCCGTTTAAAAAATATCAGTGGAGATAAATTATGTTTGGGAGGAGTCTCAATGCTGTGTGATCATATTACATCCTCATTTGGTAAATGATAAATAGAGTTCAGCTTGTAAAGCGTTATATTGAGCTTCTATACCTGTTCTAGTCTTTTGACGAGTCAAAGCATTTTTACACCACATGTCACACCAACACATTCACGTCCATCCACACGCTGATGGCAACTCAACACATTCAAGCGTCTTGCCCAAGGACACATCGGACATGTAGCTGCAGGAGCTAGGGATCAAACAGGAGGTATAGTGTAGTCCTCCAAGCAGGCGGCCGAGGTTTGAGTCCAACCCATGACTACTGTCCCGCATTACATTCCTCTCTCTCTCCCAATTTCCTGCTCTGTTCACTGTGCTGTCAAAAAAAGGTTAAAAGCCTAAAATGAATTCTTTTGTGAGAAAACCATGCTAAAAACGTGTGTGGAATTTAAACAGTGCTCTCTCTTTATCTGTACTTTAGAGATTGGGATTGGGTCCTTATATGTTGACATTTTGCTTCCTTAGTTTGCATATTTGATCCAAAGAAAAGTTTTTAAGGCTTCTTTCCTCTCACTTAAACTTCTATGTGTTATTCATTACACAGCAGTGGTTGCTGTTTACTTTTTAATGCGTAAGGGATGAAAAGCGGACAGAGAGCATTAGTTTCAGCTGATGTATTTCTAGATATGTGAGTCATAGGTAAATAACAAGGCAAAGATTTTTGCTTCTACAGGCGCCAGCAGCACAGTGGGGATATGTGTTGGTTTTTGATTAACGCTCACGTGTAGCCAAGACCTCTTAAGCAGTGCAAAGGCTCAGCGAGATGGAGCAGGGTATCAGGGATGAAAAGGGTTGATAAATTCAGCCAGCCACTATGCACGTAGTCTATCAGTCCACACATTTAGCAGCAAGGAATTGGGTTCAGGCAACACAAAGGACACGCAGCCTTTCAGAGAGATGTTCCTGGCTGTTTAAAGCATAAAAACGTTATATTCTTTATCATCATAACAATAAAACGAGTGCTCCTTATGGACACATTTTACCCTAATATCATTTTATAATGTCTGTTCAGTGTTCCAACAACTGCAGCTTGCACAGTGTGTATATCCTGTAGGAGTCCAATAACAATCAAACAGTTGTTTGCATTTCTCACTGATAAAGGGAGTCTCTAATGAGGAAGCCTTGCATTGGTGCCGGCACAGATGTCTGATGTCATCAATGATTGATGCGTACACGTCCTGCTGGCTGCCCTGATGTTTGCGTGCTGTTCTGCCATCTCATTAGTAGTCTGATAATGACACTGTTAATCAAATAGAGGAGCAAAAATTGCACCGCATGGATTTTGTTTGGATATATTACAAAAACGCAATTATTAGCTTTTCATTTATTCTGCAACTAAATGGTTCACGGTGGTATCACCTATCTTTGCATTTATTCAAAGGAGATCTATTATGCTGATGTTTAAATATAACGTCAGTACAGTTTTCGGCTTAATCCTTGGGCGTGGTTTTTTGCTGCTTTGAACGAGACGTTACGAGAACTTCTTGAGGCTTGGCCAGAGCCTGATTTTAAGTTCTGCTGACCAATCAGAGCAAAGCATGAGGCAAATGTGCAGCTCTTTCAAGGACCCACCCACCCAGAAGCTCACTCAAATGTCTCTGCTTTAGAGTAACTTAAACCATTCATTGAAAATACAACACGTCGATTTCAGTTGTATTTACACAATGGATTTTTAAATACACACTTTCAGGTAAGAATTCCTTCGAGGAGAATAATAACTTCTTGTTACAAAGATAACTTCCATCCATCACGGGAAAACACTTCCGTGATACCAGGGCGAAGAGCCAGACACAAGTTGGCAGCGAGCCATTTGGGACATTTTGTTGAAGCGATCAGCCTTCCAGCAGCTTGTCCCTGACATCTGCACAATATGTAGCCGTTTCCAAATGAGAGAATATTACCTCCTCACTCTCTAATTTAACAGTACTTCACAAAGGGCTTTCGTTTTTCTTCATGAAGGAGGCTTCAAAGGAGACTTCCTAATAGCAACACAACCCAACAGACAGGCACTTAATGTGAGAAAATGAAAAGTCTCTTGATTAACAAAGGTGTGCGCCCAATGTTAATGATCTTCATTAGCAGATATATATAGATATAGGTTTTGATTTGAAGCTGTGTGGGTTGTTTCAGTGTTACATTACTGGTTTGTGATCTTAATAGCCATATAGAACTTATTTACACCGTGTTATGAAAAAGAATATTAAATCGGCTCAGTCTTACATTAATAAAAAGCTCTATGCTGCATTCGTTGCTGATAAAAAAAGAACATATTTTCTCACTTGACACATTGAAAGGACCTCTTTTTTTTTCACATGACAACTTCAATCTTTGCGTTCACCTCACTGAAAACATTGTTGGACTGTAAAACATTCAAGATTTCACAAGTTCATTCTTGTAAAAAAGTGTATTTAAAAGACTCTCAAAAAACGTACTAAAATGAAAGGAGCAATGTGCAAGTTTTAGACGCAGTAGATGTCGCTCTTGAGCACAAGCATGAAACCAAAACAACGACCAAAACTCCGCTCTCCTCCAGCAACGCACCTCCAACACCGCCTCTACTCCAATTCGCACAAAGGAGTTTAGCGCAAGTGGCGGACAAACTTGTGCTTGGGCTGCATTGTTGTGTTAGCAGGATAATGTTAGCACACTTTAGTTAGTTAGCTTGTAGCTTCACTTTGCATATAAATTGAAATGGAATGACCGTGATCTAAGAACGCCTACGTGACATCACGTTTTGGGTCAGTTTTGTGGCCCTGGGGGACAAAGTGTTGCCTTTTTTGCTTGACCTGTCCTGCACATGCACGTATAAAGAACTCTCTGAGGGTAAATCTCATCCTTTTTTTTTTATTCATGCACCACTCCCTGTGAATGTTTGCAGCAGACAGTGTAAATGGAAGCTCTTGCAGTCTGCATGCAGAATAAGACAACATCAGAGGGAAGCCTGGTAGTTGTAACGGGCATTAAAAAAAGAAAAAAAACAGCGAGCTGGTGGTTTGTTTAGCATCAGCAGGTCATGACGAGTTTTCAGTTAAAACCTCGCAGTTTGTTGGAGTGAAGATCTGGTTGCTTCTTACACCCCTGCCATCTCTATCATCTATACCCTGATGTTCGCTTCAGGCTCATAATTATCACTGCAGGAAAATGATATCTCATAAAAGAGAACATACATATTTCAACGTATTTAGTGTCAAAGAGGGAATAGATCAGATAATCAGCAGTTTTATTCATTGCATCTGCAGTTTAACATTATGCCATGTGCATACATTTGCTTAACAAGTCCTGGAATTACAGATCGACTGTATAATAAAGAATTCTTGGTATTATTATTTGATCACTGTGCATGCATTTATCATAGTTATTATGAATAAAACAAGCATGTTATTCTTAAAACAAAATGATGAGCAGAATCGAAACTGGTGGTTCTATTTATGCAAAATACTGCAAATAAAGGAGCTTAATAGGAACAAATGATGAGCAAGTTGAAATGTGATGTCGAATCCTTCGGAGGCCAAAGACAAGTGTCGTCCAAAAAGAAAAATGCGGTTCCAACATAGTGAACTTGCCTTTGAACCTGCTTACTTGCAGCCAGGAAATGTCTCGAACATTTCTGCAGTATTGACACATGTTTTTCATCCTGATTGTAAGTTTGCACTCCAAAGCAGGTCCTCGCAGCCGTGCTGAATCAATATTGGAGGAGCAAAGCCCTTGTTCTCTCTGTTTATAGATCCGTGCCTTCTGCTGGACTTTGCTTCCTCTGCACATTCTGATCACAGTCTGTCTGCTGGCGACGTGACCGGAGAACTGCAATTTGGACTCCACTTATTTATAGTCCCGAGATACCAGAATGCAAGTTCAGCTTTCACGCGAGTTTTGATTATGCTTTCTACGACATTTTCAAGTATTTAAAATAACAAAAAATTTGAAGGTACCAGCCTGTGCAGAATACCTCCATCGTCTTTTGTGCAAATCCAAACAGATACTTATCGCTTTGCATGCTGTGTTTAAGCAGGTATTCAGAGTTTGTTATTTTAAATTAAAATAACTGACTGGGCTTAAATGATTTCAATATTTATTTATTAAAGAGCATACGGTGTGTTCTGTCAGATCAATTTGTAAGAAATTAGAAAGAAATTCAGCCTTATATGTTTCACACTAGTGACCTATAGGCTCAGATCTGAATACCCTTGACCCCAAAGTCTGGTTCATTTGATCAGTGTGAACACACGCATAACATACTCGTACAGTCCCGGGCACCGTGCCTGAGTCCCCTCGAAGAGGTGTTCTCAGGCACGTTTAATGAGTACTCGAGTGCGGTCAGTGGGAGATTAGAGGCAACCGTGTTCAAGCGAGGAAGATGTGAACACGGACGGGCAGAGGAGAGGAAAAGCGGGGGAGGAATCATGGTCGTGCACGGTATGAAACATTCATGCCTGATGTGAAAATACTCTTTTTATAAATTTAAAGAAGAAATATGATGAAATGGGAGATTAATTTCTACCAGTATCATTTGGTCTAAAGGGAAATTGTAACAAAAAAAACCAAAAATAACTAACTCTGCACCCGGAGTGAGCACAGTGAAGTCTATTTGATCTTTCAAGGTTCAAGAAGCATCCATTGAGTTTCTAACAAGTCATTACTAACTTTCAGAGGAAGCATTACCTGATAGGTCAACGACGAGCTATCTGGCATGTCAACATTTCCCATTAACTCACAAACAAACTCGCTCAATCAACAATCCATTCCTTGCCATTTTCCACATTTAGACAGAGCCTCACCTCTTGACATACGCTACAGCTCCATCAGCCTTGATCAGCAGAGCAGACATGAAGTCCACTCAGCTTTACAACAACTTTAATGTGTCTGTGTCTATGTGTGTGTGTGTGTGTGTGTGTGTGTGTGTGTGTGTGTGTGTGTGTGTGTGTGTGTGTGTGTGTGTGGACACTCTCCACACATCCTGCCCTCCTGACTCAGCAGCCTCTGTCAGGTCCGCTTAATTTTGTCATGCTTGACTTCCTGCTACCTAGAGTCTCATCTGCCAGAGCCCCTTAATCCACTTGTCACTCATGAAAACAAAAAGCGAGGGAAGGTGCTCCTTGAATGGAGACAGGGAGGTGGAGCATGGGTGGGTGTATAAGGAGAGATGGATTGGAGGTTGTTGGGGTTTTTTTGTGTGCAGGTATGCAGGCACAGGTGCGTGGCAGCAGCTGTGGGACTTTCAGACTTATAGAAAAGTTTCATACTATTCAGGGACTTTGCTGAGAAAAACAAAATGTCATAAAATCTTAACTGTAAGGCAACTTTTTGTGTTTATATCAACCAATGAATGGATCTGTGTAGTTTGTCTGGCCAACGTGCCTTAAGAAAGCCTGCAGTCCTTCTGCATTGCCAAACTAAAAGGTTGGTTACATCAGCTATGATAACCAAGCAGTTTAATGTTTTAGGGATATTTGACAGTCGTTCATCTGCGCACAGATGAACGGGGATATATATTTTAGTTTGTGTGCTTGATGCTAGAACGTAATGCAAATTGCACACAGAATTAGCATCAATTGAAGCATTTTAACAAAAGGAACTCAAAAGGTCACATATAATCCTCCGAATTCAACAACTGTAAAGAAGTCTCAGAGCTCCCCAACACGTCCGTGAAGTTGCCTGTTCTAAATCCACTCTGATCCTGTATTTGATCATGCCTGTAAACCCCTCTATTTCAGCACTTTTCAAAACAGGTTGTTTCTGCGTCGCACTTTCTGAAAGGTGGATCAGGCAAAAGCCAGACAGGAGGAACTTTTCTCGTAATTTGGGGATTTGTAGACAGAGATTTGTAGGGCCAGATATTACTGTTAGAAAAACAATGTGAAGTGCATTTCGTACAGCATGTGACCTTTAGGTGAATTGATAGTTTCACAAAAAAATGTTTGCCTTTATTTGATAGTACTGTGGATAGAGAAGGAAATCAGGGATAGAGTGGGTAATGACTGGCGGGAAAGAAGCCACAGGCTGGACTGGATCATATTCTGCCATCTTGGAGGACTATCCCCATGGGGCACACCCGAACCAATGAGCTACTGCATAATGGTATCTTTAACTTTACTCTTGCAAAAATATCAATCCCTACTTTTTGCTTCCAGCTGTGGGATTCATCTCTTAAATAAATCAGTTTCACA
Organism: Symphodus melops; assembly: GCF_947650265.1. Classification (NCBI taxonomy): domain Eukaryota; kingdom Metazoa; phylum Chordata; class Actinopteri; order Labriformes; family Labridae; genus Symphodus; species Symphodus melops. Next base: position 3,594,883 of record NC_136706.1, on the reverse strand, counting down.
GGGTGTCGTTAGTGCACAACCCATATACGAAGTCTATAGTCCTCCAAGCGGCCCGGGTTCAACTCCGACCTATGGCTCCTTTCACACTTCTTTCCCCAATGTCCCTTGCTTCAATTTCTGACTCTTGCCCCTGTCCTATCTGAAGGTATGACAGCTCAATAATGAACCTTTCTTAAAAGAAAGAACTCTGTAGGCAATTACAGAACATTCTGATAAATCAAGAAATGAAATGATGTGACAGAAAAAAATCATGTTAATTGGTGGCTGTCTATAGCATTTAGTTAGTCTGTCTAAGAGTGTTTTTTTTTATATATATTGGAGATGTATTTGATGTTTTTTTCAGTCAACTAATTTCCATATCTGGCTCAGTCTTGCTATTTTCTACAATGTTGCCCACGACTCCTTTACCAACATTTGTTATTGAAAAAATGGCTCCTAAGCCCTAATTACAGTATCTCTAAGTCTGAAGTTAGACTGGAGCTCTGAAGTAGATTCTCATTGATATTTGCAGGAAGGGATGCAGCGTTTCAGGATAAAAGTCTATACCAACGGCTGACATTCCAATTTCTCTCGGGTGTAGACTATTTTCAGATCTGCAATCTGCTTTCTGCTAAAAATTGGCTGCTTGCAGCCGGGAAAAGCAGACAGGTCGAAATAATTATGATCACCTGGGCTTGAAATTAACACCAGCTAACTCACTCTGTGTCGATTAAATTTGACTGTGACAGGTGACACAAATCTACCTGCAGCTTTGTTGGTGTGCTCTCACTCTGAGTCCTTAACAAACAAACGCTCTTTGCAGGATCTGAGGCTGTTAAAGTTTGTGCTTTAAATGGTTTTTCTCGAAATTAGTTGGTTCAAGCTTGTGTGAGAAGTTTGTGCTTCTAAAAAAAGACTGAAATGAATAATGATGCATCTTTATGACCAATCATAGCAAACAAGACTATCAGAGATGGGAATGGTTAGGGGCAGGTGAAGTGACTGGAGCTCAATAGTAGACGCAAATGTTTTCAGCTTGCGATAACATACACATTGCATAATTAAGAGGAGGAGTTATTCAGTATGATTTGTAATCTCTCAACAGCTGTAACTGTATCTTTTCTGTGTATTTGTGTTGATACAGGCACCATCTTCTGAGACGGCGATGAGCATTTGGCCTAATTTCTGGGACATGGTCATACGGGATGGCTATCCCAAAACTCAAGCCACTTTGATTTAATGTGATGTTATTTATATTTTACAACTGCTTTCCCTAGCCTCCTCTCCTTAGTCCCGCTGATGGAATTAGCATGTGTTCAATCTGATTTTCTTTTCTTTCAGAAACCGCCTCGTAGTGTGCACTGATTTGGCTAAAATGTATGAAATCTAATCAGAGATCAGCATTCTGCCAAAAACTGAATGCAGTACTTATTAAATGTTTTTTTTTACTGTATGCATCAGATCATCTCGTGTACTTATTTACAGCCCACATGTCACGCTACCCCTCTCCACTGGTCACTTTTTGTCTTTAATTAAAGAATCTGTTTAATCAAACCAGCACTCAAAGTTCATTTACCTAACAGCATGTGTGTGTGTTTTCTTCAAATGCATGATAATGACCTCGGGAGGGAGAAAAGCTGTGAGAAAGTTGCCCTGTCAGCCTGGTCTATGTTTCCCACTGCAAAACAGCCTCACATCATCACTTTGAAAATATGTTGTAATATTTGTTGTTTTGTTGTGCTTGAGGAATATTTTTTTTTAAATATTTTTCTGCTTTTATGGTTTTTTTTTGCATTTGTATTTTCAAAAAACAAAAAAAAACCGGTAACACTTTTTGAGCTTTAACTTCCTTCAGTCGTCAAGATGAAGTATCTTTTGGCAAAACACTGAACCCGGGGCGTTGGTAGCCTAGAGGTTACAGTGCACGCTACTTGCACATAGACTGGGGACAACCCCATGTTTCCAATGTTAACAACTCTCTCCCTCCATTGTTCCTAACTCTATCCACTGTCCCCAGAAATTGAAACGTCTCAATAAATATATGCACATTTTTGTAAGTTTTCAGGTGTATGCACCAACCTTGATGGCATTGGTGGAGATTTGGATCTCATGCAGCTTCCTCATCGTTCCATCACGGTCAATGAAGTACGACGAGGCCAGCTGATGAAGGGCTTCCACGTTCTGAGAAGCGTTGACAAGCTTCCTGTCCAGCTTGTTCTTGGCCAGATACATCGTCAGCGCCTCCTCTCCTACAGGAAGCACAAGGGAATGGAAAATGGTCAGGATAATACTAACTTCATGCCCTGGAAGTCCTGGGGTGAACTTAGAGGGGTTGATGCACAAGAGCAAGACAAGTACTTAGGGTTACATTTCAATAATTACCAACATTTCTATGAATTTCATAAATAGCATGGTTGAAGTTTGGATCTAGTTTGTGAGAACTGTCCCATCCAGGATTATCTCCACTGCAAATTGAGCTCCTAAAAGTAGAGATAAGTCAGAGGTCTAAATACCATGCCAGCAGCTTCAGTTTGAGAAACCGGATGCCCCAGTTTTCCAGGAACAGACTCAATATTTCCTGCTTTATCCCCACCTGGCACCATCCCCAGAATTGTCCCCGGTTTTACCCCTATTGGGATAGAATTATTTCCATGAGAGGTCTAGTGATATGATATTCCCCCCCCCCCCCAAAAAAAAAAAAACCACAATAGTTTTATCCTGTAGAGAACAAATATATCACATCCGGTATCTTTCTTCTCTCCCGCTACCTCAGGAAGGGGAGAGTAAAATTAAATACAAACATGCAGATATGGAAGAACAATTCAGATTGCAGAGATTTAATTAGTGCCAAGATAATTTGAAAAAATGGGGTTGAGAACAGGAGCCGCTGCAGCTGCTTTTATAACCATGCAGATCCTCCTGAGGAGTATTGTACCTGTTTATCTTTACTGTGGCATTGCCTGACATGTTACTCGATAACCACAGTTCCAACACTTTATTTCTTTTTCAATCTGGACGTCTTAATAAATTTACTCATCTTTACGTTTCGATCCATCGTATGACTCTGTGTAGTGATACTCACACCGCCTGGAGAGAGACAAAGCTATGCCTTTCTTGCTTTTCCATTTTAAACTCGAGTGGATCTGCTTTCATAATAAGCCAATAGCTATGGCAAGTCTATGTCAGTCACTGCAATTGGGACTCTTATTTGCTTTAGATGAAAAACAAAGTGTCGAGGGCGCAGAAAGCTGAGCCCTGTAAATGTGAGAAAAACCTTGGACAGCCCTTTTGTCGTCTTCTAACTACTCAAAGCGCTTTTATACTCCAGGTCACACCTACACATTCACACATTGATGGCAGAGGTTACAGGTTTGTAAAGTGTCCATCAGTATTAACTCATCCATTCACACACCACAGACAAAAACCCAACTTGGGTTTGAGTGTCTTGCCCAAGGACACATTGGACATGTGGCTGCAGGAGCTGGGGATCAACCTTCGAACTTCCATTCTTTCTATGAAAGCTGACAGGAGTTAAACGACTACCAACTGCATAGTTTGCATTAACTAATTAAAGTTTAACATATTTAGTATACTCTCTTCTCTGAATGACGGCGCTCCAGCACCCCTTCTTAACAAACCGGTTAACTTAACTTAATCAAACTGGTTGCAGTCCAGTTGGTGATGTCTGTTTGTAAGAACTAAGCCAAATCATTCTGAAGGGTGATTACTAGTTGATGTTGGCTTTGTCTTAGGTTCTAATGTGCATCCATAATACTTCTCATAAGCTGATTACATTTAAGACCTTAAGTGTGATGTGAATTTTAAAATCACTTTTTCTGGTATGAGGTCAAAACTGCTTTGAATATATATCTTATTATGCACACAAAAACAGCATGTCTCTCATCCCTCTCCATAAAGTCTGCCCTATGAATAAAAAATATCAGAAAAAGCCTTCACCCTCTCCGGATGTGTGTCCAGTAATGTATGTTCTGCACGTCAAGTTTATATGTCCACAGGAAAAATGCGGGGGATTCGTATTTAAACGACACCACTGACCTTTAAGGCAGCATGAGAACATGACAAAGGGGAAGAATGTGAGCGCTCCAAAGCAGAAACCAGGCCAAATATTTACAGAACACCAGACAATCTCTCTGATTTGCATCTCATATGTTTGTTTGTTGACACACAATAAAAGGGCTGAGCTGCTTCTTCTGCGATATGCATCATATTTCCCCATCCCTCGTTCCTACGAGCAGAAACAGACGCACATACAGCAAACAAGCAAACAGCAATTCATATTCCACGAGCTCAGAACATGCCTTTCGAAGATTATTGCTCAAAAGGCACGCCATATGCCTGGAACTGGTTCAAGAGCATGTCACATATGTTCAGGTTTCCAGTGATGTGAATGTTTATTTGGCCCCGAGTGATGGATAGCGAGTTGGTCACTTAACTTGTGGTGACCGTGACCAGGGGTGGGTAACAGTCAGGGCCAATGTCTCATGCCTGGTTAGAGTACAGGCACTGAACGGGTGAGGGCCTCCATTCTCCGACGCTGCCATGCTCTCGCACCCTCGGGGGTTAGCAAAGTTACTTACACACACTTGACTTACACTACTGCACAAGAATAATGGTCCCACATTAAGCCCCTGATCTGGCCTTTTTTTTTTTATTCCTATTGCAACTTAGTGTGGCATAAAGGAGGTCGTCTGCGCATAAATATTTTGTGGTTATTGCTGCTGGTCAGGCAAAATCATTACCCGGAGGCTTTAAAAAATTCATCTGTGTGCACCTTCCTGTAAGTAATACATTGTGTAACATTATTACAAGGCACCACACTGGCACGCTGCCAGAATTAATCAGCTCATGCAGAGCTTATGTGTTTACAGCTGAGAGGTATTTAAAAACTATGTACTGTTTCACCTCAAAATCACAAAATCAAGGGTGTGCGTGCAAGTGTGCAAAGGCTTCCACTGCATATGCATTTTTTTTTCCCTTTGTGCATGTGTGTGTGCATGTATATGGATGTCAATGAGGGTTAGGAGTGCGAGGAGGGTTTTAAAGTAATGGAATGGCTGGGAGTGCTCCATTTGGTGGTTATGGCACAAATGTGGGTCATTTTATGGAGAACATTAAGCACTATTGCTTTGTACTGAACAGAGGAAAGAAGAAAATGGATGTAATTGTTGAGTTTTCTGTTTTTCAAATGATTTTCATAAACCAGTATGCAGAATGCAAGTATGCAAACAGATGAACCCCAATACATAGCACAGTTTATTATGCCTTACTTTCAAGCATTCTATGTGTTTTTAAGGAACATTTGAGAAAATAATGAAGAAAACTTTATTTGTATAACACTTTTCATACAAAAATGCATCACAAAGTGCTTTACATCATCAATAATCAATTGCTGTGTCATAAAAACATTTTTTATTCTAACAAATGTAATAATGAGATTTTTCTGAACTACTATGCAACATATTCCTCCAACAGAAAAAGAAAAAAAAGAAAAAAAAAACAAGAAAAGAAAAGAGATGAAAAGCCAAAACTTGCAAATCAATAAATCAATCTTTACTGGCAGATGACAGCAGATGATATTTAAAGACACATGGCAAAATATCAACATTTAGCAAAGTAACAGTGTCAAAGATAAACTGCCTTTTCATCATTTCATTTGGGATTCCTTGGATTTTGGGGCAAGCCTCAGGTGGACACTCAAATGTTTGTAGGTTTTTGCACTTCCACATTGACTTCGATTTTGTAGTTGGTCAAAACCCTCTGTTCAGCCTCTGTCTGACACAGGCGATTTCAGGTACTCGCTCTCCCTTCACTACGAGCCTAACTTTGTCTGACTGGCTAGTTCTCTGGAACCCTGAAAAATTGCATGTGTCCTTAGTCTGCTGTGTCTGGGATATGTGGGCCATATAAAAAGTTATGTGAGACTTGGAGATGTCATAAAATCTCCAGAGTAGAAAAAAACTATCTGAAACAGTCTGAAACCTGAGCAGCCTGCAGACTGAGCTTTGAAGACAGAGGGATGTACAGCAATATTCAACTACTCATTTTAAAATGGGTAAAGAATATTCTGATAAAGAATATTTAACATTGTATCAATATGTCAAGAACATATTTATCATTAAGATGTAAACCATGTGACAGCAGAATACCCCCTTTTGAATAGGATGAAGAATAAAATAGTGTGTTATGCAGATGATTTTATCTTATATTTACACAAGAAGATCCCAGCACAAGAGACCTCATAAGATAAGAAAAAAACCCTGCACATACAATAAATATTCAAAAAACAACATGAATAAATCAAACTCAATTGTGCACAACTATTACTTGATTCCTGCTTAATGCAAAAGATATTATGAAAGTGTGGCTGAGACTCTGACAAGCTCAATTTATTATGTCTCAATTATGCCTTGAACTTCACATGTTGGAAGCAGAACAACTGCGCCTAACTCAACAAAAAGTTTCAAGTATGATGAGGCAAAGGTTATTCTGTGAGGTTTTTATGTGAGTAGTCTTCTGCTCACGGCCCAGAGCACAGCCGGCGCTCTGCATATGAACTCTAGCCTCAGGCTTCAGTGACCACGAGTCAATTCGATAAAGTACTTCTTCCTCTCTGGAGCTGAGTGCATAAGACTGTTGCACTGCAAAGGCCTCTAATCCCATCATATAGGTTGAGTATTCACTTGAGAGTAGGAGGGAAAATCTTCAGGGCTGAGATACAGTCGCTCCCAAATGAAAGTCTTATTCCATAGCTCATGTAAAAAAAAAAAAAAAAAACCAAGACATCGCTCTGTGGGTAAGTACTATAAAACAACTTTACTGTTAAACTAGAGCTATAGTCTTAGATAACAATTTGTGGGACAATGGCATCCTTAACAATTAAAACAATAACAGATAAAGTGCAACCAATTGCATATTTGCAGCTCACACTTTTTTGAGCATATTCTTCATTTGTAGCTGTTAATTTAAATGCTGTGTACCCCTCTGTACAAACACCAGGATTCAAACATATGAGATATTGGCGGCAATGACAGATGTGGTAAAGTATGTCCCTCACAGCTTTAGCAGAATGCAAATCTGTCCTTCACACTCTTTCTGATTGATTGCAACATCCCTCTCTCTCTCTCTTTCCCTCTCCCTTGCATTTACATACCAACCTTGCCTGTGCTGTTCTCAGTCCTCATTCTGTAGCCCCGGACACAAAGAGAGGTTTTGATTGTACTGTAAATAAACACACCACACCTACAGTATTGTTCTCCCTGGCTGCAGGCAAACAAAAGATGTTAAGCATCTGTGTCAACTCATTTTGATGTGTTTTCCAGCATCGGCTTTAGAACTCGAGTTAAAGTCTGGAGTGTCGACTCACAGCTGCGGTGTCTTTTGTTGGGGAAGTCTGAGATGTGTTTGTTCTCTTTTAACTTCAAGTCTCCCATGCGCTGTGTGCACCCAGGAAGCAGTCGGGTCATATGCTTGCACTTCAAAAATACACATGCTGGATTCCTGTTTAAAGCATCCACATAAAGTCGGCTCCAGGTTGTATGCGGTAGTTAAAATGTTCTGACAGCAGAGAGGCAGCATGTAATTGAGGCTTGTGTCCCAAAACATCTTTTGCAGATGCTGTCAGTCAGTTTGTGTTAACAGAGAAAGTAACTGACAATCTTCCTCTGTTCAATCATTTCAGAATGAAGCCAACCCTGGCATTACTACAATACAGCATTTCCACACATTTACTTACTCCAAGAACTTCAATTAGCATGTTCCAATACTGAAAGTCATAATATAAATTAATGATATACAAATATATTCAGCTTCTTATACATCTGTGGAAATGCAATAACAAATTCACTGACAATGCTATCTCCATCCAATTTTGACTTAATCTAGTAACAGGCAAAGAGTTAGAGCTGAGGCGGGTCTTCCTTTGTAACCAATTCTATTTAGTTAAGATGAGGGGGTCCCTAATGGGGCTTTTTCCACTTGACACCTCATCTCTATATGGTGGTAAGAAGCAGGATTTACTCTCTCAGGATGATCATGACTCTCCTAACCAGAAAATGTAGGTAGCTAAAGAGAGAATTAGCCTCTCCTTTGCACTTTATCACTAGTCCATCGTGCACATTTATTGGTTCATATCACAGTGTCTGTAATGGGCAATCCCAAGATTGAAATAAGAAGGCACTGACCCATAACTTCAAACAAAATGGCCTCAAGGTTAAAGATAATAAGGTGATAACTCAGACATGGAGAAGAGCAGCCAGAGAGAGGTAAGAAATTAAAAAAATAAAAAGGGAAAATTAAACGTTGGTGTAATACGATGATATTAGGAAGGATGCCGTGGTTGAAAATGATACTGTGATCTGTTCTCCAATTTGAGCCACATGGTGCATCTGTGGCAGTGGCGGTCTTCCTAGCTTAGCCACACTTAATTACATTCACCCTTTATATTACATTTCAGCCCAATATTGTATTTCCAATTTCCAAAATGAGAGTCTCAGCATGAACCGTCTTGCAGAATGGAGTGTGCGATATTGCACCACTAACCCTTCACACCTGATATCCCTTTTGCACAGTTTGGCTAAATTATTAAAGCTTGGTGTTTGACATTAAGTGGACTGCAATATTCTGGAGAAAAAAGTGTCTCTCGCCTGATCTTTTTTTTTCTTTTTCTGCAAACTCTTTGTGGTTTGAGTTGAAAGTCTGAAAAAGAAATAAGGACTGGACTTAGCAGACTTTCTCTGCTCTTCCTCTTTCCTGAAGACAAAAGGTCACAATACAGGTTCAACTCATTTCAGAAGACTGAGCATTCAAACAATATGTCTCTATTAAAGCTCTCATTAGAAGTTTTAAAACTGTTTATTAACCAAACTGAAATTAATAATAATGCCTCATTGTAATCTACTAAAGCAAACTATGCAATACAATGCAGGCTGCCAAAATTCAGTAAGGCAGTAATTTAAGTTTAAAAATGAGTGCAGGCTGTCATTGCAATGTGTTACCATATTTAACATATGCATGTCGATGCATAACCTGCTGGGATGACCCAGTGAATATACAGAACAAGATCAGAAAAAAAACAAAAACTAATTGATGTCTGCAGGAGCTTTTATACCGATTAGCATGTGTGAAGTTACATGATCCAAGTATGTCTGTGCAGTGTTATATTAATGAGAGGAAAAACATGAGCACAGTAGCGTGACTAATTATCTAAAGCAATTTGATTTTGAGATTACAAAGGGATAACCGTCACAACTAGAGCAACTACTAGAAGTGTTTCATTTAGACAGTTGTATAATACAGGGTTTGGGATTATCTTAGCAATTATATTTGAAATGCAATTGGAAAAGTAATCATTGCTAGCTGCCTACATGCGTCCCTCAGAGTTTGAGATAAGATAAGTGAATCGAGGGAGAAGCCATTTATATTTAGACACGGACATCCGGGATGCTTAACTTTTATTTTGGGAAGAACATTCAAAATCCCTCAGTTTATTCCTCTTCATTTGGAGACCTTTTGGGAAATGGAAACTAAATGTGATTCAGAAAAGCCTTTGCCTACAATTGCAGGATTGTTAAATTGTTGTGTTTGGGCAAACTTAAAAAATGCTTCGTGAAAAAAAACATGTTGATGATGGATGATGGAAATAGCATTTGTGTGGCCACTATTTTCTACAAGCGCTCGACATGCTAAGTGTTCTATTCTGTGTTCTGTAATAACTCAGTGCCTGTTGATGAATCTGAGCAATACATATGATAATCCTCCTCCCCCATGTTTCCCTGAAAGGTCCACGAGTGCAAGTACTTATGAAGAACATTATCTTCAGGTTATATTCAGCATGTACGTTAAAGTGCAATTACCATATGTATGACTGTAATGGTTCTGGGGTGTTGTGTGAATGAAGTTGAAGAAGTGTTTTTGCATGTAGGTGGCTGATTCCGAAGATGAATTTGTTTCCAGGTTTGCTGCAACCTGCATGTTGCAGTCTAATTTGTGTTATTTACCTTGTGTTGTTGTATTCAAAGTCAGTCCTAGTGACAAGAGTACCATTGACCGGCTATTTTTTCACATCGTTAATGTGATTAGAAGGAAAAGGCTTCTTTCTAAAAGAACAATTAACTTCTATTCATGTAAACTTTTTTAACCCCTGGTTACGGATGCAACCTTCCCAGGGTTGCGGTCTAAGTTCACATAAGATTGATGAATTGTCATTGATATTTATGGTTTTGGTCTTTTCTGGGTCTCGTCCTTGACTCAGTATTGACCCCTAAAAGACTTGGTCTTGCCTCGGAGTGCTCTGGTCTCGGTTAAGTATTGGTCTCAGTTAGTTTGGTCACGACTACAACACATTTACCAATTGAAAAAGAACATTGGAATCTGAATAATAAAACTCCTAATGACACAATCTATGTTTGCTACTGTCTTCACTTGGGTTAGGGTTCGGGTTATGTATGTGGAGGTCGTATGGCTGTAATTTATTTGACTATGAATTGAAATGTCGAGGAAGTGACTTATAAGATGATAAAGATGACTTATAACACTAGTAAAAACTGAATGTTGTTTCTCAGTTGTTTCACATCTAAAAAAAATCTATCTATCTATCTATCTATCTATCTATCTATCTATCTATCTACCTACACATTTAGAACAGGAAAAGATACTCACTGTTGTGATAAATCGAAAGCATTACTTATTTTTTTAACAGAAATGACTCATACTGAATGACTTTACTAAATCATATGCAAATTAACGTAGGCTCAGTTCACCGCTGACACTCCTTTAAAAAACATTATTGTGCCATAATTATAATCATGCATAATTATGTTCATTGGCAGTAATGCTTGGTGACTTTAGAGTAGTTAAGATAGTGCCTCGCTACCCCTCTGAACACGCCAGTTTGAGCTTAACATTTGACCAGCATCAAGAGCAGACGTGCTAAATCTGATTTACACTTAGGTTAACTCCAAGTGCACTTGGATAGAGGGGATGTAAAACCTCTTTTTAGTATCGAGTGGTACTTCTGTTTGGTCAGTTTGGACTCGACCTTTTTAATTCACAAAAAACTGATGACTTCACAAACCTGTAAAAAGCTTTTGCAGTAAATTTAAACGTTTGCTTTACATTAACTCCTCATATAACACCCTAACCAAAGTAATTATCCAATTACAATCTAGTTTATGAAGGAGCTTTGGACTTCTAAAGTAAATCTATGGGCTGTGTAACCAAAGGCCAAACATTAGCACGCTGCTCATGCTTTCAGGCTGTACTACGGCCGCTTTGTCTGAGGACACAAGTGTTTATCTGGCGCTAATATGTCTCATTAAAATGGTTTATTACGTCTACTTGTCTTTCAACGTGGTCATTTTAAGTCAGCATAATCTTGCTTCAGAGGAAAGTCATTTGGTTTGTGAACAGTTCTCCTGTCTGCTTTGTTCTGCCCTCTTGTACAGTAGCTGCAGCCTTTTGCTGTCGGGAGGATTTTTTTTTTTTTTTCAACACCCTGGAGAACAACTTGACCCCAAACTGCTTCACTGAGCTGTTTTGACATTGTTGCAAACAGAGGGATGAATAATCCCAGACACGATGGTGTTGCAGTTTCAAAGTATATCATAGGGAGAGTCATTGAAAGTGACATTTATCTGTTTAACAGTCAGGGGCATATTGCATGAATTTAGTTGTTTTTTTTGTGTGTTTTTTTTGGTGTCTGCTTTGTTGCATAGATTTTCTGGGATGATCATTTTTGGGTTTATTCCAGCATCTGCATGTATCAGGTCTTGTATATTTTAATTAAGTATTATGTGAGTATTCCTGTAAAACATTTCAAATGTCTGATAACTTATCTTGCACTCTGGGGCATTTTTACCAATTTAAAAGATTTGTGGAAGCTAAGAATAAATGGATCCCAACATTATGTCCCACCTTCTCTCTTGTGATTGTTTGTATTTTGCTTCAGTAGGAAATACATCACGGCACGGCTGTCAGATACTCTCAAAGTTTCATTTCTGGGGGATTTTAAAGCTCCTGTAGGGTGTTTTCAAATGGTTATGAAAAAGACTGAAATTAATACTGTTGTGTCTTTATGACAAACAAAAGAAAACAAGATAATTAGCGAGAACAACAAAAAAATTCTATATTGTCATTTTTAATGCCTGCAATCACTGCGGTGGGGTAGGTGTCAGACAAAGTGATTAACTGCCAAACAGCCTTTTTTCCCATGAAAAAGATTCTTAATGAGTTTGACATTTGACAATTAGAAGTGGATAGGACCAGAGCTTAATGAAAGAAATAAACACTTCGGGGGCGCCAGTTGCCTCGTGGTTATGGTCGGTTTGTGGCTACAGTGCTAGATGTTGGTGGTATGGGTTCAATTCCGAGCAGAGGGTCTTTTCCTGCATGTCATTCCCTGGTGTCTGATTCAATCCCCTTACCCATCTCTCTGATAAAGGCATATTGCAGCACACTAACTTATAAAAATGTAGTACTCGTTCACTGTAGCATAAATGGAAACTACAATCTGTGTTGGAAACATTTCAACTAGCCCCTAAAACTCAGTCATGGAAATTAGTCAAATGAAACCAGTCCCTACCTCCCAGGGTGGCGGAGATGAGAATGTGGGTTCCATATTTCTTGATGATGGTGTCGATGAACTGCTGAGTCGTCGGTCTTCGGCCAAGCAAGCGGACGCTGCGCTGGAACTCTGGCATGAGCGGGACCGGGTTTCGGATCAGGTCCCTTCTCTCGATCGCCGTGTTCCTCACCTTCCAACGTGCAAATTCCCTGAAAGATCAAGCAGGCAAAAACTTTCACTGACTAAAGTAAAACAAGAACAAATTCATGTTTGGTTCCATTTTTATTAGCCCAACTTCATGCTTGTGCAGAGAATCAGTGCACATGTAGTCATGCAGTATATGGTCTTATATGTCAAATAATTAAGACTGGAAGATTAGAATAATTAATGATGCTCCCAGATTTGAAAATTGATGTTAAGTTTTCAGCAAAGCAAATTCATGCAGTCTGAGGATTCAGATGTGCATCAAAAGTTTTCTATTGTGCCTATTTATCCATCTAACAAACAGATTTCACTTTCCTGTCTTGCATTGAGCATCTTTGATTATGTGAGTGTGTTTCAAATTTAATTAACCAAGTCCCAATTGCTCCTACAAAGACACAATAAGTACAAAAACCCAACATAGGGATTGTGCAAACACATTTCATAACTGCCCCCACATCACTCTGTTTCATTTGGTTTGCAGTAAAAAAAATATATATACACCTGATACCTTAATGTTTAAAACATGCAGCAAAAAAATGTGTTAGGCGTTCATGATGTTTGCTTTAGCACCTGCTGAGGCACATATTCAGAGTATATTTCTACAGACAGACATTACTGCTGCTGTTCTGCTACTCTGAAGGCTGCAGGATAAAAAAAAACAAAAAAACAAAAAACAAGTAACCCTGCCCGAGGCTAAAAACAGACGTCTGGAATCCAACTAGCATATACTGGGGCGTCTTCTGTACGGAGATGCATGCTAATAAAATGTTGTAAATTCAGTCCATTGATTGTATTCAAAGTAGAAAGAAAATTCAGCGTATTTGTGTTTTTCTGAGAAAGAAACGCTCCCGTCGTCATCTGTTCTCTCTGTCCGATAGACGTGCTTCTATCCATATTGATTGAGCACATTCTCAAACACACATATCACATTTGTGTATATAGGTGTTTGTTGATCCCCCCTCAGAACTGGATGTGCTACTGTGAGTTTGCATACATACGTACGTACATACAGATGGTGCAAATGCTGACAGATATTCACTGCTGAGAAGAGCTCCGACTGTTCCGTCTATAGACGTGCGTTTGTGTGTGTGTGTGTGTGTGTGTGGTGGGGGGGGGGGGGATGATGTTATTTCCTAATTGCTGACTGATGGTCGTAAAGCATTCACTCAGAATTGGATTTAGATTGAATTAAGATATATGATTGATGCAGACTTTGGGATATATAAATGATGAGACCAATTATAGTAAGTGTTCGACTTTTAGAGAAACAAAAGCTCCATTGATGAAGCAGGAAACAAAAGGCTCGATATTCTAAAGCCTGTTGTAATTGAAATAGGATTTTTTTTTTCTCTTGGATAGACTCGCTGAAATTCAAAAGTAAATATCAACCACACACATACTCGGGAAATCAAATGAGCCATTCTCTTGCTTCCTTTAAGATGCGTCTTCAGTTTCTTGGATGTGGCTTTGACGTGCATCTTGAAGCAGTCGTGAGCAAAAAGTAACAGAAAGAAAACGAACACAGTGTAGCAGTTTTACTTCTTCCTGTCTGATAAAACGATTGACAGAGTTAAATGAACGAGTACGTTTAGCCTGCAATTAACCAAGCAGCTGCCAGAGCTGCTAAAAAACTGAAGCCGATGAACAAATGCAAAATAAAAATGCAGTTATATCAGGCGCCGTGTCCACCAAGCAGGTTTTTTATTTCTCTGAGCGCCAGCGTCTTTTTAAGCTTGTTTTCAATGAGCAGAGAGCATTCACAGCAGCCAGGAGCCACCTGGAGAAGAGGTGCAGAGCCCAGCATCTTTTTTTTTTCCCTCTCACAGCCCTTTCTTGTCCCTCAAGTTGAAAATCTTTCAACTTTCCAAGAAGGCGCTGCTGACGTCACTGCCGCTCTTTTCCAAATGAATGATATTCCCTGTAGTTTTACGGCTTTTTTTTTTTATCTGCCCCATGTCTGTCAAAGTCTGTTTGTATTTTCTTCCGTTCGTCTTTCTTTCATCACCGTCATATCCCTCCCCATGATTTTGTTATAAATGCCATCTTCAATTCTGTACTTTTCTCCGTCATCGCGGACACTTTTTTGTACTTTGATCTCTGCTTCATACCATGAAACGTTATAAATACAGTATGTTTAAAGCATTTATAAAGGAACTGGTTCACCCACAAATAGCTACATGCAATTGTTTTTTTTCTTGAGTTCATTGAAAGTGCACTAGATAACACTTAACTTTGTAGAGGTTTGTTTAAGAGATTGTTTTATCACAACTTTGTGAAGTGGTTATTTCATTGAAAAAGTAAGCAATGCAGATAAAAGCTGCAGCAGCTTAGTGCCTTTATAACAGCTTCATCCACTTAAGTCTTTCCCTCTACAGCCCTCCAGGGCTCCTCATAATGATTTAGTCATGAATAGGTGGGTCCCCTCAAATTGATCCCCGGTTACTTCTTTTGAATTCTCTGACACGTAGTCAGTGATGTGTCAGTCTGCCTGAGCGCTGCTTGACGGCAGCACTTTTTAATGCTCCATTCAGCGCTCTAAATTAACATTTAAAGTTGAATTTTCTTTCTGCCGGAGCACACTCGCGTAATCGGCAACATCTCAGAGGTAATGTCTTGACGACTCAAAGAAGAGGTTATCGAGCACAATCAAAGAGCAGCGAGAAGTGAACATGTCGTTTCAGAGTGCTTATATAATAGCTGTATAGGATTTTACAACTGACTGGGAGGGCCATCTTTTTCGATTCCCTATCTGATCACAAACAGCATCTTTTTCTTTCCAGACAGATTTCCAATAAATGTTTCATGTCAGATTTGCAGACTCTTTCTTTTGTGAACTTTGCAATTTCTAAATTCTGCAAAGACACAGGTACTTATCTCGTGGGTCGGGGCTTGCTGCCTGATCTAGAACATGATGATTCAGCTCCCATACAAGGTGGAACACTTTGCTGTTATTTCTGAAATCTAGAGCAAACATTCAAGCCAGGAGAGCTTGCAAGGGGCTTTTAGATTTGCAGCCATGTACCAGAAAACATCTCCCTTTTCATGCTTTTCCCAGCAAAAAGAAGAAAAAAAAGCCCCTCTCTTCGAAATCAAATCACTTCCACTGAATTCTCCCCTTGGCTCCGTCACTGCCAATTATTGTATAAAACTTTATATGGCGGCCATATGTACTCGGGCCCTCGTGCCCCAGATTAAGCATGCCAGCAGATGGAACCTGCGACATGATTCAGTGCTATACTCTGTAGCTCCAAGACCAGTTTAATGACCTATCAGAAGAAGTTAAGAGGAGATAAATGGCATTGCAGCAGCAAAGGAGGGAAATGGGAGCGTAGGTGATTATTGCTTTATGGTGTTCAAGTAACTGGTGTGGGAGGGCCGGTGCATTAAAACTGCCTTTGTGGAAAGTGTGTCTGTGACCAATAGACAATACATGACACATGATATAGAGGTTACAGATTAGTTAATTAAGGCTTATGAATACTTTTCTTAAAAATAGAGCCAACTGTATGAGCTCTCTCTCTCTCTCTCTTTTTCTCGATTACCTAAAACTCAAAATTCTCGGGTAATATTTAGCTATGCCGCTCGTTCTGACAGGATGATGAGATGTCTTTGATTACTTAAACCTCCAAAACGCCACAGTGTGTGTGCACTGATGGAAAGTCTGCCCTGTTGCAACATGCACTGCTGTATCACTCAGCAGGAAACAAACAAGAGACAAAATAAATAAAGGGATCATACATAAAGGTGATATCTGATTGAAGGGGACTCTGCAGCACCTGCACTTCCCCTGCCAAAGATGGAGCCTTGAACCGCTTATATGACAGAATGAGTGCTTGTGCAGGGAACATGTGCACTCATTTGTCTCTAAAACATGAATTCATGTTTCAATTATCCTTTTAAGTCAATTCATGCGCAAGTTACCTGATCGAAGATTGGGTTCTGATTGATGTCTGACATACAGTACATACAAACTACTATAGGCAGTCGTTGCTAAGAAATTTATTGTTCCAGTCAAACAGCCAGCATCCATGTTGAATATAAATTAGAACGAGACAGTTTTTCATCACAGATAATTTGAACTAATGAATGTACCTTTGGCTAAAGCACGAGCTCGTCTATCCAACACTGTATTTTAAAAATGATGTTTGAGGACATGGATGATGAAATATTCCTTTTCCACATTTAGCTTTCCGAGTAGCTCGTTTCAGAGGAAATGTAAAATCAATATCAAAATGTCTACAAAAAGACAGCTCTGAGAAACTCAAGGTAAGTCTGTCAAAGTCAACACCCGAGTAACAAAGAAAGCCAGCGCTGCTTTCATTCGCTTCGGAAAGGCTGACATGAAGCGAGTACAGTGTCTGTGATACGCTCTGTCCCAGTTCGACACAAATTGCAGAGAACGCCTATGAACACACTTGAAAGTCATCTTTTGAGGATGCAAAAATGCGACATGAAAGTTAGATGGCAGAACGAAAACAAATTAAAAATTTAACAGACTGCATTCACACATTTCTGCCCATGTCAGGATTTTATGATTCTTGGATTAATTGATGTTTACAAGGGGCGTGACGATTCATTCACCGCACCAGCGCATCCACTGTAAATCATCCCAATTCAACTGGCTCAATCTTTTTTTTTTTTTTCTTTTTTGGTAAGATTTATTTTTGGGGCTTTCTGTGCCTTCATTGTGGAGATAAGCTAGTGAAACTAGTTGGGAATCAGGGAGAGAGAGAGAGAGTGGGGAATGACAAGCAGGAAAGAGTCACAGGTCAGAGTCGAGCCTGGGTCGCCGGCTGGAGGACGACAGCCTCCATGCACACCACGCTACTGGTGAATTATTGCTGTGAAAATAATAAGTTGACGCTGGTTGGAGGGGCACCCAATAAATGCCCAGGGCCCGAGCAGACCCTAAAAGTGAGTGAGATGAATCCTCCAACAATCAAAAATGTGGAAGAAATCATTGAGATGAACGTGTGCGAGGTTGGATTATTTAATCTGCAGAAATGGGACTCTGTTTGGCCACCCACACACTGAGTCGGGGCCTGGCAGGGTCGTATACCTGCAAGCTCACCTTCAGGTTAGAGGACATAAACTTGTGTGTGAATGTGATTAGTTGTTTTCTCCCCTGTAGTATCCAATCAGCGTGTTCAGATTCACTGAATAACATCTCGGTGGTTTTCATGCTGAAATTCTTCAGTTCACATGATGTACTCATTGACATGATGTGGCATCATGACTCATGGTATGGCTGTAATCCAGTGCTACTATTTCATCTCGCTGATATCAGCCTCTATCTTTACCCACCTAATGATGTAACCAGCTGCATTATGTTTATGTAACTGTTAATTCCCACTGACACTGTTTCACATTAAAAGCATTCAACTGGGAATTACAAGCAGGCTCTTATTGTGAAATAAAGTGAGAGTGACACAGTAAAAGCCTCTTATTGTTACCTGTGTTAATGCTAACTACATGGAAACTGTGATGACAGGGCAGCTGCCAAAGGAGGGTTTTCTGCCTCTAAGAATTCTGGGAGCTGTTGTTTTTAACCACACATGGCTCTGAAACAGAGTTTAAGTTTGCAGCTCCAGACTAAAGCAGACTGTTACTGTACATTACTGAAGATCCATTTCAAAAATGGTGGTTACATGTGTGAGTCTGATCCATACGAATCAAGGATCTCACGTGAGAGGCAGGAGGATTTCAATCGATGCGTTTTCTGCAGTCGTTAAGGCGGAGGGCGTGTTGTGAAGGTGGCCATCTTAACTAATTTTTACAGCACTGCAGGAAACACTGCTTTTAAATCTTTCAATTGATACAGATATTATAGAAAATATGTTTGAATGTGTCGACAGACATTGTCATAATGGTGAGTTAATCTAATTTTTTCATTACTTTGACAGCCATAACTTCTCATTTTGCAAAGTTTGAAAGGTGCCATAATTTTTTTTTCATGTATAGCTATGGCACGTCACAACGCCTCCCAGCCAGCATGTAGTCTGCTTCAATTAGAGCCAGGCTCTGTATTGACATTCAGCGAATATTCCCCTAAGATCTGACAGGGGCAGGAAACGACCATCATACAGTGTGTCACCACAGGCACACTGTTGATCCTGGCATTGGAGCGGAGGTTTAAAAAAAAACCTTGAGCGAGCATGACAGACATTCAGAGAGGAAGTGTGGCCGCAAAGAGGGAAGGGAGGCACAGCATGTTGGAAGACAATGTCTGATTAATTGAGTGGGAAAACATGTTGGTGGGCGCCTCACAGATGACATCGAGAGACAATAAAAGCAGGAGTGACGGTCCACAGAACTTGTCATACTAGGCTTTGTGTTTTCCTCTTTCCTCCTCAAATGTCTGAACAGTCAAATACAACAGGTACGTCTTGACCTTTTGTCAATCTGTGGTTACAAAAAACAAACAAACATGAATATCTGAAAACAAAAAAAAGAAAAGAAAAAAAAGCCTTCAACCATTTATGATGAAACAAAGCAGACAAAAACGTAACACCTAGCTATAAAACATGAGTGCTCTCAAAACAGCCGGCTTCATTTGAAGCAGACGAGGCGTTGTCACAAAGGGCAGCAGTGTGGCACGCTGTGAATCACAAGAAGATTTAAAGGAGGCTTCTTCTTAGAAACACACAAAGCAGCAACAAAGCGGGCCAAAATTAATCAGATATTTCTTTGTCTTTTTTTTTTCTGTTCATTTCTTTGAGTGGATGCAGAGCAGACACTTAGCACATAGTGTTTAACAATACATCAGGACACTATAACTAAAGCAGCTTGTCACCCGTCATCTGTAAATGTCTCTCTTAGTCATGACTGTCCACAGTGTGTGAGAAGCTTGAGTCCCGCCAGCTGTATTGTTGTCGGAGCTGTGTTTACATCATGTTTAAATGGGCGGGGACAGCCGGCTCCTCCCCTGCTGTATAAAAGCTGTTTTAGTCAACAAATAGATAAATACTCATTGCTTATTTGAACGTTACAAAATTGTGTTGAGATCACTGTCACTCTGTGTCCATTTACATACAATATGAAGCCCCTCTAGAACTCCCTCTCACCATACATCCCTAATACTGACTCTTTTGAATCACTCGAAACCCCTCACGGGTTTACGGGCAGAAAACAGGGGAGTAGGACCCAACTGCAGGTACAAATCAAAGGTTTATTTGAACAAAAAGGAAAAACAAAAACTTACTCAAATAAGTCCGGAAATCCAAAATGAAAAAACGAAGTAAATCCAGGGAGCAGAGGGAACAAATGACGGTCTCAGACTGACACTCATGACAAGCAACAAGCTACAATGAACTGACACTGAGGGTAACAAAGAAAGCGACTTAATAGATATGGGGTAATCAGACACAGGTGAGACTAATTAGGGTAATCAACAAGGTGGGAAACACAAGGAACACAGAACACAAGACCAGAACACTGAGGACAAGTACAAAGTAAAACCAGACACTGAAAACCTAAACAAGATATTACAAAATAAAACAGGAAACACTAAAGACAAGACTTAAAACACTAAATTAGGAACCTTAAAACACAACACAGGAAATGAACTTACAGGCAACATAGGAGGACACAGGGAAACACGCTGAAGACTAAAGTAAACAGAAGACGAGGAAACATTTAAACACACAAGAGAAACAATCAAGACTAGGAAACATAAACAGAACACTAAGGAAAGAATGAAAACTAAAACAAGATGAAACAGACACTGCTCATTCTATATCTTGTCTCATAAATCCTCTACATTCTGTAAATGTTTCTTTTTAATGTTAACTTTATCAATGCATTGTCACATTGTTGTTTTTATCTTTGCTTTGTATGGTGACCTTGAAACAAAATGTATTATTACTATAATTAATTAACTTTGTAACTAAAATTAGCCTGCTAACACAACAATGCAGGCCACAGGCAATTGCAGCTCAAGCAGAGGAAAATGATGCCCATTGTTTGTGCTTAATGATAGTTTATCATGAAGTGTTGTAATTTATAACTCAACTTGTGAACATGAGTGGAGAGGGGTTGGAGGTCTGCCGCTGGAGGAGATCAAAGGGTGTTGCCAAACAGCAATTTATTTTGGTTTAATGCTGGTGCTAAAGGGCGACATCTACTGGATGAAAAAGCACATTCTTCCTTTAAGGACTTTAAGGCCAAGTTGGTAGTTATGACTTGTGTAAATTAAGTTACTGAAATCATGCAATATTGCCAAATCGTAAATTGCTGACAACTAATTCAGAATGAACCTTCATCTACAGTACTTCTGAAGAGTACAGTGCATGTTAAGCTCACTTGTATGACATATAAAAGAACAAGGAGAAGGGGAATTCACCACTCGTGTTCTGTATACATTCTGCTCATAATCATTTCTTCTTTTACAGAGACGCTGTCAGAGAGTCGATGATTCAACACTGTTGTAATTCCTGCAGCTGCAGTTTATGTTGTGCTGAGTTACATCACTCCCCAGCAGGAGCAGGAGGGTTTTTTTATATAGTAAGCCTGTCTATCACACACAAATGAAATAAGTACGTATTGGAAATTAAAAATGCTGGCAATAATGAATATGTAATATTTGGACAGCGTTGATGCTGTAATTAAACAGCAATACAGGTTTCATACTGAGAAGAGAGATCTCAGCTCACTTGTTAGTTCGAAGGAGTCACATCTGTTCACTGACATTTCCAAAAATAGAGGAAGAATTTCAGCATCTGTTTGGAGCTCGTTCAACAAACATCACTGATTGATTATCTGGGTGTGACATTTAATTATCAGAGCTGTAATCAATAGCGAAGCTGACCAAATAAAATGTAAATCAAGAGGTGTTAGAAAACAAGTCGCATTCCCATTTGATTATTTATAGATGAGTGTGACTCATAGAAGCTACACGTGTTAAAGGCATACAATTTTAAAACATTTAAAAAAAAATTGTTGTGCAAAAGAAATACCCCGAATGAACCGTCCTTTATTTTTAGCCCCAAGGTTTTAATTTATAGATAAAGATGCAATATTCATCGAGCTGAGAGTCTCACTGTATACAAGGATACAATATTCATCCTGCTGAAGTCACACCAAATGTTTAATTCAGAGCTACATTATTTTGTAAGCCTCCACAGCCATGGGGCAAACCAGACACAGCAGTTCCTTCAAATTCATTCCGCAGGCGTCCAGATTCTTCATATCACCTTTCACACCATACATGTTTCATACCTGGTGAGTCAGTCGGTTTTGCTATTCTTGCTCATATTCCCATGAGGCATATTTGAATTTGCACAGGATTAGATGGGATGCATGAACATGAAACCTTTGCTAGGGCCAAATTGATATTACCGTTTTTGGGGCCGATACCGATATTGAGATTTAGGAGGAAAAAAAAATATCCCACACCAATATATCAGCCAAATATGTCTTAGATATATGTTCAATCTGTAGAGATAGACTAATACAGACATACACATGTAATGTGTTGAGCGCAATTATCAAACACTTGTGTAAAGGATAAAAAAATTGTTGGAAAAATATAGTAATATCTGTGTATATATGCGATACCGATAGTCACTGAAGCTAATATCAGTCGGGCTCTAAACCTTACTATAAAGTATCATGGAAGGGATTGTGTCTGCTAATACAAAGCCATTAATGGCACCAAATGTTGTTAAAATCTAAGAAAAAGCAGCAGCATTTGATCGAGTGTTTATGTTACATGTTGCATGTACATAGTCCTCATCGCAGCGTCTGTAGGTTCAAATCTGCCCTCAACCCTTCGCTGCATGTCATCCTCCGCTCTTTACTCCCATCACTTCCTGTCTCTCTAAAGCAGCTCTATCCCGCAAAGGTAAAGAGGTCCAAAAATATCACTTAAAAATCTAGGAAGAATATTTCGTTTCCTCCGACAAGATTGAACTTGTTTTCAAAGTGCCTGTGAACGCAACACTTCACGGAAAAAAGCTCCGTGTGTGTCCTGGTGCCACTGATGTGGTTTTGGTGATTTGTCTGCTCCTCCTTATGTGAGAAGGGAAAAGACAGCATCCTCTTTCATGCTCTGATGAACGATGAACCTTTCATTTTTAGTCATTTGTTCCACTACTTGTTTGTCGGGGATGACTTGACTAATACGTCAATTGCTGGTTGAAAAGGATACAACACAACAACAGCGTTTTGAACTATCTACTTTAGACAAATTTATTGTCACATAACAAAATACTCCCGAGGGTAACGGGCCATTTCCTACAACAAATCAAAGGAGCTGCGACAGGAATGGCTGTCTATTTGATCCTTGCTCTAAAAGTTTAAATCAGCTCCAGCTGAGCCCAAATGTGTTTGCATGGCGGCTTCATGCTAACAGGCCATGGATTTATGTGCCCTATTGTCATTGACAGCGTCAGCCTCTTTTTGTTGTTATTTTCAGTTCAGTCCGTATAACTCCCTGTTTGTCTGCCCATTTACATGCATCCATTTTCCCTCTTTTTGTCTCTCCCTCATTTCACTTTCTTGTCCAGAGGGGTTAAGGGCAGATGGCGGTCCATCAATGAGTCTTGTTCTACGTGAGGTTTCTGTCCGTACAGAGGCACTTCTATGCAACACGCATGGTGAGGCAACTGGTTGGGGTCCCAGACCAGTATGGGGGCTCCTGAGGGCTCACAAACCTTAATCAAACCAGTGGCTTAAAACATGTAACTTATGCAATGACAGCAGGAAACCTCCCTTAAGGGGCCCCTTCTGACCGCACTCAGACTCATTGCCTTTCGAAGCGTTGTATTATTGCAAGGACAAGCAACGTTTGTCAATAAAAGTAAAGTAGGAATTATACGTCTATAGGAAAAAGAAACAGGAACAAAGAGGAAGAAGAGTGAGGCACTGGCAGACATAATAGTGACGAATGCTGGTTTGAGGGCCCCCAAAGGATTTTTGCCTGGCGCCTCACAAGACTCTAGAACCGCTGTGTCTGTAAAAAGGAAGTTTATTTTTGCTGCCAAGTTGCCATTGTCAAGACATGCCTTTTATGTACAAGTGAAATAAAAGTCTTACTGTGATTTGACGCTGTAAAAATATTGCTTGGAAAGGATTGAAAAAAATCCAACAACAATCAGGCACATGCTTGCTCACAACTCAATGTTTACAATCGTTCCATTTATGAAACAGTTCAAACATACACAACACATTGTGACACGGAGACAACACATACTGAATGCTAATGATTGTCTGTTCTGATTAGCCTACACATGATGACCCTTTAAAAATAGCATATAAAACGAACAACAATGACAAAAGCCCTGGACTCTTAGATCTGCTCTCAGTTAAAGCAAACTTGGACAAGGGTCATTCGATGCTAAATAAAAGCATGGGATTAGTTTACAGGGGAGCAGATGAATCGTATCGCCCTCTGTGTTGTATTTACATGGTGGGTCTCCGATACATCACTTTGGGGATGGTTGTGGTTCAGTTGCTAGAGTTGGTTGTCTCTAAACTGAAAAGTTGGAGGTTTGATCCAGAGCTGCTGTAAAAGAATTTTGAGTATTCAAAAGATTAGAAAAGGCGCTATAGTCCATTCACCATTATATGGTGAAAGAGAGGTGAAGACGTGTGGCATGCTGGAGATGCTTGTGTTGTCTCAGCCTGAAACAATTCACTAAAAATAAATCTAAAGTGATGATTGGAACAACTTAATAACAGCATGGCACATATGGACCAAATAGGAGTGTGGGGGGAACAGGGGAATCATCTCCCTCATCATGATATCATTTCACTTTGGCTGTAATACTTTCCTATTAAAAATAATTAGCAAATGATCCAACTAATGGAGATTTTACATTACAGCACCCTGAATTATTTACAAAAGACTATTATATATTTCATAGACATCCCTGATTGAATCTTTGCCACACAGTTCTTTATGGAGCCAGGCTCAGCTGACTGATAGCGATGCACCGTGAGGGCCTCCACAGAAAATGCTGGCAGGCAGCAAGGAATGGGGGAGACTTTGATCCAATAATGGTAATTCCCCCATGAATGACTTTGTGAAGCGATTTTGTCTTCCCACACAGTATTGACTTATTCTCTTTCATTCTGTACATGGTGTTCCCACACAGAAGCAGTGCCGCATCATCTCATCTATTGGGTATGATACATTTCCAGGGATGTAGGATAAATGTTATTACATTAAAGCCACCATTTGGCCCAGCAGGGATTATGTACATTCATATGCGTCTTGGTTTCGGAGGCTGTCTCCTGCTAGGAACAGCTTGTCAAAGCAATCAACGCGGGGCTTCCAGGATTCCTATCTCAAGTCGCTTTCACATTTGTCCATTTTATGACTAACCAGGTAAGACTGAGGCCTTGAGGACAAACAACTGGTGAGTCAGACCTAATTTAACTATTTATCCTGGCCTACTGTACTCCTGATACTGTATAGAAAATACTGCTTGTATCATTAACAAATAGTGGAAAGTAGTAAATAGAAGAGACTGGGGCATTTGTTACATGTTTAAATTGATATTCTTTTTTTCCTAACCTTTGATGTTATTCATTCAGTCTGGCATTGTGAGCGTACATGTAGACGGGGGGCAAAGGAAATGGTATGATTTTTTTGTTAAATACGAGATGTTGGCCATGACTCATACCTCTGGAGCTAGGCTAGCATTTTCCACCCCAGCATATGTTACAGGTCACAGGGCAGTGCTCAGCCAGGAGACTGTTCTGAGCCAATATGGGAAAAAAAAGGAAGCAATACCATAAATGTACTTAACAAGAACCACGGTTGACAAATTGTTCCTTAACTCTGATTTGAATTTGTTGAAACAACAGATGCAACACGGTACTCTAATGTTCTTTAATGCATAACATACAGTGGATTAGCATCTTGTTATCCCTTGCATGGTTGCAGTATCAACAGTTACAGTATGCCGTAGGGGGAGGCCCCCATAATTGTAGTCCTAAAAAAACCCTGTTCGTGTTTTTCCATGTTATAATGCAGCCGCCAGATTGAACAAAAAAAGGGAAAAATTCCGGCCTTTCATGGTAATAAGGAGGCAAAGCCCAGTAATAAATCAAAAAGACAGAGATACAATTGAAGTCAAGTAGAAAGCTCAACCACCAAATACCACTGAAAAATATGAAAGAAGGAATCTTAATCCCATGCGTCAGTGCACGGCTAGGGAGGATGGATGTGATTGTGGTTGGCTTGAAACTGTTTGCTTGTCCTTGTTTTATTTATTCTCACTTCAATCCTGGTCTGGGTGAGATTTTCGGAAACACAGCAGAGTAAATAGTGCAGGAAATTGGAAGAGGCTGTTTTGAAATTCTGTTAAAGTGCTGCTAAAAAGGAAAAGAAGGAGATACGTGCAGTGGCGAGGCCATGTAAAAATATCCAAGTGACTATTCCAAGCTAATGGGTTTAGATAAAATTAGATGCGCGTTAACAGTAAATCGCCATCGACTCACTGTCAATGTTCTCACGTCTGTCAAATTAATGATGATACTGTACGCACTGTTCAAGGCGGGGGAGGGTTTTGAATGTTTTATTTAGTGACAACTGGCACTCCAAAAGTGTCATACGCACTTTTCTTGCAGACATTAAGGTCTTAAGATGACATCTTCTATGACAGGTAAGATAAGTATCATCGTGTAGATTAATGTATGCACCGTTTGTGTTTGATGGACTCGACTGTTTGTTATTATATTGTCGCCAATTCTAGCGGGATGATGGTTATTTTTATGTTGCACAGTTGTTTTCCCGAACCATGAAAGAACAAATGCTGATTGGTATCTTAACCTTTTTTGTTTTTTTGTTCCGCAAATTTTCGACAACATCTTTTCAAGTCGTGACATCATGCAACATGCCCCGATGCCTGCAGAGTCCATCTGTGGAAAATGGTGGCATTGGGCCGATAATGACCGTTCTGTTGTCAGGGCCATCGGAAGGGAAGGACGGATAGACAGAGAGACAGGAAGGAGAAAATCTGTTGAGTTGGAACAATTTTGCCGGGGGTCACAGTTTAAGTAGAAGATCAGCTTTTGTGCATGCTGCTGTGTTCACTCTTGTTAACTCCAGTTTAAGTTTGAAACAGACGTAAAAGGTGGAGAGAATGGAGTACAGAGTCCGTCCCAAGTTCAGACATTACTCTATGAGTGAAAAAGCGAATGCATGGAGTGTTGACAAATGTTTTGAAAATGGTTGAACAGAATGTGTCCCTCTGATGCTCCTCAGTGTGGGGATCCAACAAGAAGCTACTGAAGAGGTCTGAGGAACTCAGAGAGGTATGCACAAAAAGCCTTAAATCCATTAGGTCTGCATATAAATAAAACATAGCAACATGTTACAGCCTTACTGGCCTTTATCAGTGCCTACCCTGATCATTGGGTGGATCTTTTGGTTGGATCATCAATATCTTTAATTTTGCATCTGCAGAAAATGAACTAACCCCAAGCTAATTTATAAATAGGCTCAAGTGAGGGCGGAGAGAAAATAAACAGCATTAAACCAATTAGCTAACTACCATCATGATGCAGCTGATGCAATAAAGTCTGGTCGGCATTTACATAGCACAAAATATCAAAGTTTCTATTTTTTGGGTATTCATAAGTTCTCAACTAATTTCTTTTTGGGCCTTAATAGGACAGCGGACAGAGTCGGGAATCAGGCAGAGAGAGAAAGTGAGGAATGACATGCGGGAAAGGAGCTCCAGGTCGGATTCCAAACTGGGCCGCCTGCCTGGAGGCCTCTGACCATGGGGCGCACTCTGCTACCGGCGCCCCATTATTTCTCAACTTTATCCTCAAACGTAATTAGATTTCTGCAACACAAAACCTAAAATGATTAGAAAAACCTCCAGAGTTAAACGTAAGCATCTCAGCTTTTAACCATTAATCGAAGCACATCACTAAACGGGGGACACAATTGCCTAAATGGAATATGATTGCCGGCATAATGGCTTTGTTAGTGCACTCTGTAATTGTCATGAGGCAATGAAACGAAAATGGATCTAATCAAAAACAATCTCTTAATTCACTTTAATCTCAAGAATTTGATGGGACATGGTGCCGGAAGCGAATGCATGGGTGAGCGTCACGAGCGTGTGTTTGGATCTAATTAACTGTGTAATGTGAGAAGTTGTGCTGATGAACTAGTCTTGACTGTGTGGGCAAAAAGGCTGCATGGAAATCATTAGGAGCCATCACAACAAATAATAGGATGGGGAAGACTGGAGTTGCATTCAAGTAAAACTCTCACTACCTTTTTTTTTTTTTTTCATCAGACCGACAAACATATGGCTGAGTGATCACCTTGAAAATATTGTTGTTTATATTACATCCACGAAAGCACGAAGATTATTTCATCTTTTCTCCGTATGGTTCCAATCTCTCATGATAAGTCTTCCTGTATGCAGTTTTCTGTTTACAGCTGATGAAACACCTCATCACCTTCTGTGTCCTGTAATGAAATCCAGAACAAAGCTCTCCTGGCGCACATATAACAAAAGAAAAACCCGACCAAGGTCAAGGCATCCATGCAGTAAAAAGAAACGACTGCTATTGTCTGCGTCTCCGATGCGGCTTATTGTGACCCATCCATTCTCTGCTGAACTCAATTTGCTCCACAGTAACTGTCAGTCATCAGCCAAATAAAACAGCATTATGTTGACGATGTTCTACTCGCTGTGCGTGATACTGGTACACAGAGAGAGATAAAAACTTCAGGAATCTTTTCATCATTTACCTGCTGAAGAGAGAGCTGTTTTCTCTTGCACACTTTACACCCGCGAGATCAAATTTGACAGCGGAAACCTTGTAATGTTTTCTGGCAGTCACATGAATTGGTAAGAATTGGCTTCTGAAACCTGTCATTTAGACAAGGATTTCAGCAAAAGAAAAAAAAGAAGAAAAAAAAAACAGTACAGAGGTAAAAAAAGAAATAAAACATTTCACCTTGGACAGCGACAGCTTCCTCACAATAGGAAAACTTTGTGTAAGTCCGATTCAGGAAAGATAAAAAGTGTTTGGTTTTTTTGTTGTTTTTTTGTATTTTCTTTTCTTTTCTTTTTTTTTTTTTTTGGGGGGGGGGGGGGGGTTGGGGGGCATTCTTTACAAGCTTTGGAAAGCATCACTTTGTAAACAAAAAAAAGATTGCATATCCTGTCCACAAAATTGCTGTATGTCTAACCGTAGCCATCCAGAGCATGGCAATTTCTGATCTTTTTTTGTTATCATTTCATCTCAGCCACAGAGCAATTGTGTGCAACTTCTTCTTTTTTATTTTCTTGTGATCACAATGCCATTCAAGGAAAACTGATTTCGCAATTTGAAAGAGCTGAGGTTAAAGAGAATGTTTTGAATAGATTTCAGCACCTTGGACAGCGATAAGAAACCTTTGCCTGCAAGTGAAAAAAAAAAAAGGTAATTTAATTCAGGGGAAGTTTCTTTAAAAGCATCCCTTCTAAAAAAAAATGGATGCAAGGGTCCTGCTTGTGAATTCTAACACACCAAAACTTCAGCAGGATGAAAACGATTCTATAGCTTTTTTTGTGAATTCAAGAAAATTAATTTGTACAATTATTATTATTAGTGGTAAATATTCTCAAAGTATTGTAGTTTTTGTTTTTAGCCTGGAACAGATGCTTTAGATTCGTAACTTGTCAGTGTGTATACAGCATTTTTTTTTTTTATTTCTCTGAAATCCTACTTCAGTTGAAGAACGTCTGGACACGTCAGTGGTAATGTCTAGTTCTGCTGCTCCACTGCTTCAAACGAGAAACGTATTACTTGTAAAACCCACTTATCAGTTATCAGGCCTTTGCTGTGTGAGTGTCAAGAGTTCAGGAGAACCAACCTGGAAATCAGGCTTCTTAAAGGGCCTTTCAGACACATACGCTGTCTATGTGTTGCTCGGCGTGCTTATGAAGCACTCGTTATAGAGCTGCAGCTCCTGGATGAGCCGATGCGTCCTCAAGTACGGTCGTGCCCTGAAGATTTACGGAACACACACACCCTCTCCTTCTGTGCTGCTCGTCTCCTCCTCCTCCTCCTCCTCATCAGCAGATAATAGATCGGGGCTTTGAACTGAATAGCGGGCAGACACAAACATACTTTGAAATCATAAGTGGCTATTTTTCCGACTATTGTTTCCGCAACCGAGCAACGTTCACCGTTGCTTTTTTGCCCATGTGCAGTTCCACCTTCTGCTCTGCACCCTACTCCACGGTTTCCTCCTGAAAAGACTCTTCATGCACACAGCAGTGTGGGAGGTTGGTTTCAACTTAGATCAAATTTAATTCTCTCTATCCTTAATAAAAACACACACACACACACACACACACACATACACACACACACACAGAGAGCAATTCATTTGTTTTGAGCGCATATGCAGCTGCACCTGTTAAACGTGTGTTAAACATGATAGCTCCACGGGGTCAACTTGACTGACCTTGACATATAAAACTGGAGTATGTTGAGTGACGGTCGTATCGGTCAAGGTCTCAACCTATGAAGATGTAACTCAGTACACACAGTAACTGTGTCTTTGTGTTTCATGTCATGTTGCTGCGGAAACTTGAAATATTATATCAAAAAATACATATTACTGATGTTGAAATGGGTGTTTTGTGGCTCAGTGGTTGAGTCAGTTGTCTCTCGACCGGTAGGTTAGAGATTTAAGTGTCACTGAACCTCAAGTTGCTCCCTTTGCGACACCAGCAGCATCATGTGAACGTGTATGAATGGGATTAATGACATGTAAGAGCAGCTTTGCGGGGAACAGCATAAAAGAGCCATCGAAGTCCATTTACCATGAATTCCCTTCATACTGTATTCCAATATACTATTAAGGGTTTGACTCGTGGAAGGTTAGTAAGGGTTATTATTTTTAAAAAATCACATTTTCTTCGTTTTTTTTTTTTTCCATCATCACACAAATTAAATTATAAAATCTTTTTTTTAAAGCTTTTTCAAGCCACATATCCAGAGACTTTGAAAATATGAAGGCTAATTGATATTATTATTTGTTGCTATTCTGGAGCTATTATACTGCTGTTTCTAAGAGTTTTTCTCTCTAAAAGCCTCAAGCACTGAAATCCCAAACAGGTATTTTCAGTGTACCTGAACAGACCTTTGAAGTGTTTGTACACTTCATGCTTGACTGACATCTCCCTGACCCTCTATGTTGACTGTGTTGTACCTTTTAGGAAAACACAAGTAACAGCTTTGATTTTGTTGAATATATGAGGTCTGGGGACCTTTAGTCTGTTTCACTGTAACCTGAAGGTCTAATCAGGTGGTTGACTAAAATTAAGCCAAAGTCAAGTCAATCAAAAGTCCCCGTTCGCCATCAATTTTATGACCAACAGCCTGCTGTCTAAAAGCATTCGTTTTACAGTCTGATTTATTTCCTATAGAGGGCTGACTTTCGTGGAATATTTGGTGTTATTTAGCTGCTTGATATAAATTAGAGATGGCTTCTCCATCATCTCCTCCTCACAGCTTCCTGTTCTGTGGTGGTGTTGTATATCCAGTCTCGAGGGAGAGTGGCACAGACGTCCCACGCATTGAATTAGTCAGTACTTAACCCTGACAGTTTCTTCTAGCCTCCTGTTCCTCCTCTAATTACCATCTCTTCCTTGCCAGTAATTAAGTCGTCCCACAGCGGGGGCTTTTTACCAACAGGAAGCAAAAGCAAGTGGCATGGACTCCCTCCCAAGATCAGCCCCTGTTGATTCCACCCGAACTTAGACAGGCGAGAAATGCAGATCAACACCTAGTATCGGCACTGCTTCAGTGATTGTAATTGCAGTGTAGACCCTGGATAACAACATGTTTTGTGTGTGTCCATGTGTATCAAAGACAAAGATGTAGAACTCAAATTCCAACTCACTGCTGAGTATATTGGCTGCAATGGAAAATGTTCACTCAATTAGTAAAGTTTGTTTTGTTTTTGTTTATATGTGTACGGTTCATCATGTCTGTAGTGCCTCGTTTAAATACCTAAAGTGTGAAATATATTTCAAAAGAAGAAAACAATTGGAGCACAAGAAGAGACAGGCTGCACAGTTATTTCAGCCTGCCTGATTGGCTAAAGGGAGTGCTCAAATTCCAACCTTTGGAAGTGGTTCCTGCTTCAGTCAGCAAATGGGGAGTCAGGTCCGATGCCAGAGAACGAGACGACAGCCAACACCCTCTTTGGTGACAGAATGCTCATGAGTCATCGAAACTAAATGTTCATAATTACCTCCATAAGATTATCATCTAGAAAATGAAAATAGGACGATTTATTTTTTAGAGAAAGCGGAGGAAGGTTTGTTTTGGTGGGTTTTGTAACTATAAGGGTTGCATTCAAAACGTCACAACTGGAAAACTCTTCAAGTCTCCAAGACTCCAAGTTGAAGGCTAAAAAGTGCAAAACATATGACGTAACCTGCTTGTATATTCTGACTGAAAGACCTCATCAGCGTTATTCGCATTATTAAACAGGATTAAACCTTTTGGCCGTCGTTGTGCTCTTTCCTCTAGTTGAACTCTTTGTGTTGAGTGACACCTAATCAAATAAGAAAACAATAGAACTGAAGACAAACAGATGACAGATGGAACATTTTGCTTGACAAAAATAGGAATTTTTGGACCAAATGGTTCTGGGGCCTTTTTTAAGAGGAACCATCGACTAGAGAGTTCCCTGAGAACTATACACCAACACTGAGACTTTTGTCTGCAGTCGCACCACCATGGTACCTACTCTGACACAGGAACTTAAAAGGTTTAAAATAGTTCATTGATCCTGTGGTGAAGCATCAATAAAAAAAATTGGGATGGTTCCAACAGTTCCGAGAACTATAAGTTCCTGTTGTCTGAAAACGCCTGAAGTTAAAAATAAACCTTTAGCAACTTAGAGTATTGAAATGATAGATTTAAAAAGAATGAAATAGCATTAATGTTTTGTAACGTTGTTTATTCAGGTAGCCCCCTCCAACATGTCATAATAAATAAATAGATTGATCATTGAAGTGTAATTGTTACTGCTCTGTCAACATTGCCACTATGTATCCTGGTTACACCACAACATTTGTCCTGGAGGGTCTCTCTCTGTCAACCTCCTGCAGAAAATGTTATAAATAAATGAAATGGTTTTGAGCCTGCCAATGACTACTGGAACAAGAACATAGAGGACAAAAACAGTAAAACATACAAATGTCCTGTGGTGCCCAGAATGCTTTCCAAAGCACGGTATATTTGTAAAATCCCTCTGATGGATGATAAACATGTGGCTTCTGAGCACTGCGATGATGAGATGCAGAGCAGACTTTAATAATAGATGGCCTTTGCTATTTTATTTTTTTTGTTTATGAGACGGAGCTGCACCTGAGTACATGATTTTCGTGAGTCATCCGAGCCACTCCAATTCCTCCATGAGGCAGCTCTTCCTAACCTTGTCTCTGCCTTCAGTGCCGGCGTACCCGTCTGCTCCCCTTGTCCTTGTTTTGATGCTGAACTCCTCGGACCCACTTCTGAGCCTTGAGAACTTATATACATTTCCTTGATTGCACTCTTTAAGCACCTTCCTGTGGCACCTTCCTGTGGCACCGCCTAATGGCATCTCCGCCCCCCTTCATGTCTCCGTCCTCTTTCTACAGTCTGTTTTATCCCTCCTGACTTCCTGCTCCCCTCTCTCCTTCACTTCCTTTGGCTACAAGCTGCTGAATTAAACATCTCTGAAGCCTCTCGCAGCAGATCTGCCGACCACATCAAATCCGCCTTCTCTCACTCTATCCAATTACAGATGGCTCATCCAAACTAATTCGGGACCTGAGTCGGACAAATGTTACACCTTGTTTCTGTTAAAAACAAATGGAGGCTTGATCAGCACTGACAGTCACATCCACACCGAACACATGAGGGGACTCAGTGTGTTTATGCTGATGCCAGTTGTTCGTTAAAGAATCACTGAAGCAAACGATGTTAAGCTCATCACAAATTAAAAGACCAATTTTGGATAAAAATGCAAAAATAAAAGTTGAAATGAGTCCCGGGGTGCGGGCCTATCTGTTTGATGAACACTTTAATTTAGAGGCTGAATGAAAGAAGTTGTTTGCAAATGCAAATTAAAGCTGCAGATTATGCATTCAAGGTTTAATGCTGATCGAGTGGTTGCCTGTGAAGTGATTATAGTTAGGGAATAATTAACATCATGAAGGAAATGTTCGGTTGAAGAAATGCATAAAGAGCTTACAATAAGTTGGAACTTGTTAAAGCCTTTTAACAGTGTATTAAACTCTGCTTTGATGTAGGTCTGAAGCAAGCCAAAGGACATAGGTAACTTTTGTAAATACATTGCATATATATTTAATATAGGCAGATATTGGCTTTGACAGAAATATGTGTTTTGTGGTGGTAAAGCCAGGGACAAGGTGAAAAATGAAGTCACAGGTCAGAATCTAACCCGGGCTGTGCGCTTAGAGGACTAAAGCCTCTGTACATGGAGCTTGCTCACGAACCCCATGGCCACCGGCACCTCCAACAACAGCGTATTTCATTCATCGTTTTTTCTTTCTTTCTTTCTTTTTTTTTTTTTTTATTTACGTCTAAAATCAGATCTGCTTTTAGTTATGAACTTGGACAACATATTCATCTGAACTTCATTTCCAAGTATTAGATTTTCCACAGGCCATTTCAGGGTTTTGTTGCAAACATTGGAAACATTTTGAGGTCTTGATGAGCTCCGGTCGAGCGACACGAGCGGCTCTTCAAAGTCTCGCCATTCATTCCCGTCAGCATGGCTTTTCAAAGAGAGATCAATCAGAGCTATTCATTTGAGCTATTCATTTTCATAAATATTTTTTTATTCTAAATAACAACCCACATCTCCCTGCTTTGATTACAGCGCAATGCTGATTTGGGGCCTTTAAAATGCATTAATGGCGACCAGATTTGCATTTATATTGGTTTTTCACACGGGGACAGGAGAACCTGAGATAGAGCTCCGTGACGAAAAAGACCAAAGGAAGAGCATGCGCATCATCTGAAACACATTGGACCCCATAATAGAGTACAAGCAACTGAACGAGTGATGCTTGTGTGAGCAAAACAGGCCATTGGATTTCAGCACTGACTGGAGCACACAGTGATATTCATTATTCAGCCGCCGGTCGGATATAAGAGCAGTGAAAGGTCCCTCTTGTGACTGATGAACACGTTATAGGAAATGTACACCTGCACATACAATTACAGGAGGGAGAAAGGGGATTTCAGTTCGGAGATTGCAATCAGAGATGACACAGTTGAGACGAGTACATCCACTAAACATACTGCAGTCATTTCCTTAAAAGACATACATCTAAAGGAAGGGGATAATTGCTTCCTCATGCTCTATCATTCCCCTTCAAGCGATTGTGACCTGTTCTGAGCACTAGACAAGAGGCTGGCGCTCCCTTAAATCTGTGTTTATCCTTCAAATTAGGCGCACAGCCCATGTTATTAAAGATGGGGCAGATTTGTTTGTTGCTGATCAGGTTGGCATTGTCCATGCAGCCTAATCTCCCTTGATAAGAGCACCCCAGAAAGGAATGGATGCTTTGTCCTGCCGCAAATCTGATTCAAACACTTTCCACCACTAAATCGCAGAGGCAGAGAAAGCCCCCGGGGAAATTTACAAAGCGATTCAGTTCTCATTGCTGGTTAGAGCAGAGCACGGCTGGGCAATCATGTGCCGAAGAGGGCCGAGGGCATGTATGATTTCACTCCAAGCAAACACTACACCAGCTGATGTCACTGATTTCCTCCCCCCCATCCCTGCTGGAGGATGTGCTAATCACTGGAATTAACTGGTGGTCCATGTTGGGATGAGTTCTTGGAAAACACTTGTGACCTCGCGGGGAATCTTTCAAACCCTTGCTTCAAATAATGCATATGATTATTCACTAGATGTGAAATGCACGTCCTAAGAATTGCTCATTTAGCCTGCTAATGCTGAAGGTTGTTACTCCCAGCTCGTCCAATAAAAGCATCCATGGTCAGTGGCCAAGTCTAAAAATGGTGTTCTCGTCTCAGTTTGCATGTGTAAGGCATCAAAATTAAATGAGCATAATAAATCAGCTAAAAGTGTCTGGAGCGACTAAATTAAAGCAAGTTATAAATAATTAACATTTTATCCGTTTTTTAAATGCAACAAAAGTAGAAGGAAGTTTACAAGAAACACAAGTGACACCACTGTAGTCTGGAAATATCTAGTTACTAAAACAAACCCATTCAGTTTCAGCAAAAAAACTATTCAGTCAGGCTTGGGAAAATCTCCATAAACACAGACCTGGACATGCCCCATCAATTTTAATAACCATAGATTTCCCAGTAAGTTGTTGAGCTTCCTGGTGTCGTGGGTTTCTCTGGATTGATGGCCTGCTGCTGTGGATCTGACTAACTCCAAGAGGCACAACTATTCATATCAGTCTGATGTCTATTATCATTATTATTCATGTTAATCTAAGAGCTGCTCAACTCCATCTGCCATTATGATGTGATGTGATTAGCCCTTCCCTGTTTTTGTCATCATCATAATGGTAAATGCTAATATCAGAGCTGTTGACTTCTACTGTTCAAATATGATAAACAGTCTATTATCATTACTTTGCCATTACTACTAATTCTACACATATTTATTAACATATTATAATTATTGGCACTGTAGACGTAAGTCTCTGCTAGCTGTTGATGTTGTTGCTCATTTTGAAGAAATGTGGGGGTTGTATGCAGTGAGCTGTAATGTGACAATTCTATGCGTTTTCAATGTGTTAGGATTAAGGATGCACCGGTATGATGCTGGTCACTCAAACAGCTAGATCAAGTATCAGTGATGGGCCAATCCAAGGGACCAATCCAGCAGGCCCATCAACTTACTTGAGGTTTATGTTAATCTGTGATCTGATTATGGCAAACACACGCATGTTGTACTACATGCCTGTCATCAGTGCACTGGTAAGGTTTGCATTTTGCAAGGTGGAGCCGAGCGACTAAACACTTTGAAAAACCAGAGTGTCATCAAGTTAAAAAAAAGTTGGGAGAGAGCCCTGCCTGCCCTGACAAGAACTCTATGGAACCCTTTTCAGCAGAGTTAATGGATGTAAAGACTTCACCTGGGTTACCTGGAGCTATGAAAAAGCAATGGAAAACAAAGAGGTGCACATACAATGCCCGCTCAATGAGTCTTCACTGTGACAGCAGTAGGTGAGTGATGCCATTGCAAGTGGTACTGTGCACACATTGTGCGGCAGATTGTAACTATTGAGGAAATCCTAAATGTTTGTTTAGTAAAAAAAATGATTTAAAAAGTTGAACAAAAATTCATGCTTCTTTACACAAACACTTTTTTCAGTGTCATCATCACAGTTGGGAAATACAGGCTATTAAATTAACACTGGTATTGGATCGAAACTCTGTATTGGCAGGTACTCAAAGCCATCTCACAGATTGTTATTGGAACGCGAAAAGTTGGATCAGTGCATCTTCAGCAAGACGAATTTTGTCAAGCAAGCAGATATCAACTCATAGCATTGTTTTTTTTCTGGTGTGAACTTTTAATCAGCGTCTTCAAATTGTCAAAAAAAAGGGGGCTCTTGGTAGTTTGGATGACATATGTGATATTATATGATTTGATGTCAACATACAAGGAAAATCCTTTCAAAAATAGGAACTATAGTAAATGGAATCTGTTTAATCCTCCTCTGGTCTGCAGATCTGTGTGAGATGTGGGTGACGATGCACGTCAATAAAGGTTTAACCCAAAAAAGGAAGACTCTCATTACAAGACTTAATTTCCCTGTTGTGAGGAAAGGGATATCTAGCACTGCTGGCAGAATTTGATGCCACTAATGGTTTGTTAAGAGGGAGAAACAACAAAAGCCACCTGGGCCCGCTATCGTTCTCAGCAGCATCCCGACATGCAAACACACACTCTGTTTTAATAAATCACTGCGGCATCACAGACAGCGCTCGACGGCTGCACATTGTGTGAGTGTGTGTAAAAAGTGGCTTCAGAAGTTCTGCCGCTGAGATTCATGTCTCTGTGCAACATCCCGCTCTGTCAAGTTACACATTATGCAAATACATTGTTTACTGTTCATGTGACAATATCAAGGCATGAAAGCCAGTGGGGACCATGGGGGCTGTGGCAAGGTACCAAGAGAGACGGAGGAAAGGGATGAAGAACAAACTCTGTGAAATAACTGCCAAAGGAACGTGCCAAATGACTCTCCAACACAGTCGCTCTGTGGTTTCTGAGTTAGTAGACTGCAGAGGGATGCAAAGAAATCAAAGCACTCCATTGTGAGAAAGAGGCAATCAAATCTCTCTATCCTCATCTACCCGAGTGACATACAGTATAAGGAAATGTGCTAGACACAAAGCAAGAATAGAGTAATAAATATTATGCCGTTGAATTTATTTAATGTCAAACTGTATTACTGGAGCACAGGTGTAGAGGGAAGGTGACAAGTGACATGAAACGTGACTAAAAGTGTTGAAAGACAAAATTATTTATAACTACCCTAATGCAAATACAGGGCGCTTGGGTAACATAAAGCATTAAAAACTCCCAGTATATGATGTTGATATTTACTTCTAGTTATATGTAAAGAATTGAAAACCAGGTATTTGAATTTATGAAATCACCTCTTGAATGTAAGTGTGAGAAGATAAACACCTTAAGGGTCATACAAACCTTATTATTCTTTGGTAGTGATTAATACACACATTGTGTTATGCCAAAAAATGTGCAAGATCCTTGGTTCTTTAATAGACTGGTAAAGTTGTCAGGGGTTTATAATGTGGCAATGAGAATACTGCTGTTTGACCTTAAAGCACCAATTAAAATGGGTTTTATATAACTGGTGAATTAAGTGTTGTCTTAACTGTCTTACCACCAGTAGCTCCTGTTGTTTTTTATCTCTTCAGATTGTGTTTCTACAAAGGCAGAATGGCTAACCCTGCTGGTTTCATCAGGGTTCCTTTGCTTAGGCTTGGAGATTTAGACTCTGTGTGACAAACATACTTTCATAGCATTAAATGAAGTGAAGACTCCTTCATTTGTGGCTTTAATCAAGCAGCAACCTTAATTGTAAGAAAAATGAAGCCAACACAAATGTTTAAAATACTGTAATTTCTTTAGTGTCCACTTGAGGCTTCAGCTGTAAAAGCCATGGAACTACAGCTAGGTCCCAAATGAAAATGCCCATTTTAACAGGAGAAATAATCATGGTGGAAAAATGATTTTGCTCTCATTGGCTCATTTGTTTATTCCTATCAGGTTAAACAAATGTATAGCTTATCTATTTTGATTCTATGAAGGACAGGAGCAGAAATATATGAATTTGGCTGTGTCTGCGTTACCTGACTGAGGACGTGTTGTAGCTCTACACCAGGAGGTTTAAGGCCGGTCTAAGTTCCAGCTCTCTGCCTGTATCTAAATAAATTGATTTCCATCATGGCTACTGACATCACATGGAGTCAAAATGATTATGAAGAAACACATGGGTGAAGTCACTGAGACAATTCCCATTGTTTATATAATATGTAATTTACATCCACAACTAAGCTCACCTTTAATTGTTCTATTTTCAGTTGTCATCATTAGAGCAGTGCTTTTCATTTAAAGAACCTTCACCTGATAGATTTGCTTGTTTTTGCCTTTTTTCAAAGATAGAAATATGTATGTGGGAAATAAGTTAGTCCCTGGCAGACTTGGAACTTTGCAAGAGAGAGAAAAAGTCCTTGCAAAGTAGAAAGTTCACAGTGCTGAGAGCAGCTGCTAGTGAACATAAAAAGTACACTCTTAATAGGTTAAAAATGTACAGAGTGCAGCTTTTTGCAAGAAGAAAACTCAAAATAGAAAAAACATTAAAATGGAAAGGACTCTTAAAAAGCCTGCGTGGCATCAGTACACAGGCGGAAAGTGAACTCACCTATAAATTTTATATCTGGTCGTAAATCCTTGGCGGAATCTTTCCACAAAGGACAGATAACTCCGAGAGTGGTGGAAAGGTCCTCGGTCAGAGATGAGCCAGTCATACTGCTTGGTGACATGTTGCTCAGTAGCCAACGGGTCCTGGCGGGAAGACTGAACTGTTATATGGTCCCATATAAACAGGAAGCAGATGACCTCAATAAACCTCCAGTTCATGCTTTTTCTTAAGCCGCTCTCTGTTCATTCTCGCTCCATTATGTGGAGACCTGATGGGAGAGAGAAGAGGAAGAAGGGGGGGGGGGGGGGGGGGACACAAGAAGAAGAAGAGAGCTGTTACATGACAAAGTCTATTTTAGCTGTACAAGAAGATGTCATACAGTTAGGTTAATTGTGTTGTACCGCACAAATAAGCTAGTGCCCTTGTCATCGTCGCTTTACTATGACATGATGTGTATTCATTCGCTGCTCTTGCTAAGATCGTTCACCCTTCATGCCTCCCTGGAGTTTGTTTTTTTTAGAAAGCCACACAGACCGGGTCTCTCCGCACGAGGACTGATACCCTTTTTGGAGATGAGCATGAAGAACACTTACAGCTGCGTGGCTGTCTCCCCGCTTTCTTTTTTTTTATAAAGCTAATTGGTGTCATGATAAATTCTGACAAGGTTAGAGGACTGGTTTTATGATATGTTATGACACCCAGCCGCTAATGTGGAGGAACACCATCTCCCTTTACGCAGTGGTGTCAATTATTGCTGAAGGAAACTTTCAACTATTGACTTTGGAGTTCATGAATTGTTAAAAATAATGTGGTGCAAAATGTTACCTCTTTCATCAAATACTAAATGAAAAGCTAATATGAGCTGCTTGAGGTGGGTATTACTATTATACTCTTGCCCTTAAATTCCTACGGTGCCGCTTTAATCGTAAATCAGAGCTGGAATTCAATAAGTAGTTTGGAGACACTGCTTTTAAATACGACTGGAAACACAGATCAGCAAGGATTATGGTGTATTCCTGATGTTTCTATGTATTAACACATTAAAGCCGCAATAATCTTCAAGAAAAAAAAGCTGCATTAGTCTGCAAAAACAGCACGTTTGACATCTTTACACAGCTTAATGGAGAAGTGTTTCAAATAAAGTATTGGAAACATTTAACCATTCCAGACGACCCTTAATATGACACATATCCTCACTGTGCATCGACTGAGAACATTATCATCCACTTGGCGGTGGAATTATGTCTCCTAGTTACTGATAAGGAAACGATTTCCATCAGTAATTGCGTTAAAGAACTTTGGCCCCTGGCCGTGGAGCACCCAACAGTGTGCTATCATCTGCTACTGTATGCAAAATATTCCTCCCCTCTTTCATGGTTTATTAGACAATAAAATATCATAAAGAGCAGGGGAAATTTAATGGGTCTAATCTCTTTGTGTTTAATAGATGATGAGCTGCTTGATTGCAGACGTTAAAGATATCACAGTGGGATACTTAAAGGATTTTTTTTTTGTCACATTAGGTTCAATTAAGTGACAGCTTCTGATTTTTTTTTTTTTTGGGTTACTTTCTTGTTTAAACACAGCTTGAACTACTTAACAAAGGTATAGGGACAGTCTGAGATTATGAGAATAATGGCATCCTGCTTGTGAAGCTTGTTTAATTATCTCGCGATACCATCCCTAAAACTTCTTGTATTGACATTTCAACTATTGTCAGAGGATTCTGCATTTTATTTTAAATGTCACATATGAACTACAAGATACACTTTACCATGTTTTTCTGACACTAAGTGTCCCTAGCTTGTCTACAATGGGCCCGATTATGAGAAAAGTCAATGTTTTCTATCTTTCACCTGCTCCAATTGTTTAGCGAATGACTGCACATTTGTAAAAGTATCGTGTCATGGCTTTGGCAGCAACTCCAGATCTAGAAATTGTAACCTTAAAAAGACGTCAAGATTAGCTTCACTACCACGAATGTTTATGACAAAGCTGATATCAGAAATCTCCCCCCAACTTGACTTTGATTAGTCTGTGAGGGGGAAGTGAAATTGACAAGCCTGATCTGAGGATCAGAAAGTTCAATGATGAAATAACATTGCTAAATAATTTGGATAAGGCGAGCAGAAAACTGGATGTCTGAATCCTAACACGAATGTACATTTAACTTACTGACTCAATTTGTACTTTATTAATTCAAACAAATACACAGCTTACCTTTACATGCTTTTGAAAATGTCACACTTAATAAACCCATTACTAAACACCAGAGCCTTCACTTTTACAATTTGAAAATGAGCATTAACCCCGAAGTTAGTTCCTGTCTGCTCTTCATGAAAAGCACTTCTGCAGTGGACCCAGAGGCTGACTCATTTCCCCCTCCTGGGGAGTCGAGATTTTCTGAATCCCTACACCCCCTGCAGTGAGTACATTTACATCCACACGGCCACATCATGAGAGAAAATTCACCATCTCTAACTGCTGTGACATTATATTCATCTCTTGCTGGATTTTCTGCTTGTTGGCTTTGTGAGTTTTGCAACTAAACAATGTCTTACCTTACAAAAACAAAAAAACAAAAAGCACTGTCTGATTGAAAGGACTCTTGGTTAATAAACAGCACCTGGTGATACAGAGGATTACTGAAAGGAATGACTCATCGAGGCCACTAAGCCTTTATGATGCTATGAATGATGTCATCCTTTTCATTACTCCATTACTTTCTCAATAATTAAAGGTCCTGTTTTCTTGGGGATAAAAATAGGTCTAACACTGAAATAACATCTACTGAGGACTAAATATTTAAGTGAGAAAAGGATGATTGGCAAGAAAACCTGTGCTGGTATAAAGCGTAGCTGATGTGCAAGTGCCTTAAAACTGTGTTATTTCCAATGGCCAGCAGGGGGAGACTCCACTGGCTTTGAAATAGATGTATGTATGGACTGAATACTGACCTAATAATTATGGAGACAGCAACTGCTGATTTGTAAACATGAAACTTTGAAGCCTATCAATGGATACTGGAAATGCTACCTCCATCTAACAATCAATCGGTGACAGGCACGAGGGGGGTTTACTAACCAGTGGGTGAAGGCATGGTGGTACACAAGCACACTTCCTTTTTACTGATCTTTGTTGCTAAGGCCAACAGACTGATTCTTCTAAAAGTCAAGGAATCCCAAAAAGGTCCCACTTTTTGACACACCCATTTTAACAAGAGAAATCAACATGGTTACAACCTGGCTCGGAAACAAATTTGGTATCAATAGCTCATTTCTTCATTGAAATTCATCTTGATTCTATTGTTATTCTATTATTGAGTTAATCACACTTGTACATATATGTGTGGCTGTTTTGCCGGGAGGCCTAAAAAGCTTAATCTCTTTGCATGTTGCCGAATTGATCAAAAGTTAAGTTGAGGGGGTCGCCGGTGGCGCAGCTGCAGTGCGCGCGACCCCATGTATTGAGGCTTAGTCCTCGCGCGCGGGCGGCCCGGGTTCGCGTCCGGCCTGTGGCCATTTCCCGCATGTCTCTCCCCACTCTCTCTCCCCCTTTCCGACTCTATCCACTGTCCTCCCTCTACAATAAAGGCAAAAAAAAAGGCCAAAAATAAATCTAAAAAAAAAAAAAAAGTTAAGTTGAGAAAGTATTCTCAATTTGGTGAACGCCACCATTTGGCCTGAAAAACCAATGGATGACTTTACTGAGTATTGACTGAAAATCTAACCATTTTTTCATGGCTATGATCAAGAAACATGGAGATAAATCATTGTCCACATGGGCGGAGATAATAGAGTTTGGGATTTTTTTGGGGTTGAAGCCATGTGGTGCAGTGTAGCAGTTGCACAGCTGGAAATGAGTCGAGATTAAGAATCAGATACACTTTCATTCTTCCCTCTAACGGCTGCAAACTAGACTTCATGCTGCTCTTTCAGTTTAAATATGGAGACTACAGAGAACAGACTGGAGCATAAACCACACAGAAAAGTTTCCTTTAAGAATTTAATTCGACGTGCAAGAAGTGCTGACTCATCAGGAGCGAGTATGCAGCGCTGTAAATAAGCCACTGAGGCAGGGTGCTGTTGAATTA
Source organism: Symphodus melops (assembly GCF_947650265.1). NCBI lineage: Eukaryota > Metazoa > Chordata > Actinopteri > Labriformes > Labridae > Symphodus > Symphodus melops. The sequence goes on along the minus strand of NC_136706.1, from coordinate 3,551,091 downwards.
GCATGGGAGGAGATAACACATGTGGTTCATAATTGCTGCTCTGGTCCTGTGAGGACTGTTGTCCGATGTCGGAAACAGTTCAATGCCATCACAGGGACACCCAAATCATTTGGCTAAGAACCTCAGGGACAGTTATAAAAAACTGGATGGGTGCCACCCAATAAAGCCAAGTCCTCACTGGTGCTGAGGGTGTGACTGTGTCTGCAAAGCAAGCTCAACCTGTTAAAGGGTAAAAAGGTTGGCATTTAAAAAACACTGATAGCTCCAACAAATCTCTAATCAGCCTTGATGTTGATAATTTGAGGAATCCAGGGGCCTAAGGGTGAATAATTTGTCTTTTTTTTCCTTGTGAAAATCTGCACACAAGTTAATGACAGTCGATACTGGATTTTGATGGTAATATGTTGTTGTACTGAGCCGCACATTCAACTGCAAATGTTGGCATCTGTTCATGTTGTAAGCTTTTCAAAGAAAAGACTGTTGAATAGAAAGATGATAAAGAACTCCATTGTTTTCAAGTTTTGTTAACAATACGCCCATTCTTTTTCCAGCAGAAGAAGAACTGTAGGTGGTGTCACACCTACATCAAGGTCAGAGTGAGTTGGAGAGAGAAAAGCAGTGCAGCGTTAAAAGAACAAAGGCGTCCTGCTCCTCCCTGATCCCCATTGAAGTGGATGTAATGTACTCAAAGAGTAAATGGGTTTCTTGAGAGGAATGCTCTAAGTCCAAGTGAAATTAAATTGCAATATTAGATAGATAGATAGATAGATAGATAGATAGATAGATAGATAGATAGATAGATAGATAGATAGATAGATAGATAGATAGATAGATAGATAGATAGATAGATAGATAGATAGATAGATAGATAGATAGATAGATACAGTGTGTGAATGAGGTTAAATGGGAGCACATAGCTGAGAGCAAACGTTGAAGTTCGGTGACTATTAGCAAAATGATTGAACATTTAAAGAAGAATTGCATTTTTCGCCATTACCATATTACAACATGTCTAGCTTATTATCTCAATGATATTTAGCACTCTGACATGTTTGGTTTATTGACTGACTATCATGTCTGTGTAAACGCATGCACACTAGCTACAGCCTCCCTCTTACCTAACTTCCAAATGCAATGCTAATGACAGAAAGACAGCTAATTAGCTGATCATCTGCAGCACTTCAAACAGCATGTCAACGTACCTGAAAACGTTAGGTCGGGTTAGTTGCTGGTGTGGTCCTTAATAATGAGTAGCACTAACAACATACTTCCTGTTAATGTCATTGTCTCAGGTGGACCACAGCTAAGTGCTAATGTCTCCTTTTGAATAAAATATGATATGCTATGTACATTGTAACCTTTTGGCTAAAGGTATTAGCATGATATCAGTTGGACTTTAAGGTCATCCTTACTTCAGTGTTACTATAGTAACACTATAATAACACTGATTACACAGTGCCTTGTAAGAAAAGGCTTTAAGATAGAGGTTACAGAATAAACCATTAGCAACTCCTGGGGAATCTATATCACCATCTCTGCCAAGTAACTTTAATATAGCTTCACATTATAAAAACGGCACAATTCATCATAAAACCATCTCAACCTCTCAGAAACCATATGCACTAATTAAAATGTATTGAATAAACACTTTTCTGATATGAAGGGTGTCCATGAGCATGGCTGAGCTAATCAATCCCTTGAAATTCAATAGTGCTAACAAACAAAAACAAAGTGCAAAATTTCAGGTGTACTGTTTGATTACGGCACTCAAAAATATCAGCAAATAAATAACCCTAATCGATCCTGTCAACCTAACAGACACACCAATTCATTCAGACTCATATTCCATGCTAGTTGCATCCAGATACAACATGATTTCATAACAGAAAGAGATGCCTTATCTTTCACAGATTTCATCGGCGGTATGTAAAAAAAAAACATCCTTTATCTTCAGATATTTGCAGATTATGGATATTTGCAGAGTGGATTAGTGAAACTGAGGAAGGAATAGACAGAGTGGATCATGCTACCCTTGAATAAGCAGGGTGGAGAAAAAAAGTGTGGTGGGGTGGGGGGGGGGAGGATGTCTGCTTCAGGAAATCACAAGACAGGACAAGGGAGGCTTGTTTTCTCCATCCTCCTTTTAAACAGCCTTATTCATAGAGCGACTCCCCACCCCCCTCCATTCTGGTTCATTCAAGGGGATTCAATCTCCATTCTGGTCCCGTCGCTGGCTTCTCCAATCAATTTCTCCTCCTCCCCCTCTCTCCCCTGTGTGGAGCCCTAAGTGTCCCTCTTTATTCTATAAAGTTCATAAGAATGGGGAGGCTTGTTCTCCCTATTTGGATTCTAAATCCCGAGGAGGAGAGAGATGAGGGCGGAATGAAGGCTTCTGCGAGGGGGGGGGGGGGGACAGGTAGACTCAAGGGAATAAGAGCAGATATTCTGTGTTTCAGCACTACAAATGACACATGGTCACTGACATGCAATATTTATTTCCTGAATAATTTGTCGGTGGAAACAGATGGATTCCTCTGCAGTGTTATCTGCACAAACCCTCAGAGTGATTCATTTCCCTGATATGGGCAAAATGCACAAATAGAAGCAAAACCTTTGACTAAAACTAATGGCTGTCTGAATTTTTGTACTCCTCTGGGTTATTTTAAGTTGACATTTCATATTAATATGACCTCAATGGGACTAAAAGGCTATGTGATGGGAGGGAGTGACAGAATGAGGAGACAGAGAGCACGGTTGCTTCTAAATATGCCAAACCAGTGTCATGTGCAGTAAGGGAATCATTATTGCACAGCTCACAGCCATGTCTGGAAAGGCGTGGTAATGGTCTGCCACTTGCAATTGCTGGGAAGCGACAGAGGAATGGGAAAACCGTCCGTGGATAACTTTGTTTGTACTGGATTCTTCTTCTTTTTTTTCTTTTTTTTGTTCTTTCTCCCCCTTACTCTGAAGCTCACGCCTCCTTGTTCCTGTCGTGTTGTTAAAAAGAAAAAAAGAAAAAAGGGCCGCATTGGCACCGTGACCTTCAGAGGAATACATGGCTGAGCAAGCAAACACTCTGTTTGATAATTAAATTCTCTGGTTGGTCAGCAACCAATCAGCTCAGAGCTCAGGGATCAATGGCTGATTTTAAAGAGCAAACTAATTCACTAATGGTCGGAGTTATTCCAATTTACCTGGCTGCTGAATTATTGTGTCCAAATCTATTCAGAGGGGGATCAATGCGAGCCGGAGAAGGGGAGCCGGCCTCATCTGTCATGTGAAGCGGTGCAAGGAGGAGTAGTGTGCAGCAGGGTTTTTATTTGATAGCTGCCCAGTTGAACAGCGAGCAATGTGGGGGCGGTTTATGTGCTGGTTCTAAACAAGGTCTGCCTCTGTCATAAAGCAAACTAATTAATAAGATCTCAGAGTCAACACAGAGCAAGGTAAAGGTATAAGGCTCATTCTGGGCATGGGATTAAGATAATTCCAGCACTATGGATTACCAAAGGGCAATTAAATTAAGTGTGAAATAAAACAATTCAATCAATTTGCTCCACGAGGGCTCCTGCTGCAAGGGAAATAAAAACACTGGCACTAGAATTTTATTTTCCTTACGTGTTTTTTTATAAGCAGAGCTCACCTTTCCATTGCCAGTTTGGATGTAAGAGTACAATTCCTGTGTCTCTGGAATATGTTTAATGTAAAAAAAAAAAAATGCATAGCAGTTTTGATTCCCTGCTATATTTGTCTCATTCAAGGTCCTGGCGTTTTAAGCTGATTGGGTGGGAAGAAAACGGAAGGATTCCACCTCTAACCAAGGAGAATGAGAAGCTACATGGCTAGCACGAGCCCGTCATTTGTCCTCATATCACCACTGCTGCTTTATGCTACTGTGGTCACATGTGTTACAGATGAAGATTGATCATTCGTCAACTCGCAAATTGGCTTTCAAGTGCTTTCTCCAATTAGTCTGCGGTTTTATTGATGAGAAACCACTGACTGCTTTTCTTCGATTTACCTCGCAGGCACGTTTTTTTGTTGTTGTTTATAATATGTCTTTCACCTTTCTCGGACTGAAATGGGTTTCAAATTGCTCCAACCATAACAGATCCAGCTCGCCTCATACCTCTTGTTCTCACGTTCCACTGAAAGCAATGCGAGATTAAAAGCAGAAAATAAAATGCCAGAGCGAATGTTGCTCCTTTGGCTGGTCAGACTGAAAACGCACCCTGAAGAGCTCCAGAGATTAAAAAAAGAAGAGCGTGGAAAAGACTCGCCGGGAGGATGTTAACGACACTCTTCGCTCGGCAGCTCTTCCCTGCTCATGCATGTAAATGTCAGGTGATGTTATCTGGTTTCCAATGACCGTCTAGACCAAAGAAAAAAAGGAGAAGACACATTTATCTTGCAGAAAGCAGGTGTGCTCTGCACCTTGTGTGCAAATGCATGCACTTTTATTTTCTTTGATGCATTTGCAGCTATGCAACGTGTGTCAGCAAACAAACAAACAAACCGTAACTGGCATTAAAGCAAAGCTGCCGCAAAGTTCACCTCAGGCCACATTATTATTATGTTTTTTTTCCCCAGTGTAATTACCAGCTGAATTAAGCAGCAGATCCTCCTTCCTCTTTTTCGCCCTTCTGTGACTGATCTGTCATAATTTCTCACGTCTGAAACATTTTATTCAAATCTCACTATCGGTGCTACAGGCTTGGGTGTGAAGAAGTGTTGTTGCGAGGCAACTGTGAGACTGCAATTGGATTGCAGAGCTGCATTTTATTTTCGAGGCATATGTGAGGAAAGTATCATTTCATCAGGGTGAGGGCGTGATTTGAAAAAAAAACAAAAAAAAAACAGTTCAGGATCTGAGGTACAGAGAAAGAATATTTTCTTGTTTTTCCTCATCCTGGATTTTATCAGCATGTGTGCACGATGACGCCTGAGCCAGAAAAATGAGTTTCGCTCTCACACTCGGACGCCTAATGACCGTCATACTTGAGCAATTTTTTTGCACCGAGATGATTATACATCACAGTTGAAAGTCTCTGACAAAAAAAAAAAAAAAAAAAAAAAAAATAGGGGAAATGTTGTGCCAGTTCATTTCTGAGTGTTAATGCTGTTTCACCTAACCTTTTCAACACAACCTTCCACTTTTACACTTTTTTTTTTCCCTTTCATGGGGGGTGGTTCTCTGACAGAAACACATAACAGCTGCTGCCCTCTCAGGAGAGCGGACCACTGGCATTATGTGGAGAGAGCTTTTTCTCCAGCTGCAGTGGGTTATTTTTGTTCACACTGCTACCCCCAATTGCTTGTACACTCTCTGAATTTACTGACCTCATTCGCCCCCCACCCCCCTTCACAATTTGGCCAATTGCTTATCTGAAACTTCGGCAAGACTTTCCTTCTCTCTGACAAAATGAAGGGCTCTCGGAATGGCTGTTTCAAGGCAACGGTCACCTGTCCTCTATTGTTCCTAATTCAGAGACATTTAGGAGCAGTGGGTGCTGTAAATCAGCAGCATCTACAGAGACACACAGCAGATGGTTAAAAACAAAAAGTGCTCTTGTCTCAATTCTTTGCAGATTAAGCATCGCAAATCTAAACTCTAGTGTGTATTATGTAATGCCTGGTGTCCGTGCTGTGCATGAATATCAAAATTCTAATGGTGTTTTGTTCGCTGCCAGACTCAATCTACCTCATAGCTCCAATGAATTTACTGTGTGTCAACCGCAATACTGTATCATGCATTAACCTACAGTTTGTCATGTGCAATTCACTTAATGTACATCTCAGCTTCCATCCCACAGTGACACGCATTGAACACCATTTGGAACGTAAAACAACATTTGGCTTTTTCTGTATTCAAAACCACACTCTACATTGTTGCAGCCTATAGCGTATATGGTAGAGGAAGTCTGTCAAGGTTGGCTGCTTTTATTCGCTGTTTGTCTCGAGATGAATTGGATGCATCTGCTGTTCAGCCCTGGGAGCATTTTTAGTGATTACCCTGCAGTGCCAAGGACAATGACAATTAAGTCACGAAACGGTCGGAAACAGCTCGTGTGGATGTTTTGTGAGAGGATCTGGCTGTCTTATTGGAGATGCAATTAGTCATTACATCTGAAGGATACATGTCTGTACAATTGTGGTAGAAAGAAAATGGAGGTCATAGAAGTTTAATGAGGGAAATGTGTCATATTTAGCTTTTAGTGGATTTTTTCTTCCAAATGAAAGTGCTTCCTTGTATTCAAGTGGAGCAATGAAGTGAAAAATGGTACTGCTTTGGGGTGATGCTGTTTAATACACACAGGTACATAGATTCTCATGTGCAAAGGCATCCTGAGCAGACGTTTTCATGCCTGATATGACTAAAAGGATTGTGAATTTTTGCTGAGAAAAGCCTTTTTTTTTTCTCTTCTTCTTCTTCTATTTTCTGCAGCACATTTCGTGTCATCTCTTCTTGGTAAGTTATCATTTGCAAAAATATGCTCTAGATATGGGGTTAAAGCAGCCAACTTGTACCCATTCCCAACCTCAGGATATAAAATAGAGTGCTCTTGACCCCCCCTCGCCTTTGAAATTCCTCCGCCGTCGCTCTATTCCTCCCCCGAGCTGTCCTCTTTTCATGCCAAACTGTAGCTCAGAGCCTTTTGCCATGAGGCTGGCAGTTTCATTTCCCATGCTCTCCCATTTCTTTGGCTTCTTTCCCTGCTCAAACGGAAGTAAACTGAGTCATAAGCCAGCTAAAACGCATGACATTTCAAGATATCAGTGCTTATAAGCACCAAGGAAAACCTCAGTGCAAGGAAGCCAATAACAATCCTCCTGTCCAACGTTGAAGCATCCTTACTGGACCCCAAATTATCCCCAAAGGCTCTGCTAACTATGAGTGTGTGTGTGTGTGTGTGTGTGTGTGTGTGTGTGTGTGTGTGTGTGTGTGTGTGTGTGTGTGTGTGTGTGTGTGTGTGTGTGAGCCTTCGCCATCAGTATATTAATGTGTGTAAATGGGGTGAAGTGCATGTATTGTAATGCGCTCCAAGGGGTCACAAGACTGGAACGCTGTTGTGTAAGTGCAGACCATTTACAAAGCCTATAGCTGCTTAATAATTCAAAGTCTAATTTTTCCAAATGTGTGCTGTGGGCCAAAGAAGAAAAGGGGTGATTTTCTTAGGTCTTCTTGAAATGTTTATGCTCCAATAAAGCCTCAATAAATGCCTCTTTACAATTTACATTTAAATTGGTTAATCTAGGTAATCCTTCCTTTTTCTCTGGGGTTTAAAGCACTTACTGTACATCAAACGTAAATTAAATTAGAGTCACTGTTATTTACTGTAGAAGCAGACAATGTCTCACTTTGGTGCCCCTGAATGGTACTGTAAAAGAGTCGGAGGCTGCACATAAAAACATAATCGCTTCTGTTGTGTTCACATATGCATGCGTACAAATTTCATGACAGGTGGCCATGAAATCTCCTTGACTTGCCCGGTCTCACGCTTACAGCTTACAGTGGGACACTTACACTTACGGATGGACTTATCTGCTGATATTGAAAAGGCTGCGTGGAAATGGCAAACAGTATATCAATCAATGCTTTGCGTAATTGGCATATACATGGTATCAGTGAATTTGTGGATTTATTACTTAAAAGTCATCTCTCCTTCCCACGTACTTCCTGAATATTACCTGCTGCATTAACACACAGAGCTCTCAACTGAGCTTCACATAGATATTTTACTAGTGGGGTCAATCCATCCATCCGTCCATTTTCATCTGCTTATCGGAAGAAACTTATTTTTGCTGCTTGCATCCGGGATCTTTGTTCTTTTGTCACTATCCTTAGCTTGCCCCAAGTGAGGAAGTCTAAGTACTAGTGGGTTGGCATGAAAAACATCTCCGTAAAGTCAGGTTGTGAAATGTGGCTTTTTGCATTCACACACAAAATCGTCCAGACAATTTTTGGACATTTTACTCATGCACAAGTCTTTATACAGGTAGTAGGTTTACAAAGTACTTTTACCAGAAAAAAAGTTTTAAAATGATTAAAGCATGAAAAAGCATGGTGAATCTAAAAAATAAAAAAACAAAAAGATTTATTTGGATGAGAAGGGAGGATGGCGTAAAGCAGGATTTGACACAACTGGCTTACCGTAGGTCAACCAAAAAAATACACAAACATCGTATGTGTCCCTGTACTTCAGATCTACCAAGGATGAGCTGAGGATTAAATGTCCTCCAGTTGGAAGGGTCAAGCTTTTTTTAGAATAAATAACTCTAAAGTGAGCCTAGCCAAGCCTGTGTCATAACACATACAGAAATAAACATAGTTTTGTTGTTACATGATGCCTCCATTGTGACATATTCTGTTCCCAACGAAGACAGAAGACAAACAAGATGCCTCAAAGGCTTATTTACCAGGCTCAGAGGAAAACATGTAAATCATTTAACTGCATTAGAATAATAGAAACAGGCCTCTGCCAATATGTAGAGTCTTAGTGGAAAATCTCCCATCTTGTTTCACAATTTTTGCTGTATATATGAATGCGATTACATGTTTTATCCGGCTTTGCTTGTTTACAAAGTCATTACTGATGTAAAGACTTTCTTTGCCATGTCTTGTCCACACTGTATGAGTTCACCCCCTTTTTCTTCCATTTATGTGGAAATATTCAGCAGCAGTTTATCTCTCTTGAGTTGGCTCATCACAGTTCAAAGAAGGACTGCTTGGCTTTTAAAGAGAGCAGAAAAATGTGGATCGGTACACTTTAATGTTTTGGAGAAATTATGCCTAAGTGACACTCCCACTGGGAAGACCTTTTTTTGTTTGGTCTGGAAATTAACTTGGGTGATTTTTCTCATCTTTCGAGACAAGGCCATGACTTGGTGGTATCATTGCTTTTACACGTGCATCGAGTACACTTTTGTTCAGGAAGTGGCAAGATTGTTTTTGTAAAGGCCAAAGCACCAGCTGAATGTGTTAATAAAGAGCGCACTGATAAGCGATTAGCTCCCATGAGGGTTTGAGAGAAAGAGTGATTTTTTTTAGGCTTACACTTGAGTGGGTGATGAACTAAGAGGATGTTCCACTTGAATTTTAAAGTGATAAAACAATGGAGAGAGGTAGGACTGATGGGATCAGAGCCAAGAGGTGTGGCTTATGAAAAAGTAGCCTAGGGGTAAAAGAATTTAAATGAAGCAGTCTTATTGAACACTCCTTAAGCCTGGTAACAATGAGCAAAGTTTAGTGATCCGGCATCTATTTTCCTCTAATAATCTGATCTGACAATATCAAAATTAGCTAAGCAATGACAATAGAAAAGATGTTAGAAAAGAATTAGAAGCTAGTATTACGTTGCAATATTATGGGTTTTTTTCAACCAGTGTAATGTAAGCTAGGAAGCAGTTTTATGCTAACAGTAAGTTTTGTATGTTGCTTTAACATGAAATATTGGCATGTTTTCACTATTTATGGTCTTTTTAAAAGCTTGTTAATAAAGAAAATAGAATAATAGCAATCAAGAGATAGGCCTACACTCTAGTTTTCAGATTAGATTACATTACAGTTTCCTGTTCTGAGAATAAGTTCACAAACGTAGAAGCACTTTTTGTGGAATTCCTCCTGAACTCGCAGAATAAAATTTGATGTTACTATCAGTGTCATGATCTGTTTTCTGAACTGCTGTTCCTTGAATGTAGCCAGACTGTTACCCAGCCAAAGGCTAATACTGCCATTGCACTTTTATTTCTGCTTACCACTGTGACTTGCCATGTTGCCTCTTCTCTGCCCTACATCGGTGTCATGTCGATGTGCTGAGTCTGCAAAAACACAGCAAAAGATACTGCTCACCTGGACTGGCCTTTCCATCATTAAAACTAACAACGCCAGCTCCAACATCACAGCAGCACGGAGGTCTTTGGGGACGGTGCATGTCTGTGTGCGAGGGCTTTCTGGACATTTGCGTCCTGTGTGCATGTGAAACAGCGTGTCTGCCCTTGTCCTATAAGACTCAATCAATATTGTTTGCAAACATTGCACATACAGTACTATAGATGTTTTTACTGTATATATATTGTATGGTTGAAAGAGCAACAATATAGGATCAATGAATGAATCAATGAGATACACATGGCTAATGTTTCATATTTTTCACATGACTAAACATGCCATATGTCTTCAATGGCATGACTTCTGTAGCCACGGTAGAAAAGAGATCCTCTCGTACATTTAGTTCAACTATTAGGACACTCAGGTACAATGCACTTTTAAGGTGGCTCCTTGGATAAGGACATTTTAAACTGCTCTCATATTTAATAGAAATTGGAGGATACTTGGACTCTTTTTTTTTCTTCTTTTTTTTTTGGATGACTCCAAATATAGAAGTAGGTCTAAGATTTAAAACTAGGGCTTTTCACAAAAAAGACAACCATCAGAGAACAACACATATTTTTACCACCCAAGAAACCTCCAGCAAGCGTCCTAATAAACAAGGATAAAGCTCTAACACAAGAGAATGCGGAATATCCACATTATTGAGACAATGCATCCATTATTCATCTGACGGGAATTCAAAACAGCAGAATAAGTTCAGAGTTAATCACAGTATACGAAAGATTCAATCATATATGAGCTGCTCGTGAATTTACAGTACACACACTGTGCATCCTCTTCCAGTCAGCACACTGTCAGCAGTTTGATCCGAACACAAATCTGACTGAAACACAAATCTCTTCCCTGTCTGGCTCAGACATGCTTTTCAGATTTCGTGGGGGTATTTTCCTGCTACAACAGCATTTCGGCGTAGCAAACAGACCCAGTGAGGGGCTGATTTGTGATTCTTTCTTCGTACTTCAAGCGCTTAGGATCTGTCTGTGTCTGTCTTTAAAGAACAACATATAAGACTGATAATCTTGGCACCTTGTGATTTCCTGTTATTCCAAATTTAGAAGAGTACTGCTAATGGAGTGAGGTGCCAGGTTGGCGTCGTGCTGGCGGCACTTCACTCAGCTGAAAAAGCAAATTATTCATGTTAAGGGACTCAATCATTGTGTATTTCAAATGATGCTTCTGTTTTGATAGAAGGCAACAAGTGAGTCATCTACTGTGGTGCTTCAGAATGAATCAAACTGGGAGTATGTTGATGTTAACCACATGAGCATATGAACTTGACGCAAATATGCACTTTTTTTTATCAATTCAGATAGACTGATGATTGCAAAATGACTTATGCCTGTTCAGATCTTTGGGTCAAGGTGCAGCAGGTCAATGGAAAGATTGTACTATATAACATTCGTTTTTGTTGTTCAAAAAGGTGATCATTTTACATATTAATTAGTGTTTGGTTAATTGTATAATTTAGTGATTTTGTGGATAAGCATGTTTGTTAGTAACGGATTACCACTACTACTATTGTAATTGTGTATCTACTTACTTTTCAAAACAGACATTTGAAAGATTTAAAAGAACTTACTTTGCGTGACATTGAGTTTTTTGAAGGCTTATTGTCGAGTGAGGTTAGCCTAACGCCAGCACAGAGGCACTGTGAGGCGGTTGCTTTCTGTCCTGCTCGAGACAAGAATATAGCAATGAGTTGGGTCTATATGTCCTCCGCCATGAAAAGTAATTCCAATGTCATGGATCAACAGGCTAAACAACACGCTTCTTCTAAATGAGTTTCCATGGTAGAGCTGGGGCACCTTCTGGGGCTTTTTTCATCTTTTTTACGGAGATGTTTTTCTTTCAGATATAATCTTGAACAGTCATGAAAAGTAACCTTTAGCCTTGTTTGCATCTGGCTGATTTAAGTTTCTGATCTACAATCAGCTTGAAACATGAAATAATTAACGCCAACATTTTTTCCACTGTGTTTGACACAGTGCAAAGAAAGGCCTAGGGGGAGCATGTCTGAAAACTCGTTCTGCTTTACAGCTAAATCTCCCATGATTACAGTTGTTTTAGTTCATCAAAAATCAAATTAATTTAAATTTCCTTTGGCAAGTCTTTCTTTTTTATATAACAGAAGAAAATTCTTCTGAAGAGACCCTAGGTTTTCCCTTTCACCTCGCTCTCCATCAAAAAAAACCTCTCGAGGTTTGGAAACCGGTTCCATAATTGTCCTCACATCCTCACCCTCCATCTCCTGTCAACCCTTTTCTCCCTCATGTATCCCCGAACTTACCATCTCTGTCACCCCAACCCCTTCCTTAAAGAGGATCAGGAGAGAAGCCCCCCCTCCAATTCCTCTCCACCTCTAATAGGCACTTCTTCCCCGTGTTACATGATCACCGGGTGTCAAGATTAAAGAATGGCTACCGCTTCCCAGGGCAGACACAGATAGGAGACGGAGAAAATAGCACTCCATAATTACTGATAAATCGAGCACACTGCCTCCTCTCCTTCCACTTTCCTCCCCGTCCACCTGGCCCTGATGTCAATGTGAGGGGCTGAGCAAGGAAAGCCGATGAAAAAAAAAAAAAAAAAAGTTGACCACGCCAGCCACTTTTTTTTCTCTCTGCTGATATTGCATTTAAGTTCGGGGAATTCAGGGCCAATTGACTGACTTGGTGCTTTTATTTGCCCTCCAATCGTCTCCTCTTTCAAGTGGGACTCAATGTACAAGGTTTACATAGAGCAGCTGCAGCCAGAGCACAATGGCACCAGCTTACACTGCACCGAGGTAAACCATACACCCTACACTCTGTAGCTTTAGCTGCTTTCATAAATATACAGTACAAGTCATGCTTTGAGTCATAGTGTTATATTGTAAATGGGCAACAACTTCTGGTCTGAAAGCTAACTTGGAAGTACCAAAACTGCACTTCTTCAAGTTGCCACTTGAGGCTGGCTCCAAAAAGCCACCACATTTAAATTCCCAAATTTACAGCACAAATGAGGTTTCTTATTCCACAACCTTTCACTTAATTTTCCATTCATTGTAACTGTAGAGGGGTTGAAGTTTCATAAAAATTTGCAGTAAGTATAAAGACTACAAACTCCACCTAGTTGTGTGGATGCTGCTCGCTTTTCGTGAAGTGAACTTCTGCTAATTCAGTCACTCAATTCATTCCAGGCAGCTATTATGTTGTTGGTGCCTTTTGGGAGATTTTCTTTTCATGCAAATATTACAAAAATGATGGATTGCTGTGTGGTGTGTAGCACTACAGTATGTCTTTATATGTCTGCACCATTTAGCTAGTATCCTGAACGCATCATATCTGGGTTGTTAACCATATTAGTGTTTCCCTTTCATTCATTTATTGTGTGTTCACTGAGGACTCAGAGATACTGGTTAATTTAAGTTACATGGTATAATGTTGTTCAACTGCTCCTCTCTCCTAACCACGATTCAGATGAGAAAAATGTGCAAGTCCAGTACATCCTACAAGCTCTTTTAACTTCTTTGGAAGAATCAATACCAATGTATGTCATCTACCAACATGTTTAGAATTAAACTAAGTGAGAAATACTATGCTAAGCCAGCGTATTCACCTCCTTAAGAACATGGACATAAACTGTAGTAACTTAGTTTTTGACAACCTTTTTCAAGAATCCAGAGCTACTCTCTTCACCAAATATGGTCATAATCTGGCTTTTGAAAACCAACATGGTGGCGTGGATGCTCAACTTGAGGCATACACAAGTGTGGAAACACCAATATAGCGCCATCATGCTGGATTTTTCCATTATTTCTACAGTCTATGGTTACAATCAAAGGAGAAAAATGAATGCAGATCAAAGCAAACATCCCTCTCCACATCACATGTGCAGTGTCAGGGATAGCATCTGGGACATGTGGAAAAATGAACGGCCAGCTGGTTGGGTCTCCTCCCTTAGCCAGGCCATTGCTATAGGTTGCCAGGTGGCAACCCACTGCCATTGTTTATTAGTAATCCCAACAGCCTTGATGGAAACCAAAGAAGTGAATGGACTCCAACAGTACATAAAAGCCTCTGCTGCAGGGAGACCATTTCTTTTCCATCCAGTAGTATGAGAGAATTTAAACGTTCAGTTGACTCGGCAAGCAACCAGATGGCAGTGAGGCTCTGCAATCACAAGCAGTCACTCTGTGAAATACTGAGGCTAGTGTAGTGTTAAACATTTGTGCCTAAAGCCTAATCTTGGATGATCTAAATGAAGCCCCAACGTGTATGTCTAGTCTATTAGTCTGGCTGAATTGTTAGATCATGTTGCTTGACTGCGTGTTGACATCAGTCCATTGTCAGTTCGGGGAAGGGGAATGGTTTTTTGTTTGCTAAACCACTCGTATAGTTGCATTCGAAGTTAATTAATCGCTCTTCTACAATCAGTCTACATCAGGAAGCTGGTTAGCAAGCTTTGCTAGCTATGCTACTGCCATTTATGTAGAGATCGAACCACAAGATCAAAAAATATAGTTAAGTATTGTTGAACTAATCCAAGACAAAAGTGTCGTTCAGAGATATTTGCTGTGTTTTATTGACTTCTAAGTTTAGAATGCAGGCATAACAAGGTAACTTTGAAACACTCGTAAATGTTATATTTCCACAATAAACACTTTGACCATCATCATGGCAGACTTTCATGGTCGGCAGAAGAGATAAACTGTTATGAAGGGTCATTAAAGCTTCAGAAAATACTTGAGTAACTGCAGTCTTTTGCAAAAGTCTCCCTTCTGTCTCATAAATTTGCCCTGCTAAGTTTCAAACTTATCAAATCCAGCATTTTGTCTATTTTTACTCAATTGCTGGCCACAGCTCCCTTTCTATTTCAAAATAAGCAGTGCATGATGACAGTTGACCTGACCTCCTTCCAGCATACTGAGCGCTTTTGAAGACTGACCTTTTCCATCCAGAATTTTAAAATAATAATAACACAGCTGGCCTTCTTTATCAGTGACAATAATATCTGTGCTGTCAAATGCCCTAAAATGCCAATTGGATTTTTCTTTCTTATAAAGTGGGTTCTCTGAAGTTTGTACATATTTAGTAGGAATCATATTTTACTCAAAGCAATAGAAGCATTCATGCGTTTTTCAGCAAAGCCTTCATTTTTGTAAACTGTAGCTTTTCAGTAGATTTCTTCATTAGATATGATGCATAGCTCCATCTGTTTATGCCTTTCAGAAACATCTGCTTGCTTGTTTCATCTTCAGTGGACATTACATGTGGGATTTGGCAGGGTTGACTTTAGTTCTCGCTTTCATTTTTAGACTTTTAATCCCAGGTCACTGCTTGACAGCTGAGAAACAGGTTAAATATGAGCTCAAGTGATCTGGAAACACAATCGCAGACACGCGTACCACAGGCCACAGCAACCCATCTTTGTTTCAATTACTCTGGGTGGGGAAGGCCCTAACACTAGCCTATTTTAACATATTCCAAAACTTACTAGAAAAAAAACCTGCGTGTGTAATTACCAAACCATATTAATATTGGGATTTAACTTTTGGAATCCAGTCAATACTATGCTGTATCATTCCTTCCCGATCTATACTAGATACAAGCTTAACACTGGCTGCTGACTTTATGCCACAGCATTTGCAGATGCGGCTAGTGCCGATGTTGAACCGATGCATCCCCAGTTTGCAATATAATATTATATGTTATTTATTACCTTTAATTATATTCTCCTTTCTCAGGTAAATTTAATGTGTTTTTAATAATGTCCAGATCAATCGTATAGCCTTCAGGCTTGAATTTGATTTCAAAACACATGAAAAACCAAGAACATCTAAAAATCCATCTCAGATGAAATCACAGCTCATTATAATAAAAAAAAAACATTAGTTTTATTCTCATCATTCATCTACTGAGTGAATAAAATAATGGTTGTTTGAATTTTAAGAAGGCACTGAAGATGCTCTGAGGAGTTTTTAACTGATTATAAAACAGAATGAAATGAAAACTGACGCTTCTTTTAGACCTTCCATAGAATTTATCTTTTTTTTACAGCGGAGGTAGCCGCTTGCCTTTCAGTCATATGGTGTGTATTTATATGCTACTGATTAAAATAACACTTGTTAAAAATACATAAATAGCTCATCGCAAAAAAATCTTTGTCCACAGGGGGAGCCAAAACCAACACAAACTGAAAGTTTTCTCACGGAAGCTCTAAGCAAGCCAAGGAAAGAAAAAAACAACACAGTTGAAGAAGTGAAACAAGGTTACAAGAGTTCACACAGAAAGAGCATTGAAGGCAAAGTAAATCACTAGCACTAATGTGCATGGTTCTGTTGTCTGTCAATGTCCCTGGGGTGGCGTGACAGGATGCAGAGCTCAGGCACATAAAACTCACATACTATGAATGCAAATGTACTAATGGTTCATCTATTGGGACATACAGGAGTGACATAAGCGAACATGAAGGCTCTATGTTTAGCATCCTAATTAATATACATGCCTGCTGTCGTAGCACATTTTCAGCTACCGCCACTGAAAAGATGTGCAGGGAGCACTTCCTCACACACACACACACACACACACAGACGTATATACAGGCACAGGCAAGGTCAGGTACATAAAATGTATAGGCTGGTACTTCTGTGAAAGTGCTGTGTCAGGTCATTCATGGGCTACTTCTGGACTCGGTAGCACTTTGTCTTTTACAGCTCTGAAGTTGTTGCAGGAAAAAAAAAATGGATGCTGTGCTAATCATCTGCATCTCCTACAAATGATGTCCGTTTTGCTTCAGCAGGAACATTTGAAGAGAAAGAGCTGCTGCTGGAATGATGTTTTCTTCCCCGGTATCAGAGAAAATACTAAGTAGGACGTTGTACGTTTGTAATATATATACTATTTTCGCAGATTGGTACTGTCATACAACTCGAGAATTTTGAGAGGTCAAGAACTAAGTGTTGAGTTTTTCTTTAGGTTTTTTTTTTTTTTTCTGCCTCTGGGATCTGATACGTTCTTAGATAGTAAAAGCAAGCATTTTTTTCTGGCAAGTCGTAGAACATAGACACAAACATCAACATAATGTAGTTTTTGGGTCTTTTTCTCAGACGTAAGACTCAGAAGACTTGAAGTATCTTTCTTATAGATAGCTTTTTGATTCTCCAACTGACAACTACACAAGTTTGTACCTTCAAAAACTGCAGAGTCACTCTTAAATAAATAATAAATCTGTATTATGATGTGAAATTGCAAAAGTAAGGATTTGTACGTTTCTGGCAAAAATAACTTAACAAAAGAAAATGGGTTTAAATATTACCTATTTAGAGAAACTTTATGCACTGTACCTTAGCCAACGTTATGTGTGCTATATCCCATATTTAGAGACTGTACCACTGTGGATATTTTATCTATCTATCTTGAAGTCAACTTAACGTTGCTTTAATGTAAACATTAGGTATTTCAGGACATTTGAAAACAACTGAAGCTGTGAAATAAAACTGCTCTGACATAACAAGTGTATGTCTGTGGGATTCTATACACTTATCTAAATAACTGTATTCACAGCAGTCGCAATTTTTCCAGCTTGGGCAGAAGTGAAGAACATTTACATAATTTGTGACCGTAGCTTGTTATCAGAGTGTCAGGGTACCTACTCATTAGCATACTGGCACACTCGTACAATTAGATAACAAGTGAGGCCACAAATTGTGGTTATTATGAGATTATGTAAGAAAGTTGAAATTGTTGAGTTCATGGATCTTGTTGTTAGAACATGCAGAGGCTTTTTTTTTCACTGCACCTTGTGATTTTATTCGTCTTCAGTTTGAATGTTCAGATATGATCAGACTTTGGCTGCTTTGTAGGCCACTGCTGCCCTGAGCTGCAAAATAGGTCACTGATGCTGTGAGCCACGGGCATGAGTGCATTGACTCACCAGCATCACATTGCTCATGGGTCAGTGTATGAATCTCCTCCTCTCTCCCAAATGTCTAAAAAATGGAGATGTTCTGAAAATAGAGGCTTTGTATTGCCTCCAAGGCTCTATTTGATAAATCCCAGATTGTATGAAAATGTTTCAGCAGATGTGTCTCTATTCTTGAGGAAACATTAGGAGTACCTTAAAATTCTCAACAGTAGGAGGGAGTGCTTCCACGCTTGCAAGTCAGCACAAGGAAGATTGGGATAGATTAGAAACAGGCTCTGTAAGAGGCCTAATTGAGGGAGATTAACATCCAATGATTGTTCACAACTCAAAATGAAGCTTTTTTTTTTTACAACAATGGATGACAATTAGCTGACTCACAGAAATAATTAACATTTTAGTTTTGGTTCTAAACTTTAACAAGAAGTTTGAAAGGTTTTTTCTTTTTATCCCTTTCTATGAGAATTCACCTTGAACATTTGGGTTGTGACTAATTTTTTCGAAACGATTACATTTGGATGTGAGAACAACTGAATACTGCACTGATAACAGTACTGCTTTCAAAATGGAAATGAATACAACATTTTATGCTAACACCGGTCACCTGCTCTCCTGGACATAGGCTGTAATAACAGACACAAGCAGCGAGGAAAGGGAGTCAGATGAATGCAGACGGGGAATCAGGAGTCAGAGGAAACCACACAGTTTTTCATCCGGTCCTGTTGTGTGAAGCGTTATGTTTGTCTTATATGCAAGATTGTTTTTACTTAACGCAGTATACAGCTGGCTTCTTGTAGGCGTTCTAAGATGACTTACTGTTAATAAAAACATGAACATCTCCCACAAAGTTGGAAATGACTTCAAGGTCCCTCAGTGGCCCTTTTGTTAGATTTCCACCTCAGGCGTTATTGCTAAAAATATGTGTACTTTTATTTGTTATACACGTTCAAGTCTGAACCTGTTTTCTCCTTAAAGATCTCAACCTAAAGTCGTTTCTACAAATTTGACTGCAAACCCAAACTAAGTACTTTCTAAGACAGGCTTAATTTGCCTAAGATGTGAAATCCCCAGCTCCGTCTTGTCCCACAATAATGACCCAAACTAATTATAAGACAGTACAGATAAAGTGTGTCATTCTTTAGTTGCTTTCAGTTTTATGTTTTTTTGTTTTTTTTCTGCTCCAAAGGCTGCACTCAGCAGGGGGTCCTATTTTTGTTCTAATAACTTAAGCGCTTACTTTCACTTTTCATTGGTTTGTTTGGACTAAATCTGTCATCTAATCATCAGTCACATACAAAACAAAACACCTCTGACTTGATCAAACTTCACCGAAGCGATTGTCTTCTCTCAGTTATTTTCAGACATTCTAGGAAGAAGAAGATGGCACATGCCACTGATCCACCTCTGGAATACAGCAGGGTTTTTTTTGTTGTTTTTTATTAGAGTAGAGAGTCACTATCCCCCCAAAAAAAAATCTTTGATGGCTCTGCGAGAGACATCAGTGTGTAGCCAGGAAAACACGGTTGTTGAAGTGGCAACCACACTGTAGAGCTTTGAAAGCTGTGAAAACCACGAGAAAAAAAACTGAGCCAGAAGGCACGAGGCTGAGAGGAAATCATCTGCACACAGACCTAAAGTGGATTCATTGTGATTAGAGAAGGTGTTTAAATGTTGAACAAGTCTGATCATGAGTTAGAAAGTAGAAAGAAGGTAGAAGTTATTACCGAATGGACAGGACTTTACAGTATGAGCTGGGCAAGATTTTTTCTTTTGTGGCTTTTACACAGAGGAACATTTAGGTTGTAGTGTGTACCAACAAATGGGGGAGCATTTTGGTAATGTTGCCACCCACATTTTTAGCAGCTCTGGTTCCGAACATTTTCCAATTAAAATCTTCCATTGACAATGAAAATCGTTATATCAATATTGTTTAATCTAAAAACCGAGCCAACCAGCTAATCTGAATACTTAAATCGTTACTAGAAAACACATCATTTGGCGCGATTGGAAATGGAGAAAAAGGCAAAAGTACAGCAGTGTACTGTAATTTTATTCAAGAAGTGAAGGAACTACGCATCCCACAATCCGTTGTGATTCCAATGAAATGCAACAAATGTTTACTTTAGTGTTCTTCTTTGAAAACATACACAGACCGTCTTTCTACTTTCACCTTTATTGTATATTTTATATTGATGTCAAAGTCCAATTGATCACTAATGTGCATGGATCTGTAGCCAATCAATGACAGGATGCGGAGCTCTGGAGGTTAAACTCATGTAAAACGTACTAATGGTTTATCCATTGGGACATATACTGTAAGAGTGATATAAGCAAACATGTTTATGTTTAGCAAACAAGGTTGATATCACATAAACTTGAGTCTTCCACAGGAGCATTAACGATCGTTTCACAGTGCAGAAGCTCGTGATGAGTCTAGACTGGATGATTAAGACATCATGGATAATAATTAAATCAGCTGTGGGGAGAATGATGGAACTACACTGTTGGGCTCTATAACACAACAAAAGAAAAAACAATACACACATTTTAACATTGACCCTGAAATGTACTTTTACTTTGACTATATAAAAAAACCCAACGCAACAGATGAAAGCGAAAAAGAAAATCAGTTTAAATTGAACATTTCCAAACTCCTGATACAGCCTCAGTTTGTCTTTATAAAAATGGGGATTTTATTATATTTGACAAGTGAAAGGACTAAATTGTGTTTTAAAATCCACAGACACAACTTCTAGTCAGGAGCAGATCGAATTATACTACTGGAGGAAACATGGGAGGCAACACTGACACAAATTACATTAAGAGTTCTATTCGTAATCGCCAACCAGTGCAAGCGTCTACTGTTTGGTTATGTGAGAGACCACCTCCATGGAGAATCAAAATAACTCTCTCATCCCAGTAACAAATCCCCACGCCAGCCCAAGACCAAGGCAGTGTCAAGGAAGATAAATGAGCACTTTTATTACTGTGTTGTCAGTTATCGTATTTTTAAGGAGTAATAACTGAGCTCCTTGGCGGTGCTTAATGACTCAGGGGGTCAGGTTTGCCGAAGCTACATTTAGCATCACTTTTTATGCGTAGTGTCTCCGACCTGGCAACCAGCGAATAGAAGGTCAAGATGCAAAGTCTGCAGAGGATTGTGTGTGTGTGTGAAGCCAAATATGCAACGTCTGCTTTTGCACATTTGAAAGCAGAATTCCTTACAACAATTATACAAGGATGCCAGTCAAAGTATACCAAATATGCAAGGTCAGAATTTTAAAATTGCGAATCAAAAGTCTTAAGAAATGTGACCTTTGGAGACTTTCTTCAGATGGATTTACTCTGAAATATTCAGCAGCTTAAACTGAAAAATTCCAGTTTTAGGATTAACAAATGTGCAGGGGTTGATTTTACAATTAGAAAGCATAAATATTCACAACATGAATAACTGGTTCATGCATTTTGGAACCAAAACATGCACTGTGCTGGCTTCACAAGTCAAATTATGACTAGTATGCCTTCTTTGACTTTAAATGTTACAGCGCAGAAATCTTAAGATAAGGAATTGAAGGAGAACTGTTTCAATTCAAAACAACACTGACACACTAGTCAACAAGATCTTTAAATGTACTTCAATTAGTAGAAACCCTTAAAGGAAGTCACCAGTTGAGTATTTTTTTCAATTGTTACTAGTCAGGACAATTCAACAATCACAGCTAAAGTAGTCTAGCCTAAATTAAAGGCTTTTATTTTGTACATTTGTGAGCAAAAATCTTCAAAAAAATACTGAAAGAGGATTTTTTTTGTTTTTGCATGGTCCTGCCCTCAAAGAAATGTGCAACCCCTGCTGATACGATATCGAATTATGCTAACAACCAGTCAGTACAGACTCATTATACTAAATCACCAAGAGAGTCTGCTAATATTGTTTTACCACTTGGCCAAAACACAGTGAAGACACAAAAAAAAAATAGTGCACAATGTTTGTAATCCCAGGATAAAACTCTGCAGCTGCTTCTGCAAATAAACTGAATATTTAATGATTTTTACACGTCACATTCAGGTCCATCAGCAGTCAGAAAGCAGGCCACCACCGGCTCCACTTTCAGGAAGTCAAAGAGCTTTAATTTGTCTAATACATAATAGATTGTTGACTTTTGATGTGCTATTTATTCCTGAACTATGTCCAAAAATTGGGCCAAAACATTCAGGTTTCCTGCTGCGAAGAGAAAGAGGGAGATACCGAGATCAGAGCGAGGCCCCAGCTTTCAGAAGAACTGTGTGTACTGAATGTCTAAATAGTTGTTTTCTTATTTTTTAAAGAATGAAGTTGTGACTGTTATGAGGGTTTCCTGAGTCTGCTTTCAGCTCCCCTGAGGCTTCACAGACTGAATTTTGTGCCTCCTTTGGCTGAAAGGACGAAAAAAAGAGGTGCAGACCCAGCTATGAATTTCAAAATCTTCCTTTGACTTTCTCAGAAGAGTTCCCAACATGTTTCTAGAGTTTTCCTGCTGTGAAAGTGGGGGCAGTGGTTTATTTTTTGACAGAATTGGTGAAGGCCATAGTTAAAGAAATATACAGCAAACTCAGTTCTGTAGTTATTAATTAAGGCGTATAACATGGTTTAATTTAATGGCTGTCATGGGTGTCATTTAGCACTTGGAATCTGCTATACTAACCCTTTAATGAGGCGCCTACAGGGGTGAGTTTTCTTTTTAAACATGTTATTGTACAAGCACAGCTACATGCATGTGTTTCCATGTGACTGATAGCAGCGGTGCACAGGTCAGACGGCCCCCAGTGGAGGTCAAATGATTCAGCTGCCTCTCTGAAAAACATTCTTAGCTCCCGAGCATCAGTGTGAGATTTTTGTCACATGTCATTACATGACCCTGTTGTTTGTTTGCAATAAATAAAACGGATTCCTTTTTTTCTAAAATCCTCTTGGGAGGCAGCCTTCTGGCCGCTACAGCTGCAGCCAGCACCCACATAAAAAACAATGGCGTGCCAATGCGTGAATAATACAAAAAAGAGAGGGAGCGAGAGGGGAAGCGAGTGCTGCCAATAAATACAACAGTGTTCTCTCTGTGCAGCACAAAGACACTTTGCAAATAATGTCCTTATCTTGAAGCACGAGGCTACACATTAAGCATCTCTGCATGCAAAAGGTGAATGCATGAATCCTATCACCCTTCTCCTCATAATTATGTTTATGCGTGTTTATTTCCTCGCCTTTTACGAATCACACCCACGCGCGTTTGCAGACAATTTCTCAGTGTGTCTCACTGCCAGGGACCTTCTGCTGCTGAATGTTCGCTTTCCAGGTCCTTGAAAACATCATCATCAACAGCGGGGTCATCTAAAGCCATGACACAAATGTGGCTTAAAGCTACGGCTGGCATTTTCATTTTGGCAACGTGATGTAGAATGCGCCCCCCCCCCCCTCTCTGAAAATGATTACATGTTGCCAGCGTTTTTCTTTTTTGCCCATTGAAAAGGCCACCAGATTGAACGAGGCATACTGAATGAGGTGGCTTTTCTTTCTGCAATTTCCGCTGCCAGTGCAATTTTCTGTGCAGCACATATGGTGAAGAAGACAGAAACAGTACTGCAGGATGTATTGATGTGCTGTCAGTGCAATGATATTTCTAAACATTTAAGTTTGAAGATCTAGTTCAAGATGCAGGATTGTTTACATCTTGGTGATTCATAGCTCGTTGCTCAAATCGCGCTTTGAATGATGTCTTTCCTCAGCTATATTGGGATCCTGCACTTTATATTTATTTATATTTATTTCATGTTTTTTTTATATAGTGGGACCAGTATGGTGCAACACTACAGCTGGTACAGTGTTAGCTTACTAGCAATATTTTTTAGATTTTTTGCACACTACGCTGACATTCATGTCTCCATACAGTGCATTTATTTCCAATTATTTGTCTAAAAACTGCTTGAATGTGACTGATAAGGCAAACTTTCCGACGAGACACAATGACAAACAAAACAGGAATTGCAGTGGCAGTAATGGAAGTGCAGATAAATGCTCCCTGACTAATTTTCAAAACAGAAGCTGCTCCTCTAATTTCATAGAGTTGGTATCAGTATCACACACAGTTGTCTCGCCTTTAGCCACAGTGATGACACCTCGAGTGTAAAAGAGCATGAGCTCCCCTCGCAGTTAGACAGAGGAACAGCAATCAAAGCAACTTGAGGGGGGCACGGAACGGCAACTTTGCCTCACTGGTGTGACACACACACACGCGCGCGCGCGCGCGGATACAGGCACGCACGCACGCATACACCAAAAAAAAAAAAAAGCATGTACGTGATTGCTGCCACGCGCGCACAAAGACACGCTGAAGAAGATGATAGAGCACGCGCGCACAAACACAGACCCGGCTGCTTTCACAGAATTTATTACAGGAAGAAATTCATCCATTGCATCTAGAGAAATAACAACAGGAAGCATGACCGAAACTCATTCCACATCCAATATCCAAGCTGGCATGAGCCTCACTTTCAGTTATTGGATCATGCAGTTTCCGGGATAAATTGATCAACGTGGCTGCAAACGCAATTAGCTTGAATGCAAATATTGATGTCGACTGCACAGTGATCTATCTGTAGGCCTGCAAATACACCTTCACTTTTGACATTTGCTGCAGCAGCAATAGGGTTCGTGTGTAAAATAAGAAGTCCAAATTCTGAAAATGAGTGTTTCTCCAAGTGTTTTCTCTTCCTTTACAACCGCACTTCTGCAGTATCACTCCGGGAAAGATGCTGTCTCACAACGAGAATAAAGCCAAGTGCACATAATCGACCAGACAAATGATTTGCATAATGTTTTGTTTAAGGTGCATGGGTTATTGAGATTAAAAGACTAATCATGAGTTATAAAGCCACAAGACGCCCTGTTAAAAAAATAGGAGCATGAGGAGCTTTTACGCACTTGTACGTAGATTATTTCTAAAAGGTAGATTGCCTCCATCCTGAAAAAGGACACCACCGGCCACCCCACTAACATGCTGACCACGCAACATCGCCATAATCGAGCCTCAATATACCCGTGCCTACCCCGATGAATGCCTCGTGGTCAGAGATAGACAGAAACAATATATAGGTAAAGATGTTTAAGAGGTCCTACCCGGGATAACCATACTCACCTAAAACTGACTCTCTCCTCTTCGCTGTATCTGTGCTCCAAGGTTTGTTAGTTCTCTAGCCAACAACTTCTGCTGGAGCATATGTATCCAGTGCTCATGCTGCTGGTGGCTCAGTCGGTGATTTTGGATTGCGGATGATTTGGCAATCCTTTTCATGCTCAAGGGAAACAAATCCTCCGTTTCGGTGTGGTCTCGGGCATTAGCGCGCAGAGAAGGAATAAAGTCATGAAGTCCGTCTGCAGGCAAGGAGCGAGAAGGAGGGGAGAAAAAAATCAGGGAGCTCAGGATGTGAGATTTTATGCCGACGTGTTTGAAACTGTTCTGTTCTCTCGGGTTTTTTTTCCCTCTCACCGAGCTGTTCGCGGGTGGAGAGGTGTGGGATGGATCTCTAGGAAGGGGAGGCAGGGATGCACAGACTGAGGGCGAGAAAGGGGAGGTACAAAGAATACAGTCTCATATTGTAGAGGACGGTCATGGCAGACAGTAAAGGGGTGGGTCTGGACTGGATGAGGCGGAAGGCAAAGGGAAGTGAGGGTGGATGAGGATAAGAAGCCGTGTCGTGACTTTTCTTTGCCGATAGCCTCACATTTACACCAAGGCTATCGAGTAATTGTCATGGAAAGCTTGACCTGTGTGCCAAAGGGGGATACGATCTCTACATAGGAGCATATGAGGCGTATTACTCTAAAGTATGAGACATGACAAGAAAACAACTACAAAAAAGTGAGAAGGCGTTGAGTTGCACAGAAGGTGCCCCGCTGTTCCACGTGTAGGCTGCCTACTTTGCATAAAGCACAACGTGACTTTTTCTAATGTAAAGCTGAGGGGAAAAAAAGAAAACTGGCAGTGAAGCTCGTGCATAAAAAAGAACACTGACCAGCTTCCGTAAAGTCTGTTGAACTCTGCCTAACATTAAATACTGTTTGTGACTTCCATGGTGCTGAAGCAGAACAGTTAGCGTTGTAATATGATCCTTTCTATGGTCTTAACATCTTAAGTTATAGTCATGATGCTGAAAGGGGTAAAGTTCAGAAAAAGTACAATTCTAAGTCGGTCCTGCATGTTGCTGTCCATGGTGCTGAAATGTTACAAGTGGAGTTTCAAAAGTGGCTGTCCATGGTGCTCAATCCATCTAGAGAAATATTGGGCTCTCAAGCATGTAGTACAAATCTTTTGGCTGCTCTCCATGGTGCTTAATATGAACTAAAGAGGATTGGGTATGTTTGTAAACATTTTAACCAATGAGTAGGTCTCTAAATGGGGGAGTTTAGGTTATCTTGTAAAAGATTTATTTTCAGGATTTTGCTTTTCTTTGATAACAACTCAGAGGACAGAGTAGTAGGAAATTAGCAAAGAGAGTTGGGACTGGCATGCGGGAAAGCAGCCGCCGGAGAACTACAGCCTTAGTACAGTATGTGTGGTGCAACCTAAACGCTAGGCAATCACTGCAATTCTGGTATGTAGAGTTTTATTCTGCCCCGTACATCTTGGTGAGATTCTGCTGTGTATAGATGTTTTTTTTAAGTCCATGCTTTTGGACTGAAGGCTTTATTAAAAAACAGGAATTGTGTGTCATTTCGTGATAAATATGTCATAGCAAGCAATACAAGGAAATGAAACAGAATTGTTTTCCTGTCTATAATGTCATTTAATAATGAAAAACTATGGGGAATGAATTACAACACTCATTGTCCATATGTTGCTTTAAGATATTCTACTCACTTAAAGCTCTGTCATTTCAACTCCACTTTACTCAAGGTTGTCAGCTTACAATCAGCCCATATAATAAAGCATATTTTTCCCTCAAAGGTAGTTTGATGACTTAAATCCATAGATATCAAAACAAACAGAACATTTATAAAACATTGCTCGTTTCAGTTCATGTAGGAGTTTAATTGGTGTCTTGGCTTTAAAGTGATGTTTAATTCATAGCCCACATACTGTGTTGGTGCTAATTATGAACATTTCACCAGTTTTAAAAGCCATGACAACATAGCAATGTGAGAATTAACCTTCAGATTCCAAAATATGAGGGTTCAGTTTTTATCGCTGTCTCGAATTCTTGGTGTTGTTATTATTATTATTTTTTTTGTTTAATTTTATTTGAGCAAATATTTTATGAGTGCAACAAAAAACATTCTGATATTGCTTTTGGGTATCTATCAGGAGGAACCTATCCTCCTCCGGTCATTATATAAAGATTTAAATTTAATCTTGGTATATCCCACTGATTCCTCTGATACTAGACACCAGGGAGACACAATTCCACTTCTGTGCTGTATTAAAGAACCTCAGTGAATTATATCTATGGATGTATTCTCAATGTGATAACAAGTTTATAATGCATAGCAGCTGAAACTTTGCCTCTGACCATTTTTTCTTCTTCAGGTTAACGCAGGTTGCTTAGAAGGCCCGGCTCCTTCTGGGCAGTCTTAAATTTGTAATTTCAAAATGTGTGCTCACATTTCAAGTTCTGTAGTTTTGCTTCTGCTGTGCGGTTGCTATTTTGTTAAGGTGCAGGTAAGTTTTCCTTGGAACACAACTTGGTCATGTATTCTGGTTCAGAAACCCTCGTCAGATTTTTTTGGGAGGGATTTAGCTGTCAATAGTACGAAAAGAAAAAGTGAGGCCCTGAATCCACCTTGTGTTTCCCCAGGCAGAAAAAAAAAGCACTGGCTGTGCGCTCGATAGCTCTTTTATGAAGCCTTTGTGCACTGAGAAGAAAAGTGCTGACGATCCGTCCTGTCTCTATGACAACAGTTTGTCAACAAAGGGTGCTGTTTGACCAACACTGCTCTGTTACTGTGTGTTTCATCTTTAAGATCCAATGGCACATCGGCTTGCAAAGTTTGTAGCGGTCGCAGCAGCCACCGAAAGAAGGCAGAGCGCGCAAAAAAAGATGCTCGGTGGTGCTCTTTCTCTTCAGGCATGCACCTGCTGCTGCAAACGAAGTCTCCTCATTGACGACAATTGAGAAAACGACACTGGTGCTCAGAAGAAACTGCTAGGTGGACAAGTGGCCTAATGTTGTCGTAGTTTCTGTCCATGGTGCTGAAATGTATCAAGTAACTTTAAGCTTTAAAGTCTTGTGGTTGCTCTCCAAGTTGCTGAAACACAACTCAGTCTTTCATAGTATGCATTAGTTACTGTACATAAACATACCGTTTGTTTCTTGGAGTGTTGGGGTTATAGAGTGTAGCTGATTGAAAGAGTACCAAGACATGCATTATACTGAATCAGGTCCTTTGTAAAATGTCTAAGGATAACATTTGTAGTGGATTAGCATTATCCAAATAAAGATTAATTTACTGCTGACATAATTTGTATGAAATAATGGCTTTGTGTCAAATGTGTATTATCAATAAAGTAAATATTTATCAGTCAAAATAACACAGGACATGTAAATGAACTACTGTAAATGTGGGTGCCATAAAGATGGCGAACTTCAATTTATTTTGGTGGCTGTATTGACCTTGGGGACTCAGAGTGTTACTTTACTCAAAAGTTCAGTTTGAACTAAAAATCTATCCAGTTTGGAGATGTCTTACTGACTTGGAGAAGAAAAAAAAGGTAAAAATGGATGAAAAGATATCTGATCTGTTTAAGTGAGTAACCAATCACTGTCTCTGTCACAT
This sequence comes from Symphodus melops, assembly GCF_947650265.1. Lineage (NCBI taxonomy): Eukaryota > Metazoa > Chordata > Actinopteri > Labriformes > Labridae > Symphodus > Symphodus melops. The sequence goes on along the minus strand of NC_136706.1, from coordinate 3,522,499 downwards.
TTACAACTGACCTTCCCCCTGACTCATATTACACATTATGAGAAAATGCCACGTGTTACACTTGTATAAATATATAAATGGACCTCTGCAGAGTATCTAACATCATTGAGTCATCCGTTTCCCATCAAATAATCAAAAAATTGATGTGTAGACGCGACAGCAGCCAGCAGTTGTATGTTCATCTAGATTCTTTATCGTAGTAGAAAAAAAAAAAAGATTTATTCTGACATTATTTTATCCATCCCAGTCACTGATAGTTTTGCAACTCACTAGCTCCCCAATGGTCCACTCGCTGTCAAGTGTTGGAAGCATCCAGCAATGGGCAGAGAACTTGGCGGGACCAGCATTGCATAGAACCCAATGAGGCTAAATGGATGAATGGGGCCATTATAGAGTCATTATGCTGAAAGTGGTAGTGACATGTGACAAGCTATGTCTGCAATCGTACTCCAGGGATCATCGAAGCCTTTACATTTGGTCATTCCGTCGGTCGTAGCTTTTAATTTGAAACTTCCTTTGAACTTAAATCATTGGGGCTGAGATTTACTGTACCTGCGAGACAGGGAAGGGCCCAAATTAAAATGTGGAGCCTTACATTTTAAATGAAAATGTAATATAGTCTGTTACACCAATTTTATAATATCCACACATTTTGGGTTATATAAACGTCCATAAAGCTATGTTAGGAGGGACAGGCTGAGTTTAAGTCAGGATAAATGTGAGTATTTGCATTTGTATGCACTCCAAGGCTTCTTCTAACACACCAAAGAAAAGAAAGTTATTATTTTCCTATTAAATGAACTTCCATGTGTTGCTGGTGCAGAAGTACTGCAAAAAAACTGCATTGTGTTGTGTGTATGCTGCATGAATGCTACAGTGAACTATCAATACCATTGTTGCAGTGGGTACACCTGTCTGATGCAATGTGTCACACAGTGAGTGTACTTTTGTGTGTGTGTGTGTGTGTGTGTGTGTGTGTGTGTGTGTGTGTGTGTGTGTGTGTGTGTGTGTGTAGCCGGGTGGCGTCAAGGAAAGTGTTGGAAAGATGCATATTTCAAAATTCACCGTCTCCAGAGGGAGAGTGCTGGTGAGGGAGAGAGTAAAAAAACACACTGCAAAGAAAAAAGTGGAAAAAGATAAAGGCCTGAGAAAAGTAAAAAAGCCTTCCTGAGAATATTCTGCAGCTCATAGTCACACACAGTAATTCAAATTCTCTTCTCTGAACAGGTAACTGCAGAGTAACAGCTCATGATCTCTCATTTTTAATGTTTGTGTTTGTCAGTGGATGGTGATGATAGACATCTGGTAAGCCAACAGACTTTTGGGGCAATTGGCAGAGCACGTCTTTGAGATAAAATGAGGTGTTCTGTTGTTGTGATCTTACATCAGCCCTCATTCAAATACATTCAGGGTAACTTCGCCCCAGGCAGAGCCAGCAGACAAGCTGTTCTGAGATATTTGAGGGACTTATTTATGAATGTGGATGAACGATCAAACCAAACTCTTTAAGTCCAAGTTATGAAGGACTGAAATGTAATTTTCTTTGACAGCATACATATTGGAGCTGCAATTATGTGTTGGTTTAAGTCTTTTGGAATAATGTTGAGGATGCAGCCAAGACAGAATTGGAGGATTTTCTGTGTTACACACTTTCCAAAGTTCTGCCCACTGTGGCCATAAAGAGTAAACAAGCTACAACAGTTCAAAGATTCTACATGAGGAGAAACAGGCTGCAAATTCAGGATTGATGCCAAATAAACAGAAACCCAGAGAACAGAACAACAAAGCCAAAGTAGATACTCCAGGCCTGCAGGGGGCACTATGTGGAATAGCTTGGATGAAGATCTGGTATTAAATTATCAGACCGTATACAGTAGACGCCGCAGGAGTTCAGGGCTGTGCCTCCCTGACTACTGTGATAACTTGTTTAAAACAAAAACAAACAACTTTACCATCTAATTTTGCTGAAACGTGATCATATTTTCTGCAAAAATGTTTGGTGACAATTAGCTTTGCTGAATCAATCTCTCCCCCTGGTGTTGTTGCTGTTGGCTACCTATCTGAGTTAGCCGTGCAGCTAGCCGCACAGCTAGCAGTGCTTAAAGCAGGCCTCCGCCTAGCAGAGGTGCTTTGACCCATTTGGAGATCACGATGTCAGGCAGCTGCCCTTGTCTTCCACGCTGGTATTTTACCAAATTTAAAATTCAATGACAGCTTATGTTTACATTGGCCAGTTTTTACAAGTAATGGCTTCCTCATTATTCTCCAGTAACACTGCAAACAAACAGTTTGTCCTTAGGATGGAAGCTTTAATTGCTGTCACATTTTTTAGTATCCTCACTAGTCCCCTCAAATGCTTCCAGGAAAAACTGTAATTTTTTCTTCCTTTTACTGAGAAAGACATGTTTTGGTTCCTACAATAGAAGTAGAAACAAACGACATTGACACCTGTTTTGACACCACGGCAACAAAAACAGGGATCCTCGGAGCTTAACGTTTAGAAATGTCTTCTTTCTTTTTAATTTTACAAATTTCCAGCTCACGCACAAACGCATCATCGCCTCTGCTGTCACCTTCCCAGCTCTCTTTCCTTCTAGTAAGTGACATCAATTTTATCACACACCAGAACGAACCTGGGCGTTTTAATGCTCTCTCTCGCAGCAGCTTAGGTTTTAAAATTATGATTGAAAGCTTCTAGTTTTTTCTAACTTGGGTACATCTGGTACTATCGATCATTGGGTGATGAATATTTTATCAGCAGCTATCAAAAGGTACTCAGATTTTTAAAAATGGAGATGCCTTTACACACTTTCTCTCAAGGGTTTTTAATTATTTTTATTCAGTAATTGTATATGGGTGTATTTATGGTAGTACCTAAATCCGACTTTGCAAAATCTAATAAGAACCCTAAACATGTACCTTTTTTAATGATGTCTTGTCAGAAGATTTAAGAACTTATATGCAGCAGTAGCACACGTCAGCTCATTATTGTTGAGCATGTGTTCCTTAATGTCAAACATGACCAAAGTTTCTAACTGTCAGCTTTCTGGGAATATAACAGGGAGGTAAAAAATACACTTTTATACCGTGCAGATCTCTTTCCATTATCCATATGACTGCAATAATTGTGCCACATTCAACATCAGCCTAGACACAAAACCCCTATCAGGAGCTAAATTTATCCAAACACCTTTTCCTACTCGTTGGAAGCCATAGGCCAAATGTTCCTCGCAGCAGCCCAGAAGACTGTTAAGGCTCGCTGGATTGACAACCTACTAATGGCTGATCTCTGCGGCTCAGGCCACAGAGATGGTTTTACCCGGTGTTAGTACACGCTGTTGCGGAAGCCTGTCACACTGTACCCAGATATCCCCGCCACCGCTATGAAGGGGAAGACAGATGTCCAAACAGCCAGCAGGTCCATCAGTCATGAGGATTTTTTTTTTTTGTTGTTGTTTTTTTTATCACAGGGCGAGAGAGGGAGGGTCAAGTGGGACACACACACAGATGAATGGAGATGACACCATTCCGGCCGCTCTGCTTCTCTAATGAAAAACAAACTCATTTTCAGGGAAGTTTTCTGGGTAATAAGACAGTCAGCCAGCCCGATCCAAACATGACGACAGAAACTTTTAAAGTTTTTTTTTTTTTTTTTCTGCTTTTGGTGCCACCCTTAATCTTCACTATAACAAACATGACCATTAAATTGTTGCACCAACCAACTCATTGAACATCTTTTAGTTAACATATTATGCATGTTGAACCCTATACCATCGACTAAAGTACAATACAGCATGTAATTACTGAAGCCATTACAGTATGTCTTTGTAAAAGCCTAAACATGTTGCCACTTAACTGCTTACCACTCGCTCTAGTAATCCTGTTATGATTGTTGTGTGCACAGAATTAGAAGCTCAGGTAGAAGGACCTTGGATTGATTTATATTTTTTCAGTGGTGTTACATGGACTCTCACGACGTGTGGCATTGCAGCAGACACTGTGTGGGTGGCTCTTCAGAGCTATAACCATATTTCTAATCACCCATCTGGCAAGAAAGCCAACAACTGGATCAATGCAGGTGCACTCTATATCATGAAGTGTATCAAAGCTTTTCAAAGAACTTGTTTCAAGCTTTCTCTGCAAAGGTCTCATGTGTCAAGAAAGATAGAAACAAACCTGGAAGTGTTTTTGAATGACTCTACTGAATTCTTAGCCGAGGACAGTACTCGACTGCTGGAGTGTTTCCTCTGAGGCTATATTTAATGTTTCAAACGATTCAATCTGTTATTTTAATTATTGATAGTCCAGAAAAGTACCAAACCTTCAAAAAAAAAATATTTATAAAATGTATAAAATCAGAAATGCTCAACATTGGGTTCAACAGAGTTTTTTTTATTTGTCAACATGGTATCCAAAGAGGTATACGTGTTTTTTAATTGGGTGACAGAAAAGAAGGGGGGTAGGCACCAAAAAAAAAGGCGGTCCCATCTGACAGCATGACTCTTGTGAAAACCAAAATATGTCAGCGATCACCAGAGGAAAATGAAGGGTTTTATAGTTCTTTATATCTATATTTTAATAATACAGTTTTCAAAAAGGTTAAATTTGAAATTTTTTTGTTGGTGTAATACAATTTAGGACATAATAAGCAATGTACACTGGGGGTTGGAGGGCCTTGACATAGAAGTTATATACTGCATGGAATCGTACAAAGATGTTCAGGAAGCTGAATAACAAGTAAAGCAGAGGCAGTTTCTAAGTCACTCACTTGATTATGAGCAGCGTGACAAGGTGTTCAAGGATTTTTCTGAATCACAGAGAATAGAAAACTACAGCTCTTCTCCTGGTTGAAAAACTTTCCCTATAGTTTGACCTTTCATTGAAAGTTTTTATTTTTCAAACTGCACAATGGCTTGCCAATTATTCACCCACATTATGTGAGCCAGTAGGCATTACCGCATGGAATCTCCAATAAAAATGTTGGCCAATTTAGGAAGAGTCTTAACTGTTGCAACTGCTGACTATGGACAATTCTCTCTCCCATTATTGCTCGTGGAACACAATGTAATTTAAACCAAATATGAGGGTTTTTGTGGTTTCTCGCTTCGAATTGAAAACACTACTAAACATATGCAATGCGATTACCATGGAAAGGAAAACAAAGCGGCCTTGAGAGCAGTTGTTCAGTCTAAATAATTAAGGAGTGATTAGGTTGTGGCCAAAGGCTGTCTGACGGCAGTTTGAGGGCATGTTGTCGGCCGTATTGAAGTCCTCCATATGCATTATTGCAACCAGCAGAGAAAAAATCTCAAGCTTCCCAATTTTCCATTTTCCACTTGACAGCATCTCTCACTGTCCTTAGCATTCTTTTTCTCCCTCTGACTCTGTATCTACGCATCGTTCTTCTTCCTCTTTTTCATCTTATATTTCACTTCTCTTCCTTTTTCGTGTGTATCCACTCATCATTTATGCATTCTACATAGCGCTGTGAAGACTCCCATTTCTCAGCTAAGGGCACTTTTCGGAGCATAATACACTTACGATACTTCGTTTCCTGATTCATTTAATCATTTTGACATTTCGCTTTGTGCTGTGCTCTTTCATTTCTTAAACCCTGTATATATATTTTTTTGTTTTGTTTGCAGAGAGTCCTTCCTCCTCCATTGTAGTATAACTAGTTTCTGCTAATGAAGTGCTAATTTAAGCTGTGATGAGATTTTAATCACCCCAAGCCAAAGGAGAGTGTGTAGACGCCTGAGCCTTGCAGGAGTTTAGTAGATTATGGAGGCCTTCGCCGAAGGTATTATCACCTTAATTTGCAAGAAAAAGTAACATTTACAATGCTCTATTCTACGTATCTGTGTATATTGGGAAGATTGCAAACACCATGTACACCTGTGTCTCATTACAATTCACAGCATGAAGGCAATCAGAAGACCTGTGCGTATGAGAAGAGAAACTGAAAGCAACACAATTCTGTGAGGACAGTGAAAAGAAAATGCAATATTACTGAATGTGCGTCTGAAAGGCAGAAAAAGAAAAAAAATGTGGCGCATGTAACTTTTTCTCTTTTTTTTTTTAACTGCAAGGTGACAGAAGGCCAGCCAGCCTGGGGATTCAGTAAGGTCAAAGTTTTGCCTTTTAACAAGGTAAGAAAACAGTTTCAGATTACAAAAGAGAGATTGGACAACGTATCAGCATGCACCAGGCCTGTCTCAAGGCAAGTTCAGAAGGTGATAGAACCCTTTCCAATTGGCCCAAGTGTTGTCAGTAGCAACAAAGGTGACACAACTACATGTGGGGTTAGGCAAGCGAATCTATGCTACATTGATTTGATATTGAAAAACAAAGAAATGGATTAAAAAAAAACAATAACATGTGTGAAATGAATGACACACGGTATGGTTGCGATAATTAAAATAACTTTTGATAGAGCCTATAGTATCCAAAAGAGCCATTGATAATTAACATTCAAAGAAGACAGATCTTCAGTCAACCTTAAATATTATTAAATTAAATAAGCATTGAGTCAGAGACACAGCAGTATTGGTTCACAGTTTTGCAAACACTGTAATACTGATATGCTCTTGACGCTTCATAGAGAAGTGAAAGTTTATGTACCATTCAAATACTTGTACAGCCGAGGAGCTGAAATTGCCCATTTTACAAAAAATACACTGTATTTGTACATTTTAGACGGTTTGTATGAGTTGACCTGCAACTTTTGGTAATAGGCTTTCCAATAATGGGTTATTGAGACTGATATTTGTGTTGCCCTGGTATCAAACCAGGCATGAATACTGTTTAATTTGTACTTGTGTTATATGAAAGTTCAACATTTGGGAATTTTAAAAACCTAGAATGAAATGTGCCAAGTGATTTGACACTGAAGACAGTCTGATGTAAAAGAAAAGAGCCAGTGTGTAATAGGAAAGCACCATGGCTAACAGACCCCCCCACCGTTGACTGTACATGAGACATGGATGTAGCAACTCAGATGTACCGTATAAATGAACCTAAAGCATGGTAAATTGGCTGTTGCCATCTTTGTTTTGTTTTGAACTCGGAAGTGACAGTAGTTTCCAGGTGTAAATTAGCCCAAAATGAACCTGCTTTTTCATTACGTTACTCTCAAGGGGAATGTTATTTGAATTTCCCTCGGGATCAATAAAGTATCTATCTATATATCTATCTATCTATTTCCAAACTAATCGAAGAGAATGTTGTGTGTTTGTTAAATGAATTTGGCCATTGGAGAAATGTGTCACATGAGAGTTACTGTAGCTGCCATAAAGCATAGGTGGTTGCTTACTATTAATGCTGTAGATGTGCTTTTTAGTTTTCTTTAACAAAGCAAGAAATAGGGCCGTTCTTCCACCTGGTGTGGAACAATTGGACATCTTTTTACAAATCAAGTCGAACCCTGTTAGGAAAGATGTGAGTTTACTGCAATTCAACATTGACATCTCTTTGCAAACAGAGGCTACGTCCTCTTCTGACATACAGTCTATGTCCCACGTGCACAGAACATCCAGAGGGGAGACTACAGAAATTCTAGTGAAGCATCAAAAGCTAAAGCTGTCTCACTCATGGTCAACCCAACATCAGAACAAGCCAAATACTTTGCACTGTTGTGTTCTCAATGTGTGACTAAGGGTTTGTCAGTGAAGCTCAGAGGTATTTGGATGGGACTGGAAAATGGGATTGGCCACACATAAACCTGTAATAAAGCAGCGGCTGTAATTTTTTTTATAGCGGCAGCAAGTCGTCACACCTTGCTCCCTCATACTTGTTCTAAAGAAAGAATCAATCCATAATGTTTGACCTCTGGCTTATGGCAGGAGAGGCTTGTAACTGGAGGGTTGTTCGATACCTGGACTGGCAGCTCCTCCCTCGTTTCCCTTGAGCACTTAAGGCTCTTAATCCCCTACTACTCCAGTGGCAAACAGATCAGACTGTGGATGTACTGGGAAGCCTCCAGGCGAGAATGTGTGCGTCATAACAGTGCAAGAAGGAACAGGATTTGTAGTGTTTAAAAAAAGCAGCATTCTCAGGTGGCCTTCCCTGGTTATTCTAAAAATTTTTGAAAGATGATAAATAGTAAGAAGGGGAAATTAAATCATAATCCATCGAGAATTTGAAAATTATCGAATTCCTACAAAAAAATACCCGAGTGTATGAATGCTCAAATATCTACTGCAGATGTCGGAAAGAGAAACAGTTCACACGTACCAGACTGCAAACAACATGTCATAAATATTGACATCTCATTGTGACAGCTGCAAACTCCTGAGTTCTTGTCTGTAGCCCCTCAGCAAAAACAGAGAAACATACGCACACAGATACATACACACACTCACAAGCAAGCAAACACCCTTTTCTGGGTTGTGTTGAAAGGTTATACAGTAGCAAGAGCGACACTCTGTCTTCTTGGGAGAATACACTGTTCGAGTGCCACAAAGGAGAATTACTGGATTTGCTGTCTGGGACCTGTTTTAGCCACCTGGTTCACTTGGAGCACACCAAACCAAGCACAAAATACAGTGCTGAGTTTCAACAAAATTCTTCATATGGATGGAAGTATATTGTATTCTTAGTTCACACAAATTATAGATCATCCAATGGAGTTAGTGTGACCAAAATATTGTGTTGCAAAAGTCAGCGAGTGTATATATATATATATATATATATATAGTTCAGATGATAGGTCATGATTTTGTTATTCATGCAACTAATTCAAGTTAATTGCAAGGTGTTCTCTTCTTGGATCAAACAGCTAACGTTAACAGACAAGTTGGCTCGAATCTGGGGGATGTATTGGACCAAGAGATTACGTTTTTTCACGCCACACATAAAGGAAGTCTTGGCAGAAAGTTGTAAAAATCTAACTGCTGGCTTCACCGGAATAACTTTGACATTTGAATCCATTTCCATCATATGTCGTGCATCAGGCGATGATTGACGAAGATTTCTGATGGATTCCCAGATTAGGTGGTGGTAAATATCTTGTTAACATGACATTTGCACAGGAAAGGCGTTTTTTCCTTGCAAGCGTAACTTTGCTTGCAAAGTTGGTGTTGGAATGGATTAATGTTGGGTCTAAGTACTTCAACAAAGGGTAAAGTGTAGATCCTCTCTTTTGTAAAGTGTCTTGGGATAACTTTTTCTTCCTAACTTAAAGTTACATTCGTGGATGATTGCTAACAATAGCTTTAGTGGTTATCAAATGCAATGTTGTAACTTGAAAGGGGGGGATGTTGGAAAGCTATTTAAATAGCATGGGAGATCCATTCATTAGATTTACACTGTATGTTAGGCTTTTTTACGTCCTATTCTCAGTGATGTATTTCCTGAATGTTGTTTAAGCAAGTCAGCCATTCTTCACCCAATCTTTTCCTTATTGGATTAAATCACTCACTAAAATCTCCTGCTGTCGCCACTGCACTGCTTTCATGGGTAAGGGTCTGTAACTTAGAGACTAAAGCAGCGTCTTAAAAGTGAGTGATGTCCGCTCAATGACAGCTCAATCTCATAAACAACTGGGATGGGCTTGAAGTTATTGAGCACGGTCGGCAGGGCTCTGAGTGGCCGAATCACTCCATCACACGTGCCAATCTACCTCCAGCTCTAATGTAATTAGTGTGGATCTCCTCCGCTTGCTCTGGCCTTTTGTTGTTTGATAAAATGTAATTAGATCAAATGAGCATCAGTAAGGTTAGGCTCCAGTAGTCTGAAAAATGTGACAAGAAAGTCATTGTCATTAACAAAGTGGCTGAAAATGTGATCGGCTGATGTCTCCTTGAAGCTAGGTTAAAATTGCACGTACAAACACACGAGCGTTACACACAGAATTCTTACAAGGATGTGACACAACCTTGTTCTAACCCTTTGTGAGACGAGAAATGTCATGTCACAAAACATGTTTTCAAAGAATGGATATCAGATATACCCTTCATAGACAAAGTGTTTAGTGATGACTTTCTGAAAAAAGGGAGAAGTCAAACTCCCTGTGCCTTTCTTGTTCTGAGCTCTGTGTTCTACTGTTGTAGTCAAGACCACCCAAACCGAGACCAAGATATACCCAGAGAGACCAGAGTGCTCCAAGACCAATCAAGACCAAGACCAGGGAGGCAGGGCGAGTCTGAGTCAAGAACAAGACTATCATAAATATCAATGAAAAATCCTCATCTCGTGTACAGCAGGCTCATCATTAACTTACACTGTAACACTGCAAAGGTTGTGGCTTTAACAAGGGGCTAAAAATCAAACTAGAATTAGAAAGAGGAGATTTCCTGGTTGCTGACGTTAAAAAACAATGGTCTTGACTCCCTGTCTAACCGTTAGCCCCGCCCACTCAGGGTAACTGTTTTCAGAGGCATTATGGTGAAGTATTATGGCAAGAGTACAACTGTAGAAGAATCAGATGTTCTGAATTAAAGGAAGCACTTTGTATGGCCTATAAAACTTCAAAGTGATAAACATGCTCTTTGGGCTGTATGTCTGAATGCAGTCCAGTCCGACAAAGATCTTCACTCAGTCAGCACACAAAAAGGGAAGTGTGGGAGAGTAGGGGAGGTTTGGTTTGAGAGTCCAACATCCACCTGATCGAAATCCACATAGTATGCCTTTAAATCTCCTTCAAGCGTTCATTGAATCTGTAGTTATTTTATTTTTAACTGGGCCACTTCACTTGGGGGTAAAAGAACTCAGAAATAAATGTAGCATGACCCAAAATCAATTTGTATTTCAGTAGCTACGAACACTGTTGTTTCCTTTACAACACCTTGAGAACAAATTCACCTTCCAGATCGCCTGTATATTCTTGCTCTATATATTTAATAACCTCAATTATATCAGCTCTATAGTAAAGTGGTTCGACTCACATGAAATTATGGTTTCCTAGCTCACCCATATCCCAAACAAAAATCAACAACCCTCATTAACCCAGTTTTCTTTATACTCCTCCAGAAAGCAGTTTCATATAAAATCCTAAAGTCCCTCCATGCAGGTCTTTGTACAAATGCTCCATTTTTGCATTTACGTGAGCATAGTGTTCTGTATTTCTTATCTCACTTCTCCTTTCACCTTTTTTCTTAGTCTGCGGAAGTCTGCATGATAAGAAATTATACTGTATTAGGCTTTTCAGAAGACATTGTGGCTTTATCGCTGGGATAAGAGAGTAAAAAAAAAAGCCTCTGGGATAATTCTGCCTCTACTTTGACTCATGTATACATCTTTTGTGTTACCCACTGAAATCTGGATCTTTGGAAAAAGGAAGTGTGCGGTTAGTGAAAACTCTTGACTCAGTTTTTTAAGGTTGTCTAATTTAACCAAGCTGAATGAAAAAGTTTGCACAGGTGTAACATTTGACTTCAGTAAACATAAGTATAGGTACATTTTGCATAGAGTATAACTAATCTGAAAAATACACACAAGGGAGGCAGAGCAGAACACGTTGGTGGGCATACTTGTGGGGGTATACTTATAAGCAGTCAAAAAAACGAAAAAAATTTGATGACAAGATCACTTGAAACATATTACGTGGCAGCTTCTAGTGTTGAAAAATAAATGATGGGGAGAAAGACATGCAGTTTCTTGAGTAACCACTTGAGGCTGTAGCAGCAAGAAGGCTCAATTAACACTCCTGCTAAAAATCACAATTTTAAGCTAAATCAAACATGTTTACGACCTGGTACATTGGTCTTAATAGTCCACATCTTTATCTGTACATACTATAAAGGGGGTTGAATTTCATTATCATTTGCATAATTAGGGGTGTGGCTAATTGGGCTGACAGGAGGGCATGTTGTTGACTCCACCTCTCTGCCTGCTGCTAGACTGATCAAAAATAACACGGAGACAGCATTTCAAATAAATCACCGCCATGTTTCCACTTTATAAGTTTAGTTTAATTTATTAGTTCATTTGAGCAGCAGACAAAATAATAGAACAGATTTACTCACAGGTAAAAAAAGAAACAGGGAGACAAATGCTCTCAAAAGGAGTACTTATGTAACCCCTACCCCTGACTTATCAAACAAGAAAGAGTAGTTTGTGACAATTTACTAGTGATCATTTAAATTACGCGTCTTAAGAAACCTATGGTTAATGTCACTGAGACTACATCCAAGTTCTGTCCAGGTTCAAACATTTGTTGAAAAAAGAAAAACTGGTGTCTTTCTGAAAACATTTGACTTTGCATGTCCTTGAAGAAACAACACACGTTGAAAGATTCAGGCTGCTTCTGTGAAATGCAGTCATTAAAGGTTGTGCCAATGTTTTATCCATTTTTAAAGAGGTCAATTATACAACGGATTAATCAAAATTTGAAAAACCATAACAGTTTTTATAAAGATGAAGGTTCTCTTGGCAGAGTGTGGTGAGTGTTGTTTGAGTGAGGAGGTAGATAGCACCATTTCCTGAGCTATGATGCTGCCTCATACAGTTTTATGAAGGCGAATACTCTGTTATACTCCATAGTAATTAACTCCATATAGAAACATATGGAGAGGATAGATATTATGCACAAAGAACTGAAAACCACATGGGCAGCTAATATATCTTTTGTCTCCAAATGACTGCCAACAGGAGGCTGTAATTTCCCTCTGAAAGATTTTTTTCTTATGTGCAGGTGCCAAATCCAGCAGTGAAACGGCAAAGCTGTTCCTGTGGATTAATTTGAATATGTGTAGAAAACCAGACTGTGCAGTTGCATAGATAGCCAGCAGTGATCTTGCAAGGTAAACAATGTGAGAGGGATGAACTCCGAATGATCCCAAGTAAGATATCACAATTATATCCAGTTCAGAAATAATGTTATGCAGGATTAAGGTGATAAAATGATTTATCCTTTAGTTGAATCCAAGCAGCGCTACAAGATTAGCATTTGGATGCTCTTTGTTTTCAAAGTTTAATTTGTCGTCTCTTAACCCATAATGGGGGAGGTGAAGCTGTTCTGATCAGGTCACAGAGCTATTGTACATGAACACATTTTAAAAACTAATCAATAAAGAAATATCTTCAACTTCTTTATGCTATAGCTTGTTAAGCACTTCAGTCTGGTTTAAAGGAATTCAGGAAACATAAACCTACTGTTGTTGCGTTTGATCGAGTGGAAAGGAAGACACTTTATCCCATCCTTCATGATGCTTGCATGTCTGATAAAATATTTAGCTATCATTATACTGCGGTTAAATCTAAATGTATAACCATCTCTTATTTTGAAGTTCTTTAGTCTTAGTTTTTTTTTTCACAGCCAATTGGGACCCTACTTGAAGTAAACACACTTCTTTTCCTTTTTTATTTTTTATTTTTATTTTTGGACGTTCCCTGAGGCAGAGCACACAATTTATACCCCTAACAAGCATAAATTACACCGGGGACATAAAACCATTTGGCTCTCACTGAATTCCTTGCTTTAGCACTTTTTGAAAAGAGAAAATTGCAGAAGCGTTTACCTTAGTCATTTTGAATTTTGAAAGGTAACACTCAAGGATGCCAACACCGTCTGTATGAAAAGATTGAGACTGGGCCTGTTGAATAGTCACATATGAGACACATCATTTCAATTCTCCTCAAATAATGTGCGTGACAAGAGTGACGGATAATTCTCCATCTTCTTGGAAGTCTTTTCATGGGAAGAGGCTTACTCAGACATAACACTTAACCAATCCAGGAGCATGACGGTGAAAGAGAAGGAGGTATCAGTGAAAAAAATAACAGTTATCATATTAGAGGTTGAAAGTTGAAGGTCCATAAAAATAGGAAAGTTTGGAGTTTGCAGGAATTTCTTTTTCTTCTGTGCTAAAAGCGTTAAAAAAACCCATCATCAGAACTTTAATAATAATATATTCTTCATCTTAAAAAACGGTTTGATACAACAATATAGCATCTCTGACCCCTCAAGGTGGAAACAGTACAGCACATTGTCATATTTAAAAAAAAAAAAGGAACATTATGCTGAATATATATGCCGTTTCTCTTTAATCTGCTGTTCAGATCAAACCTGTGTTTCATCTTTATTCCTCATCGTCCCCCACGGTATATCTTAAATCCCTCAAAGCCTTTGTGCTACCTTCCTCATCGGAAGGCAAACATCCACCGTACCCACACTGTTGCACAAACTTTGCAAGTACAGTACTGCCTTTGTCATCCCACGTGTGCTGAATTGGAACTCCAAGATAAGGGCTAGGGGCATGAAACACTCAGTTTCAGCTTTGGCAAACATTTCATCCGAGAATTTCCCAAATCAAAAAAAGTAATCTTTTCATATTTTTCACATTTTATCGTTTCTTCGCAAGACTCTTGACCATGGGGAAGTGTGTTAAGAATGAGAGAGAGTTTGGACTTTGTTAGAATCATTTAATGATCTTAACCAAGTGCAGATTGATAAACTATTTACGTTTCCAGAGGGCTGACTGATATACTTTCATTCGCATCACAAAAAAACCACGACGTACATCACTGAACTTGAAAATGGAATGGGAAATGAACTGACTTCGAGAAAGATCCTCTCATCTCTGTTTTTTTTTTTACAAAAACGTCCAACTGAATTTCACAGACGTTGACATAGCGTGCTTTTCTGTTGAAGAAATCTCTTCCTTGTCACAACCTCTAACCAGCCATGAGCAGCTGTACGCGTTGGTTGTGTTACCCTTTAGCAATGGTGCCGATATCTTCTCTGCACATTCAAACACAAAAAAAGTGGGAACTGCACAAACAGGACGTGTTTGGTTGGCTTTCACTCGGATGTTGTAAGCGCTTTGTGTTTCATCAGTTAAGTTCTTCACACACTGGGTCTGTTTATTTTCCGTTTGTGTTTACTGACAGAAGTGCAAGGACAGTTTGATAAAGGAGCTGCAGAATTGTCTCGATCACTTCCAGGTACATTTCAGGACACCAGTGGTCCAGTTTGATAAACTGCTGGCTGTATTGGAACTACACATTTATAAAGAAGAACACCAATTTCTTCCAAGCAATTGATCCTGAACAGCAGCTGACTGTATCTTAGAGGGAGGGACACCACACACACACAAAGGTTTCAGAGTGCACATATGACTGACACAACATGAGATTGTATTTCTTTTTAATCGTGTGTCAATTTTGGATTAAAAAAAAAAAAAAAAACCAGGACTCAGTTTTCAGAGACTTATAGACCGTAAGACGGAGAAGATGTAAGGAGCAACTGATGCTCACATTTTTGGAGCTATTAGCTGCCACAATCCAATTTAAGTGAGTCACGGCCAAAGTGTTGTGTAGGAATCACTCTAATCCTTGGTCTCTTGTCACGCTCAGACTCTGTATTGTACTTCAGCTAACAGTAGCAGACAAAACTGAATCCTGGTTAACCTTGCAGGCTGATTAGCCAGCTGTATTTTGAGGTATGTGGGGTTCTTTTTCCACAATTAAACAACCTTTCTTATAACCGTTAGGAAATATGTGTGACAGTTATTCAGTGATGACAGTTTTCTAATAATAAATACAATGAATTACAGTTTGGCGTAACAATCTGACAGGGACAAAAAAAAAATGCTGGTTTAAGGAGTTTTTTGTGCTTGTCCCAGAAAAAAAAAAAAAAAAACCATTAGGTCGATTTCTGAGAATTTTATCATCACCATCAGCCTCCCACACAGCGAGATGTCTGGCCAGGTGGCAGAATCCTTCAACAATCCCTCGACAGCTTTGGAACAATTTAGGACCTCATTTTCTGCATTAACCAGAAATGTCAGAGCAGTTTGTGCAAACACGTCATTTACAAGGACATTATTATTTCAACACATTTAATGCCGCTCTATTGAATATATCTGCAATCAGGAATTGGAAAATGTGGCATATTCAGAGTTAAGGTTAGTATAAATGTCGTAATGAAAATACTTACAGAACAGCGTGTTTAATGGTGACCTTTTGCTGCTGTCTCAGACGTCTGAAATCACCCCGAGCTGTCTGCAAATACACCGGACCAGTTACCTCCCCTTGACTTAAGCGGCAGAAACAATCGATTTATATGATCCATGCAGCTCACATGCCTCGCTGCAGAACCAGTCTTCATCAGCCAGAGGTGAACGTTCCAGGTTTCTCATGACAGATGAGAAACTAGGAAACTCTCCTTACAAGGCAACAGCACTGCGCCATGACCAGCACGCTGTTTGAAAGGAAATAGAGACAGAGGTGAACATAATTGATTCTGCATTGCTTAAACATATCAAGATGAATCATCCCGTAGTCAGTAACAAAATCTACCTTTTTTGTAGCTCCCTCCATCTCTGGCAGCATTTATTTATCTTGTGTGTCAGCTGTCCTTAGCAAGACCTTAAAGCTTGCTACATCAGGTGTGTAGCATCATACATCATAAAACACTTGAGGAATTCTTTTTCTCATCGTGATGTCATCATTCTTTCGTTTATTTATTTAAATCCTCAGAAAACACATTGAGGGAGAACCCTCATTTGCAATGGTGCCAAGGCACAAGATAGATATAAAACAAGGAACAGCAAGACGTAAAACAGCAGTTAAAAAGTTTTTTTAAGCAGGAGAGTTGCCAGTTCACTTCCGAGGACTTCTGAGGTGCCTATGAGGGTGCTTTTTCTGGCATGTGCAACCCATCTTTCTGACATCTTTCCTTCAGATAGATAAACTCTTTGTTGTCATTTTATAAAAACTGCAAGATTTTTTTGGCAGTTTTTTTACAAAATCTGATTCACTATATGAAAATACATTCGTAGTTATGTACATGTTCAGTGAGTGAGTAAGTAAATATGCAAACAGTTGTGGTGGCTGAATGACTATACAGTTATTTTTGTGCAGTGTCTGGGTCAGTACAGTGTATATACAGTATGAAGAGTGACAGACTTAGTATATACAGTATCTACTCTACTTTTTGGGATTTATTGGTGGCGTTTTCCGTGTTAAGCCCTCATCATTATCAATTGTTTTACTCCATCCCATGCAGTGACATCCCTACATGTTTGTCTGTGCTTGAGTGTTTGAAGGTAATAATTATTTCACTGTTTACCTGCAGGTGGATAATTTCCTTCTGGAACTCAAATGAATCGCCGACAAGCTGCTCCCGAAGCAGAACAGGAGTTGCACCGTTGCATCTGGCATGAAAACTGTGGACCCGTTCACTCCATGCTCGCGCCATCTCCACAAACAGAGGACAGACTGCTGAACATTATGGACGACCAGCATGAATCCCTGGCATCCAGAAATGATTCCCAGTACTGTGGCGGTGGTACTGGGGGTTTCACAAGACCACATTCAGGCTGTCCTGTTCGGGGAGATAGGCCAACGTGACTTCTTCTCAAGTCTTCTCAAGATAAAAAAAAAAAAACGCATATTTTTAGGCTTGAAAACTTCAAATGATCCATCAAGGAAAAATCCATCTACTGTAGTTTATAGCCTATGATGGATAATGCTAGAATATTTATAAATCATTTGCATTGGCAGGCATTGAATTACTAATTTACCGCGTCTTTCATCTGAGCAAAACTTTGACTATCAAATACATGTAAATCTACAAAGATAAAAGTAAAGACATCAATGAAGCTTACCCCTCTAATGGTAAACCTAAAGGACATAGATGAATCATGTGAATTCAAACTCATGATATACAGGCAAAGTTGTGGTCACAAGTCATTGAGGTCCAAAGAAGGTCTTTAGATGTCTTGGTCATCGCCAGAAAACTCCTTAAATCGACAAAAAAATACTCCCCCTTAGTGGGTCAACCTCAACCACCCTCCTGTAAGCACCAAAACTGTGGTGTGGCAAAAATGGTATTGCAGTGTTTTCTCGTGTTTTGAATCTAGAATGCTTTAAAACTCAAGGACCTGTACTTCCAACTTGACTTTTTGGATGGAATTTAATTTTTCTCACTGGTACATGAAACAACCTACCCCACATGAAAAACGTTCTTAAAAGTCAATTGTGCCACATCGTTGAATACACAGAGTTTGCAACAAATTGAATCAAATCCAATCTCACCAGAATATTTTTTGATAATGCCAGTTCTGACTCAGTTCTAAGAATCAAATTGTTGTACTTTTTTTCCCCTGAATTTTAACCTTGAAAGTTTGTTCCTCTGTTGTGAAGCATATTGAGATTTACAATTTGAAACTAGGTTTTATAAGGCCGGAGAACTGAGCTTCATGGCATGGCTACTTCATGCTGCAGTAATGTCACACTACGTAACCATAACCCATAACAATGAACGTATACCTTCAAATGATTTTTGACAGCATATTTAAAAAACTGTGTGCCTGTTCTAAGTGTAAAACCACTTTCACTTTCTAAACCAGCTCAAAAAGTCCTGGATTCTTCCAATGCAGTTATCAAACACTCCAAGATATATAACGCAGACAAGATGGTCACTTAACTGGAAAGTAACTATACGTGTGTGCGTCCCCGCTCGACACTCTGGAGAGTGATCAAGCTTGTTGTAAAAATTCTCTTATTTTATTACACTAGCCGTTGAAAGAGAACGGCTACTGTAATAAAATAAGATAATCCTTTATTCATCTCGCAAATGGAGTTACAGCAGTAAAGCAGGATAACAGAAGAAGAATCACAAAGTGAAAAATTAAATTAGATAAAATGTAAAAAAACATGCATCATAAACTAATTACAATAAAAATATCTGCAATAAAGTACCCGATACCAATAGTTACCGGGTATGCGGATATCTGCAGATACTATCGGCTGGACTATTAATCAGTCGGGCTGTACTGAAAATTACAGCTGAACTCTCTTAACCTGTGTTTAATGAAAGCCTCTGATGAATTCTTACACTCATATGGATTAACTTGCTGTAGGACGAATGAAGGATCCACTGCCTGTATCTGTAAACAGTCAATGATGTCTTTCCCCTCAGCACGTCAGAGTGTTTAACAAACTGCTTTGCTCTTATATATGGAGATACTCCCAATTGTGTTGCATAAGTCCATTAGGTGACCGAATGATCTGTTTGTTTCACTTGAGATTTTCATGTAACTAAAGCAGCAAACTCAGTTGCGGTATCTAACTGCCCACAGTACATTTGCAACATTAATTTGTTTTACTGCATGCTTAAATGCATTTTCTGTTCATCACTGTATTAGGAAACTAGATAAACACACACACACACACACACACACACACACACGTCTGGTGAAAAGCTGCATAAATAAAAGGAAAGATGAAATGCAAAGTCTTGATGTTAATGCACAGCAAATCAATCCTGCAGACTTTGCTTCAGGGGAGCTTTGAAACAGAAGAACAAGAATATTCGACGATAGCTGTGGAGGTTTCACAAGAACATTAACGCTTGGGGGTAGGATCTCTTTATTTCATTGCATGTGAATGTGCATTTGAGTGGATGCATGACAGTGAGGATACACATTTGGCGATGTCTATGACAGGCTGAATGCATGTTGACCGATTGAAAGCTTCAGGTGCTTTGGTGCTTCGCTTTTTCCCCTTTTCAACACCCAGGAGAAGTTGGAGGGTTACGAGCGTGCTGCAGTAATGCGTTTTCAAGAGAAACATCTGTCATAAGCTTTATATCTCAGTGTAAACGCGGCCCATTGAGCAACATCTCTGCACCACAGCTTGATCCATGGTCACTCACCCCCCCCCCCCCCCCCCCTCCCTGTCGGCTCTCAGTCCATTTCCCCCCACATCCCCCTCCGCCTCCTCCGCTTTTTCCTCCACACCTGTCCCTCCAATCATGCATGATCCTTGTTGATGGTGACTTAACCCAAGGCCAGTGTGTAATGCATTACTCTAAGGGTCAGATATAGGTTTTCTGTAATACATTGCATCTGAAAATAAGAAAGATCTTGCTGTGGTTCATGGAAGGTTGCAGCTATTTAAAACAGGACGGTATAAAGATTTAGTCACCTCTGGAGAAATATCACAGTCTCATTTAAACACTTCTTCTAGGCAAAGTTACAAGGCTGCTGATTTTTACATTCCCCATTTTTAAACACGTACCCTATGCTTGAATTTAAGACCACATTCTGACTCTACATAATTGTCAGGCATAACCTTTATATAATGCTGAATGACCTTTAGCGCACTGGCAAGCCATACTCTCTGCGTAATCTAACCCATCAACATTAAAATCATTTAGCAGGTGGGGGGCTGATGGAGCTTACCTTCCTTTGATGATGCCACGAGGGCTGCAGCAATTTGCAGATACAAATCAAAAAAATGATTTTGCATTAGCAAGCATCCCATGGTGTTTTTACAATTACTCAGGGGGGATGCAGGGGGAAAATATTATTATGTGCTATATACTGCACTTCAGTCAGTTTTTAATTGAGGGAAAACTGGCATTTAATTAACAATTGACCAAAAGAAAATGAGTTTTATTGATTTGTTTACTGAGCGACTACATTCGTCAGTGCATGTGCACCTCACTCGTTGAGTCCTTGGAGGGAACAGACAGAGACAGAGTTGTTTATCAGCAAATATTGTAGCCAGCACTTTGAATTCTATGGCAACCGCTCGATATGTGGACACGTGCGTGCGGGGAGGGGGAACAAGTAGCTTGCATGATGGGAGGAAAATACTAAGACTTTACATACTTCACATTCTAACACGACAAACGCTTTTAACTACTAGTACTGCACCAATTCAAAAAAATGATGGATCTTTAAAGGGTCCATAATTGCCTGACAACATTTCATTGTTCTAATAATGACACCAAAAAGGAAAAAAACAACTTGTCTGAAAACACAATGCAAAATACCCAATCACTTGGTTAATTTGAAGTAAGATATTACTTTATTGATCTCCAAGGGAAAATTCAGGAGTACAGGAGGTAGGTAGATAAGTAGGTGTAATTACAGATGTTACAATACCTCAGGACACAAATCAATCCAAACAACGGACAACTCAAATTGATGAGAAAAACATGCAATATGCATCTGAACTGCCAGATGGCGCTATGATGCGTTTAGCTTCACTTATCCGATGCCAGTCGAGACACGGCGGAGGTGGGCGAAGATTTTGAGTTTGAGAGTGAGCCTCGTTTCAAATCAGGGGTGTCGATGCAAACAACAAAAACAGTGTGCTAATAAATCAAGAGACTGATGAAGGAAACAAAGTGGCACAATCAACAAGATGAAGCCGGTCACATGCTGCGACGTTGACAAGCTTAACGTAATTTCCAAGCAGCATGCGAGCGTCATATATCCCGCAGCGTCACGCATGATCGCACGCTGGTTGTCCTTGCTGCCTCTGTTAAACATTGAATCGCTCTGCTTGGGAATTTCAGTATCCCCACATGCAAATAACATGACACCAAGTGGTTTTGTGTTGAAGGTGGACAAATGGATACGCGGTGCATCAGCAGCAGTCGCTGAACGCTCACGGTCAGCACGACCTCTGTTGACATACAGGCACATAGGTTTCACCAAGTTCGCTTCATTTTGACGATTCAGTCAGGTTTCCTGAGAGCTGCAGTCAAAGCTATGATGTGTTAATGCATCGTGATCTCTCTGTTGGTTGTTTTTGTTGTCGTTCGGCTCAAGTACTCGGAACTAATGCATTTTAAGTAGAACGAAGAGGCGAACTTGTGCAAGAGAGAAACAAATACGGTTGAGTGAAACAATCACTATGTGTTTTATAAGAGGACTTCAGCTGACACATTTGGTTTCATGTATTTTATTAGTTATGTAACATATGAAGTGGCGTGAGGCCTGGCCTTGTTGAGACTGCAAACAAAGTAAAGTATGTTATGACCTACATAAAGAACACCTTTAATATTACTGCGTCCTTGTTTCCTCTGCCTGTTTTTTTTTTATTTATTTTTTTTACTTCTATTTGGTTTTTGAATAAACTTATATGGAGAACATACTGCTGCGTTGTTGTCAGAGAAGCCAGTACTTTCAAATGTGTGCTCTTGCACGGTCAAACGTGACCTAAATCAAGCTAATGTGGTTAGCTGTTAGCTTGTGCATCCATGAAACATGTTGGTCCAAGTCCGAAACTTGTCAGTTTGATTTTGTGGTTTCTTTCATAGGACAATTTGAACAAATTAAAAAATTTGTCATGAATTTAGGACCTTGAATTTATCTAACTTCATGCTTTGCGTATGCTGTCACCATGGTTACGTTGGTCATGCTTCAGTCAGCTTGCTTCCCTCTTTGCTGTTGTTACGCAATTCACAGACTCCATGCAGGACGGGGCGGCCCCAATCATCCTCTGAGCAGGTTAAAATCTCTCCTAACAAACCTCACACCACAGGAGAATCTGTCAAGATAACAGAGGTTCTGCTGACTTCGGTTGAAAGCGGTAAAATAAAAAAAATTAAATGAAATAGGGAACACCAGCTTCAAATAAGCACTAACTTCTTGGCATACAATGGTGCAAATGAAAAAATGACTTTATTGCTTTTTTATCTCAGTAGACATTTTGGACTCATAGACAGATAAATTTGTGGTGCATTT
The DNA here is from genome assembly GCF_947650265.1 of Symphodus melops. Taxonomy (NCBI): domain Eukaryota; kingdom Metazoa; phylum Chordata; class Actinopteri; order Labriformes; family Labridae; genus Symphodus; species Symphodus melops. Next base: position 3,500,072 of record NC_136706.1, on the reverse strand, counting down.
CCGCACTCACACTTACACACACTCACGCCTCCCGACTACTTGTTAGAAGGCTGCTCCGTGGGTGGTAGAAATGGTTCATTCCAGATCACCTCACTAGCAGAACTGTGTGGGTGGAGGAGCATGTCTGGAGTATGAAAACAGTGCCAAGGTTTTAGCTCATAAAACTGGGTAAACACATGGCACACACAAGCCTTCATACACCTATACACACACACAGACACACACATAACCTGCCCTACCATTACCAAACACACACACAAACATATTGACGTTGTCTCTTTGTTGATGTGTATGTGCTGGCTCCATGCCTGTCTTGACAAAATGGACCAAACTATTTCCACCATTCAACAGCCTGAGGTCCGATCATTACTGGCAAAATTAACTTACCATCCCTCTGCCCCCAACCTCCACTTTATCCTCCCTTTAATTTCTTTCAGCCGCTCTCTATCTTCCTCTCTATCCAAAGTGCTGGGAGCTACACTGAAGCAACAATTTGAGTCTTTAGTCCAGAGTAAAAGTTAAAGTGGTTTTATTTGCACATTTGACTTGACATTAACAGAGTTTCTGTTTTGAAGTTTGATACCCCAAAAAAATGGCCCCAAAAGAGACGTGAGAATAAATATTAAGTATTTAAAAGTGACTGATCTTGTGTATCTCGCTCTCTCTCTCTTTTGATGGATCTTGAGCTTGTGTTGACTGCTGATAAGCCTGACAGAGCTGTTCTGACTCTTGACTCCGAAAACTGGTTTCAAAGCAGCCTGTGTGTGCAGGGTGTGTATGTGTGTGTGTGTGTGTGTGTGTGTGTGTGTTTGAATAATATGCAGTCCAGTCATTCATCGCCGTCTCCCTGCTCAGCCTCATGAATAATATCAGCATGTATATTTGCATCCATCTGAAGTCACACAGTATAGGACGGCGGTAAAGTCTCTATTCGTTGTAAATCCAAATTAATCAATTAAACGGAATCACTCCACTGCTCCAAATGCTGTGTTTATTTTGTTACACTGCACGTCCCACTGATGTGGAAATCCTCCAGCATGTGTTTGAACTCTTATTAATAAAGCACGACGACTGTTGCCAATCATTTGAATCTTTTCTCATTCATACTGATGTAAGGGTAATGGGGCAGCGACACTAATGAAAAATGTGCATTTTGAATTGAATTTTGAGTGAAATGTCTTTGAGTGAAGTTCTCACAGAGATGGGACTAAAACCGGAAATGATCTGGTAATAAATCAACTGAAGAATAATCTGACCAGGTGATAAAGAAAATAAACTCTGGCGTACTGCTGGTGATCCAATCTGGATGTGGCCGAGCACTAAACAAGGCCAAATGAAAGACCCAGTCCTTTCATAATCAGTGCAGGAAGACACAAAGACAAACTGTCATGGTGGGGGTTGCACATCGTGAAAGAGATAGCGTAACAACATAATACATATAACAGACAATTGCTCAAAACATGTTTGACCAAGACCTCACGATGCCTGACACATGCTGAGGACCTTACAATCACAGGCAAAGTATTCTTCTAAACAGTGTTGTTTATATTCGGCTAGAAAGTACGGGCAGCACATTCTTGACTTTTTATGTACTTCTGTATAAGGCAAGAATGAAGAAGACTTCACCTTGACTCATAAATGTCAAACATACATTCTTTGCAAAGTTGGCTCCAATCCAAATATAAGTCGACTTCTGTGAGACTTTTTACCCAGATATGATTATAGGCAGCTACTAAATCCTAGAAGAATTCCTCTTAGATGGTTGACACAATTTAGAAGATTAATAATAATAATAATATTAATTTCACAAAATTATCAAGATGAATGAATCCATGAAAATACGGACTAACGCCAACCATTGGAAATGAAGCTGATACCATCAGCTGCAGCAATAAGACAACTAGCAGATAATTAAAAGGCAAGCGACTTGATGAGTAGAGCCTGATTAGTTGAGAGTTTAGTGAGTGGGCGTGGCTTAATGGCTCCCCCGAGAAAATGTCAAACATTCACAATCAGGCCCTCAAGTGCCTTTCAATTGCCTTGTAATCCAATAGGGTCCTCTCTCCGACGTCGGTGCTCAGGCCCTAATTATGACACCAGGTTAACTTGATAGCACTGAAGTATTGAAAGGCTAAAGGAAGGTTTCCATCAGTCCTTAGCAAAGAATGCCCCAACAGCCCCAGCTCAATGTGAATTTTTGTGAGGGTTTTTTTTTTCTTTTTTTTTACATCAGGAAAATGAAACGCAGATGGGTGACAGCCCTCAGCCATCTTTACAACCCAAGTTTCCTCCATCTTTGGGTTTGAAACCAGACAGAAGAGATTAATAAAAAAAAAAAAAGGATCGAGTTCAAGGAAGCCTGACAGATGGACAGTGGAGTTGTAGGGTTAGCCCCTAGCAGTCGTAATTAAGTTGCGTAATTGCACAGATAATGATTCAGTCTGCCTTCGAGTGAACACACTGCGTGACACAGCAGAGAAGTCATTTCCCAGCCTTCCTGCACAATGTCATTCTGCCATTAAAGAAGAAGAACCAATGAATCAAGACTATAAGCAAAGGCATGGCAGCTTTCAATGCAAGACTTGGTGTATGATACCATCCCTGCGGTTACCATCGCGGCAATTCACAGAGAAATCAATCTACACTGCTCTGAAAGTTTATTCTCTGCCTGTAAGTCTGGGTTTGTATTAGAGCACATCGACTTTTATATGAAAAAAAAACACCTAACAAAAAGTTATGGTAAGCAGTGAAGCTGCTTTATAGATGCTTGCCTTACAAGAAAAGAAAATAGGCACTAAGGCTATACACTAAAACACATAGTGAAGAGGGATTAGCATGAAGCTGTCAGATAGAAAATAACACGAGAGAATTATGGAGTTCAATCTGTTGCGAGTGCGTAATACATTGAAAGCGAGCACACAGAACATTTTAGGTCCTTTGTGATTGGATGGTAGATGCATTCTGGATGTGTAGTTAATAAAAAGGCAGAACGGCCCAGTTGATTTGAACTCCTCTGAGCGTATTAAACGGTTTCTTGCGGATGATGTGCAAGAAGAAGAAAGAGTAACGTGGCTGGGTCATTAGCGCGCTAGCTGCAGAAACACCAGCTGCATCCATCAAAGCCAATCCCTCTAACCTGCACTGAACTCCTGAAAATCTGAATATGATGTTGTTTTCAGAGCGAAGCTCGAGTGATGGAGACGATACGAGAGGTTCCCTAAAGATGGAACCACATCGTGCACTTGAGGCCACATAGACCGCACTCTCAGCTCTCTCTGCCTCGTCTCTGTGATTGAGGTATCCACCGAAACACGCAACAACAACAACTCAGTCTCAACTCTTAAAAGCATTCGGCTGCGAGCGCCCGGCATCACATGTTGCTCAAAAACAAAAGAGAGGCCCGTCTGGTTGGGATTGCTCTCAGAACAGGCACTCAGAAACGAGTTAAAAGATGAATGGGCATTCTGATGAGGATTCAATGCCCAGAAAACACAACCTTCATCTTTACTGATGCACAGAGCAGACTCGCAAACAGGGTAGAGTTCTTGATGTGAATGTAGTGTTGCCTGATGCTTTGTCTACATTCTCCTCTTTAGAAAACACACTGATATTCATTCACTTTTCAATCATCTTCGGCTGTTTTCTGTCGATGCACTTCATCTCATTTGAAACACACTTGTTGTGTAGCTGTGATTTTTTCTTCTTTTTTTTTTCCCTGAAGCTGATCAGACATAAGTCAAAGTACAAAATGATTGTTATGCTATTTCATAATTGTCTACCCAGGCCGGACATGTTCTGCTGTGTTCTCACAATTTTGAAGCTCACTCAACGTCAGCCCGTCTTGTTGACGTTTAGTCACCAGAACGCTCTCCATTAATGACTGTGTTTCTTAAATTCAGGTTCAAATTTAAGTGCACGCAATTTTGTCAACATTCAGAGCGATGGTTTCATTTTTTTTGCCACACGGTTGGATTTCGTTGTGAATGACACATTCCGTTAATGTGTTTATCTGAGCTCCCCAGTTTAAAGACCTGGAGCTCACTAAAAATCTCTTTTTAAGCCATGCCAACAAGAAGTTGGAACAACAGAGGGGTTTAAAAGAAGCAAACAATTCATGTTTGGTTATATTTGATAGTTTTCCTGTTTTTACATACCGCTGTTGCCCCCCCCCTCCCCATTTCATGATCTCAGATTTAAGCCTTTGTTTGCTCATTGTCGAGTTGACCTCTGAATATTGGCTCTAGTTTTTGTACATATCCTTTTCTTTTTTCTTTGTACGTAGATTGAATGGATTTAGTGTTGAATATAGATTTTTAACATAAAATAATTCAACCAAATTCTCTTTTACAGTTTTCTGCTCTGTCCGTCAGAACAAAAAGAGGAAACACTGATTTGTCTATCTGACCTGTAACCTGTGCCATAAGACATGTAGTGAACAGCTTTCATACATGTGTCTTAACAAGCATCTACTGTGACATGAGTGACAATGACTATACATCCTTGCCCTCTCTCTCTCTTGCTCACCCTCTCTCTCTCTCTCTCTCTAAAAAGGCACAGAAAGAAGTCAGAGACTCCCTGGAGGGCCCATTTGTTGCCTTGGCGTCAGACTGAGCAGGTTTCAGGATAAAAATGTGGCTGCAGTCCCTCAGTCTTTCATCTCGACATTCATGTAAGACATCCTGTGTGTGTTAACAGCAAACTGGAGGTAACACAGACACTATGCACGAGCTTCCAGCAGGTCTATTACTCTCTCCGTGTTTGTCTTTTGCCTTTCCGCCTGCACCTGTATCTTAATAAAGATCTTAATTTGTGTTGTTTCTTTGATTAACTAAGGTGCCTCTGACCCGTCAACAACCTTTATACAGCTTAAACACAAACCTTTTAATCAGCGTCCTCATCGGTAAAAATATTGCAGCCCCTAAGGACTCATTGGAAAAGTTCCAGATGAGTCATAAAGTGCAACTACAGGGGACATAAGACTGGGGGAAGCTGAAAACATAAAGGAGACAAAAACAGCATCATTAGATAGAAGTTATATATTATAATGGGTACACATTTAATTACTGCATGGGAATAACCACTATGAATGTGTTTTTAATGTGAATGGTGCTTTTAAATTAAGTCGAGTTTTGGTTTTTATTTCTGTTATTTTACTTTTCATATATGAACTGCTTTTGACTGATTTGATGATGTCATTGGCTTTGTATTGTTCATTACTGCCATTAAGTCTCAATATGATGAATTTGTCAAATGTTTCATGGTCCTCTTTTATCACGTTCCCTAACCTTCTTGGACCTTTTTTTTTTTTTTATCTCCTCTATTATCTGTTCCTCAGCTTCATTGTAAATTGATATTCCTCTTTTTCTGATAGTTTAATTGAATAAATGAATTCAACTGTTCAGAATATCTTTTCACAAATCGAAGAGATAAAAATGTACGAGTTTGCCTCCGTATAGAACTGCTCCCGATCCCTGCAGTCTTTTGCTTGCAGGTGAACATGAGCATATATACTTCTTTACAAACACAAACTGAATCATGAGTGAGTCCTGTCATGGGGTTCTACTAATGATGCATCGCCTGAGGCATACTGACAGGTCTGCTGTAGGGGGGGCAGGCCTCGACTCCACGCCGCTGATGCGCCTCCCGACAGGTATTGACTTTTTGTGAAGCCGGGCCTTGTGCGGCTGTGTCGATGATTACCATGTTCTGCTTGTGTGACATGTGGAGTGTGTCGGGAATATTCGGTGACAACAAACATCGTCAGACATGCTTTACATCTGTTTGCTATGACTGGATTACGTGTTCTTCTCTCCTTAACAGTTTCTAACGTTACCTTTATTCTTCCTGTTTTATTTACAACTCCTGCTAAGCTTCACCTCTAGCTCCTTCACTTGTTTCTAATTATCTAATTAATCAACAGCCCCGCGGTTTGATTCATTCAGTCTCTCTCTCTCTCTCTCTTTCTATCGTGTATAAGGGATCAAACATGGTGCCGACTGCCCTTGATGCTAATGCATTTATCAGCCCACCTTTTCCAACATCACCTGCTTCAAGACAATACGAACAATAAAGAAATGACTAATTGCTTTTCAGTTTATTGTGTTTTTTCCCCTGCATAATAAGCCCTAAGAGCTTATTAGCTCATAATTAGCATACTCAAATTCTGGCAACAAAAAAATGGCATAACTGTTCAAGGAACACAGTCACTTGAAAAATGAAATATAACACAACCAAAAGAAAAAAGATTAATTTAATACTAAGGATTTTTTTTAAAACTTTGAAAAATCTTTTCACATGCCAGTAACGGTGCCAGTGTCTGACTAGCAAATCTAGAGAAAAACAACATATGGAATATGTGCCTCGCTTGATTAAATGCACATGTCTTGGACCCTGTGATTAATTAAGCCTTCCAGTATGACATGTACCTAACACATTTTATTTAACTTACTTGCATGTGTTGTATTTATAGTTTCCTCTGATAATAACATGTTGTGTAACTGCTGGATTTGAGGCAGTCAGGCAGGCCACCTGCTATGAGATTTGCACATGTTTAACTCCAGAGGTGAAGTGTGAATCTGTTAATGATTTCTTCCCAATATAGCAGAACTTTGGGGCTTCTCAGCACTGAGGATTTCTTGACACCGACACCTTTATAAAAGAAATGCCTGCCAGTGCTTTTAAAGAGACAAGTTTACTTTAGTAGAGCTGTTACACTGATTGAAGGCTTGCGAGGAGGATTTTAAACAGCATTCATCTTTTGTTGATTGAAGATTGACACTTGCTAATTGTGCTGGAAATTCAATTATACACCCTGTCGTTGAACATGCTACAGACACATGTAGGCTGAGATACACAAATGCACAGACAGGATCCAATGGATATGTACTAATGGAGGGATGTCTGAGTGAGGGGTCCGCCCACAGAGAGTCCTCCTGGCTTTGCTTTTCAGTCTTCAGTGCTTTGCTAAAGAGCACCTCGGCAGTGCTCAGGGAGTCACCTGGCACCTCTCCAGCTACCAGCACAATTCCCTGATTTTAATTCCGCACTGGAACTTGAACAGGTGACCCTTCGGTTCCCAAACCAACGACAGCCGACCAATGATAAAGATACAAAGGACAATCTACCAACACGGTTTCTTCATTACAATTTCTAAATGGGCGAAGCAAATTTGCCCTCAGGGATAATAACGTTTATCATGATCTTGGAATCTGAACCAACCAAAATGTGTAAATGAATTCCATCTTATGACTCACATTGTCTGCTCACCTTTCATAAACAATCGGGCCTGCAGACTATTTTTCAATTTATACAGGTTTTATTTATCTTACGATCCCACAACATGTGGGAGAATTTCATGGATTTTAATGCAAATAAGGGTTGAAAGGTTATCTTTTCTCAAAGATACACACAAAGGCTATTATAGAGGTTCAGATAATAGGTCAGATACTGAAGTCAAAGCCGAAAAAAGCGCTCTGAAGGATAAGTTTAAGATTGGAGCACCATTTCTATTTGCAGCTAAATGACATTTTAGGACCAATTCTGGTGTGGTGAACCATGAACCTATTTATGGATATCAGTCTTTAAGAAATCTCCAGGTTTACTGACAATAAAATACATATAAATAAATTCACACAATAATCACAGCTCCATGAAAGATGGGATTCAAAGTCCAGTTATAGGCCTTTAAAAAGAACATTTTAGGTTCAATCCAGGATAAAACAAAAATATAAAGTCAGTGTTGATGCTAAAGGTCAGCGGAGGCTGAGATTCAATTACTCTGCTGGAAAACCTATAAAGTAGAACCAGTGTTCAGCACTGTGTGTGACTGCACTGCTCACTGCAGAGCAGCAGGATCGGACTTAAGCTCCAAATATACACACAAAAAACACACAAGCAAGCTTGAGAGTTGTTGGGTTTTTATTTTACTTCCAGTTCCCCACTTCAGACAATATTTTGTCTCTGGCATCCCAGCTCACCTCGGGGATTACAATAGTGTGCCGTCAAAGTAAACAAGTGCACTGTGGCGTCTTAGAATACCAGACAGACAAGACAGGGGACGGGGAAAAAAGACTAGATGAAGGGAAGGTAGATAGGTCAAAAGAGATTGCATGTTAGAAAATAGCACATTTTCTTGACGGCATTCACACTGCCAAAATATTGATTAATGTTGGGGTTTGTATTTGTCAATGTAAGCCACTGAAACAAAATGATAAAGGTCTTACATAAAGCCGGGATGAGACTGCCATGCTTACAATTTGATAACTGAAAAACTTGCCACAAAATAAAGAAATTTTGAAGGGTAAATACAGAACTGTATGTAGGACACAGGCGGCAGATAGCAGGAAATGACAGTTAATAGCCTCACAGAAGAAACCGAGGTTGACACATTTATCTTGAATTCATAAGTAAGCAAAAGTAGAGACTGGAATGAAACATGAAGCACGAACTAGGAGTTTAAAACTTTATGCAGTACAGAGGCAAACTGCTTTTTTTTTTTTTTTCTCTGATTAGTTTTTAATGCGAGTGCGAAAAAAACAAAACCTAATCAATGTTGTTTGGGAAACATATCCACTGCTTTTGTCAAAGTATCATTTTTCTGTCTCTAAGTCCTACTCTGGAGCTTTGTCACGTCTCATCAGCACGCCCTGATGTTATCACTTACCGATGCTCGAGGACAATACACAAAAGTGCAGATTTCCGAGGGAAAAAAAATCCAATTAATCAGGAGTTTAGCGGGAAAGAGTTTCAATTTAATCTCCCAGAGGAGGAGGCTTCATGTACCTCATTGAAGCATGTCAGAGTTCAGGGGTTTAAGGGATTGTGTCACGGGCTTACCGCGTCTGGACAGGGACAGTTATTGAGTGCACTCGTCCTTGGGGTCGGACAAGGGCTTACGTGCGAGTGACGAGAGTGACAATGGCAGGTGTCCCTGATTGTGGCCTAAAGTGTTTAGATTTGCAAAGGAAACGGAGTAAGAAAAAAAAAAGAAAGGAGGGAAGAATGTGAATGAATGTGGTCAGCTAATGCTGGAATGAGTCACATTCATTGAATTCAGTTAGCAGCTAAACAGATTAGTTGATTCATCTAATGGTAAGTTGAAAGTTACGTAGAGAACGGACAACAATTTGGACTCATAGATTCATCATTTAGGTTGTCAAGAAGAAATACCACAAATCCTAAGGTTACGGTTAGTCACGATGTTCTGCTATTCTCTGCTTCAAATGACAATTTTTAAACGTACCCTCCAGTGACCAATACTGATCATTTTGAAAGACAGGTGGACTAAGCATACCTGTACCTCTTTTGTTGACGCCGATCTTGTCTTATACCAGGCTGTTCCTGTCGGAGGCTTTAAATGTCCTCATCTGTCACCTCCCTTGCGGCAGTGCTTCTTGGTATTAGAAACAACTGTACAGAAGTAGTCAAACTTGATTGCTGGTTTGCCTTTGTAGCTCATTAGGAGGCATCAGTATTCATTTCAGTCTGTTTCATAACTAGTTCAAATCTCCTCAAAGAAGCTTGAAGGGATTTCTTAACTGCATTTTATATATCGACAGACTGCAACGCTTCAGCGGCAAAGTCTTTCACATTACAAGAACAAGAAGGACACAGAGGTAGAGCAGATGTCGTGAACTAAAGTCACAACTTATGTTTGTCAGCCCTCAGGGTCCCCCTACTGGTCTGGGGGCCCCCAGCAGTTGCCTACAGTACCTTGCCTGTTGACAAGCACGGTGTATATTTTTAATAGTAAAGCACCACTACAACACAGCCTGATGTTCCCACAGATCAGTCAGATCTGGACATGTCATGTAGTTTGTTAATAAGGTCTGCATGACTGGCAATGAAAGTCAACTATACCCTAAAATCTGGGATATGGGTTTAAATTTGCCTAAAGAGGCATTTTGAAGACATCTTTGAAATCATTATGAAAGTGTTTGCCTCTGCTCTTCCATTTCATCCATCGGAAAATGGATCAATTTTAGCAGGCAGGTTCATTTGATAAAAAAACTATTTCAGTTGAAAACTACTAATTGTTTTGTGTTTATGAGTCTGTTCTCATTTAAAGTTGAGTTGGCCACAAGTCAAATGTGTTTTTAATTCCTTTATCTGTGTCAAGTCTGATGCCAACAGATCTCTGCCAGAAAAAAGGGCGGCTTGCCCCCAACTAACACTCCCAGCTGGGACTGAGTTGTTGCACCATAAGAGGAATTTAAGTAGCTCACATTGATGGATTGTATCTCTTATTTTTGCTTTGCAGGCAGCGAACACCCGCTTGGCAGGACTCCTGGTTGTGTCGATTAAGATTCAACATTCATACATATTTTTGTCATCATACTCCTCAAACCTTCACTGCATAATCCAGCCCGGTTCCACGGCTGTGAAGGACGCAGCCCTGAATATTTGGTCCCCTTGTTATCAGAATTCTGCTCATGTCAGTCCATCAGGTTCATTAATTCAGGGCTGATGAAAGGGCTTCCTCCATATGTTCACCAGCAAACATAACTACATACAGTAGAGATTGCGATCCCTGCGACTCACTCCTGCTGTTGAATAAAACAAATGGAGATGTGACATTTGGCACAGAGTCTCGAATAAAAGATTTGCCCTAGTTTTATTATTGCTCATATTGGTGATCTAACATTGTCTGACATTTATACATGAGTAGGTTCTGTTGAATGTTCATGCTCTGGTTTTCTATTTGACACATGGTAGCAGCGACCGCAGCTACATTATTGAATCTTAAAACAGTGTGTTGTTTTACAAAAGAGCCAATCAAAACAAACAGAACATGAGCACTCAGATAAACAGCCTCAAACCAACACTTGGCAGCAATAATTCTGTCACTCCAGGAAAATTAGGATGGTGCAACTGCATCAATTTGGGCTAATTCAAGCAATAACCAAACATTTTTGCAACCATTACCTTTGGCGTATCACAGCCACTTTTTTGGCCAACCGGTTGACTGTTTATGAGGATGGATCAGAGCAGCGGGCCAGAGTAAAATGAGTCAGTTTATCTCCGAAGATTTAGGATCCACATGCCTGTAAATATGGTGTGAAAATCAGTTTTTTTCTGAATTAAATGATCACAATGCTAAAACCATCCAGTTAATTGTGTTTTTTTTTTTTTTTATCACGTGTTATAATCAAGCTAAGAAACCTACACTCTGGTCCATTCGAGAGAAAGTAGCCCAGCCTGGAGAACAATGCGCCGGCCATTATTGACATGGACTCAACTGTTCCTCTCTCCCTTATTGTCAATCGAGACAAATTACAGACATCGTTCCCTACTCTCTCTCCTTGATTCCCGACCATTTCCACTGTCCTGTCTCTACAATGGAGGCACAAAAGGCCCATGAATAAATCTTTGTATACGTTATAAGGATATAACGTATATAAATGTAAACTTTGACTTTAGAGTCTCCTGTGTGAACATCTGGAAGTCTGACCCGTACAACCACCTCAGAGAAATTCATAGTTCTTTGCGCTTCATCACCAGCCTTCCTGAAGGTTTTCACTTTGAAGGCATCCAATTTAGTTCCCACTGAGAGACTTCAGATTGACATTTGTGCCAACAAAAATGAAAAACACGGGATATTTGTCCATGCACATTGAGCTATGTTGTAATATTGTGACCATTTTACAAGCTGCTGTAGACGGGGTTGTTTATAATTTCAGAAGTTATAAAGAAGTTAATTCTTTGTTCTTCTTATTGATATCATCAGTCATGCTAAACAGGTCAGGGCCTCTCTCCCGTCCCCTGCCTCTCCTCTCACCTACACTCCATTAGCAGTTGCTACTGTGTGCAGAAGTTCGGGTCGAGTTGCTAAATCGTTACGACATTAACTCTGTGTCGATTATTCAAGTTCTCGAAATCTGAATCCTTCTTTGTACTTTTGGGGGATTCAGTATTTCACCTTGTTGCCTCCCTCCTCTCACTATCGTTCTTTCTGTTCTTTATTCTGCTTTTCAGTTGAGACTGAGAGCTTTGGCTCTGGCTTTGAAAAGAAAACCGATCGTACCAGACGATGTAATTCTTCTGACACGACTGTGATTCAGGTGGAAAAAGACTTTTTTTGCAATGTTCTTTGCTGCATCATTGACCAAAGAATACAAGCTTTAAAATAAAATTATTTCTATTATTTTGAGGAGTGTAGCAGACATGATCGACAGGTGGGCGCAATGTAACAATTTTGTGAAGAAGCTTAAAACCCGCCTCAGCTCCAGCTCTCATCCTGTCGTTAGGTTGACTTCCAACATGGCGGCTGCTGCTGATGAGCCTCCGGAGCTCCTGCTGTAACAGATGTCTGACGTCACACAGGTTTCGCCCATTAATATTTACAGTCTATGGACTGAACCTACAGTTACACAGACAGAGGAATCAAAAGATGTAAACCTCTCTGTTTCCTGTTTGTCTTTGTTGCTCACACAGGAACACACATGTGAATGTTTTGCAGATTTACATGGTGCTGTGTGTAGGAAAACAAAAATATGTGCGCTAAATCATTTTGGAATTCTCTGTAAAAACGTTTAAGTTGTTTGGTCCTTTCTATTTGCTGCAGCGTGTTTGCTTGTCTCCCTATTGTCTTTCCTCCTTTCACACATGCAAGCTGTTCACATCTTCAGTTCAGCTAATCAAAATAAAATCAGGATGAATGCATGAACAAAAACACACTTTTGTTCTGTAACATCTGTGTCTGTTAGTGAAAAACCGAAGAGCGGGGTGCACCTTGGGACTCTCCTGCAGGGGGATTTTTCTGCCGGCTCTACAAAAGGCAAACAGTCATGATTGAGTGCTTTTCCTTGGATCAATAATCCAGGACTATACCGTATCAAGGACAACAACAGATTCCCAGATCTCGGCCGTCCTTTCTCCAACGCCTGCATCCATCCCTCTGTTGTGCAGACGGAGGTCCCCGTGGTTAAACGTCGTACGCGATGCACGATCACGATTAAGCCCTACATCCAGAGAGTCGAGGCAACGGTGGTAAAACAAGTTCTCATTAGTCACTCGCTCCCTATCTTTGCCTGGAGGTAGTGAGCATGCTTTGAATACATCCCACCTTAGACAGACACTGATCCCGATGCTCAAAGAAGTTTTGGAAATCAAAAAACCTGTCTGAGACAGAATTGGATTTACTTTTAACGGTATGTTTTATGAGACCACCGCGCACCTCTTGAATAGTTACACAGAGCTGTATCGGTGCTTAATGATAATCTGCTTCTTTACTCGCCAACTGGCTGGTGTGGATTGATTTTATGCAAGCGGCGTGGGAGGTTTACATATCATCAAACTGATGCCATGGCCTGCAAGTTCATCTGCCCTGTTTGTTTATCCGTTTATCCCTCGCCAATACTGTAATTAGGTCTTTTAACTGGAAGCTTCAATGGTCGTAACAAGTGCTCAGAACAACATGTGAAGTCAGAATGGTGGTAAATAGGGAAAAAAAGCAGAAACGGACAGTGTGTACTGCACACATTCTCTGAAGAGAAATAAAATAAATAAGTCAGAGGCGAGGCAGCAGTGATGCTGTAATTGTTGCCTTCAAAGAGCCCCTGCCTGGCCAGGGACACAATGGAATGACCTTTTTTTTGTGTGATTGCAAACCTCGATTAATGGCGTAGCACAGTGGTCAAAGCTTTGGCCTTCTCCTTTATGTTGGCCCAGCGCTGTTGCCGGCGTAATTTATAAAAATTCAAGTGTTTTCTCATTGATTTTAAGGGGCCAGCAAATGATGTTCCTTCAATTGAAACAAGACCCACTTTTGTTCTGTTTCTTTCTTTTGGTGCTGAGTCGCTCTTTGAGTCATTTTGGTGCAAAAGAAGAACACACTCCCGGGCTGTCAGCTCAGATATTCACCATCTGGCTGTCCTTTGAAAGAGTGACACGATTGTTTGAAGTCCTAATTGTGTGTGGAAGTCCTTCTCCGAGGTAAGGCTCCATGGGAAATTCTATTTCAATGCACTTAACGAATGAATATCCGTCACGATGTGTTTGAAAGAGATACAACAGAGCTGTATTATGAGCTCTTATTATAATGCTAACTGATGAAGCAGTACACAAACTAACTTTACAGTTAATGATGCTTTAAATAAACATATTGACATTTCCTCTGCAATATTTTTTGCTTTTTTTGTAATTGATGTCGTTTAATGCAACTATGACCTTTTTGCAGCACAAATTGCCTCTTGAAGGCCACTGCATCTTTCCATGTCACATTGAGACAATATTTTTCATCTCTAATAATATAGCTTTACAAAGACTGGGAGGAAAAGGAAAAAATATTGCTCAGATATACGGTCCAGTTGCCAGTGTTATTTTAATTATATCACCGATCATCCTTCATTCCAATGTAGCAGAGGAGACACCTTTTTTAATATCAGTTTTGATAAAGAGAGGAGCAACAGGCACGCTTCAGCAAGGTTGAGACAGTGGTACTCAGTCATTTTCAAAACCCAATTTTTCAGCCAGTGAAAGCGTTCAAAAGCCAATATGCTAAGAATGTCGGGCTATTAAGTTTGCCAACATGCCTTGGACGACACTGAACACCAGATGCCACCAAGAGAAGCTGCGAAATCAATGGCACGTGTGGTTAGCAGAGGTAGAAGTGGTGTGAAGATGATTGTTTGCCCACAGAGAGGCCGAGAATTACACACAAGGAGTTTCTGTCAAAGTCTGTAAAGCAAGAATAAATCCAACACACCCAGTGAGTGTGATGCACCAAGGTTTCCTCATTGTTCGCAGGTCTCAGACTTTACTGATTTAACAGTTCAGAGCTGGTCGCCAATCCACACAGATCTAAAATATGATATTGATTGGGAGTTAGCGCGGTAGAGTCCATAAACTTCAGCTTTTTGAATGATGTCAAGAATCCCATGTAAAATCAGGGGCGCTGCTGGCACAGTGGATGGTGTGCGCACCCAAGGTTCGGAGGCTATAGTCCTCCAGGCAGACGGCCGGGTTTGAATCCAACCGTTTCCCTCCTTTCACGTATGTAATTCCACACTCTCTCACTCTCTCTCTCTCTCTCTCTCTCTCTGACTGTCCTGTTTCTCCATTAAAGGATAAAAAAAAAAAAAAATACATCTTCTGTTATCAAAGCTCAGTTCTAACAAATTCTGTGCTCTTTCAAAATAAAATGCACTATAATGTTGCTCTTCCGTAGATTTCCTTGGATGCATTAAGTTGTTGCTTGTATAAATATATCCACATTAAATCCTGCTAAGAACTGCACTAACTGACAACCCCCCAATGATAATCCAGTTACATGACTTAACTTCATATTTTGGATATGCAGAGAGAATTGTTGAAAGTCGTCGGATGGCAAACCGACGCCAGGCTCGGTGCTATAAACAGAGCTGCATGGATCCTGTGAGGAGGCAAAACTCAGAATTGAAGGATCTTATTATAAATGTGTGAATACAGGATTAAAATGACAAACTCTTTTCCCACCGAATGTGATAATTAACTTTAAACTCTTGATGTTTGATATAAATGGTAAAGTACCACTGAACATCGGATCAGTTGAGATACAAGTGGAAGCAGGTCGTACCTGCCTGACAATCACACATCCCATCAAACTGCAAGTCAGTCCAGCTTCTGGTTCAGTTTGAGCAAGAAAAAAACATACAACCTTAATATATGTATGAATTTGTTATAGGACCAAATGCCTCTATTTGAGGGCCAAATATTGAATTTAATGAGTGAAGTTCACACCACAACTGATGCCCCCAATCTCTATTTACAGAGGCTGCATGAGACCACCGCGCAAAATCTGTAGGCACTGTGTTGGACATTTTTTTCCTTTCGTGGTTCAAGTATTAACATCCACCAGCTTTTCAGAAAGCCTTGGCTGGTTGCAGGAAATCAGTCCCTATTGAGCACAAGGCTGAACACAAGCCAATGTAATATAATCTCAACACCCATTAGTAGCCACCTAACAACGCTTTAGCTTTAATTAAAGTCTATCAACACAAGTCTGCTTCCAACATTCACTTGCAATACTCAGTTTTAAACAATGGCATTGTGTGCAAATAGCCAGAAGTCATTCATTGCTGCTGATGAATTAGATCATATTTATAGGTCCCAATTCTATATTTTGAATGAAGCTCATCATTCAAAAAATGAACGAGTTCAAGTTCATTGGGCACAATTTTATTAAATGTGTTCTGATTTTCATTCAACTTTGGATTACATAGTCTGAATTTCCAGCAGTATTATCATTTGCATGCCAATTGCCAGAAATCATATTTAAAAGCTTGGAAGAGGCGTGTCCAGACTTCTTTTGACAGGGATGACCATATATTAGGACATCAATCTCCAATTATCTACTTTTAAATAACAACAGAGAAAAGTAAAAGGAATCAAAACCATGTGTTTCTAAAGTGAACAGAAAGAGAGACTTAAATGTACTTATATAGGTGGGTTTCCTCATTTAAAGAAGATACATGATGCCCAGGAATCCAAAGAAGCATAAAAATACAAAAGTCTAAATAGTCTGGACATTTAGTGACAGCATTAATTCCTGGAGAAAAAAAAACATTTCTTTCGAAAAAAACTTTGGAGGAGATGTTTCTTTTCTGTAAAACAGAAGAATCTGGCAAACCTGACAGATGGCGTGAAGTGCTAATGCCAACAGGAGCATGGCCAATAAGTCCGTACTTCAGTGGACTTGGATAACAAAAATAGTCCTGATCATATTGGGCAAGATATCCTTGAGTAGTAGTTGGCTAATGTGAAAGTCCTGCCAATTGTGGGTAAAAGTGAAATATTGGATACTTAAATTGGAAAACTTGAAATGTTTCAGTGATGTCACGTTATATTAAGTTAGAATGAAATGCTCAAAGTGTTTCTTACACATGCTGCAGTGCACTCACAAGTCCAATGTGTTTTTTGCAATTATTGTCCAGGAAAACTCTTTTAAAATCCCCATGCTTTTATTAATCAAGGCAATGAATCTGCTCACTTTGTTGTAAGCTGTCACAAAGTCACCCTACATAACTTTGACACATCCTGACACAGCCAAAGAAGAGAGTGTCTGTCATCACATCGCAACAAGAATGAGATCAAGGCTTGGGCTGTGGCGTACACTAATTATCTTGGTTTTTAATTCTGCCACAAAGCAAGCACTCTCCCTGACAACTGGTACCTAGTCAGTGCACACTTACTTATTAGAACAACTACAGCTAATTAGAGTGCACTGAGCATGACTTCCAACAAATCAGTTGATTTCTTCTTTAGGGATGGCAGATTCCAAGTGGGAGTCCAAAATTCCTTTTAAAACCCAATCAGCCACGTCCGCCAAGATCAGATGAACCCACTTCAATGTCAGTGATTGGAATGAGTAACAGATACTCCAATTAGCCAGGTGTCCCCATTGAAGAGCAGTGACATACTTTATTGTCTTTAGTAAACACGACTGTCTACAGGTACCATAAATCAATGGGGAAAATCCACTTCGTAAAATGATATATTAGGGCTGTCAAACGATTCTGATTTTCAAATCTCGATTAATTGTTGAGTCTCAATACTAAAGCTTTATGCCTGTGTTTTGTATTGTTTGTGTCCTATAAAGCTCAGTTTGATTTACCTCCTGATTCAATTGAAACCTAATTTATTTTTAAAGAAAATATAGCGCTTCAAGTCAAAGGCTGCAACATTCATTTTACTACAGAGAAGGGAAAATCACTCAAGGGAATAGTAAAATAAAGGAAACATTTCACATGGTGGATTTTACTTTTGACTCTCCGATTGAGAAGTGTGGGAGGTTGTTTTTTTTTTTTTTTAGGTAAAATGAGTCATTTAAAAGGTACCAAAGGGTTGTTTATTTCCACCAATTTGGAGTAGGAAGAAGCTACGTTGCAATAACTACGGTGTGCCGAAAGGGACAAAATTGCTCAATTTAATGCAATTAAAAATAATGAATGTATTAGTTTCTAACCTTAATCGCATCATAACAAAATACAGTTGCTGACAGCCCTATTATTAATACAGCCAAAGGGTGAATGTTTCATCTCAATTGGATTCAACCATCAAAAATGTACTCATTGTCTCTCAAAGTCCAAAGACTTGAGTATTTCTGAATATCTTTGATTGTATGGCAGAAACCTAGAGCATGAAATGACCTTGATATGTACTGCAAGGATATGTGCAGAAGAAAACACTTAAGGCGAAAACAGTAGGTGGCTACAACCACAAGACTGTCGTTTGTAAGATGCATTCACAATTGTTTGCCAGAGAGGTTGTATTTACTTCTTCCCTCGAAGAACATATACAAGTCCACAATTATTCAAGGTGACCACGCTTCTATGAAAATAAATATTTTATTTCCTCAGCCACCGTGTACCTTCAAAATGTATCTGCATTCTCTATAAGCCTTGCTTTTTTGCCCCTGCTGCTATGTGCACTCAGTGCGTTGTACATCAGTGGCTTTACTCCAAATAGTGCGGCTCCCCCCCTACTGCCAGTCACCCCCTCTATTTTCTGCGTGTTACGTGAGTAGCATTGATGTAACATCCCCACAGACTGCCCTGGTTTTCTCATTCAGGAGGTATAAGGCCTCTAAGTAGCCATCTATCAAAAAATCAGTGCCCCAAAACCAGTTCTAATTGTTCTCAGAGTCTCTGGTGGCCACTGCCAATGCTGCATCAGATTAAGTGTGTATGACCGGCCCATTAATTTCTAATCCAATGTTTTGTGCGTGCTGTAGCTCCTATAAACGTGACTCTTGTTTGTTCTCAACCTTTTACCCTTACTTTGTGTGTCTCTCTGTCTCTCCTTTTGCTTGCTCTCCAACTTTGGTCGGCTCCCCTCTCTAACTTTTTCTTCATCCCATTTCTCGCCTCAGCTTTCAGCTTGGAAACATGAAAGCAGGGCAGCTATCCAGCTGCAGCCACGCTGTAGGACATGCTTGTTTGTTATGGATGCCCGTCAACAGGCAAAGAGAAGAACAGCAGACTGTTGCTTGGGGCAACACAGGCCTCCTTGTGTATGGTGACTTGAGTCACTGAGTACATCTGTCTTTATGTCTGTTATAAGTGCTTTCAAGTGGCATTAGGATTGGCCAAGGTTGCATTAGAAGATTTATCAGGTTTACCTCAGTATTGAACTTATTCCAAATGCATTTTAAGTGGCCAGCCACTGTTCAGGCCAACATTAATTTACTATAGATAGTGCGGGTCACAAGAATAAAGAAAATCAACTTGGGTAGAATTCAGTGGAAAAATTGTCTCATTGTGTCGGAGGGTAGGACAAACGTAGTGCATGGATGAGGTACAGGCAAAGATAGATTTGCAGGAAAACTGATGTCGAGATCTTTGCATCATTTTTAATTATTTGAAACACCATTTCATTCAACAAATGCTATTTTGGGATGGACTATTTAAGCCATTTTCTTTTTTTCTCAGGTACTTTAGATTTATGTTTCTTCTACAGCCTCACATGTATTTTGAATTCCTTTTAGATTTCTTTTTTTAGATATGAACTTCAAAAAGACGAAAATTTAGCCCAAGTGTAGTTTTCTTTTGTCTGTTCAAGGTCATGTAGCACACAATTACAGACACACTCAACAATCAGCATAGACGGCAACATTGGAATCACTTTGTAGTATTTTCTTTTATTCCCTCAACTTTGAGCTCTGTTCTGACTGAAAGATCTGAATGGCTTTCTTGGTCTGCCAATTCACATCAAGCTGGCGATGTAAACTCAGCATGTTTGATCTTGTTTGCTGGAAAAAGGGTGCCTACAGAGATGGTCAATAAGAGCCTATGGGGAGCAGCCTTACAGCCCGAGTATAGACTTGAGAACTCAAACAATTAACTGGAGGGATGCTGTGCCTGTGAATGTAGGTTTGACAGTCGACTACAGGCAACCTTTCCACATTGCACAAACAGTTTAAACGCACAGAAATGCATCTAATGTTGATGTTACTTAATTACACTTCTCCATTAGTCGTTCTTACTGCGTGTACTGTAAGGTTGTAGCTGTACCTTCTTCTCCTGCTCCTTGATGTCTTTTAGCCTGTCACTCTGCCCTCCTTCCCTTTGCTTTTTTCACAGCCCACCTTTTCTCTCTTGATCCCTGCAGCAACATGCCACCCTCTTTGTATCACTCGCTTTGCATCGTTCAGCTCTTCCATTCCCTCGGCTTAGCTTTCCCCTCCCTTTCTCTTCTGAGCTGTGTCTGTCATGAGATGAAAAGCTAATTTTCCCTCAGTCAGTACATCATCATCCTGTCTATTTGTCAGTCTTCCTCCCTTCTGCTCCCTCTGCCCCTTACTTCCTAAATCAAGTGAGAAGACACAGGCAGAAACTGTTCAAACAAAATGCTAATGGCAGGCTAATGGATCCCTGCTTTCCATAGCTTTGCCTGATAGCCTGCAAAGTACTGTCTGCACTAGACAGCAATGGGGGGGAAAAAAGGTCCAGCCTTAGGTGCACCTGCTTTATGCAGACATAAGGTGCTGTTATGGTAGAACAGAATTACTCAAGACATCTAAGCCTTTCTGACAGGAATGATGCGAGTGACAGAATTTTCAGCCTGTGTTCTTATCCAAGGACATTTCATATGAGGGCATTGTCACGACACTCTTTGACGTCTGATTTGCACTCACAGTTAATGAAAACATATTTGGATGCTAAAAAAAAATTGTGAAGTTTAGTTTTGGGTTCACACAGAATTTAATCACCATCTTCTGGGATAAGTTCTTTGTTGTTTTGCTCATCACTACACTCTTATCTTATCCAAAAAAGGTTTTTTGTTCCCTCTTCCTACCATATCAGTACAAGCAGTGTCTTTGAGAATATATATATATATATATATATATATATATATATATATATATATATATTAGATTTTAAAATGTTGGTGGGTTACACTACAGTTTGTTTAAGTCTAGAATACCCATTTAAGATGCTAAAGGCTATATGTGATCTATCAGTACTGGGCAAGTCAGCTGGCGGGTTTAAAACTGAAGCTGTTTAGTGATTTAACAGGGTTTTCATTGTCCAATATTTCATGGAAAATAAAGAAGGGGGCTAACAGCAAAAAATTTAAATTAAAGTGTCTTATTGATGCACGTCACACACCATACAAAAAAGGGACTGTCACAACATTCTTCTGAGCAGACTCTGTCAACATACCTCAGGACATTACAGAATCTTGAAAGCCATCAAAAAAATAAGGATTTGGCTTTAATTTTGGAAGACGGGGGAATCCCAAAATCGGCCTGATTATCTTGGGGTTTGCTTCCTGCTTAAGGTGGTGGACCATCAGGATTGAGCAGCCTCTTGGACCCTTTGACAAAGGGCATAAAAGTCTCTGAAACTTTGGACTCTAGCTGTCAATATGATTATTATTTCTCAATACTCCCTTGGATGGCAAGGCAGCTTTTTACTGGTGAGGTGCCTCCAACGCCTATGTGAGGAAAAAGTCCCTGATAAATCAATTAGTGCTTCATGCATTAATCCATGTTTCCTTAAGCCAGGTATACGAGTACATGTTACTTCAACACAAAGTAACCATGCCACTCTCTGCATCTCCAGCCTTAGGCTCTATATCATGATCACTCAAACAGACACTTTGCCCAGGGTTCCTCTCATCCACAGTAGAAATATCTATGCTTGAAGTGCCAGAACAAAAATGTTGTGCTTTTTGTTGATTTCAAAGTCGTTTCAGTTCACTGGTGTCCTCAATTTATATCATGGATTACTTCTAGGTAATAACTCCATTAGAACATGAAATTCTAATTAAACCTTTTAAATAGTAATTTTATCCATTATAAAAAGAGAATGCTAACTGGTTATTGAATGCAAATAAAAAAGAAGAAATAATAATAATCATAATAATGCTTTACATTTATAAAGCGCTTTTAGAGGCTCAAAGCACTGAATGGTAAAATAAAAGTAAGATGAAAAACAAGGGTAAATTCATTCAGTGCCTGATTAGTTATTTGTATGCAAGGCAGCCCTGGTGCCATTTGTAATTGTGTGTGTGTAAGATTGGCATAAAGAAAAGGAGATAAAATAACTGTTTTAGTGATTTTTCATTTTGAGTGCATATGCAGATACTGGATAAAGCATCTGTGGATGTATACGAGTACAATCACCGTGTCTTGTAAGGAGCTTGATGCGCCCCGAGAATAAATACAAACTATACCAAATTGTTTGCTCAGCTATATTCTTTGAATACATTACATGGAGATGAGAATGCAAATCTGTAGTCAATGAAAAACCCATTCAGGCTGACCTATCGCTCTTGAATGCAAACGAGAGGACATTTCTCTGAAGTGCTGCACAGTGAACATCACAAGAAGAGTTGTCAGTGAGGAACTGTGATTCTTGATTAACCTGTCGTAAAATACATAAGCAGGCAAGGCCCAGGTTGAGCCGTAAACAGAAGAAAGCTCTTATCCAAGGTGGGCACTCAGTCCTTCGAAAGCCATTTCTCAGCATTATTGATTCATCCTCTGCTAGGTGAACTGAATTACATTCGATCCAATTTGGTTTCCCACCTTTTCTCCTCTGCAGGACAGGAGACCTATTTGCATGAAGCTGCAATTGAAGTGTTTGTAAAGACAGGAAATCAACGGAGGAATGGTAAGACGGATCCAATGAGCTTAAAAGTGAGTTGCAGATAAAATGCTGCCCACCTACATATTTTATACAACCTCATAACCAACAACCTCATAAGTGAACGAGAGCTAACGGCATCATTTTAACTATTCACCAGCTAACATTCATGAAACAAACATGAAAGGCGTTCCTATCTACAGTGGACGTGACAAGCCAAGTAGGTCTATGCTCACACAAAATTAGTTGAATGCTTAGATACTTTGCTGCCATTTTGATTCTTTCCAGTTCAATCTGATTTTTATCTTACCCAGCATTGGACAACAGCTAACCTAAGCATTGACCACAATCAAGCTGACCTTTCAATCTATATCTTTAATTATATTAACCAATCAACTTCTGGACAACTGCTAACATATTACAATAGGCTACCACTACTCATCTATATAGTGTCACACATGTCACACAAATTAAAAGGCATAACACGCAATTGAGTGTCCTATTGTTGGCTTACATATATGCCAGCAAGGAAGAGTTATTTTTGTCCTCATCTAAATTAAAGCAGCCTCATAAATATGTTACCGACCGCTTACAGCCAAAAATATACGCTAAGGCAACAACTGCCAAGCTCACACTAGGCCTACCTATTTGATAGAGTAGCTTACCAAAATATCAGTCAAAGAAGATGATCCGAAATGCCTACCAAATGTATTAGCTAGGGCACTGTACTGTAAGCAATTAATTGCTAACAAGCTAATTATAATGCTAATGATTTTGAAGATAATTGCTGCCATTTTAGATTTTGTTTTTGTCATGAACTACTTGACAACTTCTAACATTAGCAAATGCAGCAAGTCTATTTCAATGATGCTAGATGCTAGAATTCAATGTTGCTAGTAATTGGTTTATCACTAGCTGTTACTGTAAAGAGAGATGGGTGTGATAACAAAAGTTACATCAAACTGCCGCAACTGTAGTGACTGTTTCTGCATCATAGCAGGGTTTTGTTTTTGTTTTTTTTCATGCCCTTACCCTATAGCACTGTATATATCTTATATTGCATTTTCAGTCTTTCCTACTTTGCAAAGCAAATTCTGCACAGCTATTTCCCTTGAGATAAAAAAAAGTTTAATTCTCTTTTTCTTGTCTGCTGCTATGCTATTTGAAAAGCCACAGAAGATGGTTTCAAACATTAGCAGTTGTCCTTGGAAGTCATCTACTGTATGAGAGAGGGTTGCCTTGGTAACCTTTAAATTAGAAACCTTCCTGGGTAGAGAAGAACCTCTGTGGCATCTATTTCTCACTCACGCAAGGCTCACATGCAACCAACAGTATTGTAATGATGTGTGGACACTCCCTGCCACATTTCCTTCTTTTCAGAAGAAACACATCTGGTAAAGCCGGGGGCTGCTGACAGGACAGCAGGCTTATTAATGATTACCTTCAGCAGGTGTCCCGTCGTACTGTATCCTCTGACCTTTCTCTCTGAAGAAAACAGTCGATGGACTGCAACAGCGCAGAGTCAGAAGGCCTTCCTCCTCCTCCTCCTTCATATACCCTGTCACAACACTGTTAGGGAGCCAAACAAGCTCAAGGAAGGAAGGAAGGCAATTGGTGATACTTCAAAGCCTTTACTGTTTTATTATGGATGTTAAAAGTTGGCTATTTGAAGTGCATCATTTCTTTTCTGATGAAGCGGCTTAGTGAGGTAATGACTGAGTGTGAATTTGTCCTTTTGTTTCATTTTAAATCTCTTTTGTCTGCGTTCCTTTTTTCGTTTTTTTCTTTTCCAGCAGAGGTTCTTTTGCAAAACACAGAATTCTTTTTTTTTTGTCTGCCACATAATTACACACAAATATGGGTCAACATATCCCTTGGATGAAAACTCAGGATTGATTACACATCTTGAGAAGCACTCTAGCTATGCCATTATCAAATATTGCATAGAATCCCAAAGCAGTGCTTAGAGGAGAATGAATGAATTCACCCTTTATTTTTTAAGACAGTCAAATGGGTTCGCTATCCCCACATCACCTTTATATTATGCTGACAAAAACAAATTAGTGACAGGTCTTAATGATGCCTCATCTGCTTTGTACCTGTGTGAAAAGTGAGGTGTTATCTAACACCACAGCTCCCCTCTGAAGAGCAAAAACATCACCCCAAGAGTATCTTATTTTAATTTCTTGTGCTGTGTGTTCAGAGGAGATATCATGGGTGCCACAAGCTGTACAGCTTCTGTCTTTGCTTCTGTTTGAAGCCCCTGACAGGCGATATAGCCCCGAATCTTCCTTCTGGGAAAGCAGCAGGACATGCCTCAGAAAGAGACCCTTTAAAGGCTTCCAGTGGTTAGGGCTCTGAGTGAGAGCAGCAGCTGCTATTAGTGCCTCCATTTCAATCTGAGTCTATCTAAGCTAATGGTAAATACACGTTTTTCCCATTTATTAAAAAGAAAAGAACATGATTCTTGTCTTGCTAATTAGGTAAACAGCTCGACTTAAAGAGATGTATGTTAATATTTTCACCTCAAATACACTCTTTATCCTACTTTAGGGAAGAAAATTAGATCATGCAGTTCATCAGTTATGGTAGAAAAACATCTGTATAATAGAAGGGAAAGCAGAGATGTAATCATCATGCAAGGTGAAGAAAATAGCTTGTCATTAGAGGTTGAGTATGCAAGTTTTGTGTGGTGGCACAGCTCATTGACTGTCTGTCTTTAAATGGCTACATCTGTCATGTCTGGCCTGATGAAAATGTATTTGCCTAAAAAGACGAAATGATTTCGAAAAATGTTTTTTTTTTTTTTTTTTTAAGAAACTGTAATTGAATTACACAAATCAAAAACAATGCCAAGAGCTAAATTAATTACATTTGAATCAAATTCATCTTTTAGGAATTTGGTTTGGTACGCTCTGGCACCCATCCAAGGTAATGGAGTCCAACTGCACTGTCTTAAGATATGCCAACCCCTTTAGAAAATGTGCATTTGTTTATGTTGTGAGAAGCTAAACAACCATGACAACTGAAAAAGTACAATAACATCACCAGATTTTGTGCAAATGTGGCTCTGCAAGCATCTTCAGCCTTTGCAAACTGTTTCCATGATATCTATGGGATGTTGCTTCTTGGTTATATTGGAGCGTAAACTTTTTGATGCCGGTTAAGTTAGGCTTATTAAGATCCAAAATTAGAAAGCTTTTTTTCTTAAAGTGAAGGCTTATGTATTAATAAGTGCTGTAAAGCTGCACACAGCACACAGAATTTGCCTTGTTGCGAAAGTTAAATATGGCAGTGACCAGGCAATCAGGCCACACTGTGGACATGGGAGAGGTGTATTTCTCCCCTATTAAAGGTAGTGTCATGATGTGTAGTTCGGCACTAGTAACTACTACTTTTAGGTTGGAAAAGCTAAATATCGTTGCATTAAAGGTCAAACTTGATGATCAAGTCTTGGGGAAAATGGAACAAAAGGCCAGAGAATTTTCTTTCATACTCATACTCACATTTCTGAATCCATATTAATTCAGGGACCTTTCATGTATCAAGAACAAGACAGACAAATAATACACCAGCCAAAAAGAACAGTGCAGATGATTAGAGCCACACCAGCACTGATTGAAGGACCCTTACTTGTGTATTTTGTAACAGCACAAACGATGGCCTGTAATTTACCACCCTGGATCAACATCTTCTCACGCTATATCAACAATAAGTTTCACAGTTTGTTGCTGTGTTATTGCATGGCATGACATTTTACTGTAATGTGTTGTTATTTTTTTCCACCCTCATGTATGTGCACCAGTGTCCAGAGGGAGTCTACACTGAGCCGTCATCCAATTAGGACAAAATCTGATTTCACTAAAAGGCTCCATCATTTAAGAGGTATTTTAGGGAGCAGGCACTGAGATGTATTACAACTGGGAGATTGTTTGCTTTCATTTTCACAGCAGTTAGCACATTCTGCTTCGCCTCTTAAGCAAATCCCCGACTGCCTCATGTTTGAATGGGCATCTGGCAGATACAGACTGATAGGTCTAGACCTATGTACTGAACATAATGTGTTTAAAGTGGCTAAAATGGCAAGATCTATAGTAACAAGGTATCAAATGACAATGAGAGAGTTAAGTCGTTGTGTAGAAGGGGGGCTTTAGCTTCCCTCGCCTAAAAGCACTTTAGGGTTTCAGTTTATTGTTTAGCTTTTGTTTTGTTCTTGATTAGCTTCTTGTGCAGGCGTACCGTAAACACTCTGATAGCAAAGGAAACAGCAGGTAGATATTCAATGAGGAAAAAAAGACAAAAACGTAGAACCTACCGAGTACAAAACAGAAAACAGACTAGCTAGTATTTAGTCTGTAAAAGTAACAAAGCCTTCAGTTCATTAAATTGTATTTGTTTCCCCAGCTGTGAGTTTGAGCAAGAGTAACTGATTATAATGACATTTAAATAAAGAGAGAATCTTTCAAAAAAGGAGAAAATGGAGAAAAGGTTCACCCTTCGGTTTAATTGATATCTATATGAGAGTTTTACAGCACTCAGCCACTGAATTAAGAATGAAATATTCAAAACTGTCTTTCAGGTTAGTATTTTAAATATTCAAAGAACGAGGACTCATGGGGAAATTCTGATGCATTGTTTCTGTTTGAAACATAACAAACTTTGTCTTTTTGAATTTCTTTTAAAAGCCATAACTTCTCCCTGTAGTTTTAACTAAAGCTATATCGAGAGAGGGAAGGCACGACTTAAATATCTCAGGATTGGATTTCCTGTATGTATTTTGTATTTTTAGTATTTGAAAAAGTAAGTTGAAAAAATGGGAATATGAACATTTCAAAGTTCATTTTAACTTCCTAAATGAAAGCAAGTGGGACCAATTAAGAGAGAAAAAAGGTTGAAAGAACTAAGGAAGTTAAGAACACTAATGTGATTTGCTAAAGCTAGCATGCATTTTCACAGATGCAACTTCTTCCTACAAACAATCTGCCATTTTGGAGGTTTGTGACCGTGGTTTAGAACCTCATTACAGTTAAGGTTCAATTCGGTTGCCATCTGGGAACTTCTTTGTTATGTAGCATTCAGCTGTTGCTAAATAGCTTCTACTTCAGCTTCTAAAAAGCTCTGCTTAGCCAAAATGCATCAGATTGACTGAGCAGAGCCTGGAGTGACAGCTTGACGTGAAGTCATTCTGACAGCACCACATTACAGTCAATTGGATGAAAGGAAGCATATCCATCTACCTCTCTGTTGGGAGTTTTATTTTTTTTTAAATGTTTTATAGCAACCTTTGAACACATTGCAGTGCTGCCTTCAATTCCAATACACTTGCTTGTTCTATAGTCTACCCTCCATTCATCCATACCATTTATTACTCTCATGAGAGGTCGGGTGACACTGGCAGCTGGTGAAGTAAGTCAAACCAGAATTCCCTCTCCTCAGCAACATTTCCAGTTCCCTCCTCCTCAGGGATTCAGAGACTTTCCAAATGGCAACAGATATCTTGGTATATCCCAGTTTCTTCTTGATTTGGGCATCCCTGGAAAACCTCTCAATTTGAAGGAGTTGTGGCTCTATTCTGCACTCCCCCCAGTGTCTAAGCTCCTCACCCTAGTTTGTAGGCTGGGCCTGAAGTTCGAAGAACTTATTCCTGCATTTACAACTCATGACAAGGTGAGGGTTGGAACGATGATCGACAGGAAAATCAAGAGCCTTGCCATCAGGCTCAGCTCCCTTTCTACCACAGCTGTTTGGTACAACGCTTGTTGCCTTCTTCTGACCAGCAAAGAACCTACACAATAACCATAAACTTGTTTTTAATAAAGATGCAATTGAAGGACTCATTCTGAGCAATCAACATGTTCCAAACCAAACACATACCTTCTTACATCTTCATAGCCTAATGCTTATTGGAAGCATGTAGGGGTCTTTATACTCTGATGGGCATACACTTAGACTTATTTGACCTTCTGGAAGTTGACTGACACTTTGATATGCTATACAGACAATTATCCAAATTGACTTGGATGTGCAAAAAAGGCCAAGAATGCCAATATGTATCAACATTATTGAGAAGGTGAAGTTACACAAACAGTCTGAGGGTCACAATGGAAAATCAATGTTCTTTTTATAAGGTTGAAACGTGAAAAGATGTTTGTGTGTCATGAGCAGGGAGGCCAAATATAAAAAAGTGTCTGGCAAAGGAGTCAATTTCCCCAGTATCTCATTGGATGATCTCTCTGTAGTGCAGTATCAACTATTACTATCGCTAGCCTGCTGAGAACAGGAAATTTAAAACATGATTCATTGCAGTATTTTCAGAAATATTGCATGACTTGCAAAAAAAACTGTTGTGTGATAATGCTTCATAAAATTCTTGCTGGTATGTATTTATAGTAAGTCTAACTCCTATAAGTCATATTAGGAGTTAGTATGTGGTACGTACTATTTGGGTTCTTTGAAGAAAACACATCAGTATTTGGTTTCGAACAAAGACTTTCAAATATCCATAAACATGAGTGTATGCTTCAAACAGTCTCAAGGATCTGCTCTGTTGAAGACTCAACCCGTGGTGTCTTAATCATTGATGGTATACTGGAAAGGGCATTGTGTCAATTCCATGGCCCCAGACCAGATCACCAACCAGATCCTTTCAGAAACCCAGTCCTCTTTACATCCTGCATTCTTCTATCATCACCAACACCACCCCCACCAATGTCTAGACTCCATTAGGGGGTCTCCTTTCTGCTGTTGGACTCAGTACCCCTCCGAGTACATGAAGTCATCATGATGATGTCTAATCTCCAAGGTCTTTGCTTGTTGGTTTTGGTATGACATTGGTGAATTGGCTGGCCACTAATTCACTTCAGCTACGTTTTAGGCAGCATAGAAGGCCAGTACTGATACTGGTATCTGTATCAGAGCAACTGCTTTTACTCGAATATTGTTCTGATGCATCTTCTTTTTCAGTGAGTAACACTTTTAATGTCTCGTAGAATTTTAATGTCATACTCTTTGACAGAAAGACGCTTAAACAGTAGGCTTTGCAGTATCTGCTCTGCCTGGAGATTCATTAGAAGCAGACAAACTCATTTGTACAGCAAACACCTCTAACAAACCTCCATGGTTAGACTGGGAACGTGCTCACTGTTTAATTTAGTAGGTATGTCAGTATCTATTTTCTGTTCTGAAATCTCATTAGTCATTAGCATAGTCTCCACCAACTCCTCTGCTTCTTTGTTTGACAGTATGGAATATTTGTTTAAAGATCATTCCCTGTGCGTGCATCACATTTACATTTGCTTGGACTGACTGCCTCCCAAGATGTCTTTACATACACAGAACAGGAAGCACACAGAATGCAAATACTGAATATAAGACAGGCTTCGTATAAGACTCATTAAAATATGTACAATATTTTCCATGCATTGTCACATTTAAATAAACCTTAATTAAAGATTCGAGAAAAAATCAGCTAATATATATATACAAATATATATATATATATATATATGAAACTACTTTTTTCCCAAGAAACAGCTCTGGATTCAGCTATTTATTTTTCGAAGCATTCAGCTGAATAGCAGCTCCTGTTCTTGGTATTTTTCATTCTCTTTTTCAGTCACATAGACTCCACTATAAAATTCTTGGAGGCAGCTAGTTTTTGAGGCCACAGAGAAATGTCCTTTGACTAGAATTTTTTAAGACTGTCTTAAAGGATTTGTCATCTTTTAACATGTTACTCAGTGACAGCACACTTCTCGGCCAGTCCATCTGAGATGGAGAAGACGTCGGGAGACACTTCTTCATGCTTGGGAATTTTTTAGACAAAGCATGACTTGAGTTTTGAGCTGCCATTTTTCATGAAAACAGACTGAAAATGTTGCTTTCCAGGCATGAAGCAACTGAAGCTAGACAGGGTGTACCACTCCAGTTCCTAAAAAAGCTTGGAGGCTGTGTAAAATCTGAATAAAACAGAATGGGATGCAATGCTAAACACTGAAACACATAGTGGCTAAAGTAGACTACATGCATTGTTAAATGACTAAAAATTATGCAACATTTCACGTTTAATACGGTTACCTGTCAACAAGTTAGTGTCATGATTGAGTTTAAAAAGATCATCCAACACAGGCTCAGTCTTTCTGAGATGGTTCATGACTTTCTGAAAGATGGTGCAGGCAAAAAAAATAATTAAGTGATTTAACCGAAATAAAATACATAGCATTAAAGGATTTAAACATTAAAATTAATGTATTTAAGGGGCATTAAGGCCAAAATCCAGACATGGATTGCTGTGATCTTCAAGTCAAGTTTATTTATATAGCACACACGCAATGTGCTCAATAAATAAAGTTATGTAGCAGACATCAACGCATGGGCTCAGGGACACTTAAAAAAAAACATTGTCTCATCATTTCACTCACAAATGCTTTGCAAAAAAGGTAACTGTATATAAACCAGATCTAGAAATGCTGCCTCCCTCTATGGGTCTGCGCTAATTTAGAATGGACTGAGGCAAATTGGAAACTGTCATGACAAGTGAAAAGGGAAAATTGGACTTGTTTGGGAATCCTGGATGTTTCATTCGCTGGGTTAAAGAGGAGAGGAACCATCCAGCTTGTTATCAGTGTACAATTCAAAAGCCAGCACCCATGGTGGTAAGGAGGTGTATTATTGCATATGGCATGCAATAATACACATTTAAAAGGCACCATAAATGCTGAACCATAAATACCTATGCTGCCAAATAGACAACTTTCTGCTCAGGGAAGGCCTAACTAATGTCAACAAGGCAGGGCCAAACAACATTCAACAACAGCACAGCTCTGTAGTATAAGTACAGAGATAACTGGAAACCTGCAGACCTTATTTGTCACCGATTTAACATTTTGGGAGTGCTGAGGATTTTTTCAAGGTAATTTGATTGTGGTCCGATAAGGGCAGCGCACACACACACACACACACACACACACACACACACACACACACACACACACACACACACACACACACACACACACACACACACACACACACACACACACACACACACACACACACACACACACACACACACACCGTCTTTGGATTAATATCAGTAATTCCATAACTAAAAATGAACAGACACATCGTACACAAGTATCTGCTTACTAGTTTATTTTTTTATGACCCTCTCAGAGCTTTGTAAAGTGATATTACATAGCGGTAAAGAGGACCCTGTCTGGACCCTCTTTTTTTGTATGTAATGCTGGCATCTAAGTCTAAATGGGTATATTTTCCAAAAATAATGTAATTTAACAGTTTCAACAGTTGATATGTTGTCTTTGCACTAGTCTCAATTTAAATATCCCCATTATGTTTTGAATAACATTTTACACAACGTCACAGCATTTTAAGAACATCTGTAAAATTCAAGCACACTTTTGGTGCGACCACAGTAGAATTGATCAAGAGCGGTCGAAAAAGACAGATCTTTAGCTCCGGCTACCTTAGAGGAGCTTGTGCTGAAAGACCTGGGTGCTTGCCAGGAGCCTCGGATGACGCCTGACATATGCCCTCATATTTTATTAGCTCTTGATGAGCAGACTTGGGGTGCCATTAATCACATGTGACATGGCAGACACATCCTCTTAAACCCCGGTCAAACTAGGCTCTATCTGTTATGCCTCGAAGGCACCAACCTCCAATCTGCATTTTAACTTTGAAATCAGTCTGCAGAAATGCAAAGTAATTCCTGCATTAAATTACCTTATAAGTTAGTCCATTAATATTACTAGATACCAAGGCCACGCATGGTAATCAATGTCTGGCACATCAAAGAGCAATAATTCTTGTTATATACAGTACCTTGCCACTGTTGAAAGGTACTCAACGGAAGAAATCCCATATATCTCATATAATTTCATTCAGATGACACGTTTTGTATAATGAACTTCTCTACTTCTATTTTCAATGCATCTCTGAAGAAACAGTAGACAAAAACCCGTTTTCTAAGATGGAGACGTGCATAAAAATGTCAAGAATTTCCTCAAATATGCTGGTATTACCTTACCTGAACCCAACAAGAAAGGTCATCCTGTCCAAGATGCACATTCCTCCAGTGAGGCATGGCTGCAATACATCCTATTCCAACACACCTTTTTGTGTAACAGTCATCCTCATTGATCTTAAAATTGGAATTCATATCCCAAAGCTGCTTTTTTTCACCGGGCATTTTCATCATATCTCATCCACATCGGACAGAGCGCGCTGATCCAAAATGGCCTTTCAGCAGTGAGTTTCTCTGCAGCCTCTTGTCAATACATCTTGCTGACCTCCATATGGTGGCATCTCATCCCCATCTCATTAAAGACTGCCATTCTTCTCTTTTATAATCCAGCCCTGGTGAGAGTATTGAAATGTATTTGTTGTGAGGTTTCTTTTTTAGTTCTGAGATGGTCATAGCCCAATTCTCTGAACATGTCAATAAGTCAAAGGACAGTTTTCATCCTTGTTGGGAGTAAAAGAGCCACTAGCTCTGGAAATGCATGACAGAGATGACACCATAAATATCAGATAGCATATGTCTGTCTAACCGGAAACCGAAACCGGTCTACTAGTTGGACAAACAAAGTGGGACATGTAACACTTTTATTGAGATAACAGGACTGCATTTTTTAGTTTCATGTCTCAAATGTCTCACAATCCTTTATTGAACTACTGTTCCTTCCTCTAAGGCAATGTGGCATGCTGACTAGGGCTAAAAGCAGGCCTTGAGGGGAGGAGAATGTCAGGATGAATCGCCATACTGCAGTCACTCAGACATCGACTAGTCCTGACCTATGCATCAACCCTGACTTCTATCATCTAGACAACCCAGCAGGGTGCTAATCAGTTTGAATCCCTCTCTTACAGTGTGCTGAAGTTAATATAAATGAAATTGATTTATAGAACCTGCAAGCCCCATTCAGTGCGAGTCTGGTAGAGGAACACAGACTAGGCTACTAATCACCAATGTACAAAGGAGAAACACAAGCTGCATTTTTTTTGTTATTCTCTCTTCCTCATTCTTGCAAAACTACCATACCTGAGAGACTCTTTACCATCCCAAATAAAGGACATAACAAATTGGCCCTAATCTGCAGGATCTGTATCTGTAGAAAACAACATGGCTGTAACCTCATTGATGTGACCCATGAGCCTTTTAAGAGGCATTTCTAACCTCAAATTGGAAAATGCTATCTACACCTAACTTTCATCTTAGCATCAGGCTAAGAGGTAGAACTATGGCGAGCCATATGCCCTAGGCCTTTTGGAAGCACCTCAGTCAACTCAATTACATTACATTAAATATTAGAGGACTAGTTGTCTTAAATTATTTGTTAAACACTGACCCATGGTACATGTGGAATAATGCGCTTTGTGGTGTCCAATATCTGGGATTCATTTTTGCCATTGGGGCCTTATCGAGCACATTAGAGAGTGTACGTCCATGGAGTTGACAGTTACCCCTACAGTATGTATCTTTCAAGTTAAAAGATTGTGATGTCTTTCTGTCATATTCTGCCAAGTTGTTAGGTTAACTTGATGGTTCAGAAACCCTCTTTGTGGTCATTTCAGGTTGTATTCTGGTGGATAATATGATGCTGTTTAGTTTCAGGGTTACTGCTATAAAGAGTGTGTTCGATAATTTATTTGACAACTTTGCAATAGTTGAAGTTTACAATAGATTTTGTGGAGTTTTTGGGATGTATACTGTAATTTGCAGGGGCCACATTGGTATTACAAGCAGCAAACTGAATTTAAGGTTTTGGGCACAATGGATAGCAACATAAATAGTGAATTTGACCTCCGGACTATGAATGGAGAGTAAAGAAATTAATACTGACTGCATTCAAATTGCCATTGGTCAAGAAGTTTTTCCCCCACACTTTTACTCTGTGAGAAACTTCAGGCATTGCCACTGATATTGCCAAGAATGGCCAATCAAAATGCATCCAACAGTTTGAGTTACTATATGGTTAGGCTGAATTTTTCTGTTGCCAGTAAGAGTACACAATTCAAACATTCTCAGTCAGAAGAAACATTAAACACTTCCACAGAAGGTCAAGGACAAAGCTTCTTTAAACATTAGCTCTGGGGCTGTTCACATAGCCACGGCAGTGTGTAAAGAATAATTAAAATGGCTAAGATTCTTAAACATGTATTTATCTGGCATTAGCTTTGCAGTTACAAGAATGTGAAATAATGTATATACATATAGTTAATCATCAAGCATTTGTCATAGCACAGTACGCACAGGCACAGGTAGATTTGTATCATTGTTATAGTATCATGAAAGACTTCTAACTACAACTCAAATCAAGCTGTGCCAACGTAAGCTCAGCGAGCCCCCATTCCTGACATAACCAAATAGAGCATTAGGGAAGCTGTGATGTTCAACATGGGGGCCAGGGGGTGGGGGTAGGGGGGGTAGTGGGGGTAGGGGGGGTTGAAGGTATTAGATTGGCAGGCATACTCAGTGATTCCCAAAAGCACATGTTAGAGAGTATGGGGGGAATTTGCATAATGATATTGGTATCAGAACTACTTACTTTCACATTGGGATACAAACTCACATTGTAGCTGTAGGCTACAACATTTCTCCAAATGCATTCTTGGATAGATAGCAATCCAGAGTTTGTGAACAGAAAATGAAATACATGAGGCGAAGCAACATTTGTTTTAATTGATTTTTTCATTTGCACCTTGGTTTTGCTGTGGAACCAGTATGCAGTGCAACTTTGGACAAAGAAGGGCGTGAACATTTTTTGGATCACCATTGATGACTGTTTTTCTATTCCTATTAGAGAAACAGACAAACTGATTATATCTATACCCTCCAAATCAATCGGTGGCTTTACTGTAACTGCATTGTGTCTTACTAAATAGACCCTTATAAATGAGGGAAACAAACATGGACATACAATATAGTATATAATTGCATCCAACACACAATATTTAGTTTCCTTCTAGGAATAATGTAGAATATAAAATAATATATATGTTATATTATGAAACACAAAAGATCTCTTTCTACAGTGGAGTGGCTATTTACAAAGTTTCACAGACACTGAGTCTGGATCTTTGTTCAACTTGTCCTCAAAACTGTGTCCTTGACCGTCCTGACCTCAGTTCTTATCTGATGCTTTGTTCTTCTGTGGCTGTCAGTCACCATTTAAAGTGATAGCTTTTTCCATTGTTGTGTTCAGATTCTTTGTCCGTCTAAAGTTTTGTTTATGTCTGGACATAACAGAGTGCAACTTTAAAAGCAGTCCGAGAGCACTGTGCTGGAGCTGAATAGTTGTGAATGTGCGACATGATGGATGCTCTGGGCCAGTGTTGTGGAAAACGTGATTCCACTTCACACCTAATGGACTGGTAAGCCATCCCCTTGACTGCTAGAGTTCCTAAATAAAGGCCGACATTTTGCCAAGCTGCCAACACTGCTGACATCAAATTAAAGCTTTACTATCTGTCTCCATGGGCATGGCCAGACAATCACTCCCAACATGTTGTATAACAACAGTGGAGCCGACATGTGCTTGTATAAACCCTATAGAAAGTTCAAGCTTTTGTGGTGTGTTTGCCGACAATCCTCAGAAGAGGCCTTTAACGGGAGTTTAGTCATTATTGCAAAAAAGTTTTGCACAATAGAAACAGCTTCCCTAAACTCGCCTCTTTCCAGACTTTATTTTTTCTCCAATTTCTACTCTGTAAACTGTAAAACAATATTCCAGTAGCATGGTATCTATGGGATGTGCCTTTTAAAACCATTGGTCACACTGGTAAATAGTTTGAATTGCATATTGCATGCAGATATAAGTCAATGTTCTTTTTTGTCCTATTGGCAGTTAACCCATGGTGTAAGTGGGATAATGCCCTTCAAGGGTCCATTATCTGGATATACTAGACGACACAACACAGCAGAGAGAGTGTGCCTCAGTGGAGTCAGCCATCCCCTTGACTGCTAGAGTTTCTAAAAAAAGGCACGACATTTTACCAAGCTGCCAACACTGCTGACGTCAAATTAAATGGTTACTTTCCGTTTCCACTAGCATGTCCAGACAACCGCTCCCAACACGGTGTGAAACAAAAGTAGAGCCTTCATGTGCTTTTATAAGCAGTATAGGAATCTAATAGAAGCTTTTGCAATTCGTTTAAATCTGAACCGGGCAAAGGAAAACTGAATTTGCTACAATTTGACAGCATATTCTTAAAAGCACAAGGAAACAATGATGGAGACAGACACAGGCAGAAAAAAACAGCATGCTGCCTTTAACCTTTTCCGAAAGCTCTCCAACTGGAGGTATTTAGGCATCACAAACACAGGAGAGAGCAGCGGGTAAACAGGAAGGCTGCCCTGGTCTGACCTCCCTCGAAATGGGATGACTTTGATATTCCCTGGGCACAAGACACAAGGTACTCAGATTAAAAGCCTTTTATTCACCATGACCTTTTCCCTCGTCGTCTTCCCTCAGAGAAATCTTCCTTCCTTTCACTGCCATCTCCGTGACAGGCTATCCCCACCAAAACAAAAGGCCAAGTGGTGGGGTGACACAAAGTCAATATTGGCCACCGGTTCACGTTTGAAGACATCACACAGTAACCTCTGTTTTTTTGTTGTTTCTATGCTAAACTTATAGGGGAGATAATGCAACCTGAGATGGGACATGTTGATTAATCACTGTTGTTTAGTGCCTGAAGCATTTCTTACAAAATGTAAATTAACTGTTTTCATTCATGCCAAGTGCATTTACATGTAACTTTAAATAAATTAGTTCTTTGTTCGTTGGTGGAACATTTGCATTTAACAACAGGTCCTCCATCACCCAGTGTTTTACACTTGACGGGACTCGGTGTGACATGTACCTGATTGAGTTCCAGTCTCCATCTCTGTCCCAAACTTTGGCTGTTATCACCTTCTCTATGTGGACATGACTTTTCACCCTCGGTGAGTCATGTCTTAAGGGGGTGGGGGCCCGAGTTGCATGGAACTAATGGTTTCTCCTTCTTGTTTTTGTGATGATTTATAGTGCTACTAAAGCTCCCATGAGGTTTTTAAAAGCTTACGTATGTCAGAGGTTTACAAGGAGGGAAGTTTTTGACTGCTGCACTTACAAATATATAAAGGAATCTCATGCATCTACTTGTTTAAATGTTTTGATAGTTAACAGTTTATTATTGGTCTTAAGTCCTCCTATAGGGTGTTATGGTACCCTCTTAAACAGAATATTATGTACTTGTCAAACCTGATGAATAATAGAAAACTTTTGCTTATACTTTGGCGACTTTATTGGTTGAATAAACAAATTCACCAAGGTAATTACACTGCTAATTTAAAAATGTAAGATAAATAGCTGATAAGCTGCAGCAAACTATGGCTCTAATTAACTTGGCTATGAATGTTACTTTGGTCAAGGGTGACATGGCTCTTTCTAAGGAAGTGCCAATAAGACCTGCAATGCTGGTCTAAGCTGTAGCCACTGTCCACTAGGGCAGTCGCTCCACTTCCATGATTGCGTCTGAACTGGTTTCATGCACTACTACCCTGATGTAAACCAGCTCACTGGATCCTGGATGGATGGCAGTATGTTGATCTACAACATGGAAAAGACTGTGTGAGGTCAAAATGTGATGCAGCCACTAGAGAGGAGAAATGCGTCAACAGCACAGACAGACTTGCGGAGCGGGCGCTGCTAATCTGAGCCACACTTATCGAACCAGTATGACATCATTTACACTGCAGATGCTATGGTCTGGTGTCAAACTGTATGAAATGAATTTCATGAATGAAAGATATGTCTTACTGTTAAAAGAAAGCAAGTTGAAATTCCCTGTCAAAAATCACTGCTTATGATAAAATTATCAAAGAGATACGAGGTACCTGTACTGCTTTGTCTTTTAGAGGCACCAAATGTTTCCCTCGGGATCACTTGAATTTCCCTCGGGATCAATAAAGTATCTATCTATCTATCTATCTATCTATCTATCTATCTATCTATCAAAATCAACACAAACCAAAAGTTCCTCACATTTTTACAAGAATTATTTATGAATGTATCCCCTCTTAAATAGAACCTCATAGATATGTAGCAATACACTTCCATCCTATTGTTATTAATGTTAATTATACTAATTTCACTAATAATATAATCCACAGTGGGGAAAATATTGTGTTAAAATGTTGCTTCTAGAATAGCAACGTTTCATAGAAATATGAAGGGTAATTTTCCTTTTACTGTCATCTGTATTACACTGCTCTCTAAATGAAAATTGCTAGAATTTGTTCCTGTTATATAACACACATGGTGAATTGTCCCGGTGAAGGTATTCAACGTAAGATATTATTCTGCAAAAACAAATCATAACTGCAAAAGCACATCCACCTGCACCCCTTCTTTCGACACTCAAATAAACTTTCCCATCTTTGTAAACATGGAAAACACATCATACTTATTTAATTTGAACGCACATTAACATGTATGTTGTTCCCCTAAATTCATTACTGGTGCACTTTTGGCTAGAGGCTTTGTCAGTAATTGTCCAATTGGTCTGTGCCACCCGCCAGTAACTTTATCTCTCAGTCCAGCTTTCCATCCACCGTGGCCAATTCCTCTTTCCCTCCACCCACAAAAAAACTGTCCTCTTTGCACAAGGCCCCCTCATTCATTCTAATTAAGCCAACTGAAACTAAATAGCAGAAGCTTTGTTTACAAGGGGCTAGCTGCGCTCAGCAGTCTGTGCACGGAGGCACTCGTCTTTACAGCCAGTCAGGGTTTTATCTAGAGCAACACTTACTGTTTAAACTAATTTACATTTCTGTTTTTCCAATCCATACATTACCATATCTTCCACTGTGCGGTGAGATTTCCTCTAGAGAGGGAAATTCATCAATAAAATTCAAAATGTATTACTATGAAAAGATGTTTCAGCACCACAAAAGTGTACACACTCCATTTTGGGAGGATAAATAGTGATGCAATTACACACCCAGCATGAAAAAGAGAAATGCTCGATGTCAGTAATGAGTTTTGGTCTAAATAAGCATTAACACATGATTATGAAAAGAAATGAGAGACTAACAGACAAGTTCAAAGAGAACCTGAAACCCTGAAACTGTCTAACAAGAATTAATGTTAGTAACAGACGAAACACTAATCACCCAGGCCGATTGTGTTTAGTCCGTAACCCTACATTGATAAAGTGAAGTAATATCAGTTAAAGCCTTTGTATCATTTGTCATCATTGCATTTAACAAATAAGGTACAACACTGCAAGTTAAAGTGGTTGTTTTACCTTGCTTCCAAACAGTGGCCAAATCAATCACAATA
This sequence comes from Symphodus melops, assembly GCF_947650265.1. Taxonomy (NCBI): domain Eukaryota; kingdom Metazoa; phylum Chordata; class Actinopteri; order Labriformes; family Labridae; genus Symphodus; species Symphodus melops. The sequence continues at coordinate 3,460,156 of NC_136706.1, read as the reverse complement.
TTAATATCATATATTGGTCACTTTTTATTTGAAGGTACAAAATGTTGTTAAACCCATGTTATCAATTCAGTGTTTCTTTTCACACACACGTAGGCTATGTGGATGCCATTAGTTTTTATTAGCCTATATAGCTAGCTATCCTTTTAAGAACTTTATTTAATTCAGTAAACATGACATAGCAGTAACACTATGACAGTGCAAGGTGGGTGCAGAAATGTAAACTAAAAATATAACATTTCAATTAAAATACATAAGAGTAGAATAGAAATATAAGTATAATTCATCAGACTAACAAATATAAATTTACACTGCAAAACAAAAATCGAAATTGTTAATCTTTCAATTGACAGAAGACATTGCTGCTAGCTTAATTCAGGTCCTACCATACAAATTGTTAATAATAGCACTTGTGTGTTGTTGGTTTAAGGTATATGTGAACATAATAGGTACTGGTTTTGTCTTAAAGGGGGAAATTCAATTCACAGTGCTCAGCTAACCAAACTATGGTAGCTAGCTTATCTTCCGTGCTAATTACAGTGTGTAGTTAATTGACAGAATAAGGCATGTTCATTGCTACATTTTTTTTTATGTGACAATATTTCTTTTAAAACGTGTTAATTTGCTTAAACTGAGAAAATTGTTTGTAATTTTTCACAATAACCCTGGATTGATGGCTTGCTTTACTTGCTCTTCTCTATGGTGTCTGCTTTTGTTTATCTACATCAGACTGCACATAACATGCAGGAACAGTGCCTCAACCTTGCACTTAGTGAGTCTGGTATCACAGTAAACATTGAAAGTGCTCTGCCAGAGACCAGCATTAACGGAGAGAGCAACAAAATTAGAAAACTATAATCAGCTGTGGCAGTTAAGTAGCGAGCCAACCTAGAAGAGAAAGAAAACCCAATATCTGTAAAGCATTTAGCTGTGGCCAATAACACATCAGCTTAATCACCAGGCTAGAAGCTCTTGGAGAAAATGTTCAGTGCCCCATGTCTATTTCTTTAAGAGTTTTTTTTTTTTTTTTTTTTTTTTTTTTTTAAAAAGGAGAAACATTATCTTTGTAGATATTGAAAGCAAACATGGGCTAAGCTGGAGTTGTGGAAAAGGAGTGTTTACCTTGTTTATTCTGGAAGTGCAGCGTGACAGTGACAGTATCATTTCAATTGACTGTATGGATGTAGCAGCCTCAACATCACTCATTTTGTGAGTTTTGACTTCAGCATTAGGCTGCCATCATGCCCTCTTTCTATAGTCAGAAGTAAACATTTTGGATAAGTTGAAAGCAGGGTGGAGCAGCAAAAATTCTGTGAAACATTTTTCAAACTTGGTTGTATAGTTAAACATCCCGCCAACAGATTCAGATTGTATTTGTGGTGGTTGGGAGTTGTTCATTTATCAGACTAAAGAAGCTCAGAAGCACGTCGCTAATAGTGGGGAGCAACAGCATGTGTTTTCGGATTTTATCTCTGGAAAAAGTCTTCAGCATGTTTTAAAGGATCTTGTCTGACAACGATCCTGTAGTCGTGGTTACAGAGATTAAAAATAAAGAAATAGTCAATCTTATCGATGGTCCCTTTAGCCCTGTTTTCATCAAGCAGTCCAGTTCAGCACATTACCCATTTATTGACGTTTCCACCATCAAAAGTTAGAATGAATGTTGAACTTAACTACCTACCTTACCAAATAAACTCACAGCTGGCTGTGGAAACACAAGTTCAGGTTTTACCAAACTGTGCTGAACCAAACCGGACTGCTTGGTGGAAACGGGGCTTTTTGCTTATGTAGCTGATAAAGAAGAATCCATTTTAGTTCCTGTCTGTTTCCTGACAAGGTGAAAACTCCTCCTTTAATGTTATTTAAACAATTAAGTCATTTAAAAGTTCTGTCCCCGTACAGCTGTTATAAAATGGAAAAAGTAGCTATATGTTATGAGCCAGGTTGTCAATGTGTTAATTGGTAGTTTTTTTATACAGGGCTTAGCACTTGTTTTTGAGTCTGCCTGAAGTGGAAACTTGAACAATTGGAGTTTTGGCACTTCCACACTGGCTTCATTCCTGTTCCCCGTGGAGGTTCCCACCCTATTATTTCTCATATTAGCTAAATGCTCATACAAACATGTAACTGCTCGAGAAGTATAAAAGTGATACCTGCCTTTTGTTCCTCTGAGAAAAAAAATGATTTGTAAATTCTTCCCTATATAAATGACTGAGCCATTAAGCTACCACATTGACTCGATCAATACATTTAGCAGTCATGCTTTTGCTCTGTCACATTATGAAGTCTGTCAGAGCAGCAGACCTACATTTTATGGCAGTTTAAAAGTGCTCTGCTTCTCACCACCTCTTTTGGGGTATCTCATTTTTGAAAGAATGACTTCAAACATTAACTTGGAGCAGCCCTGACAACCCGATGATTTTAGATGAGGAGACAGATGAGGAGGAATACGCGGAGGTGAAACAGCTCCAGTGGGAGTGGGACCTTTTATCCACTGCCATCTTGTTGAAGCTGCAGAGCATCTGGTGGAGGATCCCCCTGGGTGGCACCCTTTGGAGGTGTTCTTAGTACAAGTAAGGAGACCGTGGGGAAGTCTGGAGATGTGCTTGAGGGTCTTTTTCTCTCTCAGCTGCTGTGAAATCAATAGTGGATTGAATGAATGGCTTGACATGATCACTATAGAAAGGATTTATCAAAGTAAAGAAAAGAAAAAATACAATATGAAAGTCATGTTTATTGTCAATTTTTCAATGTATGCTTGACATACAGAAGAATCGGAAAAAAAAAAAAAAATTCTCTGAGACACGTAAACAAACAGTAGAAAGATTTCAAATATATATACAAAATATAAAGGATAAAAATAAAAATACAGATTTACAAAACATTTCGAGATAATGTGCAAAGAAGTGCATTTTGAAAAAAACAACAGCAGCAACAACAAATGCATGTGGACCTTAACCGCCAGTAAATAAATATAAGGCACTAACTTAGCAAATGAAATAATAATTTGTTTTTGCATTTTAAGAGCCCTTTTGTTTTTTTAAAGTGAAATGTGAGGTTTTAGGGGTTTTAGGGGTTTGCAAATACAAGATCACAGAAGCACCTGCATCTAGACAGAACATGAGTCAGGAGTTAGCTTGCATTTGTAGTCACATCTTGTGAGCACTATGGGAAATTTTTTATTCGAGTGGTTCAAGCTCCAAATTGCAAAAAGAAAACTTCTAATTTGCTTTTCTGTATCTATAAAAGGCTTTCCAAACTTTGAAGTCCTGTACCCCTTCAGAAAACTCCCAGGTTGTTTACTTTCCATTAGAAATCAGCTTTCTCTATCAAAGGCTTTAACTTTGGAACACATTACCACCTGAACTAAAATTAATCCTGCACTTTAAATATATATAGATATGGGTAAAGAATGGCTTTGTATCCTCTTAATATGGTTTTATGTGATCAACTGTTGTATTTTTACACAAACAAAGAGTTGGATAACTCTTATTGCAGCACATCAGTTCAATGCTCTGTATTGAAACTATATTAAATTGTATCGTCACTATTAAATAAATACATTCAATTCAACTCAAAAGAATCAGGAAGACTGATTAAAGTCAGTGGCAGAATTATTTCACCCCACCTTTCCACCTCCTTAGGTCCAGACGACGCTGTGACGGGGGTGTAAATATGAACTGGCTTTATTTAAAGGGGTTGCATTATGCTTTTCTGGTTTCCCCTTTTGCAAATCTATTTTCAATGTCCATGGAAACCCGGCTTCTCCCACTCGTCCTGAGAGCAGCAGCAGTAGCTGCATGAAATGCTCAGTCACGAGCAATGGTGTTAGTGTGACGTCTTGTCAGCGCTATGTCTTCGTTGCTCATGCTGCATGCTTCTTCTTTTTTTTTTTATAGTTCTGAAAATGTTATTAAAATGAAAGTCATATCACTTTTCACAAACACCTCAATCGCTGCTTCACATACAACAAACAACAACCTGTTATACCTGTAATTATCACTCAGGTTAAATTTAGCTGAAGTTGTATTGTTCCTTTCAATGAGGCTCTTTTGTGTCGCACATTACGATGTCAACACCTTATATCCAGTTAAACTGTTTTATGATACCAAGGAATTATCCCAGATAATTGTAGGCTGGAAGTTTTTTGAAGTGATCCATGTTCAGGAGTAATTTATTCCTGTTGTCGAGAAAGCACCGGAGCCCAAGGTGCAAACATAAAGTACAGAGCTATACGTTATATCACCTCTGAGGTGTTTGAGCCACACGTCTGCAACAGAAGGTGTCTGCATTTTGAAGAAATGATTGGATTTAGTCCGAGTGCACAGCACTGCCTATAAGTTTGAGGATTACTCGGGTCCAGGCTTTGAATACTCGTGCTGTGTGGAAGTATATGGGTGCTTGGGAGAGAGTAAGTGTGAGAGATGGGGGAGCGCGGCTGAGCCCCTGTACACAGTCTGGGAGTGTGTAAACAACCTTGTGTGCAGCACTGCGCCGCAGGGTGTGAAAGTCTGAGGCAGAGGCGGCTTTACTCCGAGTAGCTTCTGTTATTCTCATCTGTAGCTTCCTGAATTCAACATGCCCTTCAGGCTTTATAGGCTTCATGTCAGGATCAGTCAAAGATTTGTTAACCTGATTCTGAGAAAGGCTGTCAAACTTGGTACATGATAATGGGGGAATGATAACAAATTAAATGCGAGACGCACACTTCATATGTGAATATCTGTTAAGAAATGAATTCTATAAAGGATGCAGCATCATGTTTAAATGCTAATGTTCTACTTTTTCTTTACTGCATTGCTTCATTATGTCATTACCAATCTCACTCAATTGTTCCCCAGCTAATGTGCTTGGCACTTTGCTCTCTGATGAGTCTCATTGTCTTCTTCTGTTTACAGGCAGGACAAGAAAATACTAATTGCAGCACCATCTGGTGGTGGCCAGTGGTAATCCATTCATCAGAGTAATTAAATGTAATGGGACATTTCCCCGCAGCCAGCTATTATGCAGTGCTCCCAGCAAATCTGGAACCATTATGAAAGCTATACCGGGATAGTTTATCTTTTTAATCTCATCATCGTCGCTGCGGTCAACTTCTCCCAATTGACAATTTGTTGAGGAGCTCGGGGACAGACAATGAAACGCTTAACCTTTACTGTGCAGAAATATATATTTGGGTCATTGTGTTACTGGACTTAAATTGTTACACACTTATCACTCACATTCTCTCGCAATCACAAATTCTTACCTTTGTTCCCTTCGAGATTATATCTTATGCACACTCTTTATTTTCTGTTTTTACGAATATGAATGCTTATATATACCTATAACTGAAGTTGCACAACATGTAAAGCGGTATAGATGTATTTGGGACAACTGATTTAAATGTATATGACAGCAACATTTTCATTTATGTAGTTTACCAATTTCCTGAAAAAACATTTTAAATTTGAAAAGCACCCATAAAGAGTTAAGATTATAACATGTTGCAGCATGCTTAGTAAAGACTCAAATCTATGAGAAATGCCTTTTCCAACAGGTCATGCCATGCCAGGGCCACACACAGACATCATCAGTTCTCAGAGGAATATGTGCACAATTACTTAAACTTCACAAGAACACTTTAACAATGCAATAGGTTTGATCAGCTGGCATCAACCTGAGTCACTGCACCGACATTTATGCCACGCACGACTCTATTAGCTCCAAAATCCTTTTACGCACAGTACAAAGAAATAATCTCAGACAATCTAAGCACGTTATTGAACAGCTCTCCACATCCATTACGCAAACATACGCACAAAATCACACTTTTTTTCTCCATCTCCAACCTTTTTACGCAAACCACAAGGAAACAATCCAAACCATTTACACGTTATTAAACAGTTCTCCAAATCCATTACGCACATAACACACTATCAAAGTAACACTCTCAATCCCCACCACCTTGCAAAAATACTATAGTGTGACATTAAACTGCATATATGAAAGTGCGCGGCGGCACCATGATCTTACTTTGAGCTGCAGACAGGGTGCCCTGGTTACAGGTGTCCAAATGTCCAGGTGCGCTCTGGGGTCGTTGAAATAAAGTCTGTAATGAGGGGACGAATGTCCAGAGAGTTCATGATGTCTGTGTTGGCATACATCAATTAATGTTTTTTGAGTCTTTTCTGGGTCATCATGGTGCTGCGTGTCTCCAAAAGACGCAAGAACGTGCGCTCAGACGAGGCCACAGAGACGGGCAGGCACACACGTAACTCAATCAATTTTTCTGTCTCTGAAAACATGGCTCCTGTTTGTTACTGGAGCTTAGTCCAACACGATGCTACATCTTCAACTGTGCCACTCATAGACCGAGCATGGAGCGAGCAGGGAACCTTTTCACTTTACTCAGTGTCTGCAACAACGAGCCGGCCTTACGCTGACAACGTAACTTCCGTGAACTTCTGTTGATTAGGCCTAAAAATAATTAAATCAAAATCAAGAAATACATGTAATAGCCTATGCGTGTCAAAATCTTTGGAATTTGGAATTTAAAATGGAATTTATAAATTGTGCAAAAATATTTTTTATATATATATTTATTTTTTTTTAAAGCTCCCCCTCGCCACTAGGGGTGCTGCAGCACCCCCTGCACCCCCACTTTCTGGTGTTTCATAGCCTGGGAGCAACTGTGGTACAGTCAGAGTCAACTCTCAACCAGAGGGTTGGGGTTCGATCCCCAGCTCCTGCAGCCACATTTCCGATGTGGCAAGACACCCAAGTAGCTTCTGCTGCTTTGTCAGTGTTGTATGAATGCGTATTGATGGGATTAGTTACATTACCTCTGATGGTCACTTCAAATAGCAGCCTCTAGCAGTGTGTGAAGGTTGTAAAAAGACTAAAAAGTGCTATTTAAGCTCAAGTCCATTTACCTGCCAAATGCTCTCCTTCAGCTTGTCTTCTTACACACGGACGGTAAAACGTTCATATCCTCCAGATATTAGACATCAACACTTGTTGTCTCTTGTTTTCATACTACATGATAGCTTTTCTGAATGTGTAACATTTTCACATGGAAGAAGCGGCAAAATGAAGAGTACTCAAAGCTCTCCGTTAGTGTGAACCAGTTGCTTGATTTCTAAGTGTTTTGTTGTCACACATTGCAATGCAAATAAGACATGAAAGAGCCACTCGCATCAGAAGAAGTCAGAAAAATGATTAATAAGAAAGCTCCAGAAATGTTAAAAAAAAAAAAAAAAAAGACAGAAAAACTTTGACGTTTTAGTGTTTGCATTTCCTGCCTTGTTTATCGTTGTTAAGAATATTACATTGCAGCTTGTTGATGATCTTAAGTAACAGGGTACAATCTCCACTACATTCATAATTAAACCCATCATACTGACTTACTCTGATGCCCTTGAGAGCTCGACAGCATTATGATGTATATGGTTGGAGAGAAATTCCTTGCCAACAATAACGCAGTTCCTCTAAAATATTTCTCTCCTGGACATATATCTCTGACACTTACTTTGCAAAGACAGAAGAAATATCCTCCGAGCGTACAGATCCACACAAAACTCAAGTCTGTTTCTGTATTCAGAAACACTAAGACTGCACGAGGCCGTCAAGCGAATAGAAAAATCGTCCCATTTAAGCAACTCACACCTTCATTTCTATAGTGCCGAGCTGGTTTTGCCCCCAGGTTGTTGTTGCATGCTTTATGCACAGATAACAAAAACGTTTCAGCAGGCATATTTTGTCGAAGAGAGAAGATTTGTCCTGAGAGTAAAGAAGCGAGTAAGAGAGCACACACACATTGAGGCACACACACATCACATAATGTATCTTGTGCAAGGCTGCACGACTCCATGGTCATATTTGGAAATGATGGTAGTTCATAAACATGTATTTTGTGTCTTGGCTCCGGTCCTGAAAACATGATTGAATCTGTATATAAAAGAAGATGTGAATCCCAAGAAAACTCCATTCAGAAGAAAACACCATTATTTTCATCATTTCACGCCACAATAAAAGTTAAATGTGAACATTATGGTAAGATCTTTTTCCATTTTTTGAAGCTCTTTGTTTTTCAGGTCACTTACCAGTCAAGTTCTACTGAATCAGATCAAATAAAATAAAAACTAAAAGACATTCATTTCTGTGATCTTGGGTTTTAAAAAACTCTATTCCACATCACAGAACAGGTGATAAATTCATGATCACTTAAGAAAACCGGAGTAAATGACACAAAAAAGGGTTGCAACAAACTACATTTACATTTCAGTTTCCATAAGTAGTATTCTTAGAGGTATGTTTTCATTCTTTGTCACATTCATTTGCTGCAGTTCGTTAATATGCAGATGACGCTTTAGTGTAAAATTAGCTTCACATCAATTCACCCTCAGACATAAAATGCTGCTAACACATGAATGTGGATTAACATTAATCCACTAATAAAATATGTACATAATAATATAAACATGCTTGGGGCATTTCTATGTGTGACAAGCATTATCATAAATGTTTAATAGGCTATGTTACTTGTGCATGTACTTAAATAGTCTTCAGAAAGCAGCATTGCATATAGCATGTGTGTTTTGAAACTCTTGTGTGTTAGTCATCACTCATGTAAACGGTTCTTTTACCTATTTTCCAGACTCTATAACAACAAATTGATAGAGGGAAAAACACATTTGGTGTTACAAGAATGAATGCTGTCTATCTCTAAAAGAAAATTCATACACAAACAAAGGCTGGATGGCGGTAGAGGTTGCGAGCAGTTGACAACAAGCTTCGACCATCAGCTCTCACAAGTGACCAGCCCAAGCACGCTCTTTCTCAGGTTGTGTTGTTGTTACATGTTGGTCAAAAAAGGAACCAAAAAGGGAGCTAGTTGATGTCTGTGTACTTGTTACAGTGTCACACACTGGCTCAGCCTCGTTGTTCCTTCACACACTTAACCACTTTGTTAATTAATAAGCTCCACCCACTGCCAGCCAAAATGACAACGTCATTCTTGCTTAGAGACTTTACAGCCTAGCACATGATTTATGCACTCATTTACTATATTTTAAGGATCATTTAGGAATCCTTGTTTTCATAATAGCAAAATCAACCTTTCAGTCAAAGTTCTGTTTTCTCGGTTTCCTGGGGAAAAAAGAGAGTTTAAATAACTGTTTGTTTTTTTTGTATTACACTTTAAGAGTGTTGTTTTCTTGTTTCATTACCCTGCATCAGTGCTCTGCCAAGTGTGCTGTATTATTATTTCTCAATAATGTTTCTTGTCCTGGGAGATCCTTGGGTATCATGAGAGTTTTTTCCATCACCATATTTTAAGTTAAATTTTAACACAGGGCAATGTCACAATGTTATGATCAGGACACAAGAAATCCAAATGAACATTTGTCATATTGACTTTATTAAGATAATTACAGACAAAACATATGTTTCTTCAGACAACATTGCATAACATGAAAACAGTTGACAACTGTCTAAACAAATGGACCCATTTTAAATGGTAAAAGGCTGCCTACTCGAGCAAAGAAATCACATTCACCATATTCACACTGTAGCAAGTTTCCACTGATGTTTTGTTGAGGGTAGGAGGCTCAAATTCTGTTATTATGTTGTACTGTTGCGTTCAAGGTTGGAAGTCTTTTGCGAATTGCAGATTAATTTATCATTTCACCTCACCTCTATCTGATCTCAATTAGCAAATAAAAACAGATTTTGATTTAAAAGTACATATCTGATAACCCGTTAGCTATGGTTCACCACTTTTTAGCTTACAGTATACTCTTTGATAAATGATGGATAGAAATTCCTTGCTCGTAGTACTGTAATGTTAGCAAGCGAATAGTAATGCTGGCAATAGTAATTGCTTTTTTTGCTGATATTTCAAGATAAAAAAAAACATTTGATAACTTGGTACTTACTGCAAAGTCACAAAAGCTAATGTTAGCAACCAGACGATACCTAGCTTACAACACCATTAGCTCTGGTAGTCCTATCATATCTGTTAACCAATAAACAGCAAAGTTAGAAAGAAAAGTATACAAAAGCTAATGTTATCTGTAGACCATTTTGGTGTTTGTGCACAGTAACAATTTATTGTGTGGGTGAAGCCTAACTGGTGGCAGAAGGTTAACTAACGATAGCTTGCGATCAAGTCACATCACAAATTGCCCTGTTTGGACACCTATTCTCCAATTATTTTAATTGTTTGGTAGCAAAAGACAAGTTTTCTTCCAGTGACAAGTAAACTCCTAAGTAATGGGGGTGAGGTTATCTGACCTGTATTCACTGTCAAGTCAGTGGGTCAAGGGTCCAACTATAGGCTATGGCCAAAGTTACAGTGGCTGACGATCTTTGCACATAATGTGGAGAAACTCAGCCTTCAAATGGCAGAAAAACACAAGGCATACAAATCTTGTGATGTAACATTTTACTTTGTTGCTGTGTCCAGGATTATAGATTTGTCAGAAGTTTTTGAGGATCGACATAAGCCTACTGCCTAGCCAGAGGCAAGGATATAAGACAGCTTTACGTTAAATTGTATGGATGTTTGCATTTTATTTTAAAGGATGTCATCGACAACATCATTCAATAGAAATGGATGTTCCTATTCTTATCCAACAACACAACTAAAATGTTCCCCCATCAGGAATCTGACTTGCTTCTGTGTTTCTCTCCACTTGTGCTGTTTCTCTGCCACCACAAGGCGTATGCAACTGCTGTGGCGTCTTCTCCAAACTATTATCAGTAGTTTATTGGTTAATATATACGGTAGGTTTTATTAACCTTAGATACACTGAAAATGTTTCTTAAATTTACAATTGTATAATATGGAACAGAGCAGTACAACATTATAAAAGCCGATGGGCTTTCCACCCAGTGTGTGATGTCAATGGAAAAATGTTGCCGTATGAATCGGTACTTTCTGTTCAATGAAATCAAAGCAGACATTTCTGACATGTAGTTAAGGTTACAGACATTGGGTAAGAATTCGGAATTGTTAAAAGGCCAGAGGAAGACTGCATTCACATAGTTGTAGGCTTAGTTTCTATGATACACAACAATTAGAGCACATGTGCAGTGCTGTACATACACTGTATACAGTGAATGCACACATACATGCTCATTTTTTCATGAAATGTGTCATGTCTGAAATGAAGAGATGGTTGCCAGAGGTAACAAAGGCTTCTGCAGGGTTAACAAGAGAATTAACTGACAGCCTGTCTGATTATACTGTCAGTGCTCAGACTGAAATAGGCGCTCACCGGGGCGGCTTTAACACAGGTAACAGAATAGCTGACATTTGAAAACTAGAGGAAAAGTCACATATTGCAGTCGCTTCCTAAATGTAAATAGGGAAAAGAAGTTCTCACTAACGGCCAATTTTTAAAAAAAATATGAATGTTTCCTGAGAACACCAGCTTCGTGAGGGAGGAATATTTAGCTGGGAGGCTACACTGCAGTGAGACATTCAGACAATACAATGTCAGGATGTCAGTAACAGCAGAGATACGCTGTGTTTTTGGACAGCAGGGGAATCTCATGGCAAATGTCAAACATGAGGGAAAAAAAAACAACAAACCCCAGTGCTGTGTTTGACGTGATGTGTCACGCAGTGACTGTGACCACGATACGACTCAAGCCTAAATCTTTACGGAAGAAAAAAACACATTACCATACACAACATATATCACAACCATATGTATTTATATAAGTGCCTTGATAACGATTGTCCCAGTTCTCCGAATACTTTAAAGAACAAAGCAGGTAGAGGAAAATAGTTCATAGTAAGAATATCATACATCACTTACAAAAGCATTGAACATGATATAAAAAAAAAACAACCTTTATATTGACATTAAATACAAGTTAACCTCATCATATTGCACAAATACTCAAGTGGCAATGTGTATTTTAAAGACACTTTAAAAACTTTTTTGGAAGAGGAATGAAGGTGAATAAATTATATTCACAATCTAAGCCAGTAGGCGAGTAAATATTGGGAGAGTTATTATATGAGTAAGAGTAAATTAGCATATAAGGAAAAGTTTGAACAGCACAGAGTCACTGTGTCAGTATTTACGAAGGATATAAATCACTTTCTTGAATCACACGGATTGATGTGTGATTTGAGTATTTTTAAAGACATAGGAGAGTGACAAACAAATATCTAGAACAGATTTACATTTGCACATCGCAACAATTTTTTCACAGCTCAACCATCACTATACAGTTGTTGCCCTCATAAAAGTCCTGGATTCCTACTTATGCAGATTCTGTTTAGCCTGAGCTTAGTTAAAGCTCCTGTGAGGAACTTTCTGGTTGTGTAGATTTTAGCGCCCCCCTGTGGACAAAGATCTTGTTGCTGAAATTCTCCGGAAAATGTATAAATAGTTTTCTTAGTGGGTAAAACATTCTTTTAAAAACGTTTTATATCTCACAATAAATCTTTGGTGTTGATTTTTTTTTATGGCTGTTTCTGCAGTGCGCTACAATGACCCTATGCCTAAAATGAAATTACTATATACAAATACTACTTCTTTCATCTTGATTAGTCTAGTTTGACTTTAAGGTAGTATAGAAACCTCGGTTTTAATTTCAGTCTGCTCAGTCACTATATAAAAACTCCTCACAGGAGCTGTAAGCATTTCAATGTGAAACTCATTTCTTTTAAATGAGACAAGAGACGGTACAGCACGTCATGTGACAGCTGGGAAATAAGCTAGTTCATTTCAGACAGTCTTTAACAGATCGACTTTCGTATTGATGCAAAGTATAGAATGTATAACTCCAATTTAAGCATATTCACACGGTGGCCATTTTCCTTGGATGTCACACACAGGTTAGGGAAAAAAAATGGTGCTATAATGTTATAATATTTCCGAAGTGCAGGTCAAATCAAGAATCATTTCTCTTTTCATTGTCATTTAAGTTGCTGATCAATTGAAAACATGTAATTAACTGTTATGACGTCAAAAGGGAAAAGGCTGATGAGAATATAGAGAATCTTGTTACAGGGTCCACATTTATAGCTTTCTGAGCTGGGGACTTTTAAAAGAAGTTCAAAAAATAGGTATATAGATATATCATAATTACCTATTTACAGTCCAAACATATGAGTCTGCCAGTTTTCAACTGGAAAATTGGCTTTTCTAGCCCATTTGTTTAAAACAAACATTTGCCGTTAATCTCACAGATTCCATTTCCTTCTTCATGACAACTACTAATTAAATGTGAATTTCATTATGGAATATTTCAGGCTCTTGGTACCTAAATCCCCCCCCAACAGGAAAAAGTTTCTAGGAGTTAGGTCTCATCGAGGTAGCAACTCTTCATGGTGTAGCCGGGATCAAGGATAACTTTTTCGTCGAAGCAATAGCTGTGACTGTGTTGGTGATCCGTAAAATCAACGAGAACTCTCATGATTATTTTCCTTCTGTTCCAATCATCTTTAATTAATCACACAAGAAGGCAGAACTCAAGTGGCTTGCTACATTGTGAGTGAAAAGACACCAAGTATGCTCAAGTATAAGGGGCCATTTAGACTCTGTCTTCAAATGAAGACAAAGTCGAGGGTTTAGAGCAGGGAGAACATGTACACGGTCGTGATTATACTGGCCTATAAACCCTTGGATGTTATACATAAAGGTCCTTTTTATGTGGTTGTGGTCACAGAACATTATACTAATGGCTTTATTAAAAATCTGAGGGGAATGGACATGATGCACAGGAAAAACTGGAATTTCAACTCCAGACAGACTATTTTGGGGAAACTCCACCCTGGTGTGTAGCTGTATGAGTCCACATAAATAGTGCTAGGTAAAAAAAAAAAAATAATAATAAAAAAAAAAGTTCATAGTTGTGCAGCATGCATCTACTCACATGACTGTATTTCTGATTTTGCATTTGCAAGTATGATTGAATCATTTATAGTTTGATGCTACCTTTAAGGCATAAATGAGACTTGGGGATTGGCTTTGTCGGGTTCTTCAGGAAATCAAGAACATTTCCGTCTATTTTAATAAACACTGTGGGGGGGGGGGGGCACTTGACTTTGGAGAGAATGCTCCGGCACAGCTATTGCATAGCATAAAATGGCACCATAACTTTGTTTTGTGAGCTACAGATGACCCAGATGGTCAGCTAGAACAATTATCGAGAGTAACAACAAACAAAAAGGCATAAAATAAGATTAATTCACCAGACAAATCTAGAGCTAACTATAAACTTAGCTCCAGGCTACTTAGAGAAATAGGAGGTAGCTGTTCAACTGTTGACCTCAAACGCCAATTAAGACAAATACTCCTTGATCAGAGAATCAGGTTTGATCTTTTCGGTCCCAGAGACATGGCTGATAACTTTTCTAGACTGACCTCCAAGAAAGCCCATCATATTTTTGTGGCTTAGATGAGAATTAAAACAACAGCTTTTCATCTGTTTTCAAAGCCAGCCATCTGACTGGCTTGTCTTCTGTCTGACTATTATTGTGCTGCCATCACACAATTCATTGAAAGGAATGTAGTGAATTTCCTGTTAGCTCTTGGGGGGATATGGTTTGTTTTTCCTGTTGCTTGGGAGCCAAAAAATGTTTTCTCTTGCCCTCTTTAACTTCCTGTGCAGGAGCTTGATTTTATAGAGAGGCTACGGAGGTGAACGTCAGAAGCCATTGATCAGCCTGCTGTTATCCGTTACCCAGCACCCCCTTCTTTCACCATCACATACTCCCAGATCACAGCCGTTTGTGTGTCAAAGACGTGGGTTGTGCTTTTTTGAATAGGAATTTGAGGAGGGGCATTGAAGAAAGAAATGCTCTTTTTAAGCATCATTCAAGAAAATGAAAGCACAAAACCCATATGGGTGACTTTAAAGGGAGATGGTGGCTCTGCTGGTTGTGGAGATGATCATGATCTCATGCCATGCTGCTGGTCGGTGTGCTTTGAGTGCTTCCGATGCTAGCGTTGGCGCTGCTGTTCTCAGAGGGGGAAGGGTTGGTGGAGACGGGTTGGCGTTTTGCTCCTGAGCAGGGACATCCTGGGGAGAAAATTGATAAAAGCCAATAAGCAGCTGGAAAATATAAAACATACGAAAAGAAAGAAAAGAAAGTTCCTTACCAGGGAGATTAGCTGCAGTTGAGCTGATGTCTAGTCCGGTTGGATACCCTTAAAAAGCAGAATTCTAAAATGTGAAATCCGCACAAATTCAGCAAGAACGCTCTGTATTATAAGTCATATATTTACCTGTTTTAATTTTAATGAACCACAGTGCTCCAATAAGTAAAACTCCAATCAGGAAGCCTCCAAATGCAATGCCCAGGACACCAGGTAGGCCGAAATCAAAGCAGGGTGGGGCTGAGACATAGACAAAGAAAAAAACAAGCTTCAGTTAAACAGCAGTTATATTTAAAAATAAAAATAAATATAAATATATATATATATAAATATATATATCCTGCAGTAAGTGTGAGTTTCTGGAGGCGATCAGTCTGAAAGTTGTTTTAACAATCTGTAATGAAAAGTTCTACAGACTCCACTTTTAAATGTTTCCAGAGATACAGAATATAAACGTGTCCCCTGCATACTAATCTACAACGACGTATTGGTGAAACATCGCTATTGGTCGATATTTCCCTGTTGAGAAACATTGTCTGAAATCTGCTGTGTCGCATCAAATTAAGGCTGGCAACTATGAACTGAAAAATCTGTTTATATTCGCTACATATCCATGCACTATATTGTTTCTGTAATGTCTCTTAGCCAAGATCAACTTCTGCCTTTAAAGTCAACTCAAAGTTTGATATTCTAGATTCTAGAACAACTTAAAGAAAAATCGTATGGTTACCATGGCAATACAAGCCAAAAGCAGTAAATGTAGAAGTCTTTACTTCTGCATGGTTGGACCTCAGCTAAACATTTAAAAAGTACATTTGTGCTCAAATATTTTCTCTTGGTCTCTTAATTCTTCGCTGAAAAATGCAGATGTCTTTGTGGTCTGGCAAGGCCGTAAAGAATTACCTTGAGACGGACGCCTTTTCAGGCAGGCTGTACAAAAGATCACGGAAATTTCCCCCTTAAATCAGAAGTCTTTAAAACACAAATGTACAAAGTAACTTCTCACACTGCAGGTATTAGTCTGTGGGAACAGTCAAGAAATCTGCTTTTCTATGTGGATATTTTGAAGCGGTTGTATAGTTATGAGCTCAAACTATGAGGTTAACTCTGGCTGCTTATACAGGTCGTATGTCTGGCTGGGCTGGATTGACTATTAAATTCAATCAAGGATTCAATTGAGTACTCAAAGCTAAAATCAAGAGTGTAGTTATATTCTGCAGGGCTTAATTTTTATTTTTTTTTTAAAAACACTCTCTAAAACCAGCACTACAAGCTGTTGGATTTCCCCTTTCTGATAAATAAACCAGTGTCTGCGAGCTCAGAGGTGTGTAAGAATAAGGTGCAAACACATTTTTTTTTTCTTCCTTTCTTCTGCTACCTGTAGAGATGCTCTAACGACTACCCTGAACATTTGGAAGAAACCAATCATCACCTTTGCACGAGTTTTCTCTCACCTGCCTGCGCTGCCTCCAGCCTCCTGGGGAAATGTGCTCAGCTAAAAGCGTGCTTCAGACAAGACAGCTCGTCTACTTATGAAGTGCCTTAAAACAGAGGTAATGAAGGACAGGAGACAGGGGAACGAGCCCCCACTCTGTGCCTCGTGTGTGTTTGAATATTTTTGGATGGTTTGGCAGCTTTGCAGTGAGCATGGATGAACCTCCCCTTTGATCAGAAGATATATTTAATCTAAAATACACACAAATGACGACTTTAGAAAGACAAAAATGACTATAAAGGTCCGTTTATTTTGAAAGACAAAATGATCAGTACATGTTCTACCATCATGCTGATATTTGATGAAACAACACAAAAAAATCAGCTGAAATAATGACGAACCAGAGCACTAAAACAGTGACACCTGGTGGCCATTTTGGCCGACTGCATCACAGACAGCCAATCCTCTTTGTTGAGCAGTCTCATTCCTTGACCTCAAATGTGCTAAAAACATAACTTCCAGCCTAGAAGCCTTTTCTCCTGAGACTTTTCTATGTCTGCAATCAGTCTGTGTGTTAGTTTGTGTAAGTGCGGCTGAACAAACAGGAGCAGGAAACAGAAGCTCCTGCGCAGGGAGAGA
The DNA here is from genome assembly GCF_947650265.1 of Symphodus melops. NCBI lineage: Eukaryota > Metazoa > Chordata > Actinopteri > Labriformes > Labridae > Symphodus > Symphodus melops. The sequence goes on along the minus strand of NC_136706.1, from coordinate 3,442,981 downwards.
AGAGGACACGGGATGAATGCCTGTGATGTGACTCCCTGGAGCCCTTTGAATGAAAACTGCAAAACAGGAATGAATACTGCTAGTCCTGTGGATGTAACTCTTGTTGCTCTGACTCTGGTTTATGAAGGGAACGATGCATACAGAAAAGACACACCACAACAGACTGCTCCCCATTAACTAGTTCCATTAAGGTCTCTCAGCATGTTCTAGAAAAAATAAAGTCTTAATTATGCAAGTTAAAGATGGGAAGGAGGACAAAAAGGACACAGGAAAGAATTTGTTAGTAGTTCAGTCAGCTGCCTCTTACTAGTTCAGTATGCAGCTACTATAATCATTCTCCTCTAGAAGAAAGTGAAGGATAAAGGGTGTGTCAGGAGTTTACTAATGCTCACTACACACGAACAGATTCTTGATCTTGTTTTTTGTTTCTGGTTGTAAAATGGAAGGCATGACAGGACAGCAAGCTGACAATGTCAATCACCCTCCATGTCTTTTTTTTTTTTTTCTTGCAGTTCGGTTCAAGCAGTGAATACGCGTTTGTTGTGTTTACAAGCTGCAACAAAAAATGCTAACGACATACAGTAGTTGCCTCCCTATCCATGTGGACAGGTTGCCACGGTAGCAACATGCCATCCATAGAGAGATATGCACCAAGTTTTTCTCCTCTGAAAAGAATGCGGTCTCGCGTTCTGCCCGTTGAGTCTGGAGACATTGTACGGCGGGCAGGTGGTGCGGCTCATGGGCTTAGTCCCATCCTCTGTACTGTGAGTTTCAGCTCCTTCCTTCTGGACAAAGACTTTCAGTTCCAAAGTGCAAAACGAGGCGCGATAGGAACAGCTTTATCCCAGCAGCCATTACAGAGTGGAACAAGTCATAGCGTGTGTTCTCGGCTCGGTAGCTTTATAGACCAACCTGTTTTATCATTGTACTACCGTACTTGTATGTATTCTCTGTGTTGTAGGACATGACTCTCCCTGCAACCAAAGCTACCTACGGGTACAAATAAAGTAACCTCAACCATGTCGTCTAGTGGTTGCATTCAGGCGATTATATTGTTAAACATCTGTTTAAACTTGTGTCTTTTTTCTACATCTATATAGAATTGATTAGGATTCTTCTTGTTTCTAACAAACTTAAATCAGTGCTGTAGTATCAGCACTGTTTTGATGAAGTCACAGGCAAGAGGCGAACTGATATTCAGTACGACAGAGCGGCCTCCATCTGAATAGACTTAGACTTAGACTTAGACTGAACTTTAGTGATCCTTTTTGGATGACTCCCTCAAGGAAATTTAGGTTCCAGTAGCAGATACAATAAAAATAAAAATAAAAATAAAAATGTAGCAGGTAACAGAAAGTAACAATGTAAAGAATAATATAGCATAAATAATAGAACACTCTTCCGTTGGAAAAAATATACAAAAAATATGCATGAAAGAAGCAAAAAATACAAAAAAAAGGCAATGATTATTGTTGCGATTATTGCACTTGGTTGAGATTATTATTGCACATACAAGTGAAAGTGTCCATGTGTTATTGCACAGTGAGGGTAGAAGGAAAGACGCTCCAACTCCTACCCCAACAGCTTTGTCTGACGACTACTTTGTCTGACTGAATACTGCTTTATACTGAAAGCAGCCTATAATCATAAAAGGCATTCAGCGACAACAAAAGATCATTTTCTTGTTATTTTACCTTTGGCTCTTCTGCTGGCTCTGTCTTTAACGAATACAATCATTTCTTTTAGTTATGTTTGTAAACAGAACTCAGAACTCCGGGCTGAGGTGGGTTGATACGTAACGTTAAAGCTCCTGTGAGGAGATTTGAGCTGGTAATGAAACTTCACACTGAGGCTTCTTTATGACCTACAAGAGCAAACGAGTCCATCAGAGGACACGCTGAATAGTCATATGTACTGCAGTTAATTAATATGTCTGCCGTCCACGCAGCGTTGTAGTCGTCAGACAAAGCTGTTATCAGCCCGTGACAGCTACGACTACAACAACAACTACTTTGAGGAAATCATTTCACACCAACGATGCAGTGCGAGTTGCACGTTTGGAATCTACAACAAGAAAGGGTGATATTTTTCTGCCATGAAATCGTACTTACAGGACAAGATCATCAAAAGTATCAGTTCTCTGTCAATTCCTGCTCTGTCCACAGGGGGCGCCAAAAATGACACAACCCCAACATTCCTTACAGGAGCCCTGTGATGTTGCACTCTGTTTCAAAACTCATGGAAGCCTCTTTTCCGATCAGATGAGTAAGTGTTCGTTTCAGCAGAAGACCTCCAGGTGATCCTCTTTATATTTAACGACTACTTCATTGTGTCTCCCTACACAGGAATTAAATCATCCAGTTTTTTCTTGGAAATTTATCATTCGTCGGATGACTATTCTTTGTTTCAAGAAACACATCTTCCCCCGTTTGACTCATTGGTGTTGACTGGTCCGACAATAATAGCAGCAACTGGTCCAGTGTTTGGACTGAATCCCAGTCAGACCCCCTTTGGAAACACAAAGGACTTCACCTCCGCTCCCCTGAGGGCCATTACTTCTGAATGTGGCCACAAGGTCAGCCCGCAGACCTTCCTAAAGGACGAGGCACGGCCCCGCAGCCCCCTAAACGGTTGCACAGCATATCCTGACTTCACTGCTATGACAACAGCCCGAGCTGCATTTGTTGTTGAGTGAAAGCAACAACAGGAATTAAAGTTAAAGCAGCAGGCAGGCGTCCAGTGACTGAGAAATAGACGAGCTGTCGGGTCCTGAGGGTAAAAACGAGATTCACATTTTGTACAAAAAAAGGTTCCTGAGAGTTCAGAAAGTTTATTTTCAGATAAAAAAAATATAAATCTCATGTTTGTGGGAATCGTAGTTAAAAATGTGTGATCATCTAATCAAAATGCAAACAGGTGCAGGACAAAAGAAAGTCTGCACATGGTTTATGTTTGTTCAACAGGTGACAATGATTGTTCAATTTAGAAAAGCCTGCATGACTCCTGCCACATTTGGTCGTTCATTGGAAGCCGAACAGTCTGCAGACTTTTCATTTAAACGTTTTTAAAACAATGTGTTCGACTTGTTTTTGTGTTTTAGACACATGTATGAGAGTATAAAGCTAACAGCAATACTAACACTGTCAGTGGACTGAAGCCTGGTCATATAAAGGAAATATAAGTGCAATAGGAGTCATTTAATAACTTGAACAACATCTACGTTATAGTAGAGTAAACTGTAGAGTATTACACAGTATTCCTGCATATAAATACATGCTGGTGCCCTGGTCTCTATATTTTGTTGGTCAAAGTGAGACAGCTGTTTTTATGTTTAGTGAGGACAGCGCTTGATGAATTTTTTCGAGGAGTGCAGATGGCCTAGCGGTTATGTTGTGCCCCAAGCTGATGGCCCAGGTTCAAGTCCAACTTGTGGCTTCTTTCTTGCATGTTATTCCCCTCTCTCTCTCTCTCTCTCTCTCTCTCTCTCTCTCTCTCTCTCTCTTTCTCTCTCTCCCTCCCTCCCTGATTATATCTGCTGTCCTATTAAATAAAGGCTTAAAAGGCCCAGGTGCAGGTGTTTCTGTGTTTTTTGGCTACAGGCATGCCCCTAGAAATACATCCAGCTACCAGTGAAGTGATTTGGTCAAAACATGTGGATCTCTGAATTTTGACTTCAAAAATTCATACGTAGCCTCTGAACTGGAGAAAGAGAAATAAAAAGATCCATAATTTGGAGTTTAAACTGAACTCACTCGGTGGTTGCAGACACGGCTGGGTCACCTCCAGATTTCTCTTCACTCTTCCTCCATCGCCGCATTTCTTTCAAAAAAGAGAAAACATGTCAACAAAGTCACAATGTCGTGAGGTCATACGTCTTGTCAGGTAAAGTGCTATGTAATAAATACTTAATGGCCTCCTACCTCACTGTGGCAGAGTTTGACGGAACACTCCAGGTCCCACGTGGTGGACTCCAGCTCCTGCAGCTGATCTAAAGAGAAGCTGAGTCGGGTGCTGTTGGGACAGGAGCCTAAGGAGCACGTCTCTGGGATGAAAGGCAGCTCCTTCTTTACTGGACACTGGCCTTTAGAGCGCACAAAGCAGCTGATCACCTTGATGGTGAGGACAATGTCTCCAAACGTGTGCCCTGAAATCTACAGGCAACAGAGAAAAGATCAAATGAATGTTTGAAATAGGCTTCAGGGAAGTGATTGTCAAACACCCAGGACACCTTTATCTGTTACTGTCGGTTTGTGGACAACGACATTGATGCATTCAGTTTAAAATGTTAGCTGCATGCATTTTTTTTCAGGGCCAGAATTGACCCAATATGGAGTAAAGTGTGGGCCTTCATTGTTGCATCTCTGCACATCGTCAGGTTGCCATGGTAGCAAAACGTCAACCATAGCACCTTTCCCTGCTTTATTGTCTTTTTTTTCTGTAAATGGCAGCATCATTTAGAAAACCAACGTCATGCTGTACTAAAGAGGACTTGAAACTAAAAGCGTTCGAGATCCTGAATTAAATTTAACTGAGAAGTAGGATTTTTTTTTTTTTTCCACATCAGGTTTCATCCAATATGACCCCCCAGTGTGCTGCAGAACAAAATGATTCAGGGTGAATCTAGGATTAAAGGGGGAGCAGCTACAGTGAGTGGCAACAACAATGAAAAACAGCACGATGAGTCCTGCATGTGGCTGCTATTGTCATTTGAAAGCCTTGATTACTTATTGTAAAAAAAAATATATTTTTATGAATAGATAACTATGGGGGGGGGGGGGGGGGGGGGGGGGGGGGGGGGGGGGGGGTTGTGCCCACTCAATTGAAGGTGCTTTTTCCTCGCTGGCGTGGAGTAAATCTAAAGATGTAATCTTTAGAAGAACCAGGTGTAGTGTTTTCAATTTTCAACACCTGTCCACAGGAGACTTTTAGAAAGGAAACAATTAAAGACAGAAAGAAAACAGGGAGAAACAATAAAGAGAACATGACTAAGATAATAAAATGTGAGCTTGATAACAGCGCAGCACGATGCAACAATAGACCAGTCAGAACGTGTGAAGGATTTCTTACCTCGGCATAAATCCTCTTGTCACTCTGCACCTTGGTGTTGGGGTCGAGGGGGGAGCTGTAGTCTGGGGAGGCGTAAAGCTGCATCATCAGATGCTGAGCAGGGGCATCAGTTGTGCCAGGAGTGACTGGTACTGTTTCTGTAACTGAGGGAGAAGTGGAAACATTAAACTTATACACTGGAGTGATTGGAGTGTTTTTTTTCCCGTTTTTTTTTATTCAATCGGATGAAATTCAGACTAATATTTCAAATGAAATACAATACTCCTACTTTCTCACTTCTCTCACTGCTGGTAATTGCTGTACTCCATCTCCTCTATCTGTAGAAAATGTCAAACTGCTGAAATTAAAAGTCGGCATTGCTCACCTGCAGCATTGTCTTTTTTCCCAAGAACCAGAAGAACGGCAGAGTCCTCGGGTCTGAGCTCAGTGTAGCTGGTGAAAGTGGAGGCTTTAAAGTATTCCAGAGCTTCCCCTGCACACCCTCTGCACCGTCACTGCTCAGGGTCAGTAAAGGTGGGATTATGTGTGTGAAGGAGGGCAGCAGGATCTCGTTGTTGGACTGTGGAAAGAGAGAAGATGAGCTCAAATAAAGCAGGAACGTGTTTGCACGTTTCCACAGAGGATTCCCATGCATACAGTACAAAGCCACAAAGCTCGAAATGAGAATCTAATCCCACACAGTGCTGGTTCTCCTAATAAATCTGATGAAACAAGTGGTTCAATAACAATCAACATGCTAACTCCTGTAGGGTGTGTGTGTGTGTTAGCTTACAGCAAACTGGGCATGCTGGGGGTTGAGCAGGGTCCATCTGGTGCCCTGAGGTCCTCTCAGAAACACCTTGGTCTTCTTAGCTTCAATACGAAGTGATACATTGCTGCCATATGACAAATCACAAATCAAAAAAAGGAATTTAATCAAGATTAAAAAAAAAAGCGGAAGGAGAAGATGTAGAGGTTTGCGTTGTGACTCTGAGGGTTTACCGTATGCCTGCGTCCTCGGGGATGTTGATGATGTGGAGCTCAGCTTCAGCAGCGGGGCTCCGTAGCTGCGGGAAGCAAGACTTCAAGGAAGAAGCTGAAGGTGTTGAATCGATCCGGAAGTTCTTCTCTGAGTTGTCTTCATGTTTTAGAACGCAGAGAGGAGAGTCAGGTGGGGTTCCTGTGAAACAAATACGCATGTCACATGACTGCAGTTTTTTTAAAACTCCCGGTTGGAAACATGTTGTCTTCGTCACCTCCTGTGGACAAACACGCACTGTCCCTCTTTTTGCTAATTGTCCTGTCCTGTCCATTAGTCGGTCGTGTTTTCAAATGAAAAAAACTCATCTGCTTTCTTTGAATTATGAAACATGATGCGTGTCATGAATCTTAGCTGTTTTGACACCCAGCAGCAGCAGCAGCGCTTTTAGGCATTAAAAATAACTGTACAACAAAAACAAATCTTCTCTCTGATGGTCTTTTTTTTTTTTTTTTTTTTGCTTCTGTAGGTCATATAGCGCAGAGGTTCTCGACTATCCGAGCCTCATGACCCACCACCAAATCCATCATGACAAAAACGTTGACCACGTTTTCTGATATTTACTTCATTAAAAATGGACCTGAGACTATACAATCCATATGACAGAACAAAACACAGGTTTAAAAAGCACTAAACGGACTTTTCAGGCCCCCATTTGGACCCGCTGAAGGCAGCTGCGTGACCCATTTTTGGGTCCCAACCCACCAGTTGAGAACCACTGATAGATCTGTCTGTTTCATAACCACTCAAAAACTCCTCACATGAGCTTTAAGTGCAATTTTCTTTTTTCTTTTTCTTTTTTTTTTACTGAGTTTACCTTAAAGTTCTGAGAGAGCGTGCGATTGGCTGGAAGAATGGCATCAAAACAAAATGAAGAAATGCATCTTATACATTCTTAACAGAATTTCCTGATTTCACTTGAACTGCAACATTTTACTACTATTATTTTATTCCATTTAAAACAATGTATTTCTTAATTTCCAGCCCTGATTTGGCACCTGTTTTCCTAAAACCTGATGCTATTTTTATTTTCGCTGCTCTTTCTACCTTTGATTTTGTAAAGTGCTCTGTAAATGAATTAGGCTTTTTTTCCTCTGTTCACATCACTGCCATTTTACAGTGTTTAACTTGGTTTCCGGCAGCGGGTAGCCGGGCTGCAACAGGAGACCAAACTGCCAGGACAGAAAGTGTTAGAGCAAGTCTCATGAGAGCGCGCTCTGCTCAGCCTCCGACCAAATAATGGTGACGGATGGTTTTACAGGTGAACACTGGGGAAAAGCCCCAATTGCAACACACAGTTAGCTTCCAAAGCACTTTGCTGAAGAAGAGTGTGAGCAGTGTGAAGGCATGTATTCTAATGTCACCATGAGAATACACATAGAGCCGACTGATGTACATTTACATACTTTATCAGATGGACGCCAACAATACAAGGACCACGCAGCCATGGGCCATTTCCTATACTACCGAGCAACAGCATCAAACAGTGATGTTAAGTATCTGTCTCTATAGGTGTGGAGTCTGGTGTGTGGTATGGAGAGCAGGCCAGCGTCCGAGGACCGGGTGTTCGAGTGTAGGAGGCCGGAGAGGTACGGGGGAAGGATTTATAAGTAAGGAGGAGTATTTTGCGTTTGATTCTGGATCTAATTGATCTCCAGTGGAGGAGGATGAGGGTTGCCAGGGCTTGGTGCGGGTGAGGTGGCAGCACAGTTTTGGGTGTATTGGAGCCTTGTCTAGATCTTTGCTGGTTACCCGAGACAGGACTCAATTACATTAATCCAGACGGGAGGTTCTGAAGGTTTAGATGACGATTTCTGCTATGCAACCGAAAACTAATGGATGGAGTTTTTAGTTGAAAACTTTAATAAGTGCCCCATCAGGCCTAAAAAGTAACTCAATTCGACTGCAATTACACTTTCAGTGACTTTAACCGGCTTAAAGCTGAGCATCTATCATTTAAAAGTAGCTCCCTTAACACTGCTTAAATGGCTTCCTTGTGCACTGGATGTATCCTGAATTTCAACTCATTTTGACATGTCCAAAATACCTAAAGGCCAAGTACATATTTTTCTTCTTCTCGAGTCTTCAATACAGTGCAGGGTGAGTTATTGCTAAGACTTTCCAGAACGCCTACGACGAGGCCTACGCAGCTTCACCTCACCACCCCATCATGAGCCGAGGGAAACTGCCGAATAGCGATGTAAACTGCTCTGCTGCTTGGGTGATTTTAATGCCCTCTCGGAGTATGAGTCAGTAAAAACACCGGCTACGGTTAAAGTCAAGAGTGGGTGAAAATGCAGCATTTAAGCAGAATTTAAACAACACATTGGGAAAAAAAAAACCCATCACAGAGAGAGATAAAAACGTAGTGAATCCACAGAATAATGTTGAAGTTACGCTCGTACAGCATCAGCACACTTCACGTCTTTCTTTCTACAACCGTGTTAAAGCTCTACTTGGCCTCAGACCGACTTCAGCAGCCTTTTGTTTGGAAAATAATTGTGCTTGCGTGAAGCATCCCCGCTGCTACAGCTGCCGGCAACAGCAACAAATAATATTCTTAATGTCCGGCCTTTGCTCAGCCTGAACACTCACTTTGAATCAAAGTGTTTCTGCGCCTCTATCTTCAGCATCAGCGGCTATTTGTCCACAGCTCTCCTCCCTCTAAATGCTTTGTCATATGCAAATACGTCCTGTCAGCACTGAGAACGTCGAGCTCAGCACACGGCACTTTAAACAAGCCGAAGATTTGCACCGACTGCACGAGATTTCCCCATATGCTGAGCTTGTCAACGCACAGGTGTTTTCAACATGCAGCCTTATGGAGTGTTTGCTAACGCAGTTGTGCTGCTTTCTTATGGAAGGTGCATTTTCGGTTTGGTTACAAACTCCAACATCCACACAAACAATAAAAACACAAACTTTTCTGAACTTCACCGATACGGTGGTTGGAAATGTTGAGATGTATTTTTTAATTTTAAAAAACTTTTAAAAAAAGCATGTGTTGGTGATTAAGACTTTAGTCTTTGCTTTATTGTCCCGGGGGGGGGGGGGGGGGGGGGGGGGGAGATTCTTTTCCACAATACAGTACCATACATATGAAGGGCTGCACGCCGATAAAAAATGAATGATCTGATCACATCTGAGATAAATTTTAACATTTTCTTCATCGTAGAATTTAAATGAAAAATGGAGTAAACAAGCACCGCTTTAAAAAAAGAAACAAATGGATCTCAAACGTCTTCTCAGCGTTTTCTTCTGAAGAAAGCTGCGATGAGATAAGGTTTGTAGGCAGCGATAACTCTGGAAACAACACTGATTACAGTGCTGCACAGCGGTCCGCTCAGTTATGTAAGCTGGAGCTGGAAGTTGTGCTGACTCTAATTATCCTGCCGTTTTCAGCGGCAAAAATATTGTTCTTGAAGAAACAAAGTTGCAGATTACATTCTCCAGATAACAAACGTTGAGCTCAATAAATCCGAAGCACTTCCATGCACACAGGAAAGTTGACACTGCTGTGGCTGCCGGATGCATTTCCATAATGCTGTTTCACGTTCATCCTTATTTAATGTTTGGACGTCTTCCCAGATGTTGACATGACTCTCCTCAAAACGCACAAGTCATCTCCTATTACAACATTAGGTTGATCACATCAGACACGAATCCTCCTCACCTGTCGTCGCTGTCACGGTGAGATTTTTCAGATTTTGGATGGTGGTGAATGACGTCACGCCTCCGAACTTGTGCTTTGCCCACGCGACCAGCTCCTCCTTGCTTTGCGTGGGGAAGTCTTCCTTGTGGACGTTTTCGTGAGGCTGATAAGAGTAAAGGGTGAGCGTGGAGGCATTGTTTATCTGCGAAGGAGAAGCAGTGCTGCCAATTAATTCCATGACACACTATTTACAGAAAAGAAAACACAGTCAGACACCCCCCCCCCCCCACCCCCCCCCCCCCCCCCCCCCCATGTCCTGAAAGGCGTGAGTCGGTCTGTTACACACTGCTACAAAAACACAGAATCCAATGAGTCAGCTTAATATTTATTTTTATTTACCTCCAGTTGGCTCAAACTTTGTCAAATCAAACATTTTAGCCCGACCCTCTTATTCCCCTCTATTACTTCTTCTTACGCTCCACCCAACTCTCCCTCCATTCTCTGAGCAGGGCTCCTGTTAAAAAGAAATGTTTATTATGGTTAAGTGTCCACCAGTACAGTTGCACAACCCTGTTGGAGCCACGGTCTTTCCTTTGCTTCCTGACTGGGGCCAGGAAATGGGACTTTTTTAGCTTTGTGCGTCACCGCAGCCGGCTGGAATCTGGCTCCATACAAGGTATAAATATATACATCCATCCCCATCGACTAGACACTGCTGTTTCCTCGTCTAGGCCGATGGGAAATAATGGAGTTTACATTAAGCTAAGCATGATAAAGAGGGCAGAAAAATGCACTGAGAAGAAAAAGGAACAGACGGATGAAGCAACCCTTAAAAAAAAACTTAACAAATATGCAGGCAAGACAGAAAGCATTCGTTTTAAATTAACTCGATCCTCAACGGATTATAATCTACTCTGACTTGTCTCAAATCTGTATAAATACAGGGCTTTATAAGTACTGCTGCACTTTGTTGTGTAAATGTTTATGCAAAGATAGATGAGATAGATGAGATAGATAGATAGATAGATAGATAGATAGATAGATAGATAGATAGATAGATAGATAGATAGATAGATAGATAGATGCGTACTTGTTACGACAAGAATTCAATTCAAATGAAGAAAAACTTTATTTGTCTTTATTTGGGGGGAATTCAAAAACACCTATTCATGAATAACTGAGGAAGTATTTTATTTGGATTTTTATTGGCCCTTTGAATAGGCTTCAAAATGTACGTCTGAACTCAAAACTATTTAGTTTCATATTTATTTAAAGCTCCTGTTATAAACTTTTGTGTTGATTTTGGTGCCCCCTGTGGACAAAGTTGTACCTGTATTTTCTTTGCTAGTGTTGTTTTCTGAAGAAAAACTGCGACTGTCTCTGTCACCTCTGTTTATCATGCCTGCTCTCCACGCTCTCCACATGTAAATCAAGCACAGTGAACTGATAGTGTCTCGTAGGAGTATCGTTGTTTTGATCGAGAAAATGATGATAAAAATGTATGTATGCTGAGCTGGGTTAACCTGGAATAAGGACTGCAGCGTCCACTTCACGCACAGGCGTAAACATGCAGCGAAGTCAGAAGGCGAGATGTGCTAGAATTGCTGACGTTAGCCACACTAAAGCTTAGCAAACCCAATTACAGAGTTTCCTGCAGACAATGAAAGAAAGAAATTGTGCTTAATTTGAACTGTTATCTTATTACTGAGGTAATTAGTTGGTTAATCTGAACTTCAGGGTTTAAAAACGAGTATATAGTAGGAGTATATTGAATCTTTATGTTGATGGTCTGGGTTGCTTTTGTAGCTCATGATGAGGCATCAGTAACTAAGTCTGTTTTATACAGAGTCCAAAACTCCTCACAGGAGTTTTAATAATTGTCCACAACACAACAGCAAGTACAACAGATGGACATTTGGAGTGAATGAGGGTGCGTGTTTAAATAATGAAAATCCCTCTCTAGACCTGTCTAGTACGTGTGACTACTTGTGAGTGTGTCCTTGCGTCACAAAGCGGCAGAAAAAAGAAAAGAAAAAAAAAAAGAGGTGGAAGCCAAGTAAGCCCGAGGGAGCCGCGGGTCTTTCTGCATGAATATTTGATTGACGCAAGATCAAAAAATAGAGTGAGGGGAAACGACACACATGAAAAGAGGGAAAACCAGTCACGACAAAACCATGCAGGGAGGGGAGGGCTAAGGAAAGACGAACGGGAAGAAAAAGGGGGGAAATAACAATGGCAATCGTTTTAATGATTACAGTGGAATTTAACTGAGATTAGGCTCTGAGGAATCGGTTTGATATTCTGCAGGCTCACAGGGAAGTTCAAGGAACCCAGAGATTGTGTTGAGAGAGAAGTGCATCGCCATCTGCAGTTCTGATGATTCTTTCTTTCCCATGAGTTTGCTTTGGGATTGATGTCGCACTTTCAGAAGCCACTGATCCATCTTCTTCATCTAATCGTTAACCTACTTCTTTTTTCAGTGGGATTCTGCTTCATTTTCAACCTGAGCTTTATTTCTACCACGTTTAGGTGTGTACATGAACGGTGCGTTTAATGTTCGTTGGAAGTTCTTCAATCGATATGACAGACAGCAGCTGTGAGTCAGTGTGTGATGGTTGCAATGGTATCCTTTGGGGCAAATGCAGCTAATACAAGCATGGTCATTAACAGGGCTCGTTCACAAACAGACTCATTTGTTGTTATTCTCCACGCTGTAAGACAAGATCCTTTTCATTTAGCTAGAAACAGCTGTCACACTGCTCTATTCAAAGCCATCAGAATCCACTGACAACAACAGTAATTTTTATTTCCTTGTTTACCTCGTCCACCAATAGCTTGTTTAAGAAAACCCTTTTATACACCAATTCAAATCACGATACAAAGAAACTAGGCAATCAAGGAAAGGGTAGACCACTATGCCATTTTCAGAGCCAAATTACCAAAAGTCTGTGTTTGAAAATTGACTTCAGTGTGTTTGAAACAAGAGGCAACCGCCTGTGTTTAAAATGCAGCAAAAATGGAACAGCCATTTACACATCTCAGAGTGTCCACTTGAAGCTGGCTGCAAAAGCCAAGACATCCACATTGGGTCCTATTTTTGTGGCAAGCGTGTATGATGGTGAATCTTTTTGATACCTAATCTGTTTTTATTTTACTCTGGATTCGAGTTATGTAAAGTAAGCCATAATAATAAGGAGAATGGTGGATTTAACAGACCGTTGGTGTGTTGTTGCTAATCCTAAACTCCAACCAAAACCAATGGGAGACGTCCTTACTTGCATTTGTTTGTTATTTTATTTTTTTCCTTTCTTTCTATTTTAATTGTTTTATCCTTTCAAAAGCCGCATGTGGATAAGTGTTGCGAATGAGCACATGAGCTCAAACACTCAAGCGATGCCTCTGGTTTGTCATCCTGTGCCTGTCGATGGCCAAATCAAGCAAGTTATAGAGGCAACATGGCTGCTGGCTGAAGGGATCTTTTGAGGCAGTGTTTATGTATTGTGTGTTTATGTGTTTTCACACATAAAAACACATAAATATGGGGCCCAGGTATAGTAAAAGATCATACATTAAACACTTTTAGAATTCAGTGAAAACCTGCCAATATGGCTTATTTGACAAAAAATAATTCTTGCTGTACTCTGTGATTTGTAGCGTGCACTCACGTCAGCCCTGTGAGGATAAAAACATGTAGTGATTGTGACACTGAGCCAAGCTGTCAAGGCTAGTGACGTACTTTCTGTGATGCAGAACAGATGCTGTTTCTCTTACTCTGCAATCTGCAGTTAAACACCATTATCCCCCGGCGGTACTGCTCATCCCACGAAAACATCCTGCAGTCACAGACGATGTTGTCCAGACTCTCCACAGGACATGATACAGGATGCGGGAGCACACGGCTGTCAGCATATCACTAACTGGTGACATTCCTGTAAATATCTCAGCAGTCTGATTGGTCAACTCTTTGTGTGATTTCTTGAATGTCCAAATTTGAAGTCTGTTATTTCATAATGTAGCTTTCTTCCTGTTGTTTAATTTCATGTCAGTTATGTCGTTGACAATTGATTCGTAACTCTTAGCGATGCATTCGATGCATGCACACAAGTTCACAAGAAAAGCTCTGACATGTGAGATACACAACTGATTTGCACGTAAGAGCTACTTGTCAAAATGCTTGTGTAATGTTTTAAACGTTTCGAATCTCAAGTGTTACCAAGAAGCCAACATGTCCATGGATTGCCAAGTGATGATAAAAGTTTAAAGACGGAAATAAAGGGGATAAAATGTTCATCCATTGTGATTCTTCCTCTCTGGGAAGTCTGAAATCTAAAGTCACCTGCCAGCTGAACGGAGCTTAAGTGAAAAAACAAAACACTTCAGTCAGGGCACAAAAAGTACAACTTGGATAAAGAACAGCGTGACATGAGTCTGAGTGGACACAGAGAGCAGCGAAGGCTAATAATGTCGACTTTACAATACATTAAGCACCGCAATACGTCAATAATGTTTGATCATTTTTAATACCTTATAATTTACAGCGATGTTGTGGGGGGGCTTTATTGTAGAGACAGAACAGTGGGTAGAGTTGGAAATCAGGGAAAGAGAGAGAGAGAGAGAGAGAGAGAGAGAAAGAGAGAGAGAGAGAGAGAGAGTGCGAGTTATGCGCCACAAGCGCAGGAGGACTAAAGCTACTAACCACTAGGACACAGGCGCCCTATTAATAGTCACATCTGAAGTAATCTTAGTCATTTAAACGCCCTGTGAGGACTATTTAAAAATAAATCTTTTTTCATTCTTCAGTTTTTTGCTCCAATAAATAACTTGATTTATTCACCTCAGCTTCATCGCCAATTACACCGATCGTTTGACCAAACTGTGAAACCTGCAACACCTCACCCTCATCACAGTAGTATTCCTTTATTTAATCACACACTCAAGCAGCTTCATAAAAAGGTATTTTGCAGCCTCTCTGGGTTTACTTCTAAGATCTAATTTGAGGAGAGTGTTGTTAAAGTAAGATTCTCCACTTTCATTGGAACATTAATTTTGTTGCTGAAGCCATCAGCCCCTCTCGTTGCCGGCCGCTTTAAAATTTCTTTTACAGGTTTTATGGTGTGGATAATAAAAACACAACAACCCAAACCGCCTCGTTCAGAGCGGCCACGGGGGGATATCGATGGAAAAAACCCAACATTGTTCACTGTCTCTGTTAACAGGCGCAGAGAGCTGCACAGCTGGGGCCGTTTGACTGGGAGTTAAAACAGCTGGCACTCGACAGAAGTTAAGTACAAGTGGAGAAATTTGGAAATTATGCAATGATGAAAAAATAACCACTTACACTGGTTTTTAATTTGTCATGATTAGCTATAACTAACACAAAGAAAGACTCACATAAGAAACAATTAAGTGGAGTGTTGCACATAATTTACCATGCATCCATCGGTCCTGGACCAAGAAAAAACAGGGGGTTGACTTGGATAGAAAAACAAAACAAGAGGCAGTACTCACATAGATTTTGACATCTGCGTTGATGTTGAATAGTCCGTAGGCCGTCTCTGCAGAGGTGAGGATAAGATTCATGGGTTTGGCGTTGGTCATCTCCAGACTAAACATTTTCGGGTCCTAAAGAATAAGAAAGAAACTCAAATTTTGATCTCAAACCAGAAGGGAAAAAAAATTAAAATTACAAGTTTGAACCGAAAGATACTTCAAATCTTCATAATTTGTTGTACATTTTAGTTTTTATTAAGTGTCAACTATCTGGTGAATGTAAGACTTCTCAGACATGCTAATAGTTAACATATTCTTCCAGAGTTAGAGTTTGGAGTTTGGCAGTGGTGTAAGCCTCCAACAGTAACTCTGGGACTGATTAGGAGGAAATCAAGAGGCATACATATTCACTCACACTGTGAAGTCACCCATATGGGATCTACTGTGCTGCCAATAATGAGTTTTTTTTTGCTAAGAACAACATGCTGAAGATTAGAAGACAGAACATTTTAACAACATGTTTTTCAGAGCATCAAATAACGCTTGTTCTTGCTCCTATCCGAGTATCATGTTATACAGCGGCACAGTGTGGGAAGCATTTTGTCCCTGTCAATATGTAAACACATACCAGGCCCTGATATCTCAAACAAATACACTGTAACTTTCAGCCCATTGCAAAACTCTAAACTCTTACCATTAAAAACAGTGTTTCTCATTCACATTTGCAGCAAGAGTTCATCAATACATTTGTGAAATTATAACCATCTAGTTGTCTTGAAATATTGTGATGTAATTTGAACGTATTCTTAATACAGGCCTATTATGTCGTTTTCTTTATACTGATCTCAGGCCACTTAAAATGATTGAAGTGTCATGTGGGCAGACTTTGGACTATCAGATAATATCTCAGGTTTCTTTTCTGAGCACCTGATTGGACAGGAGACGTTTCATGAATTCTGTTGAGTTCAACAGCAATGGGACCCCTGAGAACTGGCCGTTGACCCAGACACTCGGGGTCCATAGATGGAGCGAGAGAGCACGGCATGAGCTCCACATACACACAGTCACACATGCAAACACACACGCAAACACACCGAGAGTCCCTGCTGACTCTGTAAATCCCCCCCCCCCCTTCCAACCAGCTCAGGAGCGCCTGCCGGGGGCCGCTCCCTCACTCTGACGTCTCTCCATTAGTGCATGTCCATAGGATCCTGTTTGTGCGTGTGTACGGGGATCAGTACAGTAAATCTTCTTCTTCTTGTTACTACCTTGTGAAAGGGATATTAATGTCCCCCAACTTGGGAACCTATCCATCTTGCATGAAGTGTCATTTAATGAACATATCTAAAAAGACGTTTTAATTGGAAAGAAAAAGAGCAGACTGGAGGATTCTGATCTCAGGGGGGAAAAGAAGGAAAAATGATCCAAGTCTAAATCAAATGTAGACACGTGAATGCTGTGGCAGACATGAGGAGGCCTTGTAGACAGACAGGATGCTGTGTTTGTTGTCTGCCTCCATATTGACACAAATGCAATGAGGTAATACAGCCTGCTTCTATTGTCGCATCTAAAGAAGGGCACAAAAAAAGTCCAAATTAAATACTAAATCTGACGTCAAATGAGCAGCCTTTTCTAATTTATGCTGGTTTTCTTCTTCGTGTGGCTGACCCCGGTGATGTACTGTATATTCAACCTCATTAGCATAATTTAGCTCATAATGTAATACCTCATTAAGCATTTTTCAAGCTGAGGGAAACACAATGGTGATGTGTTTCGCTAATCGGCTCCACAGTCGCTCTATGAATCAGCTGTAATTAGCATGCACCACGTGCGCGCTGGCTAAAGCTTCGACAGCGAGTTTTATGGACAGAAGAGGTGGTGAGTAAAGCTTTTCAGTGACGAATTATACGTCTGGCTTTGAGGAGATTGTTTTGGGGTTTTTTTAAATCCAGGGCTGACTTAATTCATGTGAATCTGAATTCATATTACGTTTATTTCTGTAAAATTGCCAAAATAATTGGGTTAAGGAAAGTAGAAAAGTTATGGATTAAAAATTGGTTCAGTGTTATGACTGAATGCATAAGAAATATCTCTGAGTGAGGAAATTTAACATTCATAAATACACATTTTGGCTTTCATTCGTCTGTGATTCCCTACGACAGCAAATACTTTATTCTGTTAAATTATGTTTATTTGAAGTTGGATTGTTTTGAGAGCTGAAGCCTGCTGGGAAGACGATGAGCATGCTGCTGGAAACAGTGTGAATCCCTTCTATTAAATTCATTTACTCGCTACCTGATGCTGCCGGAGTTTGATCCAAGCAAATCCTGATGAGCTCAGACCTGAGCTACGGAAATATTCAGACCAAATTAGGTCTGAGGAGACCATCAACAAATTGCCTTTGAGCCGACACAGATGCCCTGAAAAGCAGGCTCGCCTTGGATAGAGGGATCTGTCATTACTCACAGAGGCACACAACATATTATCAATGTACAGCCTTGGTTTCTGCATAATACCTGCTGCAGCTCATAAATGTGCAAAGCCGCCTCTTATTTAAATTGGCCAAAGGGGGCGCTGCAGTCCCAGGTGAAAACATGGCAGCGTTTGTAAGAGGATAAAAAAAGTCCTCTGAACTCCTTTGTTGCCTTCTTTGGTGAAATCTTTTGACACTTGCTTCCAATCTTCATGGCAGAATAATTTAACCTTCTCAACCAAATAGCCGCCTGTCTGTTCTAAATTTTACGAGAGCACCCAAAGGGCTGTCACCTCTCAGAGTTTCTTCCACTGATTTCTCCCTTCCTTTAATTAGAGGTGATCCAGGGTGAAACATGTCCGAGTCAGTTTAAAACAGAGCTTTAAATTCAGACTAACTGTCCAGTCTAAAGGTCAGAAAACACTCAGAAATAGATTAAATTTAGCACGACTTATTCAAACATTGTCTGAGTATGCATGTCAAACATTAGCAGTGCTAGCACCGCCAGCCTTCGTCTTTCCCTGCAGGTTTACGTTCAAATGACCCTGCTAAACGTCTGTATGCATTTCTCTCTGCTCGATATGCCAGATAAACACGACACAGACTTAAAAGGATACTTCACCCATTTGCATGAAGCTTTGTATCATTAGAAACATGGTAGCAGTGTTTTCTCGTCTCAGGGCAAAATGAGGGCTGGATTCACGACCATTCAACACTACTACCATGTTTCTAATGATACACAGCTTCATGTAAATGGGTGAAGTATCCCTTTAAATACTTCTTTATCTACATTTTCAAAATCAAAACGCCGCTTAAGCACGATGCTACGATGAGATATGTCACCATGCTTGTTTACATCCGGGTGGTAGCATAATTTTTGACCCGGTCTGTAACTCTCCCCTGTCTGCATTCAAATCTGATGCTCTGCAACATTAGCAGGTTTAAAATAACGACATCTACAAAGGTCTTTTTGTCAAGGCTGTGCAAGTCCCAGCGTATGTATCTTTCTTCGTCTTCTTCTATGCTGAATGTAGTTTTGTCTGATAAATAAAATGGGTTAAAATTACACCTTTATCGTCATCCTTTCAATAAGCAACTTGCCAAAATTATTAATCAAATTTGTTTTTCTGGTGTTTCAATGTCAAAGTCACAGCTCGTGTTCTCAGGGTTGAATTGAAGCTGAATTGCTTTATTTAATGGAAAAAAAGAACTTCTTTCTTTCAGATCGATTTCTTTCAGCTTTTGAAGACCGAGCTGTTTGTTCGGCGTGAGCCGCTCATCTCAGTCAAGGTTCTTCACTGACTGCAGCACTAATAAACATTTCGACAGTTTTAGAGAACAAAAGAGTGGAGGAACAACAAGAAGGGACGTAGTTTCAACTGCAAGACTTTGAATTTTAGTTCAACAATGTCTTCGCGGAAACACGACGTTGTTTTTACTCGAACCACGCCGCACGTACTTGCACTAAATGAATGAATGGCATTTCCTTTGGAGTTCACACAGATACCTTTCCTTAAATACTCCTCTCTAATGAGCCTCTTTGTCTCCCTGTCTTATTTCCCTCCCTTCATCCTTCTGGGACTTTCATTCTTTCATACTGAACTCTGAAACACGGCTGACCCTGATCACTCACCTTTTGCTACTTTTGTTCCTGCACTTTCAAGATACAATTGTTTTCCTCTTTTTTTTTCTCGAGAACACATTTTTGAAGGGCCTTCGCTGATGTTGTTTCCAGTTATTCTTTTGGCTCTCTCCCTTAACTCGCATTGGCTCCGTTGGTCTGGTCTCGGCCGCGTGCCAAGACCCCGACTACCTCGGCCTGGATGTGACATCAGTGGACCCTGTTCAAGCAGCTCCTCCCTATGAATCCCCCCCCACACATACACTCCTCTTACTAATTCTCCGCACGGTCAAAGTGTGAGAGTCGACTGTCCCTGGCAGGTTGTAAATCAGTATGAAAAACAAAAGGGGATGGGAAAGAGGATGATAACAAAATTTAAAGGACAAAGAAAGGATGAGGGGAGAGCAAAACCTCCCGTCTGACTGCTGGACAGTTTGGCAAGAGATGAAGTCATTCCTTTTCCTCAGTGCGTTCGCAAGAAAAATCTGCTCTAAACAGACAGTCAAGAGCAGATAACAAGTCTCTGTGAGGAGAATTTATGTGCACTTTCTTCTTTGGTTTGATAAAACATCCACTCATGGTCCCAAATGAGAACAGGATATGCTAACTCTGTCAAACGTCCATTGCATCGCTTTGAACCCGAGCCAAATTCCTTTTGCAACCTCCCACAAACCGCAGACCAATTTAAGCTTGCACAAATCTTTGTTAAAAAAAAATAATAAAAAAAATCTTTTTGCAATGTAATGTGGTCCTTCCTAATCTCCAGCACAACATGATGTGTCTGGTTTGGACTCTTCAGGCCTAATTTAGTTTAAATCTGTGTAGTCATCAAACAGCTTCTTCTTCGGGTTTCCAGCCCATTAAAATTCTGTAACTCTGCAGTCCATTAACAAAGATGAATAAGAGTTCTGTTACAACATGCTGATAACCCGGCATGAAGGCAAAAAGAAACGGCTTCCACCATGCTGTCAGACGTACTTTTAACATTCCAGGTTTTCAATGTACACGTCTCGTAATGCTACTCGATCTCGCGTCCCCTAATAATAATAATAAATCATATATGCAGAAAGTGACTCTGAGGGATCTCCTTTAAGTGGAGACAGCAATTCCAATATGGCGACCACCAGTGTTCTGCTTCATAATACCTCTCCAAAATACGTCCATCTTTTATACATTGTATGATAGAAACCTATCCCTTAAGGCCCTGACACACCAAGCAAGTGGCAAAAAAAACTAAAGGTGACAAAGGCCGTCTGTGGCGTCGCCTCACGTCGCCTTCTGTCTTCTGGCCAAAAAGTTGCATTAAAACACGGCGCAAAATCTACAGTGGACGGCCAACCACCACGGACGTTCTGCACATGTGTGACGCAGCGGTAGACTGTTGATATGATACGAGAGGATTATTTTCACAACGCTGTCGCACACCACTCGCGTTATGTACAACCTATAATCCAGAATAATGTCTGATGAAAAGCTGAAATAGCATTGGCGTTGTCAAGAAAAGAAGAGGCGTAGGCGATAACTAGGCTGAGGAGAAATAGCACTAAATGAGTACTACATTTTACGGATACTACAGCGACAGGCTCAAGGGGATTTCCCCTGTAAACCTGTGTGGAGAGCTGGAGATACATTAAACCTCAGAAGAAACAGCCAAAGAACAATCAGAGAGATTTTCTCTCAGACGCCAAATCAACACGTCGAATCGGCAAAAAAAAAAAAAAAAGGCAGACTCCTGTTTCTATCTGTCGCATCAAACTAAACTGAGGAGTCTTTTAAAGTTAAATTTGAAGTTTTAACCTGAAATAAAGCCACTTATACAGCCTGACAATTTTTCTAAGAGAAAGTGAAGGCTGCAGAGAGGGAATGGACTCAGGTGGCTGTTGTTTTACAGCATCCTGTGATGGCATGCAGCACATCTGCCTCCCTCGTCATGATCGCTACCAAACGACACAGAGAGTGAAAAATAAAAAGAGACAATGAGTTAGAAGCAGTTGCTTAACACCAGCTCAGAGAAAGAACTTTTAAGTGAGAGCAAATGGAAGAAGCAAACAAACACTGCACGCTGATAAAGAAATGACTAATGTGAGCTGACCAACAATGTTGGACAGTGAAAAATGGAGGCCAGCCCGGGCAATAACAACATGAGATTAAAAGTTTTCTGGAGCTGCTTTCTGCTCTCGTTCTCTGAACCAAAAAGTTTTAACAATGAAAAAAAAAAAAAAGACCTCACACATAGCTCAGATTTTGCTATGTGCTTGTGAGGATGAATAAAGAGAATTCTTTAAATAGACAGACAAACATGCAGAGCTTGGTTGCTGTAGTGAAAAAAAATGTTCGGTAATCCTTTCCTTCTGTCATGTCTGGCATCTGTTGAGGGTTAGTTACTTATTCAGCGGAAGAACATTGGACAGATATTTTTCAAAGTTTTCAAAAAAGTTTTTTGAATTTGGAGTTAGAATTTGAAACTAACGATATCAACCAACATGAAGGGTGTAACCGATATTGGATTTTTGGGGGCCGATACCAATATTGATACTGAGGAGAGGATAAAACATGGTACAGGTAAATCATCTTTCTTTGATCGATGTTCTATCTGTAGATATACAGTAGACAGCTGTACACAATTATTATAAATGTGTTTAAAACAGGCTCATTCACTGGTCAGTGGTTTCAGACATTAAAAAATAATATTAACAAATAGTCAATCTTGCAGCTGATGGTGTCCTTTACTTATTTCGCAGTTTTTTATGAGCGGTTTAAAAGTCCCCACAGGAGCTTTATATGTGAAGGTAAGAGCATGTTTTATGACTTTCTGGTCTTTTTGAAACCATAATTTCTCTGAAGCCTGCAAAGAATCTGTGTCGAGTTCCCTCCTCATCCCATTCCACCACCCGTTCACCTGGCTGAACAGAGCGAGGTTTTCTCGCTCAACTTTGACCTTTCAGAAGTTTCACAGAGGAGGGAAGAAGGCTTCAGAGTTCAAAAGTGTCAGCAAGCTACTCGTACGAAAGTTGTTCTGTGTATTATCAGTGTTGCTGCAGTTTTGACCTCTCCAACTCACCTGCCTGCCAAGCTGCTCCAGGGTTAGCTATTAGCCTCAGCGTATACAGAGAGAAACTCTGCCAGGTCCAGACATGTTGCTTTAGTTTTTGCAGACGTGTCTTCAGCTTATTTTACCTTTAGCGATGTAACTTCAAAACACGAACAAAAGTGTTTAACTTTTATTTGCTTCAAGTTATTTGATACTGTCAGTGAAAGAGTGGCGATCCCAAGCTAAGTCGTTATGCTATAGAACTGCAAACATTAACCAAGAGTAGAGAAACAAGGCAAACCTTTGACTCAAACTGCATAAGAAAAAGTCAACGAGGGAGACATTCTACTATGTGAAAGATGTAAAATGCATACACACGTGAGCAGTGCACGTACTGACAAACTGCTTCATTGGTATGTCTGAATTTGATTTATTGTACTCTTATCTGAGAGAAAAAAATAGCCGTGGAAGGCCAAGATATTGGAATTAAATGACAAGCAAGCTGTGTAGCGGCTTGACGGACAGCTACAGTGCTGATGATACAGCATTTTATCTTCCTATTTCCTGTTTCAGTTACTATGGTTGACATGAGTTTCCTTTGCCTGCTGGATTTATATGCCTATACACATTTTAAGTCGTGAGATGTTGTTTTTTTCCCACATTACAATATTCTCATTTTTACAAGTATCTCACATTTTCATTTCATCATGCAGATTGTCCATATTTACATAATTAGCCCGAGCCCGGTCAGTATCTCATTAGTATGACCTTGACATGCTTACCGTGGGGGCAAAGTTCAGATTAAGGATGTGGACCTCTGCCTTGTCCTCTGTGATGAAGCTGGTCCAGCAGCCAATTTGCATCTCTTGCACATAGACCCACGGGTTGTCATTAATGTCCTTTGGAACACATGTCTGACTTGAGGCTGGAACAAAAAAAAAAAAAAGAAATGGTAAAGCAGTGTCAACACAAATAATCTCTTCCTTCCGACATTAATGGGAAATCTCAGCATGAGCTTGTCTTCTGTCAAATGTCAGTTATTGCGGGATTATAGCTCAATCCTCAAACATCCGGATCATTTACACATAAATGAAGACCTTTATGTACGAAGGCCAAAAGCCATTATTAAAGAGACGGATAACCTAAGCTGTGTTATAGATACCCTGTCTGAAAGGAGCTAAATTTGGCATTAGTCATTCTGAAAGCTTCCCCCTGGTCTCAGAGTATGGGCGTTAAAAGCGTGGGTAGGACTACATTGTTTAAAAGCGAATCTGTGGGTTCACGTTTATCAGACGTGTCAGGATACGGAGCTGCAGTCATCCATCACGCCTGCTCGCTCTGCTCCCTGCTATGAGCCCGCTGTTTAACCTGGGGATCCGTGTCTCTGGAGGCAGAATTAATCAAGCCAAGGCTGTGCGGTCATGGATGAGGTTGGGTATAAATGCTTGCTGTTTGACCAGGGCAATGTGTGTGTGTGTGTGTGTACTTTTTGTGTGAGATTAGAGTGAATCACACGGGCTCACTCGAACCCTGTCTGAAGTTGGCAGGGAGAAAACATACTGCAGCAAACTTCCTCTTCCCTTAAGAAGATCAGCGGGGGGAATACAGTTTCAGGGGTCAGATGTCTTTTCCAACTCAATCAAGGATGTCTTTCCTGGCAAATCTCCCACCTCGTGCTGATTAGAGATGAAAGGGTCTGAATGAGGCTTTATGTGACTCTAGTGGTTTAGTAATCTTGCCGCTAACCAGCACGGTGGTCAGAGTCTGTGGACTCCATGAACAGCCTTATAACTTCCTATTGAAACACCATGAATAAGTACACATGTTGTATTTTAAAGGCTAATGCCGTGTCCATTTAATCTGGCACGTTATGGATACAAATGTAAATGTAAAGCTTAGGATGGTTAGGAATGGATACGCAGAGTCTGTCTTTTTGAATGATTCATATTTCACCCGACGTGATCAGTCAAAGCTACTCTACGCTGCACCTGAACACAAGATAAGCACATCTGCAGTAAGGCGAATGTGAGCGATACATGCCGAAGAATCCCCGCGCACACCTCAATCACCCCGAAAACAGCTGGTGCTGGAGCATCAGCGAGCAAGAGTGATATCACACCAGACACAACTAATTTAGAAAGCAAATGCTGCATGACGCACCGGTCCGCTGACTTTTATGATATATTTGGTCTGTTTACCCAGCAGGCCACAATCCCTCAGAGGGAAGACGTGCCGTAGAAACAAATCAAACGAGAAGAGAAGACGAAATGAAGAGCAGAAGAGAAGGAAGAGTTAATAGGAAATTACAAAGTTTGGAAGGTCAACAGGATGTGCTTTATTTAGAAGCGGCACTAATCAAAGACCTTGGTTGAGGCAATGTCATCGCTAGCGGTGAACAGAGATAGAGATAAAAAAAAAAAAAGGATAGAAAGTGATGAATGCAATGGGAAAAAAAAAAGGAGGACACGTTACACAACCAGCTTTTTCTGCTGCTTTTGTTGCACCGACAATCCAAGAGTCCTGCCATTATAGACACCGATTCAATGCCCAGTTCATGTATTTGTTCGCAACTCAACCGATTCTAAATAAAGCTGACGTAAAAAGAGCAGCTGATGACGCGTTATTTTGATAAATATCTAAAGCTCAGAGTTCTTTTTTTTATTTTTGAAGGTTTCGTGTCATAATGTCTCGGATGAAGTCTTTTGAAAGTACATTTTGAAAATGGTACATCTTTCATTTTTCGACCCCATTTAAATGTTGTTTTTCTGTCTTCTCAGCGGGAGTAATGCCACATTTGGCTCGCATTAGAGAAGCTGTGTCATTAGTGTTGCAACGTATTTTTCACTGTTTTAAGCCTGCTTCAACTTTGGAGAGGACCCCCCCCCACCCCCAACATGCTTCACCATCTCTCTCTCTCACCCCAGAGGTCAAGGCTGGTTTCCTGTTATTCTGGCCCTCTGTGTTAATGTCTGTTGCTCAATATCCACATCCATAAAGTTATTTCTCTCTTGTTCTGCGGTGACAGAGTCAACGGCCCATGACTGTCGCCCGAGAGGTTCTGGTATAAATCACACTGACTGCTTAACACTGAGCGGGTGTGTGTCGTTGTGTGTGTGTGTGTGTGTACATGCCTGTGTCACTGGGTTTTTTTTTTACGAGTCACCATAGGATATGAAGAACATTCATTTCGCCCTCTTGACCCCGGAAATGCCAATGGCTTCGCTAAGCGGTCTGCTGGTAAATGAGGTATGGAAGAGCTCTTCCATTCTCTGTCCTTTTTTTATCTACTTATATCAGTCCCCTGCACTTCCCATTACATGAGAAGACATGTTTATGGATGCTGTTGATTTCCATTTAGATGTTATGTGTGGCAGGAATGTGAATGGAAAATACTACAAATCACAGGGAAGCAAAGAAAATGGCCTCTGCTTATAATCAGAATGAATCATACTGTTGACTTTGATTCTCAATGTGAACTGAATTAAACATCATATTCAACAGATATTGATGAGTTAGTATGCCTCAAAACTATGCTTATTACCAGGGGCGCTTCAAGGGTCTGTTGGGGCCCCATAGGCAAACATTCATTGAGGGTGAGTGCTCTCAGATGGGGCCCCATTAGGGAGGTTTCCGACTGTCATTGCAAAAATGTGCACATTTTGAGGCAACGCTGTGGTTTAATGAAGCTGCGTCACGGTCTTTTCTGTGTGCTCTGATTCTGTGAAAGAGTTCAGTGACACGGAGACGTGACGTAAAGGTAACAATCTGTCAGTGTAGTGACTCGCTCGCCTCGTCCGCCATCGTGGATTCAGCAGCAGCAGCAGCAGCATGAGAACCTTCCCCACCACCACCTCCAGCCCGACAAGGAAAACTTTATGCTATTAGTGACTCGGGTAAATAAAGAGTTTAGAGAGCTTAAGGTTAGGCTGTGGTGGAATGTTTCAGGTATGCAGGTGATCGAACTGCTTTGTCAGGCTCAGCTCTGACATTTTACTTGTGATCCTTTTTTATTTTTGAACTCCACTCACGCTGTACGACTGAATGTCAATACTATTTTATTCTTTTCTATTTTATCCTAAAACATACTGTAGATAAAAGTTGAAGCTATTTCAACTCACGCGAGAACACAGCCCAACCAAACGAGAGACGAGCGTGTAAGATGATCTTGTAAGCTTCACAGACAGATGCTATCTGAAGATATTGGCCGGCGGTGGGAATCCTCTGATACCCTAAAATGGTCTCAGCAGTGGCACTCTCTTGATGTGCAATTGAACACATACAAACACAAACAGATGTCTGTGATTTGGCGAACGACTCTCCTCTGTCTTTTTCCTGAGGAGAGGTCGGGGAGAAGGGAATTAAAACAAATGCAGATCAACACGCGAGTTGACCAGATGGGAACGCTTGTTGTTTGTCAGCGAGCTCCAGGGTCGCTGCAGACCATGGGTAGATTGGCTCAGGGCAGATTAAAGCGCATCATACTGTTAGTTGTTCATCACTCTCAGATACTGGCACGGTCTACAAAAGTGGGTTTTCTCCAAAGGCGGCTTCACTAACAGCAAATTGGCTGTTATCGATTTTGGCTGCACACTTCTCGTCCTTAATTTATGAGCATTCGATCATTTCGCTATGATACCTTTTCAGATGTTTCTAGTGAAATAAAAGTGCCTATTAGGACTGGCAATTTGCCCTTACGTTGTTGTTATTATGGAAATAAGCCCGAGGAGCTGCTCGTCAACACGCAAGGCAAGCAACTGCTTGGGGACCCAGGCCATAAATGGGCCCCCCTCTCTCTGACAAACTTTGCGTTCAAAGTTTGCCGCTCAATCGTGAAACCCGGAGCATGTTTCAAACAACTTTTCATTTCAAATGCATACTGTATAGTCACAGAGTAATCTGCGTGTCCTGGAAGTGACCCCTCTGTGGCTCCTGGCTGTCCATAACTGCACCACAAGCAGAAGTAACAACAAGTACAAAAGTGCTTTCAGTGACTGTATATATCTATCGGAGTACGATCACTTCTTGTTTTAAGCATTCTCTGGAGCGTCAGCGTATCATGACTCAGCAGAAATGAAAAGGAACTCAGCAAAACTCTCACTTACCCAAATACCAAAAATGACAGAACTGCTGTGGTCACACGTCACTATCAACTATTGTTGAACGCATGTTTAATGTGACAGGACACTATTCACTTGAATACTTTTGATATTATGATTTAATGTGAGAGCTTCTGCCAGTGCAGTTCACGTTAGCTTACTACTACAGATCTCAAGAATACCCTCCCTCTCTGTAACACTGTTGCCTCATCTCTCTGCGATGGGCCGACATCACTGAGAACTGACAGGCCGTGGTGAGCCCTTGAATCGTACATTTTTAATCAACCTCTAACTAAATGTTGATTTAGATTCAAGGGATTGAGTCCCGGCAGTCCAATAACTAGCTGCCTTTTAACTCACCTCGGGCTAGCAAGAGGGCAGGCTTGATTTCATGGCCTGACTTCATGCCGTCCTTTATTGCAAGTCACTATGAGGAAGGAGCATCCGCGAGCTTGCCTTGAATTAAGTTGCAAAAGAAAGTCTAAGCTACGGCGCACGGCTGCATTTGAAGGACGGAAATGGAGAGAAACCCAGGAGGAGAAGCCCTGAGACCAAACGCCATCAAGCCAAACTGTCTCCCTGGCTCCCTCGGGGGGGAGAGTAAACTGTTTGTGTCCAGGGTCGGACGACAGAGCCACGATGGGGGAAGGCGGAGGGAGGGGTCAGAAGTCCTATCAGAGTTAGTCGCAGAGGGGAAGGGGGAGCTTCAAGTCTCTCTCTGAACTCCACATCTACACACAAATACACACACACCTATTGTCCCGGCGTTTCCGCAGCTGCAGATTGAGGTCTGACCATCCACAGGAAGGTAAACAAGCTCTTATCAGTGCTCTGCAGGGGCCCGCACTGTCCCCTGGCCTCTCACCCCTGCATTACTACACACTACACGCAACACACACACACACACACACTTCCTGACCATCTCACCTCCCTCTCCTGAAGTCCTAAGAATCACCCGAACAAAAAAAAATAAAAATAAAAAGCTGATTAGTCTCGTCGGTTTAACGGCTGAAGACTTGTTCGTGTGCATTCAGTGTCTGTTGAAGGGGAATTGAGGATGTGATGGCTGGTTTTGGAGACAGCCTGTCTTCACACGAGCTCTGTTTACACCTCCGGGAGCCATTCGTCCGTCGCCCTGTCGTTGTCGGGAGCCGGCGGAACAAAGAGTCTGACGGTGGTGTATGGAAGGTCTATAGCTCACTTCCTCTGTTAGTCGCTCACTCACTTCATGCCCCGTCGGCTGCTCATATGTGGCAATTTTGAACTCTTTGATGCAGATTAGTTGGATTGTGTCCTTTTTGAAAAATATACCACCATTTGTATATGGACTCCAGTTTCAGGTGAGCTGTTACACTGAGACACATATATATATATATATATATATCTTCAGTTAATTTAAAACGTCCTTCTTTCCTCGTAGCACATGATAGTTTCCCCCCCCCAAAAAAAAACTCACATTAAAAAAAGAGCGCAAGCAAAACACAATTAATCACCCGAGTGTTAATTGGTGGATGGACGGACTAATTTAGCAGGTTTTATGCTAACTGTGAGCAACCAAAAACAGATTGAAGCGTGAGAGATTCATTGCACGGCGGCTGCTCCCAATCATTCAAGATTAATGTAGCTTTGAACAACATATGCTCGCTGTAGAACCAACAGAGATTAGCTCGTTTTTCTCCACTGATTTTTGCCAGCAAATATTAATGGTTTCCGATACCAGGGCGGCATACTAATGAAGGTTGTGTCTTTTTTTATTTTTTTTATTTACATATTTAAAGTGAGTGAAGTCAAGGGTGCGATCGATGACTCCTTTACATTTACCGTGAGGATCCAACGAACGACGTGAAGCAACCCAGGAAAGAGAAGCTTCACAACTCAATCGATTGGTGGCTTCTTTAAGTCCTCTTCCCAACAAGAACTAAATACTTCTCTCCGGTGCTGTTCGAATATGTTGGCAGCGGAAAATCTTTCATTTCATTCGGGGACAAGAAAATG
Organism: Symphodus melops; assembly: GCF_947650265.1. Lineage (NCBI taxonomy): Eukaryota > Metazoa > Chordata > Actinopteri > Labriformes > Labridae > Symphodus > Symphodus melops. The sequence continues at coordinate 3,413,538 of NC_136706.1, read as the reverse complement.
GGCCAATATGAGCACAAAGGTTTTGAAATATATCCAAGAGATGGTTTATGATTTCATTTTCACGATTTAACTAACAGAAGTGTCTGAACCAGGGAGAGCTGTTTGACACGTCTAACTTTCTTCCCTCCAGCGTGTGCAGAAAGATTATGAAGTATCCAGAGTTTGACTGTTTGGATTTGTTGTAGTTACAGTACATGAGCAGATTAAAATAATCTGTCAGATGTCTCGAGGGTTTTACTTTGAGTCGCAAATTCTGCTTTCTGACATATCACAAGAAAAACGAGCAAAGAAAAATCCAGTGTCCAAATCCAGAGAGGATAGTCTCAGAGTACACACACACACACACCTACACACACACACACACACACACACACACACACACACACACACACACACACACACACACACACACACACACACCTACACACACACACACACCTACACACACACCTACACACACACACACACACACACACACTCACAACCAAAGTCAGACATCAGAGAGAGATTTCAGCTCTGTTAATACAGATTGACTGGTGTGGCACCTGAATCAACAGGAAAACTACCCACCCAGTGTTTGAATCAAGCGGCTCTGCCATTACACAGCATTCAGCATTGAAGTGGAAAACATTGGGCACATGAGGAATATGGGGAAATAAAGTATGTATTTTACCTGATGAGAACAAAAAGAACTGCATGGACATTATCTGAAGTACTTGTTGTTTTGGTTTTTATGCAACTTTCTTTAAGCCAAGAAAAAAATAAAACTAAACCAAAGCTACGGTCCCTTGTTTGTGCAGAATCCGGACATGAAGCATTCTGGGAACATTTTGTTCGATCTGGCTGTGACTGATGAAACAACTGATTCAAATAGAAGTTCCCTCATTATGAAGAATGAAGTTTCCACGACTGAGCAACAATTCCTCTCACGATAGAGATCGGAAATCCCCCCCCCCCCCAGACCTCTCTTGAACCATACTTGGAGAGCATCTTTGACTTCAAGCAGTCATAGGTGAGTAAGCCATGAGTGTCACCTCCGAATTCATTCCAAATATGCAGGTACGCTTCCTGCCTTTGTGTAGCCCTTTGCAGGGTAGACCTTGGGCAGACAGACCTCAGAGATAAGCAAACATAATGCCATGCCTTATCTGTGCAGACAGCAGGCCTGTCGAAATGAGCACAAGTGGTCGCCATGCTGACGAGGCATTTATCTCGCCCGCTACTAATGAGCCATTCAGAGCTCGAGCTGCTGCATAGTGAGGAGCGTGGAGCCGAAGGGTGCAGGACCTCGCAGTCCCACAGAGATGAAGGTCTAGAGAAGGTCAGTCGAGATACAGCACGGAGCCTTAATCTGAAATCTATAATGGTCTATAATGATGGACATTATGGACTGCATGGCTTCTCATACATAGAAGTTGTACACCTAAGACTCACCCTGGCTCCTGAAGCAAAGCTGGAGTAGAGTTTAAAAAAAAAAAAAAAAAGGAGAGAGACCAAGTTACATAACACAGAGGTGAAGATTAGACATTATATAAAGTCTAAAAGGATTATCATTTCAGACTTTTACCCCCTGAAAAAAAGTATACTTTTTCGCTTTGTGTTGTTCAGTTTAACACAATATAAAGAATCCAGGTTCCTCTCACGACAGGGAGAGACTAAATATGTTTCCTGTAATAGATAGTGAAAGAAAAATGAGGAGATAACACAAGAGAGCTGCTGAGGATGCGGCAGAGTTCCTCTGAGGTTTCAAAAATAGTGGTAAAAAAAAAAAAAAGAAACCAGAAAGATCACAATTGCAATTTTTCTCTTCCTGATTTTCACCCTTTTCTTACCCACAACTTTACAGATTTAATTTAAAAAAAGAGAAGTTCAAACAAATGCCAACTCAGCTTAAAAACACTGAAGAGCAGAACAGCATTACATCGCATTCAAGTGTCATTTCTTCGCATTAGGATCTTACAAATGTCACGTGTCCTTATAAGCCACATGGCTATTACAACAGTGATAAAGTGTTGAGTGTAAGTCGGAGGGAAAAAAAAAGATGTGGGAACTAAGAGAGCAGAGGATCATGACTTCAGTGAGTCTTTCTCACACTGCCTTCTGTATTCAAACAGAGGAAAAGCAGCGCAGTCAGAAATGGATTGTTATTTGGGAGGGGCATAACATTGGAGGAGATTGAAATCGGTCTGAGGCAGCGACAAGTGGTCGCGTCTCCCTGCCACCCAGTCTGACTGCAGGCCGAGCTGGCTCACTACAGTCAAACAGGGGAAGTGGACTGTTTTGACTCTCAACGCCATTTTTAACATGACGTTTCTTTTCTTTTTTTTCTTCTCTGCTGTCGGCTTACTCTATGGGAAACCTTTGTCAACTCTGTCTGCGAGCTAACTTTTTTTTTTACGATTCCTATCTCCTCTTTTGTCTCATAAGTCAAAGCCTTTTAATTTCCACTTTTCTTACTTTTAATTTAACTGGATCTCCATATCACCCTGCTTTTACCCATGTCTTGCCCTTTTTCTGTCTGTTTTTTTTTTAAATCCCAAATTTCCCTTCATTGTCCCTCCGAACTACTTATCTGCTCTTTGACAGTCACACGAATTTGACCCTCCACTCCCTGACTGTCTCCATGAATCCGTCTTTATGAATTCTGTTATCTCTCTTCGTCTGACGGTCTGTCTCGCTCTCTTTTCCCTCTTTAAGATTCCTCTTCAGACAGCCCTCCCTCGCCTCGCCCCCCCCTCCCCCCCTCTCCGGCGGCCATGCTAATCACTTTTGTGCTTTTCCTCCGGCCCGTGGAGGGAGACTCTGGGGTAGGAAGAAATGCAACAGGAGGTCTGGCGGTTGACATCATGATGCCCGGCTCCCACTGGGAAAGTTGTTGCAGCGGGGGGCATATTCAACACTACTTCCCCGCCAGGAAATGCCGGGCACACAGCGGATAAAATCGCTAAATACAAAGACTTCAGTCAGACGCATGGATAATTGTTAGAATGTCCCACTACTGGAGGGAGCTTAAGTGGTTGCGGTTGTCGTGGTTGTCGTGCGGTCTGGAAATTAAAAAAATGAAAATCTTTCCCTGTGGAGGTGCTCAATAGCTTCTGTATCCATTTATTTAATTTTTAAGAGGCATTCATTAGCTTAGCTTCCCTGGTATGAAGTCAGTATTGTTCATGTGTTAATTCAAGAATCCCCTTAAGTGGAAAATTAACTTCTCACTCTGTTTCTGAGACACACACACACACACAATCATGAGCATCTCCTGATTACTTCATAACTAAACGGGCACAGTTCCAATTCTGTGTTTTTATCGTTCCAAAACTTGAAGCTGGACTTTAGACTGAGCTACAGCTGCCCTGATATAAGACACATATCTTGGATATGAAAGATTTAAGAGACAGAAACGACTTTACAAATTACAGACATGTTTACTTATCAGGCGCGATCAACAACAGGTAGAAACATGTTTACAGCCTCATCAGGAGTTATTTTTCTTTTGGTAAAAACTGTGCTGGGTTGAACATCTTCAAAACGTACGAGTTGAGATTTCACTAAGTTGTGGATACATTTTCATCATTGGTGGCGCGGCCGACAAGTGAGCGCACAGTAGCTTGTCAAGCGCCGCCTCAGCTCCACCTCTTTGCCTGTTTCGAGGTTAACAGAAAGTTAAGCAAGAGTTGGCATTTCAAACGCGGCTGCTGCCCTCATTGTTCTTCGTGATTACTCTTCAGAAACCAACGGATGAAGTCTCCGTCCATAAACAAAGAACTGTATAATCTGGGGGAGTTTTGACGAGTGAAAAAGTTGTAACCATTAAACAAACTTTAAATAACGATATTTCAGCCTCTGTATATATATCCATCATGTGTTTATGTCAGGGTGATAATTTTATAGATGTTGAAACGTCTATATGATTGTAGTAGAAATTAATCATGTCCATGGTAACAAAATCATCCTAAGAAAACGATACCGAGTCAGTTTCTTGAGGAAATTACACAAAGTGTGCAGACAAACTCCAAAGCACAACCATACATATCGATCATCTAACAACAAAGTATGTTTGCACAAAAAGTTATCGATCTGTATAATATGTACATATTCTGTATATTATCTGTACACTAGTATAAGCATTTTCTCTGCACCTTAATCTGTATAATCTGTATATTTAATCCCCTGAATACACTTATATTTATAGCATTTATTTATATTTATAGCATCCCAATAATCCATCCAGCCATATATACCTAATAATTCACTTTTTCTTTAACTACATCTGTAAATTTTGTAATCACTGTACATAGAACGAACTCTTGCACTTCTGGTGAGATGCCAAATCTCATTTCGTTACCCTATACTTGTATATGTGTAATGACAATAAAGTTGAATCTCATCTCATCTCATCTAAAAGTTTGGCATATTATGATGTAACCTGCCCTCTCTCAGGCAGATGTAGGGACGTCATAAAGAAAGTTGGGAGACGACAAGTCATTCCTTAAATCCTTCCAAACAACAAGTTTCACACAATGTTTGGCCAGATGAAGCCCTCCTAAACTGAGGAGAATGAATTCAGCCATCGCACAGCCAACTCCATCTTTGTGATCTTGGCACAAATAAATCCCCCCCTCTTAAATGACTAGAGGGATTCAGACACATCGAAGCACCACAGGCGCTCAGAGATAAACCGCTGGTTGGACCATGCAAGGCCTTCAAAACAAACGGCAGCATTTTTTTTAAACACAATTAACCTCACAGGGAGGCAGCGTGGTGAAACTAAGACCGGTGTGATGCGCTCTGTTTTACTGGAGCCTGAAAGAAGCCGGTCCAGAGATTACGGATGAGCTGTAAACAAGAAAGAGGCCTGACTGATCCGAACATGAAGGCGATGTCAATAATGAGCAGAAGGGAAGTTTTCTCAGCTTTAAGAGAAAGGTAGTGGTGGTGCCACCCCGCCCACGTAAGATTGATGAAAACGAGTGATCGAGTCATTTTTGCTTTAATAAAGAGCTCAGTCTGGGTTCTTTGGACAGAAAGTGAATGTCGGAACATCGGACCCTTACTGCATGTGTGTGGGCTTAAAACCTTAAAACATTTCTCTGATTTCTATCGAGAAAAGTTTCAACCAATCCATCATCTTTCCCCCGACAATAAAGCCCTTCACTTCTGCAGGGTTGATGGAAGTGTTAGGCTGCAAAGGGCACCCGTAATTCTGTCCACCGGTATTAAAAAAAAACGTCTCCAGTTTGAGCCGTGTAAAACTTCGCACAAAAAGCTTCCAAGTAATGCGAGAGCTCTGCTGCAAAACTACATTTCATCCATTTATCGGCCAGTGTAGTTACTGCATCTTTCAGAAGTGTCTAAATACATGATAGGAGAAGACCCAGGGGGGTGCTCCAAGGAAGAATTAAGTTTCCATTTGCAGGAAATGAAGTGGATAAGTAACACGAGTCTCAGACATGAACTTCAACATAATCCTCTGACTTTACTGAAGGCTGCACATCGTACATATTTTCTCCAGTCGGATATCGATGTAGAGAATCTGGCCTTGGCAGATTTGACATTCCTTTACTTGTGACTGTGTTATCATGCTGTTGTCACAGAAGGTTTTAATAAGCCTGATAGCAGAGGGCTTCCAGAGGGTTGAGCATGTAATAAGTTTCAGTGAAGCAGAAGGAAAAAAAAAAAGTGAGCACAAGTCAAACTCAATATATTGTCGTCTCCAACTGGCAGCGAGCGTTGTGGGATTTGTAGCAGGCCGCAGGCTGTTTCAGATTCTCTGTTTACTTCTTTTCAGGAACTTTGACACGCCGGCTACTCCCACGGTGAATTGCAGCTGGCGACGACGTTGTTAAGCAAACAAACCTCGAGTCACTGGGTAAATATATATGAGTGTTGATTTGTTTTGCAAAGCCTCGTTCCGTCTGTAAATGTGATTCTCTGTCCTGTTTGTGTCAGTGTGTCGCACCTGATTTTTCTGCGCTTGATTTGTTCTAAAAACAAAACGGGATGAAGCCCAGGAGACAACGCCACAGACGAACGACACATTAATGTGACAATACTGGACAATGCAATGACGAATAAACAACACACTTGGTGATAGAGGAACGCCTACATGTCACAAGATTGTGTTTGATTAATGCTTCAGCGGTCAGTAAACGGGGTCAGAAGTGAGAAATGAGCTCCTCCTAAAGATTCCTGTAACGATAGATGCTGTAGCAAAAAAAGAAAACAAAAGGAAGAGGAAAATCTTTTTTTAGGGGGAGGGAAAAAAAAGAAAGTGAATTCAGGACGATGTATCAGAGAGGCAATTAAGGGCTGAGCTAAACATCTCCTCGCAGAAGACGGAGAGACCGATCCCCCCCGCGGTGGAAGCTACATGAGGTCAACTCTGTGAAAGTCTGCCATTTGGCCAAAGAATCACCTCTGTACCGCTGCCACCAGACGCCTGCGTGGAGAGGCTGTTTAACACTTGTGGCAATATTGTGATTTGTCATACAGAGGGTCAACGCGGAGGCCGGGAGAAGAGGCTTGTTTTTGTGGCTCTAAGTTATGCCTGCTGGCTAGTTTTGCTGTATTAACAAGACAGGGTAGGGTTTTTTTTTTCTGATGAATGTGTTTTAAGCACACAGTGACAAAAGGCGGATTTGGCAGTATAAAGTGCTGCTTTACTTTAAAGTGCAGCTTTGTGAAATAAATTTGGACCCTAATTTTGCAGTCACTTTATGTTAAACTGCGTTTCATAACAGCAGGGGGGTGATCTGCTTTCTTGTTTGACATTTACAGTCTGAGAGAAACTTTATGTGCTTTATGTACAGTGAGCGACTCGAGAGATGCTCGCGGCAAAGCGGGAACAAAACTTATACGCAAATCAAGTTTTAACGTGTTGTGACTTTGAACTCTTTCACTGTAGAGGAAGCTCATTTAGAGATTTCAATAATTCTTGAGACCACACTTACAAAGTTGAGCAGACGCTGGTGACAAATCCTAGCCTATAGAAAACTTTTCTACGACCTTGAAAAAAAAGAGAATCAATGTTTTATAATCCAAACCGTGCCTAAAAGACTTCTTTAACGTATATTTCTTACACCAGGATAGACTTTGAACATTACGTTGTAGGTATGTGCAGTAAAAGAAAAGTTATAATCAACCCATTTTAAAGTACACCAGGCTCTTGTGTTTTATATTCTGCAGTGAACCAAAAATGTTTTTTATTACAAGTTCAATCAACTTAAAGACAGCTCCAACACTTCAAAGTTTTATGTTTGAATTAAAGATTTTGATCAGGCTGAGTCCTTCTGGTGTTATATACCGAGGACGTCAGATATTTCTACACTTTAATACTTCTCGTTTTGTATTGATCCATCATATCTTTGAGTACTGTAATAAAAAAAACATGTCAGGTCTAAAGTCAGATTTTCTCACCAAAAGCTGCCATGATCGAAATAGAGATCGAGGGCCCCATCGAAGTTACACAAATACGACTTCGCAATAGTGTGTGTGTGTGCGCGTGTGTGTGTGTGTGTGTGTGTGTAGGAGTGAGTCAGCATTGTTTGCTAATCAACAAAGAAGATAATATAACTAATTTGCATATTCAAACAAAATGAGTGTGCTTCCAATACAGCATGTTTAAAATGAACTCATATATATTAGATTGCATTGTTTTCTTTTGCTCCATTTTTTTTTTTAGCTAAAAAGTGAAATGATCCAAACTTTTTAGAGTCACCTCACAGACACCTTGTTTTAATTGAGAAACATGCGGCCACCCCGTATGAAAGATAGCTGCAGGGAAGTTAGCCCCTAACAGCCTTCAGCAGCAGAGCAGAGCGGGAGTCTGGATTACAGCCTGAGGGCAGAGGGAGGGTTTCACATCTCTTCACCACCTTGTCTGGATTACAGGTTGAATTTGTTATGGGCACGGGCACACACACACACACACACACACATCCACGGCCAGAGTTAGAGCAGGGGGGTGCAAACAGAGCAGCATCACATTAACAGCACCTTTTGTGCCTTCACTGTGCTTAAAACTCTTCTTCATCAACAACAGTAACCACTCAAACAAATGTTTTCCAGGAAGACTTGCTGGTAAAATAGTCGAGAAATCATTTGGAGTTTTAATGAAACATAGCCTCATAAAAGTATTGCAAGCTTCTTCAAATTCCAGTATCTGTGAGGAAAAACCGCAGAAACACATTTCTGTTGTCTCTCTTCAACATTGGGTTGTAAAATCCAGATTAAGCATTCAAGATCAAACACTGGAGAGAAGCACACTCTTTTGCCTTGATAATGAAATGATGTTAAATCAAAGAAATGAAATGATATCTACTGTATGTTTTAACTACTTCTGACAGAAATATGACCCAAGAGGCCCCAAAAATCTGAATGTCGCTCATCCCAGCATAAAGTCTGAGAAGAAAGGCTTTTCACAGAGGAAAATAAAAACAATGAATGTCAGTCTGTACACTCACCAGATGCTGCAGCAGCGATGCACAGGAGCAGGACAAACCACGTCATGTTACCCTCCATCTCTGCTCACTTTTAGATTGAGGTGTTGGTTTGTGGGAGCTGAGTCTGGGTCTCTGGAGGATGTGAAGGTAATCGCACAGAGGTTGAATTGTCCTTGTCTGGTGGCAGATCAGCAGTGACTGTGGAAGCCAAAAGGGACACAATTTAAGTCTCTAGATGTCAAAGATCTGCCAAAAAAAAAAAGAGGGCGGGAGTAAATGAGGAAATGTGATAGATGAGTAAGCAAGTAGATGTCCAGACCAAGAATATGACTCTTATTCTGTTTAAAAAAGAAGTACTCGGCATGAGTTAAGAACACAAATATAGGTCCTGGTGTATATAAACCATGTGTAGGGTTTTTTTTTATTGTTATTTACATTAAAATTTAACGTGCAGTAATACCATGTAAGATAACAGATCAAATATTAGCTCCATGCAGTTGATTAAACGGTAACAAAAAAGGTCACTGGTCAATTACACAACCTATTCAACACTGCCATGTTGATCAAATGTCTCAAATTCCTCCAGTGGGATGGCAGGATTTTCGTCCAGAGACAGTCCCACAATATTTCTGTCCCTCTTCCTGGTGCACAATGAGGGTCAGCACCCAAGGGTTATCTGCTGGTCACTAACTTCTGGCCGGCTCCGTCAGGAAGCTGTACACTGCTCAGTCCTACAGCATGGCTTTCTTTAAATAATATCACAATGCCCAGATCAGATAAGACGGAGGCTGCCCCCCTTGTTATATGATTCATATAGAGGGGAAAGGAAGAGCCTGTGTAAACTGTTTATGCACTTTCAAAGGAAAACAAAAAAGTCACGTTATTTCCCGGACTTTTCACGGAGGAGGAATGTGTCTTTAATGATCTTTAAGGTTTGCTGATTAAAACACATCTTATTTTTATTTTATTTTATTTTTGTAAAGGCTTCCAGGGTTCACTGATGAACAATGAAATGATCACAGTCTGATATCAACAAGGACGACTTTTTCGGCCACTACTCAAGGTTTTAAACAATCAAATACTTCGCATTATTCGGTTATTCGGCTCACGTGTAATACAATCTGACTAATACATCACTAAGAAAAAAGAAGAAAAGCTACACAAAAAAAAAATCAAAGCTATCAGGGAAATAAATTAAACAACATATTCCCGAGACATCGCGGAAGTAGGTCTAAAAAAAACCACACACACAATAGTGTTGTAGAAAACTTACTTTCTCGATAGGTCGTCTTCAATAACGCTGGCTGGAGACTATAATCCACGGGAGACCGTACGGATGCGCTCAGCGCTGTAAAGGATGTCAGGACTTTCCAAAACTTTTTTGTGCTGCCTACTGGGCGGTGCACATTGACTTTAGTAAACCCTCCCCTTTCTCCAAGAAGGTGCTGCCCATTGTCTGGTCAACACAGTCTAAAAATGATGTTGTTTTTTGTTTTAATGTCCACTGTTTGAACTGTACACTCTTGTGTAGAAGTTGTTGAAGCTTCCTCAAGGGGTTGGAAATAAATTCAAACAACCAAACAAAAAAACAGCACATACTATCTGGAATAAGACTGAAATCATGTCAAAATACATTTCAGTTCAGTAAATACTTAAACAGCGTTTTAAATAACATTTTTAATCTCAACAAACACTCTAATTCTACCAAACATGGCACCTTCCACTGGACACACCCACATATAAACCCAAGGCTGGGTTCAGCTCTGTTTGGCACTTCCTGGTTGAGAAAGAGGAGCAACAGGTGACTAACATGATATATGTGATGTGTAACAATGAATCTGTTTGAATTCATTTGTCAATGAATTATTGGTAAAATTCATCAGACATCATTCACAAAAAGCTCCAGTCTCGAATCCGTCTCATCAAAGTAGAATCTGAGTCCCCAAAAGCTAAGTGTTTCTTTAACATGTGCAATTGTAATGCGGCTAGCCTTTCGTCATTCTGTTTGCATGTAGTTGCAGTTTATTGGAAGTATCAATATGTACTTAAGTGACTATGTGTAGCGTTAGCATTAGCCTTGGTAATATGTGCCATGGATTTCTTCTGAGCATCTGATGATGAAATTAGCGGGTAAACGAGTGTTGGTCCTCTGACCATTCGGCTGTATTCATTTTAACCTTACGACAACCACTAAAATATAATATTAAATAATATTATATACAGTAATATATTAGTTCACTATTTGAATCTAAGCCCCACTTGTAAATTACATGATAAAATCAAAATCTAGACAAGCTAGTGCTACAGAGGATCTGTTCATCAAACATCTGCTGCAATATAAATAAGATAGTGAAACATAAAATATGATCGCAATCAGACCTATCACTAAATTTGTAGTTTCAAAATCTGATGCATGTTGATGATGCAGGTCTTGTTGATGTGTAGCACATGTCCTCCATATGATAGATAGATAGATAGATAGATAGATAGATAGATAGATAGATAGATAGATAGATAGATAGATACTTTATTGATCCCGAGGGAAATTCAGGATATTGTCCTTCTCTGAAAAAATGTGATTTAAATGATCCTCCAATGATTCTCCATTCAGGAGTTGATGGCTTTGGGTATTTTGATAAAGACAAATAAGACGTAGCATATATTTAAAAACTGCTAGCTGCAGTTCTTAACTGTTTTAAATCAAACCAGTAGTTCAGTGTTGAAAATTGGCAGCAATTGCTTACAGTGTAGACACAACATCCTTTCTGTACAGACCAGACTCACAGGAGTTATCATCACATCAAATCAACACTCCACACAGAGTCTGTTGGACTGGAAAAGAACCCGAAAGGAAAATAACACACACAGACTCGACAACAACAACAATGCAACAACAATCCTTTGGAATAATTGCAAAAGTTCTGTAGCTAACCACAGTTCACAGACAGAAACTACTCAATAGTTACTCTGTCCATTTAAGTCTTTGTTTTGGCTTTGTGTATTTTCTTATGTTGTATTTTAATAAACAAGAGAGCAGAAACAGCATCTATTTGGTTTAATATGTAAGAGAAGGTGGTCAAGCTACTTTAAGATGAATTTCTTCTAAATCCTTTAATTGGTTTTTCTAAGTTGAAAAAGTGCATTAGGCGACTATTGGATAAGGCATGAACATAACGTCCCCACAGAAAAAAGACTGTTTATAGGCAATTAACAGTTACAATTGAATGTATTGTGACATATTGACTTGATCTAATCACAGGGGAAACCAATGGTACAAAGAAGAGACAATCAAATCCAAGAAACAGTTACATGAAAAGAATAATTTGACTTGAAACCGAATAAAATGAAAGTGTTTTGAAGACTTGGTAAAGTATCACAAAAAAATGTCTTTGCTTGTGTGTTGTTGCTTCTTACAACCCGGATTGTGCACACTTCCAGAGCGAAACAATTCTAACTTTTTTACGCAGAAAACACACAAACATAACAAAACATAATAAACCCAAGTGTCGGGAGTTGACAGAACGAGGCTGCAATGAACTGTGAAACATTTTGATTACTAGTATAAAGGCTCTGATTTAAAGTCTTCACTGTTTTTTTTTTTCACCCCACAAACTGATCGATACTTCTAATTATCTTCGTTGTTGCACAAAGTTTACTAAATCTCCAGCTACTGAGAATGAGGCGATATTGACACCCACTCAAATTTAAGTCAGGTCTTCATGTTGTTCGCTAAATTACACATGCACAAGATCGACACATGCTGGTGTTAATATCCCACTGTGGAATAATACCTCAGAGTTCGTTCAGAGACTATTTCATATTCTGCTCATTACCCTTGAACCTGACTTGACCTCATTCCACCAGGCAGCATGAACAAAGAAACGCACACAGAATACCACCCCAAGTAGAGACAGTTCTACTCTACTTATACTCTGTGCTACTTTAAATGATTGCAATCCTCGAGCAGTTGACACAGCTTGGATTAACTTGCAGAGGCATATGTCACAGTTGGCATTCATTTCGGGTACTCCATCAAATCTGAGGCTGGCCAAAGGACACTCCTACAGTAGCACTCTCCTTCAATGGATTTCCTTTTTTATTGGAGCATAGCCCCGACCCGCTACCCCCGCCCATGAGTAGTGTTTCAATAACAGGAAACAATCGGCCATCGTCTTTCATCACAGGTTGACGTTGGTTCCCGCACAGTGCCACCGGGGTCTCTTTGGTGCCAGCCATCCAGTCCGCCGCAGTCCATAGCCGAGAAGAGGGGGGGGGGGAAGAGAGGGAGGGAAGTGTATGCTGCAGCTGAGTAGTTTCCTTATCGTCCTCTAAGGGGGGATCTGACGCATGGCCTTGCAGCGCTTATATCCAAGACTGATAGTAGATGAGCATAAGCCTTTCAGACGTACCATGTCATAAAAACTTCCCATTCAAAAAGATCATATCTGACTTTGAGTTGTAAGTCAGGCTTTTTGTACATTTGGATTTAGCTTCGTAACTGGTCCTTCCAAAGTTGCTTATAGTTGTCTGCGATTGTGCAGAAAGGATAATTCTTTCATCATGCAAGCCGTGCTTTGGTTGCTTGTGGAAGTCACACCATTCCCGTTACGCACTGCATGATCAGATAATAAATGGCCTTCAAGCATACAAGTATATATTTTTACAGGCCGCTCGGCACCCGAGGCTCACCTGAACATTTCTAGCAAAGTATGGGGATAAACTTGCTACATCTACATGGTATATTGTGTGACTATAGAGTAGCTTTGTGTTGCCATGGCTACTGTTGAGCCTTGCAATTATAATATATGATATAAGTTATAACACAAAAACAAAAAAGACTTGATGTGATGTGTGTTGACTTGACTCTACACTGAGTGTAAATGGTGCATCTCCATGTAGTGACCACAGGGGGTCAGAAGAGTTCCTACAGAGGGGCCTCACTTGTTTTTGATGCACATGTCATGTACTCTCAGATCAGCAGGGTTTTCTTGTATACACATAAGGCAACCTGCTTCCACTTGATTGATTTATACTCTGTAACCTCTGTGAGGTTCAAGGTTCCCTGGATTGCGGTACTGTTTCCTGCCTCCCCCCACACACGCACACACACTCGCAGACCCGTGTCTTCTCTCTCTCTCTGCCGTACGTGGCGAACAACACTGCCATCTCCTTTCTTCCCTCTTTGTTTTGTACCTCCAGGAGGTAAGCGCAGCATTCCAAACATTCAAGCGACATCCTCGATGACTTTAAGAAGGTGCTTACAGACGCCTTTTCATGATTGACTTTCCGATAGACACATCCTGTCCCCCCCACCCCACCCCACCTCCCCCTCCAGGAGCTGCTTTCCTCTTCCTCGTCCCTGCGGCGCAGAGTCATGATCAGAGCGCTCCTTTGAGGGAAGTCCGGATACCTGCAGCAGCGCTTGCTTGGCCAGCTGGATGTGTGTTCGTGTGTGTGTTTGTGTGAGGAAGGTGAGAGGTAAAGGAAGACCTGTTTGGTCAGCAGGGGCTCAAAGGAAAAGTTGTAATAACAGTGGTGAGCCATGGCTGTAGCTGTGTGTCCGGCTTCCTGTTGTGTCTGCTGCTCCAGCACCTTGACCATGTTTTTCAGCATGGAGAAGCTTTTTTTTTTCTTTCTTTTTTTCAACTTTAAAAGCATTGTCAAAGTCTCTTGTTTGTGTTTGTACATGGTTGTCCAGGACAATCCACAATGTCAATGCTCTTTCTACTGTAGTCACAAAATAGATTTAAACAATGATGCCACTAAAAAACAACTTTGAAATATTTGACGTTTTCCTTAAACTTTGATTTTATTTTTTGTCACATATCACTCTAAAGACGGATGTACATCTTCATAAAAAGAACGAGATTATTAATGTGCTTTGATAAAGTTGTAAATGTATGGAATTCATAAAAAACAAATTGAATTAAACATCTGCCCACACACGTGTATGCAGATGTTTCCCCAGTGTGTGGTTGAGCCCTGCCATTGTTTCATAAAGAAGGGGAAAGGATTATTAAACGTGCAGGATTTCCCCAAAATGAGCGTGACGCCTCAAAGATGAAAAAGCTACAGTATATATATTATGTTTTTAAATGTCTCTTGGATACCTCCACATACATGTTGAGCACAGAATGGAATCAATACTTGTATTAACAAATGCTTCTCCATCTGCTGCTATAAGCAGATTCATAGCAGCTTGAGCTTGAGGACGAGTACAGTTAAGGCGTTGTTGATCATTAAAGGCCCTCAGTATTTTTGAACCAGGCAGAGTGGAGGAGGGCACCAACTCTTTGTCCTTTTTAAAATTGGTTTACATCAGTAAAATGAGACAGCGAGAATCAGACACAGCTCAGTGACGTTGTTTTACTACAGTGCATCAATAGCCTTTGAGACTTGGGCGAAGACCTCGTCGACTGGCAGCTCAGAGTCCACCTGGGCAGAACAAGACCAAGGAACACAATGCATCAGGGAATATGTTGCACTTAATACACAATTTACATAGTTTTCTAACTCTAACTCAGCATGTGTGACCTGTTGGGTGGAGGTCGAGGTATAATGTCCATGCGTCCACACATTTTTTGATGCAGTCACATGAAGCTAAGGCTATCAGTATTGATTAAAAAAAAATGCATCTTGGAGTTTATTTTGGATTGAGCTGCGAACAAAGATATTGTGTAAAATCTGAGGAACAGCAGGTAGAATAAAAAAATCTGACTCAGAGCAATAACGCAAACTTAATGGATTTAATTCAACGACGTTATCGCTCATTGTTTATTAGTCTCGTGCAGGCGTGCGTGGCGGTTATACTCACTTTCCTGACAATGCCACGGCCCTCATAAAAACTGATGACCGGCTCGGTTGCTTTGTAATACAGGTCCAGGCGCTTCTTGATCGTCTCCTCGTTGTCGTCAGAGCGGCCGCTGGTCTCGCCGCGCTTCAAAAGCCTCTTGACCATGGTCTCACCTTTAGCGTCGACGTACAGCAGCAGGCAGGGTTTGCCGATCTGACGTCAAAGACAGAAATGCTCAATTCGGGTTTTCTTTTTCTCCAGCGACTGTTGAATGAATTATAGAGCGACATTTAACGCCCTCGCTCACCTTCTTCTCAAACTCCTCGCCCTGCTTCACCTCACGGGGGTAGCCATCAATAAGGAAGCCCTTGGAGACATCAGCCTTGGCGATCATGGCGTCCTTAATCATGTCTAAGACTGTGTCCTGAAAGCAGACCCAAACGGTGTAATCAACCTTCGTGATGACACGGCACTCCTAGTAGAAACTACACTCAGGGAATCTTTATGACACCAGCAGGTGCTTCCTTTATTTCGTCCAGTACGTAAATATCAGTAAGTGCTTGAAAAATTACGACCGCCTGTAAAATGCAATCAGTCCCACTGACGCACATAGTAAACATCCTCTAAACGTTCATGAAGGTAAATCAACACTTCTCTAAAACGGTCTCAACAGGCCCAACATAACAACACACACTTACAGCGTGTATGTTTTATTTAAGTAGCCTAAATACTTCTGGCTTCAACACACAAAATAAACATGTTACTAAAAGGATACTGCAAGGACAAGGGGGGACATGATATTAAACCCTGATACCATGTTGATTAAAAATCAAACAATATACAGTAGTTACCTGACACTGATACCATGGCAACTCAAATAAAAGTCCCAGGCAAACAATATTATGTAGTTGCAAGCAATCCTGCCTAAATTGCACAAACATAAAGATGAACTGTGGCAACGAAACGAGACGCCAGAAGGACTTGAGACACGTCAGTGTTTGCTGGCATGTGAATGTGATTGGCTCGCCGCTGCTCTCTTTCTTTTGCTCATGGCATCTTTGGGTTAAAACATGACTGAAGATCTGTATTTTAAGGCTTTGCTGCTTTTCAATGCTGCAGATGATTAAAGTAGCGGAGATTGCATCATGTTGAAATCGTGGTATCAAAAGACATTTTGGTAAATTAGTAAAGATATTTTATTCTTCTCTGTGCACGCATTTTTTTGTTGTATTGTATCTTCATCTATATCCTTGCGTTGTAGTGCAAGTTTCAAATACACTTCTTAATTAACTCTAAAACAATCTGATTTCTTACCAGGGGCACGAGCTCTCCCTTCTGCATGATGGCCTGGAGCTGCTTGCCCCTCTCAGAGCCAGAAGCCACCTCAGCACGGAGCAGATCCCCAGATGACAGGTGAGTGTAGCCATATTTCACAACTATCTTCTCACACTGGGTGCCTTTTCCTGAGCCGGGCCCACCTAAAAAATAACATGAAAAGTACAGTCTGATGAGCATGCTGAGAGACGGCTCTGAAGTGTGTTCTGGGTGCAAAGTGAGATAAAGTCCTGACAGTCCTCACCCACTACGAAGATGATCTTGGCGTCTTTGATTTTGTCTGTAATAAGCAAAGAAGATTGAGTCAACATGTGTTCAATGATAGAGCTTTCTTCTCACCTCTGAGCAACATAAAGTTCATTTAAAAACGTATAACAAACCATCACGACACTCCCTTGCTGAGGAATCAGAAGTACTTTCCATCTTGTTGTTGTGAGCAGAGGCTCTTTTGACTTTTCTTGCCTTAGTTCAGGTTTGTGGATATCACTCAAACTGTGTTGCCATAGCAACTGTTGTCATGTAATAATGTTATGCAGCCACTGGTTAAAGTGATCACAGGACACTACAGGAAAAGTCATGTGTAGGTTTTTATCAAAGCAAGCCATTATAAATTCATGTGTTTTGTATTGTTTAGTGAAATAACTTAACAATTTATTTTATTTTCAATAAAATCAAATCTGGATCTGCTTTTGTGTAAGACCAGAATTGCATTCTCAAAATTCAACAGAAGAGGGCAGTAGAGTCTAACAAAATGATTTTCCTCTTTTTATTATTATTATAGTGAACGTTTAATATAAATAATAGCAGTTCAAATGTATAATCATCCTTAACCCATCATTAAAAAAAAGTTGTTTACCTGCCATTGTGTTGTGTTAGACGAGGTTTTTTCTTCAACTGTAAGACAGAAAAGGACACAGGAAAGTCAATGACATTACATTATAGCAGAAACTAAATGTGTCTCTAATACAGATGGAAGAATAGAATACAGACACTGATGGACTGAAAATGGGAGGGGGGGATTATACATTACAACATAAACCCTTTTAAGTCAATTTATTATTAATGCCTTTAAAGCATCATCATGATCGTACAGTCATTTCCCCAGAAGCATTTCCTTTGTTACATAACTGTGTTATCTTCATGTGCAGTTCTAACGCTCTAACATTATCTGCTGCTACACACAAACTCATGTCTTTGACTGTATCCGGCTCCTTGAGGTCAGTTTTGTCATTTTTAAGAACCCTGTGTAAAATAGAAGTACCTCTACGCAGTGTTGGTAAAGTTATCGCAGGTTTCACACAGATGTTCTCTTATGATTTAAACAAACAGTAATGATGATGATATTCATGTGATGCAAACATTAAAGCTCCTGTCAGGAGGTTTTTTGTCATTTTTGGCGCCCCCGTTTTTGATCAAGTGTTTGTCTTCTCTTTTTTCTTTTTTTTCATTCTAATCATTTAAGAGACATTTTGTTTTGCTGATTGTGGACACAATTAATTCATCAATAAAGTGTGCTGCTTCGGCTCTGCTACAGGTGTGTTTTTCTCTCCCTGTCTCTCCATGTCCCGCCCACAACTCTATCTCATTGGCTAAATGACACACGAGTAATGGCCAATCAACACTGAAGCCTGGGTGCCCCTGACCTGTAGTGAGACAAGAGCAGCCTTGAGCAGGAGGAGAGTCTCCAGTTGAGCATTTTAACAGATTGTTGTGTTGCAGTTTATTATATCCTACGTTTTGGAACAATTTTCTTTTTTACTGTAAATTCACATCTGTTCCAAATATTGTTTTTTATCCTATTAACTACGAATAATCTGTATCGGTATCCCACTAAAAAAAAAAAAAAAAAAAAGGCCAACCCCCCCATTCTAAATGAGACAAGTTTTAGTCTTTCAAGATTTAATCAAAACAGGAAATGCCTGTTTTGCCTGTGTCAACAGTACAGAATATATATCTTTTTTTGGCTGACTACAAAACAGGATTCAGAAGAATGAGGAAGAAGGCGAGTGAGCCATCAGCGCTGCTTCAGTGTTAAAAAGAAAGCTTTAAATAGCTGCTCATGCCACTGGTTAGACATGTGAGTATATAATATGAAAACATCTGTTGTCCATGCAAAAATAACATCCTACTTGTTGCATCCAGTCTGACTTTGTTGAAGCGACCTGTGCACATTTGAAAGGAGCACACAGCTCATGTTTCTCTTATTTTCTCTTTGGGGATAAAAATGTGACGGCTCAGTAGTTTGTTTTTAATTGTGGTAATTTGGATACTCTGAGTCATGAAATGAAGATTTTACCGTTTAAAAACTCGCGGTAACAAAAAATATCAAAGTCTTGAAATGTTTTCAAATCTCAGTCTCTTAATCTACCAAATAACAGAGATATTCACCTGCCATGCGATGCAGTTTCAGTTTTTGCTCTGGTATACTCACATCACAGACACTGACTGCGACGTGTCTGGCCTGAGTTTGTCAAACAAGAGGTATGATAAAGGGCAAAGGGCTCATTTCTCAGGTTACATGTTGAGGGCCAGGCTTAGATTTAATTATCCAGGCAAGGTTACTCAAAAGGAAAGAACATACTGCACATATAATAAATTATGTTTTCAAATATTTGAACCGTTACATTTCAGAAATGTCTGCAGATTGAGATATTAGCTTGAACAGATGTGAAGATTCAAAGAATGCTATTGGACGAGAGTTATTCGAGTTTGTCTGCATGATTTTTTGAAGTCATCGATGTGGCTGTTTTTTTTTACAACAACATCAGTCTCAAGTGATAAATAAAGTTAGAGGAGTCAATGTTAGTTGAAAGCTTGTACAAGTATGAGCTGTTTGACTGTCGCTTAGCTAAAACCAAATCGAAGTTTTATCTGAAAGCAGACGATCCACCTGCCAGAGCCCCTGGGCTGACGTGTTTTCCTGTTTCACAGACGATTCAGTGAGGCTGTTAATGCTGCCGTCTCGTTCGCGGATTCTCACGTGTAGAACACCTCAGTAGTGCCTGTGCTGCTTCTCAGGTGTCTGCTTCTATGTCAGTGGCCGTTTGCCCTGCGACCCCTGTAAATGTCACAGTGAGGCTGGCGTCTGAGTCAGCACAGATCCTCTTTAGGAATCCCTCTCTGGCCTATTATGGTGCCGTCACTCCCTGCCTGCTTCTTAGGGCATGTTCTGCTTCCTAAACGGTGCGATGGCTACTTGGTTGCAGGAATTGGACTGATCATTGAATGAAATGATGGAAAAGTCACGTGCAGTGGCTGCACTGCTGTGTGACTGTTGACACAGAGGCTGTATCAGTCCTGGAGATGTGGCAACATGTTTGAACTTGACATTATCATAAGTGGAAACAGGCCTGTGATGGCTGACCGAACACTGAAAGCTTTCAGTTTTGTTTTTGTCTGTCCCTTAAGAGCACAAATATCTTCCAAATGCACCGTTAAAGACATACAATTATAGAGTAAAGCACTGAGACTAATATTTCATTTCCATCCCTGATTTGAAATTTGGAGACACCGGATTCAGCACGACCCCCACCCCCTAAGTTATTCCCCCTCGCCTGTTCCTCCCTCATGTCTTATTACTGTTTTTTAACCTGCTATAAAAAGACTGAGTCAGTCTGCAGCTGTTAAGGGATAGCATGTCAACCATTCTGAAACAGCACATGGGGATGAAGGTTTCGCTGGCGGCCTGTTAAGTAGCCACAGAAGTGAACACAAAGTACCAGGTCCATGATCTTTGTCGGTGCATTCTCTCTGTGCGCCGCTCGTCACTGAGGCACTCTGCAAATTAATTGCGCGTACTGTCCCTTTAAGGGAGAACAGGGGACCCTTTGACGTCAGTGCAGTGGGAGATATTCCATGTTGTTTGTGAGGATGGAGCGAGATCACGTCAGTGGAGCTGTTGTGGATGTGTTTGTGTGTTCCCAAAATGAAAGCTTTTGGTTCACTCTAACGTGGTCCATCTGCTCAGCTGAGTCAACAGCACTCAGCCTCCTGGTTTGGTAGAGGAGCTGAAAGCGTGGCGGTGGAACTAAAAGGCAAGAGCAACCTGAATGAGAATGGCCTTTAATGAATGTACATTCATTATAGGACTGAAGGCAACTGCAGTAAAAAGTCAGAGCAAATGTCAAGGGTCAAAATTAGAATCAGTGATATTAATATATTTATTTCAGAAGAACAGTTATGTCATGCTTTCAGAGCCATCTGGAGCTACATGCCTTTGTAATATTGCAGTCAATGCCTGATCAAGTGACAGTTTCCACCACTCTTAACACAATGTCTTTACACACCAGATGACAGTCTCTGTTATTCTCTCTCTCTCCATCCCATTAAACAGCCCTGCCCACTCTGCCTGCCAACACTCTCTCTCTCTCTATCCGTCCCTCCCTCTGACAGAGTTAGACCCTCGTTTTTCCCCCTCTCTCCTTTGCTCGATGGAGCGTTGTCCTCTGTACTGACCTCTCTGTCGCGCTGTGGCTCTAGATCCCAGTGCAAAGGGGGCTGCTGTCCCTGGATCCCCGTGTGTGTGTGTCTGCACAGTTCTTGCTGCACGGCAGCCCTCCCTCCCCCATGCTATGCCTTTTTATAGCTCAGCTGAGCCTGCTCAGCCCGTGTTGCATTCTGGGTAAGAGGGAGACAAGGAGGGAGGGAGGGAGGCGATGATGAACGTGAGGAGGTAGGGGTGAAATCAGAGGCACAGGGAGGGGAGGAGCCCAGAGCAGGAGTGGAATACATTACCTTCATTAAGACTTACATGTTGTGCTTCACTTATTTGAAGAGTCCAGGAGGAGATTTGATAGTAGTAATATAATGCTATGGCACTGTTGAAGTTGTCTCAGTTATACTAAGAGTGTGTTATTGCAGTTAGTGGTAAAAATAGAGTTATAAAAATAATTACCATCTATATATCTTCTTCTTTTTTTTTTTTTTTTATTAAGATGTTCTACAAAGTGAGAAACTAAAACGTTGTTTACAGTCTTACTAAATCTCTGCTGAGTAACCAGACTGAAAGTTAACCAACAGGTTCAGTTGGTTCTTTGTGCTTTGTTCAAATAAAGCTCTGGAAATCTAATCCAGTCAATGTTTAGTTGACTCACTTTCAAATGTCTGATTTTTTTCCTTCCTCTCCAGGTCGGTGTAACTCGAGAGGAGTTCTTTCTTTAGCCAATAGAAACATGAACCAAGCTCCAGGGAAACATCTGAAACATTTTATTAAAAGCATGAAGGGACATATTCATGTCCTCAAATGGAACATAAATACAAAATATATTTATATGTACAAATTATGGCAGAGACAAATACAAGCGTAGCAGGTACCGTCTAAAAATGTTAATTCACAACAAAAGAAGAAGGACTATGAACGTCAGCTCCCACTGTCTTGTTTTATCAAAGAGGCGGATCGAACACAAACAACACGATCCGATTCTGGTTCTGAATACTAAGGTTCAAACGCTTTGAGGTACAAAAATGAGGTATGTACTAACTCTCAATAAAAAGCAAGCCCGCACTGTAGGTGAGGTGGAGTACTTCTGAGTACAGTACCGAAACACCCCAACCATCCTGTCCGTCTTTGTCAGCTTGGACATGTCCTCACAGATGGACAGAGACGTGGCCTGAGCTTTGACTGGTTTTGATAATGCACTCGAATCTTTACGAAATCATTTAGAAAACATGGCCACATGGCTGGTCCACGCTGGCCACGTTTTGTTTGCTGTAACCAGAGAAAGCAACAGACTGGTTGTCAAAAGTTTACTTTTTCGAAATGTGTTTTCAAAATAGAAATAAACCTTCGCACATCCACTTCATTAAGACGGTTGCGTACGAGATGTCCATCAACAACTTGGGTGACCTTGAGGCACACTGTCGAACCTGCAAAAATAACCCATTTATTGGCTACGTTTCAGTACTAAACCTTCATCAAGATCAAGTACAGAAAAGTTTGCCTGATGAAGGTCTAGAAGCAAAAACTTGCGAATAAATGTTGCCAATACCACGTCTTCGAGAAAAATGCTATCTCTGTTTTCTTTTCCTTTCCAGGGCTCATGAGTTTGTTTACATTTTTGGTCGCCATGGTATCGGTTATCATCATCGCTTGAGTTTTACCTGCATCACATCAAAGTTTAGAGACGACCTCTGGTCAAGAGCAGCGAGTGTTTGATTCGCCCTTTAAAAGTCCATACATGGTGTTCACCACAGGGTGGCAGCACAACCTAGAGTAAGTGTGTCAGTATTGTTCATGATGTAAGATTCTTTACAAAAGGGCGTCCATATGATCCATCTGCTTCTATTTCTGTGTTAAGTCATAGTGGTGCGGGCATGAATCTGTTATCAGACGTAGAGAACATCACGGGCAGCAGCTAGCGTTACTTCAGAAGCTAAGCAGAAACATTGATAGGAGCTGGAATTATCCCAAGACTCTACTCCTCGACTCGATAAGAAAGCAGCTGTTATCGGATCGTTTTCTCGGTAAGCCTTGGATTCTTGGAGCTGTCACGACGTACGCCTGTTTAGAAATGCACATAAATCATCAGTCGTCATTCGGCCTATCCATTTAAACCATGCTCTCTGTTTTGTCTTGGCCAGAAAACGTAAAGCACAGTGGGTGGCAGGTTGGAACTGATCAACACGGTCAAACAATGTATGAACATCCTCAATACTGATACTGCACCAATAACACCAGCTTTCAATGAGTGCTGGGAACCATGAAAGTGGAATGATTAAAGCAGCGTAATAAGAGTGTCACTGAGCAGATACTTTTTTTTAAATTCAACTCGTTCGATAAAGACAGTCGGTCCGGAAAATATCATCAAAGTCTTTATGAAACTGGTTCAAATATCTTTTTGTTTCTGTCATTTCTGCTTCGTGATTTCCTCACACTCAAGCTCCCCGTCCATAATAACACTGTATGCCCATCATGTGTTACCATAGTAACACTTCTCACACAATGGAATACAATCTTGAGTCTGAGAAAAAGGAAAAAAAAAATGCTGATTAAGGCATTGGATTGAAAACCTTTTTTGTGCTCCTCTCCATCCCTTCGCTGTCAGCTTAAATCCTGCCTGCTTTTCCTGTTATAGTTACGCGCACACACACACACACACACACACACAGCTTAATACACTGAGCGAACATTTGACAGGGCACCACCTATTGCACATTAAATGTATCTCGTTATTAAAAAATCGTGTTAGTTCACCCTTCAGTGTCGCCTTTACATGTTGGCTCATCTTTCTTTCTTTCTCTTTGACTTGAAATGGCGCAGCGTAGAGTTACAAAGTTCTAGCTGGAAAGACCGCCGGGGGAGTCTGGCTCGGGGGACTCGGGGCTGTCCTGGTCGTCCTCTGGCAGCTGGACGCGCTGCTCGTCCATACGCTTCGCCTGAACTCTCTGGATCAGACTGAAGAAGTCTTCGTCAGGCACTGTGGGGGCGTGGGGGCCGGCTTCTGGTGGGGAGCACCTCTGATCATCAATCCGAGAGGACTGCAGTCGGAAAGATGCACAGATTAATGACAAGGACTCCAGGGTTCAAACTAGTAGAAGACTTTAAGCAGGATTATGAAAGTAGCATCCTCTCTGTTCTCCGTATTCACCCCCCCCCCCTCCCCCTCCCCTCTGTGCTCCCTCAAAAGCCCCGCCCCTCACTTACATGCACGAGCACCATTGGTCCAGCAGCAGATATCAGCTCACGCTTTGAGAGTGGGCTCGTGCATGCATGGAGTAGAGAGGCTTGATTGGTTGAATAAAATGTACTGACAGTGGTGTTTAGAAAGGGTTAGATAATGGATTAATGATTACTGTCAGGACCTAAAGACGATTTCAACCAGAATCGAAAAAAAGTGTATATCTGGAGGAAATGACCTACCCTGCCTTTAAGCACTTGTTTGAGGTAAATCGAGTCCCTACCTGGCACTTGATAAGCATGTTGAAGAAGTCATCGCTGGGTTCTTGGTGATCTCCTTCGCCCACCAGGTGACCCAGATTGTTGTGGGTAATCCTCAAGCCTGGAAGATTCCCAACATTAACCCGCTGATCATCCAGACGGCGGCTCTGAGAGCTGGCAATCAGGTCGAACAGCTCCTCCGTCTGGGGGGAGGTTGTAATCGCAGGATCTAGAAAAAAACAAAAAGAGCTTCATGAGTTGGTGTTTATAAAAAAAGGAGATTAAACGTCCTCATAGTGAAAACAAAGAACCGAACAGGTAAACGGTTCTCAACAACCGACCTATCATGTCGTTCAGCGATGGCATGGAGTTGGCGCCACCTTCTCCGTTGTCTCCGTTTTGGGGCTCGTCGAGATCGCAGCGCTGGTCATCCATGCGGCTGCTCTGGAACTTACTGAGGAGGTCGAAGAAGCAGTCCTCATCTGAGGGGTCCCGGCCCAGCTTCTGGAAGGAAAACAGCTGATAAGTCAAAAAAAAACAAAGAAGCACAGACAGAGCTGGCTCTCTGGATTTGTAATTCAAGGTTTTATTCCCTGTAGGGAAATGCAGTTTAACTAATCCCATGATCATAAGAGTCGTGATGTGAAGACAAAATCATTAAACTTTCGACCTGAACTGATTCACTCAGAAGAAAAGGACTTCCTGCTGAGAATACCTTGGCCTACATACTGAAGGTGGTGCAACGCCATAAATATCGTGTCAAAAAAAACTCCACCTATTTGCCTTTAAGTTAAGTTGCCCTCACAGTGGTGGCCTATAAAAACAAAATGGATGTAGCTCTGTCCATGAAAGACTGCAGAACGATGCCAGTTGATTCACAAAATATTTTAATGTTGTCCTTTCAGAAAGTCGGCAGCCGCATCACTGCTGCTTTAAACTCATTGCTAATTGTTCTATTAATGTCTGCCCACAAAGCTGGTTAACTGCGTCTAAGCTGTCACACCACCACACGCCAATATGTGCGGATAAAGCTTCAATGAGCTGGCACACGCGTCCTGAATCAAACGAGCGGCGTATGACCACGTTCAGGAACGGCGTGAAGACGTTAACCTGCAACGAGAGCTGGTGACGCAAGCTCCGCTCGCGTTGGCCACCGATGACCTGCAGAGTCATCAACATGATAACGTGCAGCATATTTCAGTGGCATTTAAAACAGCCACTTGGATTATTAACACCGTGCTGGGCAAACGCACAAGATAAATGCTTTTAGAAAATGTAGTTAAACAGTCTGAATTTAAATAAATCCTCAGCTGATCTTCACCACTTTAAATTATCTTTTTGTTGTACTTTTGGTCATTTACTTTCTTTACCAATTGTAGGGGAAAATTTTAAAAAAAGCTCCCTTTCCAACTTTCATCAGTCAAAGCTTTCAAACACAACATGAGAATATAGACGGAGGCTCTAATCACCGATCAGCCAATCAATGGCTCGATCGCTGTTAGTCTTTCTCTGGATCGCATGGTTCCACACAGGCGGCCTCTGACAGTGGCCATTGTTTGTTTTCAGATAACATCAAAGATTTTCTAACTCAGTGTGGCTGTGATCACGCAACAATAAAAAAAAAGAGGAGTTGTTCACATACGAGAGATTTGAAACACAAGGAGGCTGGTAGGAGAATGTCTCTGTCTTTGAAATAAAAAAAGATCATTGTATTTGTAAAAGGGAACCAAATAGAGTTTAGGACTCGTTTTGGTACTCACGTCACATCTGACAAAACATCTAATCATCAAAATCAATACATTGATAAGGAATCTTCAACAAAATGTCCCAGAGCGAGTTTACAGGAGGCGGAGAGCAAGCTTCAAAACCAGTCTGAGAAAGTTTATGGTCTACAAGATGTTTGGCTACTTTAAAAAAAAAAAAAAGAAGCTTCAGTTACAGCAACCGTTTCATGATTGAAGTATGTCAAAGAACCACAGAGTTGGTTTTGTTGAGACACATTTCACTCCCAACTGGTGGAAGGAGTTCAGTTTGCTTCACAGGAAGATGTGAACTAGGTCAGCGTCGGCCGGCGCCTGACAACTTTTAAAAAAAAACAACAAAAAACGATGCCCTCGACAACAACGTTCAACTTAAAGCTCTTTCCCTTACACTGCATGTGCTCCTTAAACAAGTCAACGAAAAGGTTCAGAGAAAACATCGGCATTCGTGTCAGAAATCAAAGAGTCAATAACCCTTTTGTATCCTTTGCACCATGTTGTTGTTTAAGCTTTAAAAGACATAAATTAACTTACCAGCAGAACCTCGACTTTGTCCTGAAGTTATGCCTCTCTCTCTCTCTCTCTCTCTCTCTCTCTCTCTCTCTGAGCTGTTTCCCTCTCGCTCGGTGCACACGCCTGGCTCACACCTCCCTCTCTCCCACCTCGCTTAAAGCCCTCGCTCTCCTCCCCAGCTGCACTCCTCTCCCTCCCATTACTTTCTCATATCCGCTCCTCCTGTATTCCTTTTATTCCCGCCTCCCGTCTTTGCATCTCTACCATCCACTCTCTCTCTCCACTTCATCTCTGGCTCTCTTTCTGTCTGTCCGTCTCTCTCTCTCTCTCCCGCTCGCTCTTTCGCTCTCTGCGGCTTTCCTGCAGGCCATTTTTGTCCTGTTCGCCCACTGTGGGAAAACAACTCATTATCAGAGACAGAGGAGGGGGGGGGGGGGAGAGGGGGCTGACCCAGTGGGGAGGGTGGCAGTTCTGTGATCAAGGTCACATTATCAGCAGAGAGGAAGAGGGGGATGACAGGGGGGAAAGATGGGGCACACAGTCATGAGCAGATTGCATGCCAACAGCGGCCGCCAGCAGAGATTTTCTACCGTCATATGACAAGAAGTACAAATGTTAGCGCTAGCTTTTTCTAAAACTCAACTTAAGAAAGCTGTAAACTATTGGTTCACGACAAACACGCCAAGGAAAAAAATAAGTCTTCCATTTGATTTTTTAGCTCTTTGCACTCTCTAATCATCTTTGGCTTCTGGCACTGCTGTCCTCTGTCCTCGCTCTCTGCGCAGATCTCCTCTCTTCCCTCTCCGTGTTATCCAATTAATCAAGTAGGCCAGAGAGAAAGAACAAGAGAGATGTGATGACCATCAGAGAGAGAGAGAGAGAGAGAGAGAGAGAGAGAGAGAGAGAGAGGTTTGTGAAGGGGGGGGGGGTGTTAGTGTGTGAATGGATGAAGACCGTGCTTCCTAGATCATATCACGATTCACTTCACTTACCTTAATGATTCATTTTACCCCAGCCATCACATGACTCACCCACTCGCCTCTCAAACACAGACAGACTAGTTATTGAGTTTTTTGGCCTCTGCCTTCTTTATGCAAATGTGCGCCTGATTCAGAAATCCCCCTCTTGTACAGCAACATTTTTAAAAGATTTTTTAGGGGGCTTTTAATGCCTTTATTCTGGAGACAGGACAATGGATAGAGTCAGAAAGTGGGGGGGGGGGGGAGGAGCCACAGGTCAGATTCGAACCTGGCTCTTGAGGGAGAAGTCAGTGTACATGAGGCATGCACACTGACCGATCCCCCCCGTACAGTTTTAACCACTTCGGAAATGAAGAGTTGACTTTAAAACAGTCTCTGTACCAGGCTGTAAACATTTTCATTTCTGCTGTCAATGGAACCTCCTTTCACCTTTTGCTTCACATTGGCTGTCAGAAAGTCTCGTCCTCGACTCTTTACGTCAACCGTTCTCGTACTTTACTACGACCTAAATTGAATTTTCCCTCGTATTGTAGTTTGAGGAAAGATTGGCCAAAGTTAGCAGACACAACTTCAAGCGTCTTTGGGTATTTACAAAAGTGCAAAAATGCTACGCTATGACCAACATTGAGCTCTGGATGCTATTTCTAGCCTTCTGTGATGAACTATCATTATGCAGCACAGTCGTTGTTTTTTTCCCCTTCATGTCAGCTTGTTGATTACAACTATTAGCTCTGCCACGATAAACAGCACGATCAAGTATCCTGAGGCCACGGAGTTTAAAGTTCCAACAGCTGTGAGAAGGCATACGCTTGAAGAATCTAGTTCACAGCAAATGGAGCAGCGTCGTTACCTCGTGAGAAGACACCTTTACACTGTGCGTGACTTCTTACGTCACATGGTACGACCTCCAGGGAAATTAAAGGATATGTTCCACATTTCCCATTTTCTCTTTAAGTCTAAAGCCCTGAAGACATTTTGGACAGGGCTGAACAGACAAGTATGGAAAGTCATGAAGTGAATCCAGTACTCAGCACTTCACTACCCTTCATTGCTCTCCAT
Source organism: Symphodus melops (assembly GCF_947650265.1). Taxonomy (NCBI): domain Eukaryota; kingdom Metazoa; phylum Chordata; class Actinopteri; order Labriformes; family Labridae; genus Symphodus; species Symphodus melops. The sequence continues at coordinate 3,384,784 of NC_136706.1, read as the reverse complement.
GAAAAAACAGAGTCCTCTATTCAACTGTATAATGAGAAGATCTTCCTTTATATCAATGCTAGGTGTAGACCAACAGAATCACACTATCGCTGCGTTACCTCAAAGCTGGGAATGACGTCATAACCAAGTTGAGCGTGTTCCAGTTGTAGGTCGGAAAAGCAACATGGACACCTCCAGGAGAAGCTTTGTTTTGTCAGCTAACACCAGACGATAAGGACACACCGTTGTTTGGCTTCAAAAAGCCTCTTTGTAAACAAATGGGTCATGTGACTGATACTATGTCCATGTTTACTACACATGACTGTGTTGACAGACGACAAAACGCGCAAGAGGTGGATGAGCTGCGGCCAAAAAATGTGTTTCAATGTCGTTTGTTAGGAATAGTGTGAACATCTTGCACTGCACTTTATTTTTCTATTATTACTTCACAAAATAAAAGCATTTGAATCTTGAGTCTGTCACGTAAAAAAAAATATATCCTATTTTTAACAATGTTAATCCCTATTATTATTTTTATTTATGTTTCATAATGTTAATTTGTATTGTTGTTTCTTAACTAAAAGCCCGACTAGGAGAAGTGTTGTGAATTAGCTTTGGCTAAAAACACTGTGACGCATACATCAGATGACTGCTCAAACTTATCTGTGTGTTTGTCTCTGTCCCTATTCAAATAAATAATTAATAAACTGAGGAGAAGAATGAACCCAGTCTGTTTAGTAAATATGAACCTCCTATTAGCTTAGCTTCTGAAAACAGTAAGCCTAGCATTGTCTCTTGGTGAACTTAAACAGGGCAACACATATAAAGCACAGCTGTGTCAGTGCAAGAAGTTAATGAGAAGAAAAAAAAACATGTCTAACTACTCACTGGCACTGGAGGTGGGACCTGCAAAGTGATGTCATCAGTGTCGAGGGGCGAGTCCAACCACGGCCTTTCGTCTGATGACTGGCTGTCTGGATAGCCTTTTCTTTTACCCGGCTGAGACAGCTGACTCTTGGATCTCCTGGATATACTTTCTAAGTCTGGGTTGTCGCCATTCTGCAGTCACAGAGTTCGTGTTGTTAGTGGGATTGATGATACTCGCGATCATATTTAGGCTCTCTCAAATAAATGAGTGAGAGACAGCTCACCTTATCTGGAGAGTACTTCCACAGCTCTACGCTGTCCATGCTGTTTCTCTCGGTGAACTTAGGTCTCGCTCCTACAGAGGAAATCACAACATGAAATAAATGAGCATTACTTGGTTGCATAATGTTGCGTAACTGTTCTTCTCAAGTCAAAGTTAGCTCTTTGTGTCTTCTCTGCTGCAGCCAGTTGTGTCAGCTCTGGTCTCATGATGTTTGGTGTGGATACGTGGTTTACTCAGACAACCAAGCAAACAAGCTGAATGAGAGTCTGTTTGCCAGCTCTGCACCACAGAGGGAAATGTAGGACATGGGTGTGAGTTTTTTGGCCCTGGAGGACAGTTGGGGAGCACAAACATCACACAACACTCACCTGACTCCACAGATCAAGATAGTATATGAGTGGATCTTTCACACGTTGGAAGTAATGTGATAAGAAGAGAATCTAAAAGTCAAAGTCTTTTAGTTTTTGAGGATTTATTTTTTTACAAACTAATCTTCCTCAGACTCGAGGTAAACACCTTCATGTTCTTAAAAATAAAAATGTCCACACCTTCGGTCAGAGTCACATTTAGCTTCAGTTCAGACATAACACAGACAGTGTGAGTCTGTTATGACTGTCTCAATTTAGTTTGACTTTTAAATGGAAATCTTGTGTACACAAACAAAATTTCAGTGAGTTTACTCAAGCCCGCAAAGTAATTTGTTCAAACACTGAAGCTACAGGAGGTAAATCTTACAAACTGAAAATACATTTTAAAGTATATCTGTAGTTTAAAGTTGATAAAAGCACATTTTCAAAACCTCTCTGGCGAGTTTTCTCTCATGAAATACTTCCATCAGAGATTCTCTGTCGATTTATTGCACTTATTTTCTTTCTATTTCGGTGAAGGAGGCCCCAGACAGCATGCACGCGGCTGACCCTGACCACAGTCTGCAGCGCGCATCAGACAGGTAACATCAAAATCAAATATATGCACACAAATAAGGAAGCACATTCAATCAATTTATGTCAAAAAAAATCTCGATTCTTCTCTTTGGAGTTCCAAAAATTGTTTGTTTTTTTGGCGTTCTGCTAAGTGCTACGGCTAGCTCTGTCAATCAGTGGAAAGCCAAATAGAGCAGCAGAAAATTCAGCCCATCTCTCAGATGACTGGAAGATATCCTGAAGTATGGACTGATTGAGAAATTGACTTTGAATCAAGAATCCAGAATCATTTTGAATCGAACCGTGAGACTAAGCTAATGAAACTAAACAAATGATAAGTTTGTTATGTAAGAAGACAGTTAGCATCAGTAACACAATTCAATTGTTGACTGAGTGAATATTTCATTCCCCAGTGGGAGAGAGCATGAAATGACTGAATGTGTCACCTTGCATCTCAAACTCTGAGCTGGAGGGGGAGAGGTCACTCTCGTTGACCCCCAGAGCCTCCATCAGCTGCTCCACGTTCATTCTGGCTGTCAGTTCTCCGTTTCTGTCTCCAATCTGAGGAAGAAATAAAGCCAGAGAGAGACAAACGCCGCCACATGCTGTCAAAACATGCTGACTGCAAAAACACACATCTTCCCAAAAAATGAAAAAAAAAAAAAAAAGGCCTCACTTCTTTGGAGATGTCCAGGTGCTTTCTGGCATAGTGAAGAGCTTGTTTGTGGTTCCCTAAAGACACGTATGCATTCCCCAGACTCCAGCAGGCACGGCCCTCCCCGACTCTAATGACACAAGAAATACACCAACCACTGTTAGCTAAATATACGTGTGTCCGTGCATGTTTGTGAGTATACTTTGGATCTTCAAAGAGTGAGGTGCACCTCCCAAAAGGACTTCAGCAGGGGCGCAGTGTGAGAACAAATAAAGCAGAAAGAAATAGCTGTAAACATACGGTTAACTAACGTGTGGCGGGAAGTGGAGAGATGGGAGGTTTTTTACAGAGAGGAGACAGATTCTGGAGAAAACAAAAAAAAAAAAAAGAAAAGTAGGCAAAGACTTTTAGCTTTCTGTGGAGACGCAGTTCCCACATCTGTGAGCAGGATGAGGAGAAAAGCAAAGAGCGTTCAACGCTGCGGGTCGACGGTGTTCTGCATTTACTCTGACCTACACTGGATCAATCGTTTATGAGCATCAAACATGTGCACTCATTGTTCCCACTAAAGTAGAGGTTAGCACATGAAGGAGATATTGGCGATGGCAAGATTTTACAGCTTTTACCTTTTACATCTTACTCCGTCGCTGTCCTCTGAATCTAACTCTGTAACTTGTGTTTTTTAACTTGTAATAACATCTACACACTTCATTCTCTGCTATTCGTTGATTGGTTAAATGTTTTAAATGTTGCTGCTGTGTGCCCTTGAATTGACAAATAAAGTTTTTTGAATTGAATTTGAATTTGAATTGAATTGACTTTGTTGCCAAAAGGACAGATGACACAAACAATGTTGAACGAAATCGAAAAGATCTTAAACAATATACTAGTAATCTGGAAGGTGTTTAAAAATAAAGGTATTTGAAATCATGAAAAAAAAAGAAAGAGATGTTTGAATGCTGTTTTTCTGTTCTTACAGAGGAAGCTCACTCTCCCACACTTTGTAAACCCCAGTATTGCTCTACCTGTCTGTGAGCTCCTGGGCGATGTACAGGTGTTTCAGGTGGTAGTCTATGGCCCTCTCGTACTGCTGCAGGAGTGTGTAGGTATTCCCCAGGCTGTAGCAGGCCTGAGCTTCCATCACCTGGTCCCTCAGCTGCCTCGACAGTTGTAATGTTTTCCTGCAGTGAACAAAAAAAAAAGAAACACGAGGTGAAGGAGACGCTGCCGAGGTTCTGGTGAATAAACGCATTATTAAGACGTTTTCAGGGGTTCAAAATGTTGTTTTTTTAGAGATCTTGTCACTTCATGTTTTCTCCACTAGATGTCACACTCCCCTCTCTCTCCTCACCTGTAGTACTCTGTAGCTGTGTTGAACTGGCCCAAGAATATCAAGGCATTTCCAAGGTTGCTGTAGGCACGACGTTCTGCAGCTTTGTCCCCAAACTCTTTAGCAATGGATAATCGCTGTGAACAACAAAGCAGAAAGGTCACACACATTATTTCCCCCTTTTTTTACACTGAGCATTTCAATACAGCCAGTTTACACAAGTACACTTTTCAAGCTTTGTTTTCCGCCTGAGATCACGAAAGATGTGACGCTGCATCCAAACCTTGTTCCCTTTGAAAGCAGCGTGCTCTCCTCCACGGCGCACTGATAGCTTCATGATGGAAAAGAGATGAAAGGGTGGCTCCTCCCACCAGAAAACAAGTCGTTTCATGACGAGGAGAGGAATCATGGCGGCGAGAGAGGCAGAAAGCCCGAGGCCGTGTTTGCCGGTGATTCACCAAGAAACCAATTTTCGCACATTATGTTTTCAAAGAGAAGCCTTCAGTCCTTGAACGCAGCGTGTTTTTGCTATGCCAGGTAGATTTAGATCCAAGGAGATATTTCATCGCAAAAGAGCTGAGATAAGTACAAACATGCAATGGATCAAATCAAATTCTGGATTTTCTTATTCTCTGTCACAGTCCTCGCACTCTGACTTCTTTTCTAACCTCACTTTTACATGTAAAATGTGTCTGAGACTTCGTGTAAGGCACACACATGCCAGGAAGTCTAGACAGATGAAAGTGTTCTGCTTCAGCTTCTATCATGCAGACATGTTGGATCACACACATCAGTTGTTCCAGTTACGGCTGACGACAGACTCGCACACCCACGAGGCCACAGATGATGACAGGGCACCCTACAAATGTTTTCTGTAGCACCGAGGCTTAAAGGGAGGACACTCAAAGATCTCTGGCTTTGGTGTATAAGCCACCAAAACACCCAAAAGACCACCAGTGACAGCAAACACACTCGACATAAATCAGAACGACACGTTTCCATTTCGTTTTAAACATGCGCTGAACAAGAAGGGATTCCATCTGATTGGAGGGAAATGTCACGGCAGGGTCACGCTGCTGCTGCTGTGTGAGGGGAAACAGTGAGACCTGCTCTGGCTCTAAAAGCTCACTGCTATAATAACCAGGCCCTTCAACAGGGCTTATAATCTTATCTATGCACTAGTGTTAAAAAGATGCTGGCAAACATTTTCAATGTCTCACCTGGCGATGAAACTTGATAGCTTCCACAAAGTTTCCCAGCAGGTAGTGGGTGTTTCCCAGGTTCCCATAGGCCCGCCCCTGAGCCGCTCGGTCTCCAAGCTCTTTGACCAAACACAAGTTCATCCTGCAGCGAGAAGCACACACCAACTTACTTTCAGTCACCAAAGTTCAAATATAATCAAAGATGGGATTTGGTATGTAGAATAGCAGTTATTTAAAGGAAGCTTCAATTTCTCTGAATCCCAGTTGGGAAACAGGAGAACAGTAGCAATCTATGAGGCTGGTTTTAAGCAAATGATATGACAGTGAGAAAATGTGGGATGATAAGGAGTGTAATGTTATTCTGTATGAGTCAGAAATATCTTCATGAAACACACTACAGTAAAATCCTGATGTCTGGGCGGCTTCTTGACGTGAGGAGCTGGAGTTCGTACGAGCCAAGACCGGCTGTACTGCGCAGATATGATGAAGAATAGAAGGGCTATTATTAACCCGAGATGAGTCAAAGTCCGGCTAAAATTAGAAGCACATGTCCATTTAACAAGACCTCTATACATGCAATTAAAAAAAGCTAAATATTTCAAGCTCATCAGTGTTGCTGAGTGATCTGTAATAAGTCCATTTTAGCCGAGCTTTCCTCTCCCGACTACCTGAATGAGTCTAATTTCATTTGTCAACAGCACATACTCATAAAAGCCTGTAGCCCTTTGCAGTGTGTCTCTGACATCAGGAGGCAGGTCGCCAGGTTCCTGGGTGCAGCCCCATAACTGCTGTTTGCCCTTCGCATGAAACACATTACCCACATTGTACAAAGCTCTGGCCTCTCCAACCTACGAAGACATAAAAGAAGACAGAGGATGCGGTTACAGAGAAAGAATGATACGCACAAGGATTCTTTGCAGAGAAACACACATCTGTAGATCAACTCTAAACAGAATGAAGACTTCCTGAAATGTGTTGTCGCTCTTTGACGGGTACAGAGAGGCTACCTTGTCTCCTTGCTCCTGAGAAATATCCAGATGTCTTTGACAGCACACAACAGCTTCATCGAAGCGCCCCAACACTTTCAATGTGTTGCCAAGGTTACCGCTGGCTTTCCCTTCTCCAATCCTGTCTCCTATTGTTCTAAAGAAGTGAAAATAAACAAAGAAAACAATCAACAATGTTGACGGTAAGCCAAGGACGACAGGTTCTTTAAGTCAATATCATTAAGGTAAATGGTGTCATTAAGGCTCTGTGGGAAGACTTAATTGGGAGATGCTGCACGGTAGAGTTTTTAATTGGCTCCGAGGAGGCTCACCGGGTCTCAGTGGCCCCGCTGAGCCTGTAATGTAACAAGGTAAATCTCTCTGGGGTCTTTGATAGCTTCCCTGCTGAAGAAGCAGCTGAAGAAGCAGCTGCACTCACAGCGGGGGACGCGATTATTCGTTCAAGCTAAACGTCCTGCTGCGAGTTGAAGACTGCGACGTTATGAAAGTCCCCTCACTTTTCTTTGAGTTCCATTACTGAACACAATGTCAACGCAGTTTAAATCCCTGCTGCTCCTGTGCCCCTGATGAAGTCAATAAAACCTTTCAGGGATGGTACGTTGACGCTTTCTGGTCTGAACCCGTCTGTACCTCAAACAGCAGAATCATTAGCATATCCGGACTACGTTACCGGGTGGAAGTGAGGGCTAAAACCAAAGTTTGGCCACTTCAAACCAACGTTTGTAGTTCAGAAGGAAAGGTCCATTCCTCACCTTGCCAAAGTAAGGTCATGTTTGTGGTACTCCAGGGCCTTTCCATACTCCTTGAGGTAAAAGTAAGCGTTTCCCAGCTGGCTGTAGATGGCACTTAGGGTCTTCAGGTCGTCTGTGCCGACCTGCACGGCTGCCTCAAAAAACGCTGTTCCTCCTTTAAAGTCCCCGGCCTTGCATAGTCGCTCTCCTTCCAAGGCCAACTCCAAGCAAGAGGCCTCCATCCTACAATGGAAACACACACACACACACACACATGTTGACACATGAACACGAGCATTAGAACAGATGGAACAATGTATATTATCGGGGACATTTACAGTTGCACTGTAACATTGGTGAAGAACAAATTGCCAGGATCACCATGACAACAAGGTCTGTAGCCATGTCTGTGGACTGTTGCCTAGCAACCGAGTCCAAGGCTCTAAGATGAGCACCTTGAAAAGTTGTTGCAGTTTATCAGTCTCTTCTATCAGCCTGATGTTTAGAGTCAGCTTTATAAAAACATAGACGATGTATTTATCTTACAAAAGTCCTTTGTTTGGGTGAAGGAAATTAAAAGCAACCTGGCCTTTTCTGCACTGTAGTCCATTGGAAGTAAAAACACTGAAGTGATTCATTTGCTGATTTTGTTGATTGTGAATGCAGGCGTAGGCACATTTGCAAAAACACTTCATGGTCTCAAGTGCATCTCTGCTCCTCTGATTTGCAAAGCTGAAGTTTAAGAAAAACACAATTTTCTGGAAATAACCATCAGAAGCAGAGTGAAGGGGGAGTCTTCCTTCCACTTAAACAATGCATTGGTTACCATGGCAACTGTTGGGTCGATGACAATGTTAAGGAAATATGAAGGAGTCTTTTGACAACTTCATTTCGAGCATCAATATGTGATGGAAACTTTTCAAGTCATTTGAAAAGTAATCTTCTTTGCATTTAAGATCCAGTGAGTAGTTGGTCTTTACTTTCAAAACACTTTACCCATCATGACAAAGGAGTTGGCTGGTGTGATAGGAAGCATAAGAAGCCCAACTCAGTGACTTGTAGCCAGAATCTGTAGACTCCAGATTTCTGGTATAATCTGGGATAAAGTCAGCCAAATTGGCCGCAGCTTAAAATTCCAGATAAGGTATTAGAATAAAGAGTTAAGAAAGGATTATCCTCAAATCTTATCTGTTCTACAAATGGCCTCATTCAAAAAAAAAAATTACAAACGCCCCCCCGTAGTAGTTTCACCTTCATTAAGAAGAACACTGGAATGGTAGTTCATCTATTTTACATGTGCATTCATGAAACTGTGATATACACTCCTTCCCTGATGTAATCATGTGTCACTCTCTCTTTATTCTGCTCATCTTATTTAAATAATAGTTCTGTTTTCTTCATGTAGACTTGTTATAATCCAGCTGTGTACATGTTTGTGTTCTGGACACAGCCGTGTTGACATGAACGAACTTGAACTAAAAACACTTTTTCATCTTGTGTCAAATCTAACAATTCATTCAGCACAGACCTTTTCTATTTTGTCACATGAGAATAATATTACAGTTGTCTCCGTTGTTGTTATTGCTTGACAAACACATTACTGACAGTGTTGCATTTTTCAAAGGATTGATTGTAACTAGTAGAGTTTTGTTCACTTTACAAAGATGCAATCCTCAGGTCAAATGTTCCTACACGATCCATTACTGCTACTAGTGATCATCTCTTGCCAAATAAAATGGTTCAGAATACGTGAATGTATTTTTGCAGTACCTGGTTTTTTGCTTGGTTCTTGTTTTGTCCACATATGCCTGCAGCTCCATGCGTATAGGCCTTAGCATTGCTTGAGGTCGGGGTCCATGGTGGACCAGTTTACAGACTGCGATCTCAGCTCCAGTCAGAGGGCAAGCCTCGGATGCCATGAGGTCAAGGGTTAGAACAACTCACCGAGGCAAAACAATCCTGAGGAATGATCAACTCTGTACAAACAGATGGAAGCTCATTCAAGCCGTACATATAAAACTGATAATGCTGAACCCCCTGTTATCAGTCGATCTGGCTTACTGATTTGAAATATCCAGTTAGTCTATTCTCTTAATTTCATGTAGCCTGGTTAATACTTTAATACTCCATAACAATCAATAAATGTCAGCAATGTCACGGCAAACTTGAACACAATGCAAATGGACCTCCGAGACACAGTCCAACACCCGCCAAGAATCACATCTGCTGCCCGAGTCCTCAGGAACTTTCCAAAAATTAAATGGTGAACTCTCTATCCCACGAGGCTCGCCCGATCGGAGGGAACAGAAGATAGTTCTTGATCTAAAAGTCTACCCAGGTCAATTTCACCAATCCAACAGAATGCAGTCAAAGAGCTGAGATGTCCATTGCTGTTCTGTCATTCAGTTCATATATTTCCCATAGAAACACCAACGCCGTTCTTTTGATCCTCTTCCATGAATCCGTAGCTGAGAGCCATTGTTCGGCCTTGCCAGAATGCTTTAAAAGAAGGAGGCTGTAATAAAAGCAGATAATCTAAGCGGGAGCAAGAAGAAAGCCATTGACGGCACAATACAAGTACAAAACTTCTTAGCTTGGACCTTGACCCAATGAGAGACCGAGAGGAAGGATGAAAGAAAGGCAGTTACTAATCCAAGGACCTGCACCTCTTTGGTTGACAGCACACGGTGCACAGATTGGCCAACACTAATCCAACTATCTGCTGACACTGACAGATAGATTTTTAGGTCACCACCCCCAGCAAAGACAAAAAGACTAAGTAGGAAAGGGACCAATAAATGTCAAGACAGTGATGGATACATTTTAAGTACTAATTTAAAAAGATGAATTGTCTATTTTTCGCTTCAGTTTCAGTCAATCGACTGTAGCAGTCTACACAGGTCATGATTTGTAAGTGCTTTTTAACACCACCCAAAAACAACCTGACCGATACTCAGTGCTGTTCTTGAACCAATACAGTCCACTTAAACTGTTGCTCCAACTGTGCTAGCGTGCAGCTAATAATATCCCTGCTGTTTAGACACAGTCTAAGGACATGGAAACATTAATGTGTCGGAAGGCTTACCCCCGCTGTATCTAATAACATTAACAATGGCTCTGTTCCATTATGGTGCATCAGTACCCTGGACAGCATCCACAAAGTGCCCAGATGGAACGCAGCCACATTTACCTAGAAACTAAACTTAAATTCCACACACTAACAAAATGTGTGGAAAATTTAATTTCATGTTATCATACCAATATCATCATAGAGTGATGTGCATTACTAAGCAACCTTAGGCTGCTCTGTCAACGTTATAGTTTGAAAAAATGTAATGACCCAACCTCCCTGAAGCTAATGCTGTTGCTGTTATCATCACCAGCTAGAATTAAATCCCCTCTAACCTTTAAAATTCATTTGACCTTGGGGGGGATAATCACCATGACAGTGTCATCCAAAATCGTCACCAGGATATTTTTTTTTCTTCCTTGTTTCCTCTTAACCTTCAGTCTGTCTCGTTTTTATACTGAATCAAAAAACGTGACAAAGAAATATTCTGTAAAATCAGTTAAGATACAGTTGATGATTCACATAACAAGATAGATATATCAGTAGTTTGCTCATCGCAGTAAATTATGCCAAAACATTTATGTACAAACCTGTCCTGGACATTAATTTACAACATGGCTTTCACAATCATTACCTGAATACTATCTAAATCATCTCACTCAAAGCAGTAAGTGCCATATTGCCAAATGTTTTCAGTCTTTAATGGTACCATGTTCTATCATATCATTAGACATAACCATTCAATATAGAGCACAACAGAGCATTCTAGTATTTTGGCTCCAAGGCCTTATAATTTGAGCTTGTTTAAGGGCAAGACAAACATATACGGTCATCTAAACCTTTCAGCCGTCTGAGTCAGAGGATGACCTGAGGTGACCTAACACTGTCTTCATTGCTTATGACAAGTTCTTGCTGTTGCCCCTGGGCTACGAGTACCCCAATCATCTTCAAACTGACAACAATCAACCTCTGTCATCATTCTTTAAAGTAGATCAAACCAGTAGTTCAACCTGGAGGTAACGTCTCTGTAAAGAGGACAAGGTTATGTCCTTGGCATCAAGTCAGACATATAAAACAGACACAGGGGAAGAAATCTTCCACGTCTGGAAGAGTCCTTCATGGGGAAAAGACCAAGAATGTAGAGATCCCAGGCCCGACCATGTCATCAAAGGAGGGCCACCGGGTTCATTGTGGTGAGACTACTCTTCAGTAACAACAGGAAAGGTAAGGTGTTATTAAAAGCAGCAAGCAGAGGGATGACGGTACAGAATCAATGCATTTACAAAGACCCTAGGAGAAAATACAAATGGGACAAATTCAATGAAATAACATCAATCGCCTCGTTAGGTGTTGGGCTACCAAGCGACTCAGGAACCCTACTGTGTTAAACTCTCAGGAACTCTTCTGAATGCCATTCCTACAAGAGACGTGTCCCCCAATGTGTGCGTTTGTGATGAAGGCAGTCCAACAGTTAGTCAATCTGCTTTAGGTGTTGATATCAATCCAGCCATCTTAACTCTTTGTTATATTAGGTTACTACAGAGCAGAGAAAAGAGCTTATTCTTTATGCCCGCATGTCAGGGTTTATCTGATAACTGCAAAGGCCATGGTGAATGACTGACATGCTTAGCATTCTCGTGTCATAGAGCAAAGCTTTGTTTAAGGGCTGGGTCCTTCAGAGGGCACATTTGAAGACCTATGACGTCACAGTGGCACATTAAAGGATGTCATATTTCAAAGGCTTTCTCAAACAGCACTCAACATCTTGTTTCCTTGGGCATCGACAGACCCATTTGTCCCAACATATCCGGGGAATCATTGCACAACAATACAAAGGATCTGGTCGACCCCTTAAGCCACCAAGGTATATGATTTCAAATGTAATAAATGAGTTTCTATTCAATCAAAAAGCCTCCAGTCCTAATGCTCAAAAAAAAAAAGTGGGGGGGATTGAAGCTTAGTGTCAAGTTTACAAAGTAGGAAGTTGCAGTGCAGATGGAAACAGGAACTCCTCCATAGAACATCAACGGTGGACATTCTAACAAAAAGTCCCCAATATATAACAAACCCACAATATCCCCTCACCATAGGGGTACGACGTCGATTGTTGCACTTGTACATAGCTTATTATTCCACCTGCTACTTATTGCTTATTTTAGTATCTCTATTCTATTTTACACTCTAAATTACGTCTATACTTCTGTACTGTGTTTTTGAGCACAGTAAAAAACAGAATTTCCTCCTGGGATAAGTAAAGTATTTCTGATTCTGATCAAGCAGTTGTATCCATGATGTTAATTACGACAAAGTTCAAATGTATGTTATCCCTTCAACTAACACTAAAGGTCTGCTGCCTCACTTACAGAAACAACGGCTTCTTTTACAAAGCTCACAGATTTAACAGAGGAAGGAGAGTTTTAACTTTATCTGATCTAACAAACACATGGCCGTGGAGAAAATGTGTATGACTGCCAAGAAGACCGACTGTAAAAGACTCACTTTTTATTTGTTCTACGATGCAATACACAAAAGACAGAACTGTTTCCGTTTGACAACAAGGAGCCAGAATAAAAGCCAAGTATCCATCCAGTCAAATGGTGAAATCTTCTGCTTTTCAAGGACCTTAATGCAGCTTCTTCATGAGAGCATTATATTGGTTAGGAGAGAAAATACACAAACCACAGAGAGTCGTAAAAGCCTAAACTTTAAAACAGACTCTGGAAAAGGGGTGTAGTCTGAAGAAAGGCTGGCGACACGGTTAAATAAATAAAGCTGTGCAGTTGTTAAGTTAGAGGCCACAACACACCCTCACTCTGAGATCAAAGTCGATAACTTTAAATCTTCTGGATGTTTCAGCGCTAACAAACAGACAAAACAGGCGAATCATGAACTTCTCAAGAAAGGCAGAAAACAAAAGAACATAGCACGGCCGTGCTTCATTAGAGGACTGACACAAAGTGACCTTCATTCTTGCCATGCTTGTGGTTAGCGTGAGAGTGAATCGGAGCAGTACACGATTGTGTAAGTCTTCCATTCTCTCCTCTTCTTACCGCTTTAATTGGTCTGTTTTGGAGACCCTTATCCTATAATAGTCTGCCTGTGGTTTAAAAGATACAGTTCCCAAAGTGCAGTTGCCATGGCATTGTTCAGACCAAGTTACATATTGGAAAGGTTTCAGACAGTGAAGAGGGGTTAGTGTCTAAACTGAGCTACGCGTTGTGCTTTAAGTGAAAAAAGCTCAAATCTGAGAAAGGACTTTTGAAAATCAGTGATGTGATGATATGTTGATTTGTTACTGATGTAGTGACTGAACTAGAGCAGCTGTGCTACTGATGGGATGAGCAGGAACACTGTAAAAGACAACAAGCTAACATCGTCACTAAACTGTACTGCGTTGCATCCATAGCCACTGCCCGCTGAAGACTTTAGTCATCTTTAACACTTTGAATATTGCTATCACAACAAAGAACAACGTAGTCGCCCATTGCATATTTTTCTTGTAAATTTGTCCACCATCTTGGAAATTATTCCATGTTTAACCTCAACACACGACTGAAATGCTGAACTATCACATCGCTGGTCTCAAATATTAGCTGACTTTTGAAAATACTGCAGTCCAAACGCATTTCCCTGCATGTGACATTCATGAAGACTGAAGTTCATTTTCCTTTGGAAAGTCGAAAAGAGTCAGAGATTGAAGAGATGAAACGGATAAATCCTGAAATGTTCCTGTTCTGGGAGCATATTCTCCAATTAATCAGATCGATGTATGATGTATTGAACGATGGCAGTCTTGCAAAATATCAGTTCCCTCAATTGCTGTATCAGTAATTGTCATTGTGGGCAACATATAGCGTATCATATTGTGTTGTGAATTAACCAATGAATCCCATCCACAGTGCATACTGTCTACAACACAGAAGGTCATTGTCAGACACAGACCATAAAGTTTTATGAACACATGATCATGAGTGGTCTTCAATGTCCAGATGTACAACAAAATGGCATATGACCCTAAAGAATCCGGTGCTTACTGACTTCAAATGTATGTAAAAAAATAACTAAAAAACACAAAAATGCATGAAATTCTTTTCTTAATGAATGTATCCTATGTCTCATATTGACAGTTCTACCCTACTGTCCCTATTATTCCTGGCTCGGTTAACAAACTCTGTGCTCAGAGTCGTAACTCTAGCCATAATTACAGAGTGCCCCGGCCAGTTGTCAAGGAAACCAAAGAGAAACTCTCGAGGAATGTTTTCTCCTCCTGCAGTGCATGTCGCTTTCAGTTAGAGCAGAGCTGTCTCCTTTTTGCTGCTTTTGTCTGATTCTCTTGTAAAACCACAATAACCCCCCCCCCCAATAATTCAGTCTCTCCTAACCCAGTGTCTGTAGCAATATAAGTCGGATATTATCCTGTTGTATGGTCTGTCTTTCTTTATGCCAAAAACACACAAAGGGTGACGTCTGTTGAAGTACGTTATTTAAAAATGGATAAATTTACATTAAACTGTCGTTAAACATGTCCGCAGAACTGAATATGTTATCCAGAGTAGTTTTTAATGAGGTGTCCAAAACGAACAGGACACAGAGGTCACTTTCAGGATTCATCCTTATTTAAATACTTATGTATGTTGTAATGCTCACTTTTCAGAGCCTCATGAGTCAATAAGGAAACAGAATCGTTGAAACACCCCTTCAGTTTTTCTTCTGATAGTCAACGATTGGAATAACTGTCAAAATAAAAGCATTTTATAGACAGACAGACAGACAGACAGACATTTGTGCATGTCATCAGTGTTTTGTTACAAGCAACAAAAGCACAGGTGGTTACTCCCAGCCCTCATGGCAGAAAGGTCATGTATTGATGTAATGTGTTTGTAAAATAGAGGCCAAACACTGAGAGAGGGCGGGCCTGCTCGTACGATCATCATAACCAGCACTGTTAGTCAATCGTTGGATTTGTCTTTGTGTGTCACCTCACTTCACAATTCAACAGTTGTTAAAGATTCTGTCCAGGCGCTGACTGTCAATAAAACTACAAAACACAAACACGATCTTCTAGAAGAACACAAAGCAGCTGAACAGGAATCCCACACTGAAAGATTTAACCTTGATCCGACTGTCAGGGTCGTTTAAGAAAATCGAACCACTCGGATCCTTCTTCCAAACAGTCCGTGGGTTTGACGTGTGCTTTGTTCTACTTGGCTGATTCACAAAGACGCGGAGGCATCCTTATGCAACCAGTGTTGTTGTGATTCGTAATAATCAAAATGTCAAAATATGAAACAAAGACAACGTCGTTCTCGCAACGTCAACCAACATCTGATCAGTGTGTGGAACAAAAAGAAGAAGCAACCAACGATCACAGGCCAACATGTGAAAGTGAAAGATCAGCCAGTGACCCGCTTTGTTGCTCGTGACAAAGAAGTGAATGGAAACTTTACTGAAAGTTCAATGTTTAACTGATTCTCAAGAAATGGTTTCCTTTTAGTCGTGTCGGCTTGGATTTGCAGCTCTAAAGAAATGAATATATTTTAATTTTATTTTAATATCAAAACAATTTGAGTATATTTACAATACGCAGACATTTATCACACAAAATATTTTATTGAAACAAAAATGTTAGTTGCAACTCTAATAACTTGTAGTGTATAAATACTTACTCTCAGTTTCTGATATTTTTACATCGAAACTTTTAAATCACCGTTAAGAGCCACTGAACCATCGATGACTGTTAGTTGGGATTGGCTTTAAACGACAGTTAAAGTTGTACCTGTCTTGTGCATGCACATACACAGCCACATACACAACACACAGTATAGAGAGGAGTGTGTACATTGCAAATGAGTAGCAACATGTTTATTACCTGTTCACCAACTATGCAAAGAACAGGCTTAAACTGAGAACATGTTGACAGCTCCTGCTTACTCAAAGACATCCTCCATGGGCATCCTGTGTGTGTGTGTGTGTGTGTGCGTGTGTGTGTCATGTGTAGTCTTTCACACCCCTCGTTCTTATCCCTCCTACGTCCACATCTCATGAGGCTCCTCTCAGTCTGTGCTTCCAGCCGCAGCAGCTCAATGACCCGAGCCCAGGAATGGAGGCTTGGATCCGGGCTAGTCTGGCTAGAACTGTGGCTGGGTCCTTGAGCCTTTTTTTTAAATCAGTGAAAGCTGTGCTGGTCAAGTTCCGCCTGCCTTGGCTCCTCCTCGGGTGAGCAAAGCGTTGAGCTGGCAGCCTTTTCTTGTTATCCATCATGTCCCCTTTTCAGCCGCTCCCTGTCTTCCTTCTCTTTCCCTTTACACTGACAGCCATTCAAGGACACGCTACAAGGCTGTGACCCCCCCCCGTTTATCGATGAACCCCCCCCCCCCCCCCCCCCCCCCCCCCCTTGGTTCTTACCTTGAGTGCAGCCTCTTGCTGGCCAGATCCTGGTCCACACCGTTAGCAGCAGACTGAGCCATAGAGCCGCTGCTAATGTTCCTGCTTCCTCCCACTAAGAGCCCCCTTCACAGTGTTCTTCCCCCGGAGACAGCTGTCCTCTCCTCTTTCTCAAACCCGTTCCGCCTTTCTTTCTTTCTGTCACTCCCTCCCCTTCTTTATTCTCCCTCTCTCTTTACTACTGTCTTCTGCTCCCCCTCTCACCCTGCACGCCACAGCAATGGCAGCTGCCTAGGAAGTGAGGTATTGTGCAAATAAACCATAAAAAAAACACACACGGTCCCGCCCCCCGAAGTGACGTCACGCGCATGGGTGTCGCTTGTGCGCGAGAGCGTTGAGTGAGCTTTCTGTGACTGGAGGGGGCAAGTTATTTCACGTGAATTAAAACGTTTAAACTGGCCCGAAATGTTATGTTATAAATGTTATATATGTAATATATATATAAATATATATAATATATATAAATGTTTATACATGTTATACATGTTAATGTTATTCAAAACATAATAGGTACATAAGTACGACTTTCACTTCTATTTCATGTTTGATGTGTTATAATTCTGTTAACCAAGGATTAAAGCCTGATTTTAAAGTTTTAAATCAATCATGGCAAATGTTTTTCCAGGTCGCATTTGGGCCAATATGTCGCCCCTTTGTGCTCATCACACAGAGGGCTTGTCTGTATACAACTGGATCCTAGTTCGAATGATATTGGTCACTACTGCAGGACTTGTGCTTTGCTTTTTAATTATTTATTTTTTTTAATTCAAAATTTTAGTTTTTCATACTATAAGGTCTGCAGTTTTGCCCCATTTTTGGTGTTTTTCTAAATGCATAAAATCACCGCAAATCTCAGCAATACTTCATGTTGACCATCAGAGGGCAGCATTGTATTGGTGATCTTGAGGAAGAGCATTTGTTTACCCGTGCTGGAGCAACCCAGACATACAAGGAGACATGAGAGGAAATAACTATGACAAGGACGTAATTAAAGTGAACGCCTAAAGTATTAAATATAAATTAAAGAGACAGGACAATAAAAAAAAAATCTTCTGATTTGCTACTTTTTTGAATTGTTGTTCAATCAATTAGAGGAGGGGAAAATTGATTTATGTAAATATCAAGATTCTTATCAGCCAGTCTCACAGCTGACTGGAGTAGATCCTCAAGTATGGACTAACTTAAAAAATAAACTTTGAATCATGAATCGTATTAATCGAAAATAGATTCAGAAGCTAATTGTGACCCCAAGTATCAATATTGAATCAAATCATGAGACACCCAAAGATTCCCAGCCCTAACAATCAATCTAATTTTGTTAATCTGTAATTATTATTTTGATTTTATTATCAGAAGGGAACATGCAATATTATGTTTTTTCGATAACTTCTTTAAGGCGTTTGTTTTTTTGCTTGCTCTAAAATAAAAAAAATCAACTCACTTGAACTTGGATCAGCGTTGACAAATAACACATGGATGTATACCTATAAAAGGTAGATAAATACAATTTTACCAATTTAAAAACAAACTGTAATGTGATATATATTTCACTGCATTTGTAAATATACACATTCTGTAGAATTGGGTCTTTGCTTGGACCTCCTCTTATGAAAGGATTTCCTCCGGCTCTGAGCGGCAGCAAGGCGCCACCGTTAGCCTCCAAGCTGTTGATGTTTACAACCCTGCTGGATGTTGACAATCCCGTTGTTTTGGTTGCAGGGTAGCAGGTCCTTTAGCTTTTTACTCCTTAATGCTCCATGTCTGCAGAATTAATATGCTTCACTTATATAGCATTAATATGCTTCACTTATATAGCATTAGTACGTGCACAGCCATATGACAATTTGTAATGAGATTAAGATCCTTGAAAATGCTTTCAATGTATAGAGTGTTGCATCCATGAAGTTCTTAGTCTTTCAATCTTTCTTGCAGAGCAGGAAATCAAATACTTCCTCCTAAAGAGAAGACACAGTGGACTGGAAAAATATGCTGGTTTCATCGTGTATCGGTCCATGCAGATCTTGCATGTTTCAAATTAAATGATAGAAACAACATCTGGAATTTCTTAAATCCATAATTCTGTATTTTCTGTATTTTACTGTTTTCACTATTATCCATCATCTGTCTTATTTCACTGATAAGCTGTCACTATGATTGCACTCAGAAAATATTCATTGTATTGTGTTTTTGCACTGTTTATGAGATCATTGATATACATTGTAACATTTTAAGTAAACGTCTTTATTTAATTTAACGTTGTTATTTAGACTTCTTGACCAAGAACAATAAGTGAAAATATTCCTGGAGGACAAAGCAGCACCCACTAATCTCCAGAGTATGAATGTTTTGACTGTATTTGTTTCCAACCACCATTATATTATTGAAATGGAAACCACTCGTTTTAATGACATTGTACGTGCATATCTGAAATAATAAGCTCCTCAAACCCAGGCGAGATTGTATTCTTAAATTCTGCTGTTTTCTTTCACACACAAACAAATGACGTGTTTTCCCTGCTCCCTTTGCTTTAGGTCCTGTTGTGTTTTTGTCTTAATCCTCCCAGTTCTATATCCTGTGCATCGCAACGGCTCATTACAGACAACAAGGAGCAACAAAAGCAAAATGAGATTGAGGTAAGCTGATTTCAGATTTAAACTGAGCAACCAGTTAGAAAACAAAACCATCTGCCTGCAGCTGTAAGGTACTCTTAAAATTGTTTTTCACAAGGTTATGGGACCTTAGTCATTACGTATGTATTATCTATTAAAGGGGGCATGCATATTATCACATTTAGAAAAATACAAAATTTGTCATTACTCTTACAATTAACATCACAATTTTTAAAAGAAATTCAAAATAAGGGTTTAATAAATCTGTTGGCATACCTTACAGTGCACACATTTTACGGTTTTAAAATTTAAAATGAAATTCACATTATTTGTTTCAGCATTAAAAAGTCAATAGTTTATTTCAAGTAAAAGAAAAAGGAAAACTTTGCCTTCCTCGATTTTGCCTATTCACAAAAGTAATAAGTTCCTGTGTTTCCAAAATCCTGCTCAACAATACATTCTTCAGATTCCCACCTTTGAAAGAAGGTTCTGTTTTTGTTTGCTTCTTGAAAACATACAGAAGCACAGATGAGCATCTGTTCTCTTTGCATACAGCACTGGAAAGTATTGTTGATGTAATTCTGAATCATTTCATACCCTTGTTTTAGCTTACATTTTTAAGATTTATGAATTGTCTGGTCGATGCAACAATTCTGTGAATTACACAAACAGAACCCAGAGGTCACTGCGGCAACTTCACGTTAGCTTTTGTCTGTTGTTTTTTTTATTTAAAATTTTACACTCATCTAATTTCTAACAGCCTCACTGTGGTGGTGTTGGTGTTGATAATCCCGAGGTGGAAACATCTTGTCATCTTATCACAGCTGTGGCTGCATAATCTCTCATTATAAGTGAGACAGGAGGATAAACTGCAATGTTTGTGAGGCTGTTGTTGTTGACCGTGGCCTGCATGTAAAGTGAATGCCAGCTGGAAAAGACACTGCAGATTGCATTAACATGAAACAGGTGCAATGATTATGTGAAATAGCACCTTTCTGGTTTATGGTGTTTATTGTATGACTCACAATTATTGTCTGCTGGAACCCTGAACCCACAATTGATTGAGAGAATTCTGTTTTAACGCTGATGGGATTCCTTAACATTTATTTTTGCTTGACTAAAACCCGTCAAGAAAGCATGGTGTAATAATTCATTATGGAAGTAAGATTAGATTTAATCCCAGTGAACTATTCATTGGATCCTCAGTTCATAATAGAAAGAGTACTGGAAAAACTTTGGAAATGTTCATATTCTTCTGTCCATGATAACAGTGTTGGATCTAATGAGAATAAAACATAAAGCACCTTATGCTGTTTGCACTGTCAAAGGAATGAAGAGTCAAATCCAGAGTAAAACACAGTGTCATCTGCATATTGAGCTTCTATATGTGACTGCAGCTGTGTGTTTTGTTGCATTAAAAACATCTGATATGTTGCCTATGAGTAATAGATAATGTGTGGGTTGCCGAATTGAACTGAAGGACTTCTTCTGTCAGACAAATACAAACACACCGTAGAAGAATTGGATGCTGTTATAGTAAAAGTTTGGCAAATTAAAGACATACTTGGTAAATCTGATTTTAATTGACATTGAAGTCAAGTGCAGGAGATGTTTAAGACAACAAACACAGTTGGGATGGAACAATGACTGTATATTAATAAGGACAGCATGTCTCTGTACAGTGCACAACAAGCAGATTCTTGTGTCACCATGAAGCTTACACTCCTGTTCATGGAAAGATCAACAAACTAAATTTCACCTTTTTAGATCATGTTGAATTAATTCGCGCAACAGCAAAGACACTTCCTGCTATGGAATTAGCTTGACTATGAGGTTAGCAACAGCACTTAGCAAACAGTAAATATAGTAAATAGTATTACTTTCTGTATGTCTCATATATGATCAGGCAAGTCTATTGCCTAACTATTTTTTCATGCAAAAAAACGTTTGTCCTCTACTCTGTTAGTCCTGTTGGGAACTCTGCAAAGAACCAGAATGTGGATCATGACGTTACAACTGCTCTTAAATATTTCAAAGAGCTAATTCAACCAAAACTTGAGCACTTGGATATAAACCTGTGGATAATTACTATAATGAAATAATCTGAGCTTTGACATAACATTTTATTAACTTGTATTTTATCTTAACACTTTGCCCCCTTGTCCCATTACATAACATGGAGGAGTTAAGATTTAAGAAAACAGAAGTACAAGATGATGCTGAAATACAGTAATAACTAAGATATCAAGATGTGTTGTTTGGAAGTCACCTACATGGATTATTTTAAACAGGTACAAAATAACATATTTAATTATGTACAGCAAGTATGAAGTGTGCCCCTCATTATGTGCACACTGCTAAATATGTAAAGCTCGAGCTTATATCCTGTATAAATTAAGCCTGTTTAAGACCACTTGACCTCTCATGTGTGACAGTCTGAAGATTATTTTCAATCTGTGCCCTCACTGATTTAATCAAAGGGATTTACACTTTTCTAAAGACATGCATATACACCTTTTAACTTTATATTAATTCTTTATTTGGTGTTATTCTTTCAATCTTTACACTCTATATAAAAGCCATGTCAACTTAAAGTTAACTTTTTGTTAATTTGGGGGATTAAAGAGATTTTGTGAATAAACCCATGGAATAAAGCTAATTTAATGAACATCATTACAAAATCAAATCCATCCCAAGTTCAGCAACAGTTTCATAGTTCTTAGAAAATAACATTGTGACTTGTGAAAAACTGCATTAATAGCAATATGTCAATTTATTGAAGTTTAAGAACCCCCAAAGTGTTCCTTACTAACAATTCGTAATATATGCTAACCAAAAAAAGAGTTAAGATTTTAGAAAGCCAATGACGAACCATTACAATGCACCTACCTGTCAATCATTTCAGCTACGTGCCTACTATGGATAACACGTAGGCCTATCATTCTTAAAGTCAAAACGGAGCTGTTTAAAAACATTTGTCTTCTTGTGTGCCAGTGATGACAATAACTAATCCGACCTTTTTTTTTTTTTTTAAATGTTCATTTCTGCTGTAATAAATCCTTCTTTGACTGTTGTGTGGATGTGACTTTACACTTCCACATTGGCTTCACTTTTCAGCAACAGAGGTTGACGCTTCTTACCAACATATTTTTGTGAATTGAAGATGCAAGATTAGCCTGTGATCACTTAACAATTTCATTATTGCCTATGGAAACATCTGGTTTGTCTCATTTCTAAAATCAGTGCAGCAAGCCTATGTGTCTCTTTGTTATACACCACAGCAAAACCTGTGTATTGTATGTGGGGTTTTGTACTAACAATAAAACAATCAAAGTGATGAGAGTGGGCTGGGATGCAGAAAACAATTTGCATAATGGAAAAATCAGACCTAATCTTCTCCAGATCTCAGTGTGGGAGCTTGTAGTGAAGATGAAGGGCGGGGGGAGAGAGGCAGGAAAGCAACGGATGAGCCTTTTAAATCTGAGAATCCAACATGAGCTGAAGCATCTCAGCTCTGTCCTTAAACCTCTTTGAATGCTGGTTATCTTGCAGCAATCCCTAAGACAATGCTCGGGCCTCCAACAATCCCCGTATTATAGGCGCATAGTTGTGTTATCTCATGTTTGCTTCAGTTTTTTCTGTTATGGAGGGATGTTTTTTATTTGACGTGTGAGTTCCTGAAAATGATGTATCAGTATCTTTTTAGTATTGGCTGTACAGTACAGTATAAGCTGCTGTCAGACTGGATTGCGGTTGGCACATTTTTTAAGTCACTTGTTTTCTTTATCAATTTTAACTTTAAGCATTGCACACATGAGAGGCCAGTGTATAGTTTGACAATATTACAACTTCAATGTGTGTGGGTAGACTTTCTCCTGGTGACCAAAGGGTGGCAGTGTTGTTTACTCTTCATAAGTCAAACATGGAGGGCTGTTAAGGCGGTATCACTCTGCAAGCATGCAGACATTAAGAAAACTTAAATCGTGAAAAAATCAGAAAAATCTCAATCAGTTTTTGTGCATGAAAATCATTTTTCTTTTCCTCCGCATGCAAGACCTTTTGCTCTGCTTATAGAGTCAGAAAGCACAGCACCAGAATGCAATTGACCTAAATATATAACAAATCTGAATTTAACAAGAACAGATTACACACATTGTACACATTGTACCTTCAGATACACTTTTTAAGATTTGGGTTGAAATTGTCTTTAGGTTCTGATAGACATTAATAAATCATGTGCTCTGAAACATAAACAAAGAAAATCTCTCATCGGTTGTAGTTTGTAAGCCTGTAAAAACACTGACTAATGTCTGCCACAAGGTACCAATCTGATGAACCAATCACACGCCTCCCCGTCTCCTTGCTCGTTCTCTACCCCTTGTGTGCACTAGATCACACTCATAGCGTGTCACTAATGACAGTTTATACTGTGAGTGTCTCATTGGCCTTTGTGAGTCGTAAAATACTCCAGTTTTTTATTGTTTTTTTTAACGTGTATTAAGATTAAGTTTAGTCGTTACTTAGCACTGAACATGAAACAACTTAGTTTCTACACGATGCATGTGATGAGCTGAGGTCAACTTTCGGAGCAATGTAAGTGAGGGGCTTTTTAGTGAGCACAGAGGAGACGGTGTGGTTGTAGACGTAGCACTTAGGAATTACTTCTTTCAAAATCAAAAATTTTTTGGGGAAAAATGACCAACCCTGTTTACAGTGTAAGTTTGTATGTAAGCACTGGGTAATCTTCAGTTCATTTGCTTTGCATGCTGAGTCATTGGTCCAAAAGAGGAAGTACCTGTCAAAATATGTTTCCCATAGAGTGTCTATGTTGTTAATTGTGCAACAACACTCCTCACTATTCACAATTTCTGATTGTGTGTGTTCTTCCACAGGTTTGTGACCTATAGGTCATCATCAGAACACGCTTACAGGTTGCTGTAAACAGCATATGGGGGTCTGATTTAGAACATTATTGATTTGTGTTCACAGCTTATACTCAGCGCCTCCCGCCATACTGACAACAGTTTGTTATCTTCAGTTAAGCTGCTGAACAATCAAAGAAAGTTCTCTACACTGAGTGAAGTGAAGCTGCATTTTCCCTTCTAAAGGCTGCGTCAAAAGTTTAAAGAGGCCGCAGAATAACAGGGAAGGAGGCAATGGCTTGAGTCAAGTATTGCACGAGTCAGTACATATGTTACTCAGCATTGTGTAATGAGTTCAAGAGAAAAGCCAGGGAAGCAAGTGTGTGTTTGATTCGAGTTAGCATCCCTGTGTGTCTGTATGTGAGCTTGTCTTCTGTGCGTCTATACTTTACTGTATATCAGCTTATGCATCATCTGTCCATGCGTCCGTGGGTCTGTCTGGAAGCGTGATAATGCTGAGCCCTCGTGAAGCCGCTTGCATCTCTGTTGTTGCTCCTTGTTCTTGGCCTACTTTGGGAGAGGTGAATTGAGGGCAACTCGAGTCTATGGGTAAGGGGATTAGGTCTCCAAACATGCTCCTCTCCAGTTTGGGATTTTGCCCTGATGCCAGACACTTAAAGTCTGCCAGGGATTAAGATAAAGAGAGAAGTAAGAGCGGCATGCATTGTGGTCTGCGTGGGGAGATGTTTTCAACAACAGAAAAAGGAAGAGGAGGGGTGACTGGTGGTTAATAAATAAAATAAGATGTGTGCTGGTGATATGATCTGGTACATCTATGTAGCATTGGCTGACCTATTTGCATGTGGCTCGTGCCATGATGTCGGTCAGGGATAAGACATTATAATGGAGAAGCTGTTCTTTTCATTTCCTTTGTATTTAGTGGATGATCTCTGCTTAATTCAATGGTTTAATTAGGAACATGCTCAGATCTTTGCTTAACATTGTGGCCTCACAGTTTAATTATTAGAGAAACAAAAGCAGAGTCTCTTTATTGCACAAGTGCATCCCGTTTTTTAGAAGCTCCCCAAAGAGAATCTTAGTCTAGATGACATTTAACCCAGGCTTACTTAGAAGGCACATTTACCAGTTTGTCCACCTACATAACTTGAACTACTTGAATACTCAAGTAAAGTTCAACATCATCCGCATATAATTTCATTTTAGTGAGCCGAACAGGTCCGATTTTCATTTGAAATAAATCTGAAACAAGAGAAACCACCAATTAACACAAAAGAAGTGTCTCCATTGCATATGGTCATCCCATTTTTAAAAGCATCCCAAGAAGAATCTTAGTCCATGAGCCATGAAGGCATAGCATGCAGAGAAAGCGGATTTTTCCCTCTTTATTTTCCATTGACTTTATTCAGAACATGTAATAAGCAGAACATCCTCTGCATAACGTGACCTGCTGGCAGGACTGTCTTTTTCTGCAGAAAACTTTTTAGAAAAACAACGACAGGTGAACAAAATAGAGAATAAATGAAGCCTCCCAACTGACACAAAAAGACAGAGTGCATTGCATAAGGACATGCTGTTTAAATAAGAATCCCCATTGGACATCCATGATGCTTATGATGTAGGCATATTCGCCATGGCCTGTCATTTACTCTATTTTGAATCTCCAAGTAAAATAAAATAAAACGTTTTTTGTTTTTTTGTTTTTTTAAAGAAATGGGTTTGTTGAATACTCTTTATGTAAGATACCATAAAGACAACAACAGGTGAAATGATGAATACATTTCACCCTGGACTAAACTTCTAATATTTTGCACTGGAAACAAAGTGGCACACCCTCTGAATTATTTATTAGATACAATGATAAGAGCATCAGCTTGAGGTATTAGTGGCCCTGAACCTCTTATTTGGCTTTCTGGAGTCTTTACAAGAGTCTGTCTTTTCCTTTGTCTTGACAAAGCAGGGGGGTTCCTCCTCCACCCCACCACCCTGCGTCTGGAGGTTCCTCCAAGGGTAAGAGACTGCTGCTCCATCATGCTCCTCCAAGAAAGTGGGTCATGAGTCTGAGACTGCAGGATTAGCGACCGTCAGGCAGGCGTGTGCCGAGCCGCCTCTTATCCGTAACGTTAAGACCCCTCCCAAACAAACACACTACACCAACCCCTCCCTTTGGTGGAAAAGAAAGGAAAAAAACACACACATGCCCTCCACCAGCCGCTAGTACACAAACATCCATCTTTCGCTGTAAGCCTGTTAGTCTATGATAAGCCAGAACTGACTCTGACGCACCGTAGTCATCTCTTATAGTGTAATTGAGGAAATGAACATCATGTGTAGCTGCTAAACTTCTCAAAAGTAGATAAACTCACAACAATTACAACATGAAAAGATGCTCAAAGTTCTAACCAATTAGGAAAACTCTCTCGGCCTGTCACCCTCGGTGGTGTGATTTGCACAGTACTTCTGATAAAATGTTTAATAATTTACAGAATCCCAACCACCTCAGCAATAATGACATCTAATAGCGACACCATGATAAATGCCGGCTTTTAAGCAGCTGACCCTATGATATTAATGGCAGGCTGGTTGTCTGCTTTGCCCTGACATGGAGTGTGATTAATTAGCAAATAAATTAGTAATAATAAATACATTCATTTTGCAGCAAAATGGTAACATCCATCATTGGAGGTCACTGCTGCCTTGTACAGTCGCTAATCAGTGTCCCTGTCTCTACTCTTTAACCGCTCACAGCAAAAGAAAGGGATGCAGCGAGGGGCTGTGATTTAGAAAAGTTGTATAAATTAGGAGCCAGTGGAAAAAGAAAAATTACTAAAGAGATATTAGTAAATAGAAAAGAAGAATTTAGAAGAAAACAAAAGTGGCTTGCTGTTCCTTGGAGAACCGTCACTTATCTGCTCATCGTATTGTTTTTGGGTCCAGATCGGGGAGTCTGGGAGGGTTCATTGAAGAGAGATGGCAGGACATAAGAGTTCAATCACAGACACACACGATGTACTTCAAATCCTAACACAATGTTCAATGTTTGTCTCATCCACCTGATCATGGGTTTTTTGTCAACCTGGCAATTTTCAAATTACACTATTTACAAATTTACATTAAAACATGGCATGTTGAGATATCAATACTTCAACAACTTGGTTTGTAGTCTTGAGTTTTCCAATTTTGCTCCGCAGAAAAATATTCAACTACTTTTGATAGTTCTGACTTTTTTTTCTTGTTTTTAATCTTGATTTCATTTTCATTCCTCTGCTAATTTTCTAGCATCAAAACACTGAGTCAAATTCCTGGTATGTGTAAATGTATTTGGACACATTCCCGTAATGTGGTTGATTGTATTTAACGTGGTCTCTCTGCCATCTTTAGGATTTGACCTGATTGATTAAACAGAGCTTTGATCAAATAATTCCTCGTCTTAATCTATAATTTCACACAGCACAATGCAGAAACTGTAAAGCTGCAACAGTTTGTTTGTTATCCAAAAATGTAAGTTGAAGCCTCAAAGTTTATTTAGAAATCCGATGTAATCATGATACCACGGTATAAGACAGCGTTATCTGATGATGAATCAAAAACCTTCATCATGGCTGTAGAGCTATGTATCATTGTCGTAATGCAATTCAAAATGTTGTGCATAAGAAAGGTCAGAAAATGCTTAGACTGACTCCAGTTTATCTACAGTGGTTACAATGCACAATATAAACATTTCAAATATAGTTATTAATTATTTCAAAATATTTGACTAACCAACATGTCTGTTAAGTGAAAAAGAAATAGCATTAGCATGTTCAGCAAATATTTATTGAAACGGAGGAAAAATTCAACAATTTGATACGTTTGGTTTCTAGCTGTTTTCACACATGCACTCTTGATATTTCTAGAATAATGCAGGACAGCCTTCCCTTGGGATCTCCCTGAGAAGCTTATTCTCGCAAGTCCCTCACAGGATGAAATTTCCCTGTCATGAGGTAGGCGGAGTTCTGAAGTGGTAAGAAAGGAAGTGAAAAAAGATGTGTCAGGAATATAATAAGTTGCATGAGTCAAACATGATCATTTTTTATATCAATACTACATGCTATTTGCTCGTATTAACGGTACCAACAAACGAGTGGAGAAGAACGGACTGGGGAGCAGAAAAGAGTAGGAAACTATTTTGACAACATGCACAAGAACCAGTCGAGGGATATAAAAGTCATCACCCTCAGCTTGCTCCCTCGCAGTGACTTCTTCCTAAACATTACCTTTAGTATTCAAACATCAGCTCACGACTGACTTGACTGGAATAAGACCAGGTTTATACATTGCATCAACGTTTGTTTGAACACACGAAGCCCACCGAGTTTTGTTCATGTGTGAAGAGGCCATTTTTAAAGCATCTTTTTTATTTAATGTAGCGATGGTCAGCATGTTTATCTTTGCAGGTTCCTCTTTTTGATCAAAACAAGTCATCGTGCAACACAATAAAAAAAAAATCCTATTATACTTTCCAAAGCTGATTACTCAGAGAAACTTGCTATAAAACAGCCCACGAGTGTAAAGCTCATATAACTGCTAAGCTCTTTTAAAGTATTTATTTTGACTTGTATTTCTTGCAAACATACCACCTACTAACCAGACAGACCCCACAGCAGGCCAACATCTGTAATGACCAGCGAGGTCAAGCCTCAGCTCTGCCTGAAAGGTTTGAACTCTGACCGACCACACATTATGACACTGGGGTAGCTTATCATTGAGCTCGAAAGCTGATATTTCCCACCCTGAACAAAGACAGCAAAAAAACGCAACCTAACCAGTCGAGTCCCCAGACGGTGCGTCGGAACTGAGCAACAGCATCCCCCCCCTTATAAATGGATGGACAGTTGTTGGCCTTTATTGTCTAAGCATGAAACCAGGGACACATGTTGGGTGGTAAAAGTGTCAAGGCCTGACTGAAGAGCCATTGTATCAGTCTCTAGTGGTCGCAGTCAGGCTTTGTTTCCTGTGTTGTTCACCATTAGCATATCAATATTCAAAGGGGCTGATGCTGGGCAGAGGTGGAAGCCCTTTTTAGCCTGGAGTAGACCCTTGTGCACAAATAATGAAACCTGCATTTGAGTCTTAAGGGCCAGCTGGTGAGTTCAGCCCATCTAAGAAATGGGATGAATCATAACCAATCCAAATGCATAACTGTCAATTTTCTTATGTGTAGATGTCCAAAGAGAGTTTTGAAGTTCCTTCAGTGTAGATGAAACACCACTAGACCATCTCTCCAGTCCGTCTTGGTGAATAACAATGGCCTAAATGGCGTCACCCAACCCAGCCCTCCAGCTTCCCCCCTCCTTGCCTCGACTCAGGCCAGCTGACCCCAGGACTGGCAGGCCGGGGGACAGTTAGCCTTGTGTGTTATTGTGTGTGTCGGTGTGTGTGTGTGTGTGTGTGTGTGTGTGTGAGGGGCAAAGCCAGCAGAGAGTGTCGGTTGCTCCGAGGGCCAAGCGTAAAAGCGGTTGGGCAGTTTAGCCAGCTGCTGGGGGAGCGAGCTTCGGCCGGCCTGGTCAGTGAAACCTTGCCAGATGGAGCCATTTCAAAACAATGAGAGCTGCTCGCTATGGTTGGAAACCAGGGACGCAGAGGGAGGGCCATATACAGTAAATGACTGCAGGCTGGGTTGGAAATCTGTAAAAATGTTGCATGGGTCAACAATTCCTTTCTGCCCTTACTTTTCTTCAAGTTTTCTGGTTGTGGTCATCCATGTTTGGACCTTCCCGTGTAGCAGCGAATTAAGACTCTCCAATGGAGGGAATAACATCGAAACAATGTTGTTAGGTTATTTTAAAATCTCTGCTTTCATATTAAAATGCACTCCACTTAGTATTCCTCTCTCTCTTTTTTCCCTCTCTCATCCTACAACACACTTGCTCTCTTCCTCTTTCCCTCCAGACAGCAACAGGCCGAGGTGTCCGGGGACTGCTCCGCTGAGGAGTAACCAAGCCTGGGTAATGAGGCGTGTGATTGGTCCCCTCCCTCCCGAACAAGGCCAGTCTTTGGAGGACATGATTGATCATGACAGGAGCACAATGGCAGCCTGGTGTCAGAGGGGTGGGATGGTGCACACGGACCCCCCGCGGCCACACTCGCTCGCCCAACTCAGCTGTTGCACATGTATGCACGTATCAGTATGGCACAGCAAGCATGTAGGATGACACATACAAACAAAGCAAGAGCATGGGCAACAATATGTGCGTGCTAAGAACACTGACATCTATTTGGAATCAAATTAAAATGTATCAGAAAACATCCCTGCCTTGAGAGAAAAGCAGAAGTCATTATTTTTTTACTTATTTTGTCAATAATGGTAAAACTTTAGCTACCTTAAAAAGAACCTTATCGTTTCCTAATCATACTCCATTTTTATATACAGAAATGTACCATTCACCTTTACATTGTTGTGAGGACTGCCTGTCCTGGAAGTAACCCATCTTTAATGTTTTTAACCCAAAAATAAGACCGTGACGAGGGTTTGTCTCTGCATCGACAGGATTTTGTTGAGGTGCAAAACAGCAGATATAAGCTAAGATCAGGTTGGATTGCATGGAACACATCAGAGTATAGATTTGTATTTATAGAACTATTCTATTTCACTCTGCAGGTTGAGTGTCCCTCACTTCATGGAAAACAGACGTTTCATAGCAGCATGTTCCTATGAAGTGACCCTCAGGGGCCCGAGGCTCTCGTAACCCCGGAGCACTCGTGAGCCTGTTGAACCTGCTCATATTCAAGGTCAAAAATCAAGTTCTAATAGGTACAGAAGGCAGAGTGTTTATAGACGAGGACCATTAGATGCTGAGTGCATCCTCAAGGAGGACCCAGGTGTATGAACACTTTACCAATTTGTTGTGATGATGCTCTACGGTGGATTTCAATGGAGACGAGAAGACCGGGATAAAAGCTTCAAGAGGGCTTGCTCATCAACGTATTCATGACTGGAAGCCGAGGATTTATAGATGAAAAGAAAGTGACTATAAATGTGGTCGTGACAGCAGAGGCTTTTTATGTTTCTGATTCTTCAGCAAAATGTTCCACCTTAAACATTCAACAACGAGATTTAAGCAGCCATTTATTTGAACGAAACACCCAAATAACTGTGTTTTAAATATGACTTTATTAGCAGCAGGGTCATAACAGATTCTACATTTGAATCGGCACATTGTTCCAATAAAACACCAAAGACCAACCGGCAGAGACTCCCCTCTTCAAGTGCATGAAAGAAAAAGGAAAGCAGGCCTGTTGTTGTGCTTGCACTCTAAGCTCCTTTGATGCTGCCTTGGCTTAAGGTTACTGTGTGCAGCTTCTTCCAGATTTACCAACAGTTCTCCCTTAATCTCCACAAAGATCCATACTGACTTGTCGACCAGAGATTACAGCCGATTACACCGCAAAAACGTGCTTCTCAATCATAAAAACAAACAACCTCTGTATGTAGTTTTTTCATCTCTGTTTTTTTTTTTTAACCTTGACATCCTGAATAGAGTGTCAGGAATTAAGTCAGTGAGCGATGATGAGATAAGAAAGGAAAGATGGTGGATTTCTTTCCAACTTTGGCAAGCTAATTGCCCTGAGTGGACTAATGAACAGCATAGGTCTAATTGGCTTACACCACTTGAGGGCTGGCGTGCTGGGCGAGTAAAATTGAATCAAAGCTGTAGCACTACGTCAGAGTAGTTTTGTCGCTGTTGTGGTGGTTAATTGGCACAGGCTCAAAGGAAGGAAGGATGGCATTCGGCCAAAAAGCCGGGCAACTCCGCGCATGCGCTTGTTTTTTGGCTTGAAATTTTTACAGGAACTTAGCAACAATTTATAAGGAAGAAAAATAGACGCTGCTTATAAAATAGATAAACGGTTATGTATTGGGGGGGAAAAAATAACAAACTGTGTTCGTTTTTTTGGAAGTAATGCCGAGGTTTGAATTAGACAAGTGGCTCTACTTTGTGTAAAAGATACGTGTCAGTAAAACTTTAGGACGTTAAAACTCCATCCAGTGAGTCTTCCCTTCCCCAAGTCTTCATTTGTTGCTGTAAAAACTAGTAAAGAAACCACAATCCACATATATATGTAGTAATAAAAAGTATTTTTCTTTTTTGAGTAGCCTAAGTTGTTTGTTTGTGTTTTCGTTATAACTTGTAAACACAGACAGGCTATTTGAAACTTTTGCATGTTTGGCTTGAATTTTAGCAGGATGGTATAATTTTACCAACCTTTTTTTTCTTTCTTTTTTTTTTTTGCAAATGAACAATGTTAGCTTTTTTTTGCATTTCGGCCTAGTCTTTATTTAATATTATTTCACTCGACTTTTATTTATTTATTAACAATCATTCAAACACTGCACTTTAAATGTAGCAGAATCCACTTTATTGGCCAGGCATGTTCATATAGGCTTCAAGGAATTTGACTTTGCTCTATACAAAAGATAGATAGATAGATAGATAGATAGATAGATAGATAGATAGATAGATAGATAGATAGATAGATAGATAGATAGATAGATAGATAGATAGATAGATAGATAGATAGATAGATAGATACTTTATTGATCCCGAGGGAAATTCAAGGCATCCAGTCTCTAACATCAAAGCCTCTAACATCAAATAATCGACTATAAACCTAAATAGCACGTACAAGTCTGCATGAGACAATAGTGCAGTGGTGAGTTGTGCAAAAGATGCTGAGAAGATGTCGCCTGATGTGTTCTTGCGTTTGAGACTTGTCATTGTAAACCAGCAAGGATGTGCCTTCATTTTTTGTTTTTAGCATTCTTCACCCGGAGCTTCATTTAAGCTAACATAACGGTACGTACCCTCTGTCCGCTAGTTGTATCATTAATGCGATGCGGTCTATTTTTAACCAAACAAAAGAGAGACGCAGCAATGGAAACGCACGACAACAATGTCTTAAGCAATGCCCAATTGCCCTATTGTGCGTCTTTAAAGACAGACACGTGCACCACAACAGAGATAACAAGAAAGAGGGGAGGGTGTGTGTGTGTGTGTGTGTGTGTGTGTGTGTGTGTGTGTGTGCATAGGAGCAGCACACACGCCTCCTCCTGCCCCGTTTAGAGAAACTCCCCCTTCAGCACCCTGGACAGAGGCAGCGCTGATGACCGCAGATCACTTCGGCTGAGGTGAAGGCGCAGACTGCCACGCGCACACTTTGGTCACACGATTTTTAACCTCACCTCGAGTTCAGCAACACGGAAACAAAAAGAGAAACTTGATGCATATACACATTTTCCCTCCTCGGTGGTCAACGAAAGGAGAGAAGTTTCCGGGTGTTCTTTTTTCAACATTTTTCTCAAGTCAAGCTTCGGAAATCTCCAGGAAAGTTCCGGTTTGAGTCCATCATCCGCAGACGTTATTTTTAAAGAATCTGAGGCTCTCATCGTTCGTCTTTTGGAGGATCAAAAACTAGCTTCAAAATGTTGCTTGAACACCCGGGGTCAAGCTGTCAAAACACCGGAAATTTCTCCCGTTACAGTTCGGGCCCAGGTAAGACAGAGCGCCTATATCACGTTTTCTTGAGCACTGTTGTTTTGGCTTGTTTTGTTTGAATCGATGTCCTGCGGTTTGTCAATGACTTAAAATCAAGCGTGAAATGGTGGTGTTTAATAAGTTGAATCATCACAGCAGGACGCACGGTGTTTCTTGTCAACTGTGACAAGCGTGAAATTGAGCTTGTTCACTGTTGTTTATTGCTCTATTTTTTTCTCTCTCAAAAAGCAACACAGAGTACACAAAACCTATACATTCTTATCTTGTGTTCGATAATTTGCGGTTAAAAATTCACACCAAGACATCTTTGAAATTCAAAATAAAGGATGCAACAGTTGCAGGAACGCCTCCATTATTCGCCGGCCTCTTGTATGCAGCCTGTTTTAGAGGCGCTTCTCCTGCGTTGTTGCGTGCGGTAGACGTTATGAATCTGTAATGAGCCTTCATTGTTGGAGAATCACTCGAACAGATGTTATGCGCGTGCTGTCATTTCACACCGCCGCACGCGGTTGTAACGGGAACGGATACGGAGAGAGCACAGTGTGGGTACCCTCTGTGTGTGTGTGTGTGTGTGTGTGTGTGTGTGTGTGTGTGTGTGTGTGTGTGTGTGTGTGTGCTCGACAGACTGTCAGCAGGCAAAGAGCTGCTCCCACCCGCTGCCCACCGACTCAAAACTGCTCCACAGGTGTCACATTCCTGCCCTGACAGGTTGGACACCTGACGTTGACGTGGAGGTTCTGAAGGAGATTGTTTGATAAGAAGTTTTGTGCCACATCATTGTTTTGAACCCACACAAAATTTCAATTTAAATGTACTAAATCAGGCATAATTAATACACACAAAATCGAAACAGGCGATTTTTACAAAAAATGCACAGACCGAAGTGCAAATTTGGGTTGTAAAAAAATTTCTAACTCTGATATTCACTGACCGTTCCTCTGATGGTCATTTTTATCACTTTGTTATCTCATTACTGCCGGGATCAACCCCCTCAAAAGTGAGCGATCAATACGACATAAAAAAAATATTACAAAGCTGAAAAGTAACAGTGGCACCGATGAACCCCAAAGCTTTCTAAAAAAATGTCTTTCATACACTTGTGGAAATCCAAGCAAAATAGGACATTGATTTTAGATTCATCAGCGGCGCGCGCGCGGCTGTGGCACTCCTCGTGATTTCCCCAGGCGCTCTTTTGTGCCAAAGATCAGTGTCAATAAAATTCATTGGGGTGTTGGCCCGATCAACATGTTATTGAACAGCCAATCTCTCTCCTAAATAAACACTTGTCTTTGAACACTCAACGATACAGATCAAGATTGTGTGTACGATATTTAAAAACCTGTTGTTTGGATACAAAGCTTATGACACACACTGAGCTCCTAAACTGGTGTATGAATTAATACAAATGCATTATTTATTTATAATAGGTGATTATAACTCGGACCTTTAAAAAAAAAAAAAGTTTCCAGTTGTTTGAACCTGTTTCTCATATATAATAATTATTCGATTATTTTTAAAATCATAATCATTTAAGGTTAAATATTCAAATATAATAACACAAACATTTAATTAATAGGCACACCAAGGCAATATCCCAGTATTTTCTCAGGTTTGTCTTTCTTTTAAGTATAGCAGTTTTGAATTTTAAATAATGAAAAATTGATATTTCTCATGAAATAAGAATATTGGTAATTTATAAGATAAATCAACAATAAGGCTGTTTATTTTATTAAAGGTTTTAAGGCCGTCGATTAAGTATTTTGGGGTTAT
This sequence comes from Symphodus melops, assembly GCF_947650265.1. NCBI lineage: Eukaryota > Metazoa > Chordata > Actinopteri > Labriformes > Labridae > Symphodus > Symphodus melops. The sequence continues at coordinate 3,349,498 of NC_136706.1, read as the reverse complement.
TTTGTCCAGTGCTCATTGATTCAGTTTTCATAAGAATTTAATATATTTCCAACTGTTTTGAATAATTATAACGTGCAAAAAGAGCTTGCCTTACTGGGTAGACACAATAAAAAAGCAAGGTGCCCAAGTTTGTGAATATCAACTATTTGTCTTAAACATATTTCTCATAATGCGATTTGCATTTTCCTGTAATGTATGAACATAAACTAAAAATAAATCAAAAGAAGGAAAGATTCCCGCACACTGAGAAATAAAATACAAAACGAAATTGTTTCAGCGTTGAAGGAAATATCTTTTTTTTTCATCATTTATTTTCAGTCAAATTTATCTCATTAGAGTACAAGAGGATGTGATGAACAATGTAATAGTGGCTTTATATCTTAATATTTTTCTATAGGCTGCACCGTAAAGGGCCACCGTTTGCTGAACAAACTGACACTCTATTGGCCTCTCCTCTCAAGCCCTTGTCCTTCTTCTTCCGGGTTCGCTCGTCGCTCGGTTGGTGATGTTAATCTATCTGCCTGTCGCCCAGGAAACGGCGCCGCGTAATCGTGCACAGGCTCCAACACAGTATGCACACACACGGAGACCCAACTCCACCAGCACTGCGCACTCGCGCGCTTCTGTTCGCTTTGAGGCTCGTGCTACACAAATTCAACAACACCTGCTTGGTTTGATTGATTAAAAAAAAAAAAACAGGCAGATTTACATTAATGTGAGGGTAAAACCATGAGCAATGGATGGATACGGTGAGCGCAATTGTTCAAAAGAGGCTCCAAATAACACGGAGATGCTTCTCGCTCTGCTGTCTCACAGTGAGGAGCTCCGGAAAGGTAACCTGAAGCCCAAAGCTGTTGATTTATTCGTTGTTGCACTGTTTGGATCTTTTACATTTCAGCGACCACACTTTTCGAATGGGCCTTTTTTTGTGTGGCTGTGAGATAAATTGCTGCCTTTTTATGATGTTTTAGGTGTTCGGGGGGGCGGTGCTGTAATAACCAGAGTATGGATGATTGATGCTACAACTATGAAGTCGTTTAATTTTTGGCAGATTTCTCTATCAAGCCGAGCAATTTTACAACACGTGCTATATTTTTTGTTGTTGCTCCACCAACTTTTACGCATCAGGATTTACGCATTTGATTCATCGGGTGGTCGTTCAACTTTTATAGTAGGCTATATTATGTTCAGCGCATTGTTTTTTTAAATGGTAAATCAGAGAGGTGGCAATGGATTGTGAGCTGCACGTTATCCCGTTTAGAGTTTTTAATAGTCATCATATGTGAGACACTTCCACTCCAAATTGCACTGCTAAAAGAATATTCAAACAAAACATCTTGCACCTGATCCTGACCTGTTCCAAACACACACGAGTTGTGTGTTGGAAATTGTACTCTTTTATATGTATTACATTCCCAGTGTCCCATCATGATGTGAGTAAACAGCTCGGACACCTCATTGGTTTGTACCGTGAGACTAATAGGCAGCAGCTCTCTAGTTTTACAGAGCGCTTTGAATTAATGATGACCTGTATACACCTGTTCCCGGCGCGGCAGGGCCCAACACACTTGTGCTGGTGATGCAAGAAGAAAATGTTCTTGAATGATTCATGGTCGTCCACTGCAGAACAAAAGGAACGCGATTCCTTGCACGGATGGAATATGAAGTGGTTGAGCCTCCTTTAATTAGTAATAAAGAGGCCTGATAGCTTCTTACCTGACGTTTTAGCTGTCCTTAATTGTACTTTGTTTATTTTGTTTGTAGCTTGTTTGTTACAGTGATGCCAAGAATAATAATTATTCGACCAATATTTGCTTATTGATGATGCATTATATTCATCTTTATCTCGTTTTATTCTTTGAAAACGTTTGTTTTCACGGTTTGAGTTATTCTACACCATGGATAAACTATAAATGTGCAAATATCCCAAAGATAATTCAATATTAGAATACTTTCCTCTTATGTTTGTTGCTACAGTTTTAATTTTCATTTATTTATCTTTATTGATCTTCCAAGATTTAAGGTATAAACGACCTTTAAATTAAAACTTTTTCAAATATTTTCATCTGAATAGACACGTTGTTTCAGAGTCTTCATGTTTACATTTTATAAACGCATTTAATAAGTAAATATCTTCTTTCGAGTTCCTTTAAAGTACAACTTCTGCACATTAAGCTATCTACAAAGGAGGATGATAATTATTTTTATTTTTTGTCCTTTGTATTTATATCAGCTTTTCGGTGGTTTGGTAAATATGATTTAAAAAGTTTGTATGTTCTTTGATCTTATTAAATAGGAAAGCTGCAGGGATACATACAGGATGTGAACACAAACAGATGTTTGTTATTAGATTGAGGTGAAACGTGGACAGTGGATCTATTTAATAATTCTTTTATGAAGGTCTCGTGCACAGATAATGGGACACTCCACTTTTACGTAATCATGACTTTTATCATTAAAGCAAACACTCGACAGTGCATGCTTCTAGTCCAAAGACAAGTCTCGACTAGTGTAGTCTCTCATTTTATATTTTACATTTTTATTGTTACTGGCTGAATTGTGTGTTGTTAGGAGCTTAAACATTGTTTTAATCTGCTTTATCTGCTCTCCTTCAGCGCTCACCTGCAACGCTTTAAATGTCTTTTTCTTAAATAATTTAATTTTCCAAACCCCCTGATTCAAGAAAGTCAAGAATACATCGATGATTTAAAATGAAAAGTAGACAGTTTCTGGTTTTTATGAAGGTACATTTCGATGTAAAATGTGTCTTTTTTTCACAACAGTTACTTTAATGAAGAAGTGCATGTGGTGACTGTAAACTTATGGTCTTACACATATTTTATTTCATACAGTTAAATACAATTTTTAATAAATTTGAAAATGGCTTTTTGATCAAATCATAACAAATAAATGACAACACATAAAAAATAAGACGGTAAAACGATGACACAATAATATGAGAGCAGCATAATTGAGGCTAATTATGCATTAAAATGGGAGTATATTAACGCATGTTTCTGTTGTTCTCGTTTAGCGTGTGTGTCGCAAAATCAAATCAGAGATATTGTCTTTAACTGAGTTCTTCAGCACTGTGACCACACTCGGTTGTGTCCTCGTCTTATATCCATCAACCTTACTAATAATTGGTGGTCTTTCTGCAGAGATCCCGGTGTGTGCCGGCTGTAATCAGCACATCGTGGACCGTTTCATCCTCAAAGTGTTGGATCGTCACTGGCACAGCAAGTGTCTGAAGTGCAGCGACTGTCAGGCGCAGCTGGCGGAGAAATGCTTCAGCAGAGGAGACAGCGTGTACTGCAAGGAAGACTTCTTCAAGTGAGCAGCTTTTAAATAATCACCACATTTAATCATTATACGATTCAAATTTATGTTAAGACCATAAAGAGTCTAAAAGGGGTTATTATGTATTGATGGAAACCGTCTGATTTCCCAAAAGGAGATTCGGGACCAAGTGCGCAGCGTGTCAGCAGGGGATCCCGCCCACACAGGTGGTGAGAAGGGCGCAGGACTTCGTCTATCACCTGCACTGCTTCGCCTGCATCGTGTGCAAAAGGCAGCTGGCCACGGGAGACGAGTATTACCTGATGGAGGACAGCAGGCTGGTGTGTAAGGCCGACTACGAGACGGCCAAGCAGCGAGGTGAGAAGACGAGCAGAAGAAAAAAAAAAAAAAAAAAAGATACATTTTTAGTTTATTTGTGTGCCATTTGCAGCTCGTATTCTGTAAAATATGATGCGCTCCGTGCAGACTTGTTTTTAAGTAGGGGCTTTAATTTGGACGTGACGATGAGGTCACCCATAAACTCTGACCTACCTGCGCTAATTGCGTCGTTTCCCGCAACCCGATCGATAGTACACTGCGTACAGTGGAGGACCAGAGGCTCACGCACGTGCACTCTGCTGCTGCAAGTAATCAGCCGTCAATAGGTTTTATTATTGTGTGTGTGTGTGTGTGTGTGTGTGTGAGAGAGAGAGAGAGAGACACACAGAACGAGAGAAAAAAGGGTGTGTGTTTGAGAGAGAGACAGACTAGTGTGTTAAAAGACAGTGTCATATTATTATAAATATTGCACTACATAAATGTTTTCAATAATGTTCAACCTAAAGAGCTCTTTTAAAATAATATCTCAAAAATCCATACAAATAATGAAATTCTACATTTCTACAATTTCTAATTCTCCTTTTATTCAAGTGCAATCATGCATGTAGCAAGTATACATAAAAGGAGGATTCTGTAAATTGTCGTTCATTCATTTGAATAAAATGTACAGATAGGACCTTGATGAACAACACTTTAGTGAGTCAGACAAATACATGTGTATTTAATAAAATAAAGGTTATTTAGAAATTATTCCTCTTCTGTGTTTGACCTATCCAAAAAAGAATGTTAATTATCCTTCAGCCTCATTTTGTATATAAAAGTAAAGAAAGTTTTAATTTATTTCTAATAAGGACGTTCCCCACCGAATAGGGTACATCTTTATTGTGTGTGTGTGTGTGTGTGTGTGTGTGTGTGTGTGTGTGTGTGTGTGACTTTTAAATAGTTAATTTACAGCAGTTTCACATACTTTAATGTGTGTTGGCTTTTAAAAGTTTGTGTCATTTTATACGATCTTCACTAGCATTAGATGCCCTTATAATATCAACAGACAACACATTAAAAAAATCCCAGCATGCTCTGCTGCTGGGGCAGACAGTGCATGGTCAAGTTTTATCTCCCCATCTGTTTGTGTGAATTTACTGCCCCCCCTCCCCTACTACCACCACCACAACCACCAAGTGTGGATTTATGCAGCAAGTTTTTCACTAAAAACACACACGTTTATTTTGCTAATGAGAGGGCGCAATTACTTGGACCCGCATCCATTTGGATGATGGTTTTGTATTTTGCTGTGCTTGCCAACAGATGCGCCGACATGATGCAATTACGCACTGGATGCCAGAGTTTAGTTTTATAGGCAGAGGAGAAGTTATCCATTTATGTGAGATTAGAAAGTTGTATATTATAAAGGCAGTTTTATGCTAATAGTTGCTGCGAATGCTTCTATCACAGATGTTCATGTTGCTAAGGTAAAACACTAGACTTGCACTCTCATGTCTGTGTCATTAGTTTTATTAAGTAATATTGATTCTGTGTATTTTAAAGTATTTCCATTATTCCAAAGATTACAGCAGAATACCTCTGCAGCATTAGCTTACAATTTCTGCTTTGTCCTTTTTTTTTCAGAGGCAGACTCGACTGCGAAAAGGCCGAGAACAACCATCACAGCCAAACAGCTTGAAACGCTAAAGAACGCTTACAATAACTCCCCCAAACCCGCCCGCCACGTCAGGGAACAGCTCTCATCAGAGACAGGGCTGGATATGCGAGTTGTGCAGGTAAAGTATATTATTATCCATTAAGAGCTATTCCATTAGTGTCCTGACTGCATTATTAAAGGGACAATTGTGGCCGAACTGGCACGAGCCCACTGTACAAAGAGGTGCGTGTGTGTTGGGTTGGAATTTACGGCTAGATGGAGTAAAATGAAGTCCACATGAAAGTCAGCACGGTTTAAGTGCGAGATCGTTAACAATGCTAAGAGGGGCCCCTCGCATATTGTCTGCTGCTGAGGAGCCTCACACCCGGGGCCGGGTGCTGCTGGTCATATATATTGTTTTATTTGCAAGGACAAAAGTAGAGACGGAAGCCACTAAAATGCGGCTCATTATTCAGAGAAAGGGACGGGGTGCAAAGGGTTCACTTAGGGCGGAATATCATTAAAGAGAATGTAAAACTGCACTTTGTGCTTGTAGCAAATGAATTAATATTGTGTATACGATGAGATTTTTTTTTTAACAGGGTGTTTATTTTTTTATATATATATTTGCAGGCAGTGAGGATACAGACAGATTTGTGTTTATGGCTTGTCTTTGTGTTTGTGTTTTCTGAAGTGCAAGATCAAATTTATAGATCAGATCAAAAGTTAGTGTAGGGAATTTGAATAATTCAAAGCAGAAATGTGCTAACCTGTGTGCTCCCCCGGGGTGAGGACAACTTGTAGCTGTCGGGGAGTTAATTAAATGTGTGATAATTCAGGAGCAGGGGACGCTGGTCCCTGGATTACAGGTCACTGTCACAGTTTGAGTCTCGTACTTGGACTCAATTAGAAGGGAAGTTGTGTCCAGACAGTCCTTGAAAATTAATTTAGTTTTTAGGCCTTAAAAGCATAATTTGTTCCGCGAGGGAAGAGCAGAGGGTGTTTGATGTCGAAGACTCGGGGTGCATGATGACTTAGGAAGAAAATAGGGAGTCATTTGTATAGTTCAGATATAAAACGCAGAGGATTACAGATTTAACTGGTTTAGAGATCATTTGGTTGTGTTTTAAATGGTCTAAACTCTACAGTATACTGAGGGACATTTTTTTTCTGATGGAAATCTTAGCATGCTCAATATTTGAATACTTACACGACATCTTGTTTTTTTCTCTCAAGGTTTGGTTCCAGAACAGGCGAGCGAAAGAGAAAAGGCTGAAAAAAGACGCCGGGCGGCAGAGGTGGGGCCAGTACTTCCGCAACATGAAGAGGTCGCGAGGAAGCTCCAAGTCTGACAAGGACAGCATCCAGGAGGAGGGCATGGACAGTGATGCTGAGGTGTCCTTTACAGGTAGAGTCAAAACACTCAATATGAAGACAGTATTTTATTATAGTGGTTATGTAAGTCTTAACAGACTGCATGCATCACATCAAAGCATGTTAGCTGGTGAGCTAACGGAGAAGGTTCTTAAAGTTAGCTCAAAATATTCCTGTTAAATAAAGTTCTAATTTTATCTTCTTGTCCTTGTTGCACAGATGAACCACCAATGTCTGAGCTCAGCCTCACTAACGGCATCTACAGCAGCCTGAGCGAGTCCTCTCCAGGCATGGGGGGCCGCCAGGGGGGCAACAACCATGGCTCCTTCCCTTTGGAGCATGGCGTCCTCCCTTCTCAGGACCAGTTCCATGACATCCGATCTAACAGCCCTTACGGCCTCCCGCAGTCGCCGGGGTCCCTGCAAGCACTTCCAAGACACCAGCCTCTCATCTCCAGCCTGGTCTACCCCGACTCTGCCCTGTCAATCATGACCCAGGGGGGCACGGCTGGGATCAACCCTACAGTGAGGATCTCTATGGGGGCTGCGAATGGCCCCAGTTCGGACCTGTCCACCGGCAGCAGTGGAGGATACCCAGACTTTCCTGCCAGTCCTGCGTCCTGGTTAGATGAAGTAGACCATGGGCAGTTTTGAGTGGCCTTTGAAAAAAAAGGGACTATTTTTTTGGTTTTCTGTGTCTTCTTTGGGATTTTAGGAATTGAACAATAGTCAAACTGGACTGTAATTGTGTAAAGGACTAGACTGCTTGGAGTCCATCAATATCTGATGAGAAGGACCATTTATTATATGTGATCTGAAAGGAAAGGATGTCTTTCATTTAAAGCACTTGGCCTAACAATAGTCATTAGGTTACAAAATCTAAAGCAAGAAATCTTTCTGATTATTTAATTTTTAAATGCTTTTTCAGGACATTGTAGAGACTGACTGAGACCGAGACAGTTTGGACATGGATTTTTTGTTTTGTTTTCTACACTGTGCAGAATTGAGTTCTTCAAATGTCTGGTTGTTGCCAAATGTCTATATATATAAATATAATGGTTTATCATTGTGGAGACTTTATTTTTATACAAATCCCTTCTTGGACACGAAGAAGAAACCCAGATACAAGGACTTTGTACATTCTAATACAGGGATATAGGCATAAATGTAGATGTTGTCTTACACGGTACCTAGGGGTCCAATTACTTCTATGCATTTGTGTGTTTCTCAGATGTATCGTTCATTTTGTTCTGCCTAAAAAAACAACCTCGGAGGAAGAATGAGCTGTAGAATTCGGGGTTGTAATGTATATGTTTGTTTATGTGGAAAATGTTTTATGTCTTATTTATTCCTTCTGGTTATGATGATGATGATTCCTGGTAAAAATACAGGACTTTAATAAATTTGTCACCGAAATCAAAACGGGATTCTATGCTTTTTAGTTGGACTACAAAAATGTGTGCACAAGATTAAAAACTGATTGATCGAATATTTTATGGAAAAAAAAAAAAGATCTCATAAGACATAAGAAAAGAGCAGGCCTAGACTCCACTTACCTTCACCTAGTCTGAAATATATATTTTTGTTAAACTGATGGGGAAATAAGTCGCTATCATTCATTGACATGACAATGGAAGGCTCTACCTCCCGTACTACAACTGGAGACTTTAGCATTGCTTAACATTAATGAAGCTTCGACTGAGTGAACCAGGACCTTGTTAGCTTTGTTTTTGAGTTCTGCCATCTTTTAGTGGCTTTATTTAAATGACATATGTTTCTTCTGGAAGGGGAAACGATAGATTATACTCTGAGGAAAAGCCATGTGCTTCATGTATTGATTGTAATTATAAGCTGGCCTACATTCATGGAGGGCAATGTTAAAGACGGATATTAGGCCACTATGAGCTCTTTAAGAAATATGTTGCATGACCTATAGTAGATTAAAAAATAACTGGGGTTAAGTTTTACACACATATTGAGAAATTGAATAACCATTTTTGCATACATATAAAGTTTTCTGTACAAACGAAGCCGGTAATGTGTTGAATAGCTTCAACGCAGCATTGATCCTATGTATGTACCTTTCCCATCTATAGCATGCAACACTCCTGATAGTGAAACCTGAGCAAGCCTTCAGTTTGCAAATTGAGTTTCTGGCTAACTACCAACACATCAGGGGTTCAACAGCTCTTTAGTGGAGAAATTTGATGCAGACAGAGAGTCAACTCATCAATTCAGAGATTACTGGCTCTTGTTTGCCCAAACGGCCCGATGGGAAAGGAATCTCCAATCCATTAGCCGAGAAAGGATCAAGTGCCCCTTGTGAATTTCCTCATTTGTTTAGTTATTCAAAGTCAGGTTCAATTAAGTAGATTAAACAGTATATGTGTAGGTGGGCGCGTGCATGGACGTGTATGTATGTGTGGAATCAAGTGTTTGTTTGCTTCTTTAGCGGCTGGTGTGCAGTATACAGTATGTGTGCATGTATCCCTGTGTGGTTCTGTTGGACTAAGAAGAGATTTTGAAACTTTTTTTAGCTACCTTCTGCTTTTTAAAAACTTATTTTTAACATAAAAAACAGTTGATGTTTTTCAGTTTTATATGAAGCATTTCAGGTAAAAATCAGTTCTGATGTATGCATGTTTGTCTGATTGTGTACCTGTGTATCTGTGTGTCTGTGTGTGCTTGAATGCCGATCTGTAAAACCTGGATCCGAACTAAAAGATTTTCAAAATCTTAACAAATGATAAAAATGTGATAGACCTACATGACATCAAATAATGATAGATGTACCTATTTGTTGTACGTATATAGTCTTTGGAGAAAGGATACAAATTAAATAGGACAGGACAAACACAAAGGATTGGTGATGATAGTTTTTGGACTTTTTCTTTTTAAAACATTCACAGAAAAATTCACGGAGAACACGTTTTTTTATACGCAGGAGCTGAAGGGTTAAAATTGTTTTGATGTGGTAGTTGGGCTATTATTGGTTTAGGATTTGTACCACGTGACAATCCAGTGTGTACTCGCTGTACTCGGTGTTCCTCTACCACAACAGGTTATCAGATCGTGAACATTGAACATGGTTAAAATGTAAAAAATTAAAATGAGTGGCCACAACATATTTCTGAGCATATCAGAGATATTTATATTACTCTATACACACCTCACAGCAGGAAAATGTGGCAAGACGACTTAGAAAATTTTTGTCAGAAAGGAGAAAATCGGGCTTGATCTGCTTGATTATCTTGTAGTGCATCCCCTGATTATAGTATAACATGCGTGACGTTAATAGCCATCTGTCCTCCAACCTTTTCTTTCATAGTGCAATCTCCAACTTCCTCCCTCTTAATGTCCGTCCGCTCAGCTTTGCTCCTCAAGTTCCCCAGAACAAGAAAAGGAACACCAGACAGGAAATTCAGCCCAATCCTTCCAGCTGAGTGGCAGGTATCACTGTTGCCCCGCAAAGCGGCAGGTGTGTAACTCGACCCAAAGAGTGTTTGGCAAAGACAGAAAGGCGGTGAGAGTGAAGTGTGAAAGGTTGTGTTAATCTCCTATAGATACCTGCCTTAGTCAGTTTACTAAGCTGTTTGTATTTGAGGTCAGACAGGCTGATTTCTAGCTGATGAAACAGAAAGTACTTTTCCACTTTGTGTTAAAAACCTGATCATTTTGAAGGATGTTAGGTTCAAATTGTTGTAAAATGGAGTTTACTATTTTATTCACATTTGTAGTCTATCATTTATGCCTTTATTTGATTGGACAGTGGATATAGCAGGATTGGAAGAGAGTTGGAGCTTCGGTTCAGGAGAGAGCTCATTATTAATCAACGACATCAAAAAGTTTAGTCGTGTGAGAAAGCTACACAGCTTGTAATCCACCAGCTAGAAAGCTACTTGCTACCACACTAGCTAGCCAGGAACATGCTAGCGCTAAGTAATTACAATGCCTCCCCATACTTCTCTGTAATTTTCCGTGTTGGGCTATTTTCCCCACACCAACGTTTAGCAGTTTGGTTTGTCTAATTGTTGTTTTTTTTTTAGGGGTTATTATGAAGAAAGGAATGCTGTTTAAACTAGCAAAGCTGAACATTAGCTAACTGAAAAGCTGACAGTTTGTTCAAAAGGATTAGTCTGATAAAAACACATAAGAACTTTTATGATGAATGATTGTTGTTTATTTTAGGTTAACACTAAAAGTACTTTGCTAAAAGGCCTAAATTGTTAAACCATGGATTAGCTTAGCTCTGCTCACCATACGTTAGCGATATGTGATTCTTCTCGAAGTCACACGCCCTGAAATACAATCAGTAGAAGCTGTGTATTTTCAGTGAATACATAAACATTTAAAATGCAAATCTAATAGTAAATGATTTCTCCATTGGATGTTCACACTGACTAATGTTCAGCTGTTAAATCTGTCTCACAGCAGGTGTGAGATTTTAGTGACCACTGGATGAACTCCTCAAGCAAACAACGTAGATAATCCCACCCTACTCTCTCCAATTGAGTTCAAATCCAGCACTTTCTTAGTTTAAGTTAGGTATGTAATTTGTTAGATGGGTTGTATAGGTCTGGCAGGAGGTGAAAAAATGAGTTTTCAGTGTGGTGTTAGTGACAACAACATGAATGTAGGTGTAGCTTCACAATCATTTCGTAAATGGTGGGAAAGAGAATTCGGGGGAAGAGAGATTTAGGTTGAACAAACTTAAAAGCACACTTTATTTGGTTGATTAAATTAATCTTCCTTCTTGTGAATAAAGCAACAACAATATGAGATGCAATGGTATCAGTTTTCCACTAATGCAAAAGTACGAAAGAAGCATAAAGAGTAAACAACCCACCAAAGTGCTGTTAAAACAAAGAGGCTGGCTTTGGAAGTGATCATCAATCAATCAATCAAATCATCTTTATTTGTAAAGCATCAATTCATATCATGTTGATTTAAACTCTTCAAGACTCTTCAAAGCGCTTTTACGCTGTATGTCGCACCTACACATTTACTGATGGCAGAGGTTGCTATGTAAAGTGATGATCAGAAGTCAATAATCCCATTCATACACATTGAGAGTTAAATGTTTTATCCAAGGACACATCGGACATGTTGCTGCAGGAGCTGGTCATCAAACACCCTGATCTAAGGCGTTGAAAGACCCCAGCCGCAAGAGAGCGGGAGGAATACTGTCCAGACCCTTTTTTTCTCGATTCCTCAAAGACAATATTTTTGTTTTCTGTATGTTTCAACTCAGTGTGTCGCTAATATGTAATTGTTTCAAATATGCCCACTTACAGCAAAGTTCATTCCCAAGTCCTATGAGATATCTCGTACTTTTGAGACAATTTTTCACTCATAAAAATGACCCAACATCACTTTTAAGGCTGCGCTACATTTCTCAGTTGAAATGAGAATCATGAAACACAGGACATGATGGAAAACTGTCCATTGTGCCAATGAAATTAATGAAAGGAAAATTTTCATTGGTCTTCAGTGAGAGAAGTTTTTGATTAGATTATCAATAAAACACTATAAGTTTAAGGATATTATTTCTATATGTATGAAACAGGAGAGTATTCAGAATTCAACTCATGAAGATTTTTGCTGGTTCTGAAATAAGATCGGAAGTTGAAACATAAACATGATGATACAAAAGAATTCCTCAAAAAGCCGCCTGCTGGCAGCTGAACATTTAGGAAAAATACACTCATGCACATTTCTGTCCCAGTGACTGTAAAGGTCGCTGCTTGCTTTGCAGCCACTGTTAAACTGTTGCTTTTGACTGCTGCCATGTCCTCTCTGTAAAGGACTCTAAGCCTGGAAAACACACACACACACACACACACACACACACACTCGAGCCCCCCAGCCTCGTGTCAGATGGTGCTGAGTAAATCAGCTCTGACAATAACACCTCCCCTGGGTCCCACACATCACAGCTACAATTCAGACCTAATGGAGCAGCAGCAGAGGGGAGGCCGCTTGGTGTGTGTGTGTGTGTGTGTGTGTGTGTGTGTGTGTGTGTGTGTGTGTGTGTGTGTGTGTGTGTGTGTGTGTGTGTGTGTGTGTGTGCAAATGTATGCAAGCATAGAGGAAGCGGGGTGCTCTTTTTATATTTTTCGGACCTCAGGAGGAGGGGATGGATGAGGAGGGAAGGGGCGGGGGCGGGGGGGGGGGATTATCTGTTGTGAAGATGTCAATCAATTAAAGCTGCATGTTAATGAATAAGATCCTGCAGTGGTTTGGAATTTGTGGGTGTTTAGAGGTGGAAATGTAAAATGTACTTGACTGGAAAAAGGAGTGAAAAAGTAATTGTAAGAAATGACGAAAATCTATATCACAAATGTGAATATTCCTCCCAGAAAATCAAATGTGATGTGATAAACACATTCAAACTGCTTTAGACTAATTATTAATCATTGAAAAGTATAAAACATGGGGTCTAAAAATAAGGGGCCTCTATGATGGTGCAAACACACACACACACACATACAGCACTGCACACTTTTGTTTCTGCGTGCAGATTAATAGCAACAGCAGCAGCAGCATTAAAGCAATCTAACTAATCAACACAGTCATTAGTGTGTGTTTCTACTGACAACTTTAATCAAATCCATCACGGCTCCACCTCTTCATCACACGTCCAGCTGCATAATTATCTCTTCATTTCACTCATTGACGGGAATGCAATATCCTGTAATCTGTCTGCAATGGCTGCTTGAGATGCATTCAGAAGGACTGGTATTAGAAATTTATTGGCTAATGCATCACTCCGCACTTCTTCTCACTGCTGCGTTTAGAGCTTTGTCATTTTTTATGCAATCTTTAATGCACACTTTACGCAGGCATTAGTACAGGAGGGAGAGCGTGCGATGCATACTGATTTGCAGAGAGCAAGTTCAGTTCAGCGTTTACGACTGTTTTGCCGTCTGATTTAGTTTTATGTGATATAAACCCCAATCCATGACATCTTCTCAAACTTCTAAGAATTTTTTTTATTTTTTTTTGTCACCTATAGCCTATCTTTAGGTTTAGATATAGGTTTCTTATAGAGACAATTGTTACATAATCTGACCGGCATACAAAAAGAGATTTCATTTCCGGAAAGAGAAAACAAAGAAAAATAATTAACAACTTCTATGTACTTTGATTTGAGCTGTATCATCAACCCAGTAATGTAAACCAAACTGCCTTCACTGTAAAAAAAACAAACAAAAAACCTCAAATCACACAATTTGTCCAATTTTACAACACATTCACCTGACCTGATGAGACAAATCAGGATATAAAAAGCAAAAAATAAGGCTTAAATTGTTTGTAATAAGTAAAAAAAATAAATCAGCCACAGCCGAATCTTGTTGAGTGTTTTTGGGGTAATATTTGTGGATTATTCTGAAAATCACAATTCTTTCTGATATGTTCTACCCGTGTTGCTGTATATATTATGGTGAGAAGTGCATGAAATGTCAGAATGTATTAAAGGTTTGGCACGTTCTCAGAGCCAAAAAGTAAAAATAACTAACAATTATAACAATCGTTTAATTCATGCATGAATCTTGTGTTCTTATAATTGGTTCATATTATCATTTACAATAATGGTTTTCAACTGGTCCTGCCTCAGGGTCCAACTCCATCATGTAAAAAATACGATCCAAGTTTCTGATATTTTACAACCAATCCGATTAAATTATTTGACCTCAGACGGTACGAACCATGTAACTTAACAAAGAAACAAAATAAGCATGTTTAAAAATGCTCTTTTTATACATTTTGACAACTTTTTTTTCCGAGCTCAAAGTCACGTCCCACTGAAAATAAAACCACAACCCGCTTTTGTGTTAAGCAAGTTTCTAAGACAGCCACACACACACGAGCTGTCACTTTATGTGCCTCATTTCTGTGTGACAAATAAATCTAATAATACCAAAATGTAAAACAAATCGATCTGTGTTTTATATTCCATGTTGTTTTGTTTTGGAGTGCATGAAATGTCAAACATATTTACAAATCGTTGAAGTCATCAGAGCCCAAAAAGTATTTCCAGTTGTGTGTTAGGGTTAGTAAAAGGGTAGGATAAGCTAAATATGTATTTGTAACGAACATTCAAATCTTGTGTTATTAACAGCAAACAAAATAAGAGTAACCAGAATTTTGAGACAGTTTTGATGAATGATTTTGAATTAGGATTTAATTAATTTCCCATGTACCCCCTGAATAATTGAGCAATCATTACAGCATTAATTGATTTTTTTTTTATAGGTAATTAATCTGCTGTCTACAACTCTGCTGAAAACAAATTTCTCATAAAAATGTAAAAGCACTGATTTATGACTTAAAATGCAACCTTATTTTGACTATTCATCTATGTCTGTTTGGGAATTTTCTGCCTCGTGTCTGTTGTCAGGAGTCAGAACAGCACGCGTTGATATTTGCCTCACACAGAGATAATCACCCTTCTTCTCATTAGGAGCCCGAGCTCTGCAAAGGGCCGTCTCGGGGCCTTTTTGGCGTCTATGAGGTGTTAACTGCTCCCCACGGGAGGCTGTCTGGCTCTCACATAACCCTCGACCTACCCGCCCACGAACGCAACACTCACCAAACCACTCAGACTCACAGATGGTGGCTACAGCAGCGGGCCCAGCCATCACGCTTTTCAATTATCGCTGCAGCCTGGAGAGGCCATTGCTCAGCTGTCAGCACTCTGAGACACACGGGGAAGAGGGGAGGAGTGTAAGAGAGGGATGTGAAGCAGAGAATTCCTGCATCCTGCATCCTGGATCTCAGAAAACCCAAAGAACAGATTCCTGCATCGAGAGAAAACAGGAATAAGACATCATAGTCGCTGTTACACGTGCTGTGAGCATCAATACGGTCGTGCTGGTGCAGACTCTGCTCTGATCTCGGGCTGAAGAAGGCCATAAATCACTCAGCGTAATTGTTGTTTTTGAAGGCAGCAGCTGAAGTGGCAAAAGAAAGAGAGGGTGGAGGAGAGAGACAAAGAGGACAAGACTTGCCTGTTTGTTTACGTTTTCATTTGAATATTGCTTCATAGAGGGCAGGATATTGAGATTTATGAGTGCTGATTTTATCTAGAAATCTAAAAAAAAACAAAAAAAAAGAGTCTGTGCTTTCAGACATTGGTTTCCTTTGTTGCCACCACCTCCCCATGTGTACCGTATCCGTGAGCTTACAACCTTCCTCTTCTTCAGCCGTATACATCGATCTGATTTTTCTAATTTGTCACATCTGAATCTCTTACAGACGCTGAGATACATCTGGTCGAGGAGTCGAAGCTTGTTGTTATCCTTATTTGGGGAGTTATGGAGAAAAAGAGACATCATGTCTCCTGACAGATAGGACATTTCCAACTTTTAAACATGAATGTAGTCTAAAGGAGACTGAAGGCAAACTTTCTCCGGGTTTGTTGTTCTCAGCTCTGTGTTCACACAGCATGGAGTGAAGCTTCCTTTAGTTGGTTCGTGTTTCTCTATTAGGCTCACATGTTTTATTTACGTGAACCCCGTCCAACCATTAACCACTGCCACCATGAGGAGGAAAAGTTGCCCCTCCCACTCAGCGATGCCGTTATGAGTTTTGTCCCAAGAGTACAACAACACACAAACTTCACAAACTGATCTTGTGAAGCAGTGAGTCCAGCTGCTCTGGGCGGGGCTCCACTCAGAACTCAGAAACAGACCCAGCGGGTTCGGCCACACTAAATCACACAGTTTTGTGTTAGTTTGGACTTTAAAAAAAAAATATATATATATTTCTCCCCCTAGGGGGACTAGCGCACTAAGCAGTCGACCGCATAGGAGCAGGGGGGTTAAGTGGACATCGGACATGTTGCTTGCAGGAGCTGGGGATCGAACCCTTGACATTCCGGTTTGAGAGGCGACAACTCTACCCACTGAGCCACAGCCAACTGATAGTAAGTTATTTCATTGAGATCTTCTGGCAGTCATTTTGTCCAAACTGTTTATTATGATATTAGAGTGTATTTCATTTAGACAGTTACAGTAATATGGCATAGCATGGCATGTGAATGTTTCAAATGTCTGAGAGACATTCCTGTGGTAACCATCTGAGCAGTAGCACATCTGTAAATACATCCAACATGGTTTTTTTTCTCTGTTTGCAGCCATGCTAGTTTTTTTTTTCCAGAGAGAGCAAGTAATCCTGCTTTAGCCCGAGGACCCCACAAGGTCAGCGCCATCACTTGCCAACCCTTAACGCAGGATGTAACATTTGTCCCAGCCGCTCTCTCTCTCTCTCTCTCTCTCTCTCTCTCCCCTCTCAACCTTTTGCTGTTGTTTTCTTTCTTCGTCTTTTTTTTCATAATTCATGTCAAAGGATCGCTGCAGAGATGAGTGAGTGAGCGTGGTGTGTGTCGGGGTAGGAGGGGTGGTGGGTGGTGGAGAGGACAAGGGGGTGGAGAGGGCATACACTTAATCCCTGGGTCAAGATGTATTTATTGAAGATTAATAACCGAGCAGCAATCTCATCATGCTCTCGATGATTTTATAATTTGGTTTCTGGGGGAGAGAGGGGAGGGAGGGAGGGAGGGAGGGGGGAAGATCAGGGACAAAAGCAAGAGGGTGACGCTGAAACATGGTGAACACAGCAGCAGAATACAGTACAGGGTGCATGTTTGGATTTTAATCTCACACACTGGATTTGGTTGAAGGAAATCACGCATAAAGATCTAATGCATGTTACCTTAAACGTGCATGTTTGTACAGTGCAGGAAGTAAATCTCTACAGAAATCTATCTCAGAAAAATGTAAACATAACCAGCGAACAGCAACATTTATTAAATGTTTACTTGTTCAAAAAAATACTAAACATGTCAAACACTACAGACGCAAGGAATCCCCGCTGATCCTAAACTAACATAAATGTCTTTATCTGAAAGCAGCTTATTATCAGGAATGAGAAAGTTGTTTGTTTGTTTTTTTTACCAAGAATCTCAATTTTGACGTTAAATCAACTAAAATGAAACTTTCCAACCTGATGGATCTGTAGTGTTTACAGCTGCAGCGTGTGGCCTAACGACAGCTCTCATCCCTTCAACCAGGAGTTTCAGCTTCTTCACAGTTTCTGGCTGTTCTTTTATACCTGCAGCTGTAGCACTGCTGCACAAAGCGATGGACTTTGACCATGTCGGGACACTTTCAGCTTCGTGTCTGTTTGAGGATTTGATGACCAGATGTAATTAATGATGTTTGTTTTAATGTGTGTGTTTTTAAATGTTTCCTATAAATTACTTTTTTTTAATAATGTGATGTATCACTGGAACGCTGATAACACATTTATTTAAAAAAGGTTATTTCATCGTTTAGTTAGAAGATATATCTATTTAGAAATGTGTGCCTTTTCATGAAAACTCCTCTCTGAATATTGCATATGTAAAGTGCTGGCATCCATCTCATTCACTTAATGGATTTGTTGCACATTTGGATGACAAGAGAGGGAGAGGTGGAGGAAGAGACGCAGTCTGTCACCAAGCAACAGTGGGGAAAAATGGTGAAAAGATAAATTTCCACCCAGGCTAAAGGTTCAAAGTTCAAGGTGCAGCCTCCCATCCTAAATTTATTTATACCTCTAATAATAATGAGTGGGTTGAATAGATTGTTCGTCCCTGACCTTGGCTATCAGGCAAACCTGATGCTACTATATCAAAGGCGACAGGCAGACCCGTCTGCGGCGTGTGACGGCTGCCTCAGACGGGGCATGCAGATGGAGGAAAGGATGGAGGGAGCAGGAAGGAAGGAAGGAGAGGTGGAGGGAGGTATGTAGAGTAGAAGTGATGAGAGGTGAAGGGGCAACGTGTTTGCATTTCTTATGGAATGAGCAGCACGGTGAAGGATGTGTGAAGGACAGTACGGAAGGGCAACTGTGCCCTGTGTTTTTATTTTGTACCTGTGTTTTTTGTGTAGCATGGATCTCTGGATGGATATCCTCTATGACACTGAGCGCCCATTCTGAAACACAACTTATATTTTCCCTTTGATCAAAACAACAACAGGAGAACATCTCTGGTCCATTATTGGATTTTTAACCAATTGCGGCCTTCTTTTTTTTCTTTTTTTCAAGATTACTACAAGCCTTCCGCACCCCAGCTCTAAGACTTCACCTCTGCAGCACTGTCTCTGACTCTGAAGACTGGAAAGACTGAGAACCCAGACCCCAAAACCCCCACTATCACACCTCGGACTTCCCAGCCAGTATCCAAAATAACAGATGTTAAAAAAACAACTGCTCAACCTCACTGACTTTTTAATGAACATTCAATGTAACAGGTGGAAAATAAGAATCGGGTAAAATCATAGGTCTCAGCTGTAAAGCAGAATATTTCCACTGGGATCAGCTCTTACTCTACTGTATATCATCTCAAACCATCCAAACCATTTCTCAGCTTTCTCCTCCCTTGTACTGAGTCAAGATCCCTCCTGAGAGACCGCCACTTCTTGGAGCGTTCGGCCCTCACAGGGCCATCCTGGGGGTACATTAAATGTATTTAGATCTTTCAAAGTGCTCCCTTTTGAATCCATCACTTCTTTCATTGACTTAAGAAGCACAAAAAGAGAGGCTGATGAGGAGGAGGGGGAGTCCAACAGGAGGGGGGAAAAAAGGAGCTCTGGGATTTACGGTGACAAAATGCTGGGGTCAGGCAGGGTGTGTGGCAGCAGTATTGATCAGTGAGGCATGCAGCTCGCACGTGGCCCGAACCCTGACCCTTAAATAGCGAATGAATCTCAATCCAATAGACTGGAGTGTCTGGTACAGCTTACACACAGAGAGTCAGACACATAAAAACACACACACCAAAAAAAAAAGTATAAATACAGTCTTCGAAACAACAACCCAAGCCCAGCAACCTGGATCAATACCAGCAGAGTCTGATTTCCACATTATAGATCAGCCTTATACCTGAATAAAGGAAAAGCTGTACATCTGTGTAGGAGCATTTTTCTGAACCTGTGAGACATGTTTGTTCAAACAGACAAAAGGAAAGAGAATCCTCAGCTCAGTGTGTTACACATGGGTGAACAGGTGAAAGAGCAAAATCCCTGCAGACATTTTTTTTTTTAATCCTCTGCTCAAGTCAGCTTCTGGTTCCTGTCAGGGGGAAGACGTGACGTAAACAGAAAGGTGGGGAAGTGGAGGATGAAGTTAAAAGTGTCCGACGACAGGCTGTGCCTTTATGTAAGTGCTTGAAGTATTTCACGCTATCAACAAGTCAAGTGAAGTCAGGCTATAACAGGCTGAAGAAGAGTGTCTGCTCCAAACGCTCGAGTGGCAATTAAAATATATATTTGTCCATACATACATCTGTTCTGATCGTTATTTAGTGGACACATATTGCTCCTTTAATTAAATCCAATAATCACAGATTATGTCTTTTTATGGCTTCTGACATCGATATTTAAAAAACGTTTTATGTGACATTATTGTGGACGCTTTAACGCAGACTTCTAAAATGTGCTTTAATGTCTCGTGACTTTTTTTAACAACATTAAAAGTGCAAAACATCGTCGTTGTCCTGTGAACTACGGGAGACGTTAAAGAACAATCATCTTTGAATGTACAGGAAAAACCTTCTTTCAAACTTTTAAGGATTGTCAAAGATGTTCTTTTGCGTTTCGTCTTTGGGACGATTTGCTCAGAATAATTATGACATAACCCACTTATCATAATACAATCCCATTTCTAATCTTCATTTGTGCCTCTCATGAGGTTGGTCAAAATTGGGATTTCCCCGTTTTGCGTTACTTAGAATATTAAAAAGTATCAGGATCTGACCTTATTCAATCCAGGCTCATATGTAGATTGCCTTCATATCTAAGTGCCCAGTAAAATCTGCAAACAAAAAACTGCCTGGATTATTCTAATGTCAATGAAAGGCTCTCCTCTTTATTTAATGCCCCCCCCCCCACCCCCCACCCCCCACCCCCCTCCCACACACACACACACACACACACACACACACTTTGCATTTCTGAGATCTTGATGCTGACACACATTCAACCCTGGACCCTAAGCAGGACGCACAGGCATGACACAAACATAAGGCTTTACTTATAATCACTTCTTCTATCTTCCTAACCCCCCCCCCCCCCCCCCCCCCCCCCACACACACACACACACACACACACACACACACACTACCACCACATACATGTACCACACGCACGCACACACACCCACACACACAAACATGGACTCTCCAACAAACACAGAAGCCTTTTACGTAATGAAATTACATAGAGTCATATGTTAGACCGTGGACTAGAGTTATGGGTACATTTTACATAAAATTCACATTGGCTGTATTGTCCAGGATGCATGCGTGCATACGGATTTACATCTCAGAGCGTATTAAAGAAATGAGCAGGCTGCAGTAAAATAGGAAAGGGGGGAAAACAGGAAAAAAGCGACTCAATTTCCTGTTCTATCATCTCAAATCCTGGCAGTCATAAATAACATCAACACACACACACACACACACTAGTGCTGTAGTCAAGACCACACTAACAGAGACCAAGATGTGCCCAAAACTGGAGCGCTCCAAGACCAAGACAAGACCAGGCATTAAGGGATCAAGGTCCAGTCAAGACCAAGACCAAGACAGAGGGAGACCGAGACAAGACCAGAAATATCAATGACAAACAATCAGCTTGTGTGCAATGAGTGTGTCACTCACTTAGACCGTAAAATTGGGAAGGTTGCAGCCATAACCGGGGAATGAAAATTGAATTATGAATAGTCCAAGTTATTTGTTTATTTAGAAAGAGATGTTTCCTAATAATCACAGTATTGGAAAAATGACTATCAGTGGTGGTCTTGACCCAGTCTGAGGACCAAGACAAGACCGAGTCAAATACTTTCCATTCTGAGAGAAGACTGAGGTCTTCAGAAGGTGGTCCAAGACCGGTCTTGAGGCCAAGACAGATTCCGAGTACTACGATACCAACAGACGCAACCTGGACTAAAAACCTCCATGCACGAGGCAATTCTCCCGTTCCTTTATTCCCCTCCTGCAGAAAACATGTTACTCTAGTTTTTACTCTTATTTTTGCCTGGATCTGAAACATTTTTTGTGTGTGATTATAACACCCTCCGATCTGTCCTTTCCTCTCTCCATTGTTCTGTCCATCCACGGCCATGATCAACAAAGGGCCGCTGACCCACGGGCCAGCCCGGGCCATCCTTAATCCAACATGGCTCGCCGGATTCCAACAAGCAAATCTCATATTTCTAAACACTGGATTATGCTTTTCTTTTATTACTGCTGGAGCTGCAGGAGAGTTGTGGGGTTACAGGGGGTAAGGCCGAACTGATAGGATTACCAGTAAAGCCTGTGGACTTAAATACGAGGGGAGGAATAATAAAAAAAAAATACATATACGTGTTCATTAAGATGATGACAGAATGAAAAATCTGAATAAAAAGAAGGGCTAAAAATACTGATAAAAGGTAAAAGTAGGTCTGACAGAATAATAATCCAGAGATAAGCCCAAAAAGCAGTTCAACAATGAGGCTGAAGACGGTTGTGCAAACACACTTGATTACACTGAAAGCAGAAACTTAAAGCACACACACATCTCGCATAATCTCCCAACAGAGAAATGTGCATATCGGCTGTGCTGAGAGGAACGGAGGCAGGACCCAGACACAGACAAACAGACTCTACAGGTATCACTGGGTCTTCTTAAACCTCTCTGCTGTTTTAAAGAAGAAGCCTTCAAACACTTGAGATGCACATTTGGGTTCATCCCAGTGTAGAATGAGTGGTTATTGTCTTTCCTTTATTTCACACCTGTGTGTCAATAAACTTACAGTCACTCTCTATAAACACAAGGTGTTTTTTTTTCTTCTTCTTTGAGCCACTATCTGACCTCCAAACTCCAAACAACCTCTAATCTGCTGCACCTGTGGGCGGACTCCAAAAGCCTGAGTCAAGCTCCGCCCCCTTCTCGCTCAGTTGAGAACTGGAAAGTCCTTCCTTTTTGAGAACATGACATTCATCAAGGGTCGAAAAAGGTGCAAACAAATCAGCAGTTTCGGAGCAGGTTCATTAATCTGCCTTCGACTTTTCTTAAGAACAAATAATAACAATAAATCTGAGATATTCTTAAATGCTTCCGAGCGGGACAATACAGCCCTCGGCCTTTCCTACATGTGTATGTTTCCCCCATGTTCGCACATTTATGAGTACATTAAAACACACTCGCCATGTCATGTAAACACACCTGGCAACAAAGAGAACGAGGACACCGAAAGCACAACCATCTCAGACAGTCTAACCAATGAGCTGAGCCAAAGGTCACGATATGTACACATGCAGAACCCGAATGAATGCTAGGCACACTCCTATAGATGACCTTGTGTCGTGTCTCTCTGCTATAGCTACATGTGTTTGAGTACTGTACACAGGCAGGAACCCAAACACTGAGAAAAACCTTAAACAAATAAAAAAGCTATCACACTGCAGTTAACCTTGTCAGGGTGCGGCCTTCTGCCGTCCTGACATGTGACAGGACCCAAACACAGACACACAGATAAACCTGTACTTGTGGATCTGGGGCATAAATACTACTGTGATACAGATAACCTTGTCGCGATGCGGCCCTCTGCCATCCCTACATGTGTATATTTCACCCATGTTTACGCCTTTATGAGGATAATAACACGATCATGCCTCGGTGTCACTGCCAGCATAGAAAATCAAAGAGGGGAAGAAGACGGAGAGAGAAAGGATAGGAGGGAGAGAGAAAGTGATGTCGGCTGTAAGATGCAGTCGAAGAAGGGTGGGGGGGGGGGGGGGGGGGGGGGGGGTGACCTTGCTGGAAATAACAACAGCAAAGCCTTAATGTGTTGCATTACAAGATATGTGATAAAACACTTTTATGGGGAGGGCTGTAAATGTGGCGGTCTCATCCCACACTGTGCCCACTCAGCGGGCCATTTCACCTGTGTGTGTGTGTGTGTGTGTGTGTGTGTGTGTGTGGGCAGGGGGGGGTCCAGTGTCCAGCAGCTCTGACTAATTGTCTGTGTGCTCACCTATTTCAGGTTTGTTTTTTTGTTTTTTTTCTGGATAAATAAATGTGTTTGTTCTCTTTTAAGTCATGCAAACGCTTGTATATCGTGTGTGTGTGTGTGTGTGTGTGTGTGTGTGTGTGTGTGTGTGTGTGTGTTTCTCGCTGTTTGAAAGCCGCCCAGCGTCATTACTTTTATGTGTTTTCTCACAAGGCATTTTATTCTAATGAGAGCTCCATTGTGCCGCATGCAGAACAGATGATACATACACAAGGTTCACAAGTTGGCTTGAAGAGGTTTTTCTCATGTTTTCATTAGCACGTCTGTGTGTGTGTGTGTGTGTGTGTGTGTTCGTGTGTGTGTGTGTGTGTGTGTGTGTGATGCTGGAAGAGCGTAGAGGATGACGGACTTAAACTCAGCATTGCCCCCTGATGGATGTGTCCAAGAATAACAGCTGCCTGCTCTGAGTTATAATGGTATAAAGGTGCTGTGTAACTGCAACAGGACGAGCTGACCATTTTCTTTTTTTCATAATGAACTAAGTGCTGCCACATAAGACAAAAAGGCAGCAAATCCTGCCAATGAGAATGAAAAATATTGCAAAGAACATCAACTAAATTTAAAATGCCACCAAAGAGTTTTGAGCTGATTATGGAAGTGGCTGAAGTTTATCGTAAAGCCTCCACATCTATCCATCTATCTGCAGGGGGGGTGCCTAAGGTGGCCTAGTGGTTGCTTTGTGCGCCCCATGTACAGAGGCTGTGGTACTCGGGGTACTGGGTTTGTGGCTCTGTCCTGTCTCTGTTCAAAATAAAAATCTAAAGTAAAAGATTGATCATTTTTATATAGTTGTCTTTTTTATGCTTGGACCCGCTGCAGCAGAGGGAGGGGTTTGCAGCGCATGCTGTTGAAACCTTTCTTTTTTTTTTCTTCTTATATTTCCCACAGCAAATATCCACGATGAGCGACGTGTTCTTCGCGTGAACTGTAAAGCCCCAAAGATCGCAAATGTTCTGTGGTTTCAGATTCAACTTTATTGTCACTGTGCAAAGCACAACGAGAAGACAACGAAGTGTGGTCGCTGTTATAGCCAGAAGTGCAAAAGAGCAGTATAAAGTGCACAGAGCCATATAAAGTGTTGTGTGTGTCATCAAGTGTCCAAAGAGCTTCAACATCACAGTGACTGATTGAATTGTCTCTTTTGAGGAAGAATAAATCTACCTCAGTTCTATTTTAAGTGTCAGAAAAGATACAAAAAGATCTGCATTAAGTGTCTGCTGTTACGTTTTGTTGTGCGTGTTTACATTTTGTTTTTGATTGTCTTGTTAATCCAAAAATGAAGGCCCGTCCTTTCTTCCTCCTCAGTTAGTCTTTCTTCCTTTGTTTTCCATGTGGATGTGCTATGCCCTGTCATTTTCATTCTGTTTCCAATCTCTTCCAATGTCATTCCCACATCACCCTCTCTCTCTCTCTGCCTCTGTCTCCTCGTCTGTCTCTGCTCTCCTCTATCAATCTTCCTCTCTCTGTCGCTCTTTCCTTTTTCAGCGTTCACCTGCTCCCCTGTTTGTGGACCCTGACACTCCTCCCGGCCCTCATATCCAGCCAGTGTAGATGTTAGGCCAGGACTTATCGATCAGACTATAAATTACCCATGCATCACCTCTCCTCGTTGCGTGTCTCATGAGCCGTCTGAGACCTTATAGAGAGAAGAAGAGAGGGGAGGGATGGGGAGTAAAGCAGGGAGGAAAAGAGAGGACGGAGAGAGTCTCTGGCAAATTGTTAATTAAATACGAATCAATCGTCGGCCATTCATCAGGCCGTGCATCCAGCTCACCTTTAAGAGGAGGGGTGAGAGAGGTGGTGGTGGGGAGAGAGGGATGGGGAAAATCAATAAGGCGGACTGAGGGGAGGGATAAGTGTTTAATCCAGCAATCAAACTATATCATGGCCATTATAGAGACACAACTGGACTTTATGGGGTGAATAGGCTGGGTACACTTATCAGCATCTTTTAGCCGTCAAAGTAACAGAGTATTGTCCAGGCCCAGTAGACTGCATGCACCAATCAAACATAAATGATATGTAGTCTGGAAGGACTTTTTTTTAGACTGAAAGAAGGTCGAATGGAGTCTGAAGAAAGAGGGTGGTTTATGAAACAAACATCAATCAATCTTTATCTGCCTAACAAATATTCTCTTTAAACACTTAACGAAAGAACAGGTGAAAGACCTTATCATTATCTACAAAGACCCAACATTAGGCCATCATGAGCAAAGTTACAGCGGAGAGGAAAAACTCCCTTTAGGAGACAGAAGCCTGGAGCAGAACCAGCCTCGCGTTGAAAAGCCGTCTGCCCAAACAAGAGGAGCTGTTATTTTTCTATTTCTCATTTCTACATTTTTCTCCAGGCCTACACTGTACATATTGCTGCACTTGATTTATTTCATTGTAAATAAATTCACTTGGACTGCATTTTTGAAAGTGTCCTCATATTTTTGGAGTCGAGCCATTATAGACCATTCTTACACTGATCAGTCTAATATGTTAGCGTCTGATGACGATGAAACGAGGAGGACTGATTGTGTTAATTAAAGGTGTCGAGGAAGAGAAGCGCCAAGATTTACTTTAATGTTTATATTCATTGTGCAAATGTCTCCAAATAAAACAATAAGCACAATATGTAAGCCCCTATTGAATAGGTGTATTTTGTATTTAGTATTGTGTCATGGAGGAGAACGAGCGTCCATATTTATAAACAGTCAAAAGGACAGACAGTTTGAGAACTGGCTGCTTCCTGCTGCTACTTTAAAGTCCCTCATTACTTTGTGTTCACCCTTACTGTAACATAATCCCAACCAGTTGTTTCCACACATCTCACACCTTCCAATAACCTAACAAAAGCTGTTACACCAATAAACACTTTTTGAATCTGTATGTCATGCTTTTGTGTGGACCGCTGACCGACGGAGCATTTGTTCATGCGTGTTACATATACACTATGTATTTGCCCAGCTCGTTATTTGTGAAAATGAAGAAGTGGCTGCGCGTGGTGTCTGTGTCCTCAGTGATGTGTTGATTATTTCGTAGCCCACTGGCTGATCAGGGAGACTCAGCCACACTCCATAAATCTGCACAGACCAAGAATAACAAGAGATCTGACCTGAACTGTAAATCTGAAAGAGAACACTAAAGTTAGCGGAGGCAGGAAAACGATCCTTAAATGAGCTCGAGTGCGTTTACATTGACTGAATGAGTTATACAGGGGGTCACTTGGTGGTTAGAAATCAGTCGACTGATGTCAGGATGAATTTCATAAAGCAGCAGAAATGTGACCTTTGTCACTTTAAATACGTCCTCTGACTTTGTTTTAGTCTTAAAAATATTTTTGACACACATCCTGCAAAAACGTCTTTAGATTTTTTGAATTAGAAATCTATCAAAAAAAGCTTCAAAGGCTTTTCTTTAAGAGTCATGTACCAACCTTTCTCTGTGTAGAAACACCTTTATTCACTTTATAACAGCCTATCAGACAACTTTGAAGGTAACGTCTTCCAAAGCATCTTTTATAGATCCTTTGAGCCCTGATTAAAGGGGCCAATATTTCAGATATCTACTGAATTAAATCATAAAATGACCTTACTATATACTAGACATATAATATATACTATTACTAGACATGATAAAGTGTTGGCTTCTCTGACAATAACACAGCAGCCTGTATGTCTTCCTCCTATGTTTAGATTCTGGTGTGTACTGGTCTGTGTTTGTTTGGACCATAGAATGGAGGCGGTTTTAAGGCGCCCCCACACAGCTGTTTCGGACGCCCCTCGGTTTGACAGCCAAACAGCAAACCAACAGGTGGTGCAGCGATGGAAGAGAGCGAACAAAGTGGTTTCCACGACCAGAAACATTAAAAAAAAAAATAGGATAAATATTCGAGATGCTTTTGAAAAATGGAGAGAGGTTAAAGTACAGAAAGGTTTCAACACGGATGCAGAGCTGGTTCATCGTTTAAGGTATCTTTATACAGTAAGTACCTCAAAAAGTAAAACTTAAGGCATTGCAAAAAAAAATATATATATTTTGTTATAAAATGTTATACCCTAAAATAATGGTCTTTTAATTTACCCAGTGGTCAGGCCTTGTTCAGCTCAGCAGTTAAAGTATGGTACGAAGGCGAGGCGGACAGGGGTCACCTCCAGCCTTTGCGTCCTTACTACATAGTGAATCAACCAATCAACTGCGGTGCCCTCATTACAAGCTTCAACCCTGAAGTGATCTCTACCACGATGATCAGACATCCCGGGCATCTACAAACCTTTCATCGCTCCAACATGCCCGATCGACACAGAGCCATTTTATAACCTCTGTAAAATCACAGTCAACTGTCACTTCTCCTTCCCTAAGAACCCTGGGAGCTTAACAATCCTCCAACATCTGTCTGGAGCCCGGAGAAAGGCAGAGGCCCAGATGTCGGATAGATTGGTCTTATATGGGACTCGGCTTCTTGGCCCCTTCAGTGGGCAGCCCAGTTAGTGAACTAGGATTAGAGTTACGACATATCCTGGAGCCAAACATAGCCGGACTCTATGTCCTCAGATTAAGCGTAAGTAACAGGAAGAAGAGCTCAACGCTTGTTCCATTTTTTCCCTTTTTTTTTATTCAGCTTTGACAGATCAAAGACAAAGACCAAATCAAAACTAAAAGAGGCTGATACAGATACACATCAGCCAGGATTAGGAATAAAGAGCCTGATTTATGTCTTCACACACAAATATTTAAAATCACTTGTTTTCTAAATATTGCTTTTGGCTCTTTTTGCTGTTGATCCAAGAAAACTCAAACCCAACGTTACTGCGAGTATATCTGTTTTTAAAGAGTGGATTTTCTTTCTCTTTTTGCTGACATTTCCTCCTGGCTGGGTGGCAGAGCTCGTTCCAGGGTGCCGGATTGTCCTCTGTTAGTGTTTCTTCTGTTTTGCAGGCGTAATCCCCTCTGCTGGAGCCTCGCCTCGCTCCTAATCTGAGGCACAATCTCTCCTGCAGATGGTTCTTTCCTTAAGCACCGCAAAAGAAGTGAGCTCATCCTCATCTCTCTTGTTATCCCCGTTATCTCGCAACTCTCTCTCATCCCTTTCTCCCGACATCAGCCCCTCATTCCTCAGCCGGGAACACTTGATTTTCCCCACTACCCTTAAGAATAGAGCACTTTCAACCGTGCCCTTTGATGATGCCACTGTAGAAAAAGAAACACATTTATTACAAACAGAGTCAGAGTCTGGAGAAACTCCAGAAGAGCAAGAATCACCTCAGAGCGAGTTTTTTTTAAACACTGTTTACTCATGTAGAGGTCAAACTGAAAGTAATTACACCCTGAAACATCCACACAAGTCTAACATGGAGACCTTGCTTAAGTACTTTTTCAACCTTTCTTTTCTCCTTTTTACTCGTTTCTAAATGTGTTTTATAGTGTCAAAGAGGACTGTTGTCCATTTCCAGATCACAGTGATTAACTCTGTGAATACAGTGAGTGTCTGCCTGCTGTGAACATGCAAACTCACTCACTGAGAGGCCCTGGGGATGCCACGGGGATTCGAACCAGAAACCTGCTCGCCGTGAGGCAACGTCGCTAACCACTGCAGCTCAAGACCCGTCTTTTCAGATCCTGCTCCTCTTGATCCCACTTTGTGTGTTAGCCTCCACCTGATTACCCCCGGGGGGGCCGTGTCCCATCGTCCTTATTGTCTTTGTATTTAATCCCGATTTCCTCCCACATGTTGCCAGTTTGTAGTTTTTACGTTGTGTACCCCTTCCCAGTTTTTTTTTTATATCTCTTACATGTGTATGTTCTCTGCTTGTTTTTCGACCGTGGACTTCTACCTTCTCTGTTGGAGTCGTTTGCCGATTGTTTCTGTTTACCGAGCCTTTGACTGCATTAAAGGACCTGTTTAAACGCTCCCTGTGTGCCTGTGAAAGATTTAAAGCTTTCGCAGATTGGATTAAGTATTCAGACGTGTCTCATTTAAAATACCTTCTAAAATGTAAGACCTCCATACTGCAAGTCTTCATCCTGATTCACGCTCTCAAACGTCTCGTTCTTTCACCCAATGGTCATATTTTTAAACCATGTGAAGCAATTCCCCAAAGCGTTATTTATTACAAACGTACATCTGACGAATCTTTGCACTATAGCCTTTCTTAACTGTACGTCTCTATCACCAAACTTCCCCATCATCCCACTCAATTACTGAAACAGCCTCGCTCTCCCTGGAGGACTTTTACTTTTTCTTCCTCTTCCCCCCCCCAACAGCCACACTAATAGTCCACCACTGACAGGCTGCTCTGATAGGTCGTTTAGTCTAAACGCTGTGCCAGGAAGGGCAAGGCAGAGAAAGGGGATAAATGATGAGGGTCGAGAAAGAACAATAATCCGAGAGGCTGGTTGCTATGGCAACGATGAAATGAAAGCCAGGTACACCAGCACGTTTAGGTGATCAGATGCTGTCAGGATGACGGGGAGCGGGACGTAAAGCTTTTTAGGTGTTAAGAGATGAATTGCAGGGTCGGATTCACTGCAGAGGTAGAGAAGCCTGAGGAGAGGCTCGAAGGGGGGGGGGGGGGGGGGGGGGGGGGGGGCAGTGGAGATGAGAGTTGCGGCACCATTTTTCACAGCAGACAAAAACATTTGCTGGGATATCAATTTGGTGCTACGAAGCAGTCTTCCCCTCCTGCCCCGTCATCCATCATCTTTTCGTATACGAACCACCACTTGGGCACTCCACTCCTCCCTCCTCTTCCTCCTCCACCCACACACAAACACATACTCTTTTTTTTCTTTTTGTTCCTTCTCCCACGCGTCCTGCAACCTGATGCAATCACACATAGCATACATGCACAAACACACACATGATGTAAAGGCCTATCTCGAAACAGACAGAAAAGCGTGACCCGTATGCTTGTGGCAAGAGAAATGCAAAGCGTAGCTGAATCGCAGCATTTCTCGTGGTTGGGGCGTAGAAGGCGGCGGGGCTGTGCGGTTGCCACAAGCGGCCGTCTCTCCCTAGTCTTCTCCCATTAGCGCCAGTAAGGGAGACCCCACCCTCTGGCTGCCCCCTTATTGGCACCTTTGCCTGCACCCCATCACTCATCTCCCAGCCATCATCCATCACCCATCGCGATCAATAGGAGGCCACGCATTCATCAGCCCCTGGGTGCTGATGGGAAAGAGGAGGGTCGGCCGGGGGAAAAGAGAGGGAGCGAGGGATCACATGGTATGGAGAGGGAGCAGGAAAAGAGCGGAGAATATGTGAAAGTGGGTATAAAAGGGGAGATGAAGGAGGAGGAGGAGACATGTAGGAGAAGATTTGAGTACAAGAGTTACGCGAAGAGGGAAAAAACTGAAGAGGCAGAAGCTGATTTTTTTTTTTTTTAAACGTTTAATGGCTTTCAGTGTCACGAAACAGAGATGGTAATATGTGGGTAATATGAGTGGCCACCAATGCTATAGCGAGATCAAACAAGGCTTGTTTTATTTGCCACAGTTGCATTCGTTCTTGTCAGTGCATAAGCCATTAGAGTTGTTAGTTTGAATTCTGTGCAAGAATGGTGAGAAACGTATTTCAGGAGAAGAGAGAAATCTTATTTAAAGAAACGGTTAATGTGCACAATTTTGCACGCAAGCATAAAAAAACATGCACACACACACACACACACACACACACACACACACAGTACGTGTATAAGGAACATAATGGTGCAATGACCCTGTCAGTCATTCAGGCGGTTGTCAGTTTCCGGCAAGGCTCTGCACTTTGTGCTGACAGCCCATAAGTTCTTCCAACCCACGCACACACATTTCTACACACACTAACGCACGCTGGCTCAGGCTTACCCCTCCCGGCTGAAGGTGGACCGGATGGATGGCACTTTAAGATGATGGATGCGCTCTCTGCCCAGAAAGGTTAGGGACAGGGCGATAAGTTACTGAGCGCTGCGTTCAGGGGCGAGTCGTCGAGGTGGCCAACAAATATACAGTAATTGTGACTGCTTGACAGCTGGGACATGAACCTATGTGATGGCTGGACCGTACCATGTGGTAACTCGGTTGGACATGCACATAGATTGTCGATCAGGAGTGGACATACCATCTTGAAATCACAGACGGGTATGTGGACTAAACACGGTATAGTAAAGTGAAACGTGCGAAACATTACGTTCTCTGAATACAATCTTCACTCCTTTGTAGTTTCTAAAGTTGACACTCGAGGAACTGCAGGCCACGGACACAGCTTATGCTAATTAGTGCGAACATAAATACAAGACCAAAAATTCACTCAGACACAAACATCACAAATACCTACGAGATGTCACCCACCTGTCACTAAGGTTAACCCTTTCACTATTCCTAACTTTAAACATTTTCTGTTCAGCTGTTGGTTGGACATTTTTATTGACTCAATTTTGGAGACAGCCTCAAGTGGCCACTTAAGAAACTGCAGTTGTTGTTTTTTTTTGTGTTCTTTTGTTTTCTGAAGTACCCTTGCAGAACATTGTGTTTCCAAATAACTGAGTGGTCCTTCCCCCACATCTTCTATGAAAAGATGTGAGCAAATCCACCGACAGAAACATCCAAACCAGCTCAGAGTGGTAGAAACGTAACCCTTCAAGGCCAGGTCAGAGAGTTTATTCCAACCACTATCCACTCTGCCTCATTTAGGCTCCACTAAGGGAGCTACAAGATGGGGGTGGGGGTGTAGAGAGAGCTGTGGGTCAGGTGTCATGTCCAGTAGCCACACAACCATCCCCACCACTAACCACCTGAAGTCATGCAGTCCCCAGGTCCCCTCTGTGTGTGTCAGATGTCGCTCTCAGGTTCCTAGCCCCAGGCCTCCATCTACCGGATGCTGTCATTGGATTATTCAGGAGAGGCTAAACGCTCTTTGTAGCCAGAAGACTGAGACAAAACCCCACCTGGGCAGCATAAGCCACCACAAGCTCACAAACAAGGCGTCTCTTGCAGTTTGAAAAAGTTGGTAGGACATGTGGAGGAAGTCATTTTTATTAACAACAAGAATAAAATGTCATCGCAGAGGTCATGTTTTACACCAAAAAGAGGTGATTTTTCAGGACACTTGATTTGTGGTTTGTAATTTTCATCAGTGCACCATTCAACACCATGGAAAGTGTATCAGCTGACAATCGGATCCCTCTGGGAGGCGAACCCCCCCCCCACCCCACCAAAAAAAAAAATGTCCCTACCAAGTTGAGTGAAATAGCTCTAAATCTACATGTATAGCCTGTAATGAGAAACTTTAAGTAAAAGCTTATTAAAAAGCACATGTGCTAATGTCCAGGGTTTCCACGTGCACAGGAAACAACCACATGACAGAAAAGGAACTGTGTGAAGCTCCGCATAACCACAAAGTTTACCGTTACCTCTATGTCTTTCTCCTTTTTCTCTTTTGTCTCCTGATGACGTGACCTCTAACACCTTAAAGGTTTATGTGCTGCTCTTCTTAAATATTTCATTGTGAACTTACCCATTGTCCTTACCTAACACACACACACACACGCACAAGCAAACAAAACCCAGATGCATATACGTCACAGTGGATACGTGTGCATGTGTGTCTCTGTGTAAAGGGAGACCAGTCGCAGATAATAGACGTCTGTGTTTAATATTAGAGGAGTTAGAGGTAACCGCAAACCTGCAAACCTGGGGTCACTGTTTGTGAAGCTGGACATCTGATCTGCAGCACTGTTGAACACAGCTATTGTTAAAACAGCAACTTGGAGGACTGATGTCCTTTAACTAGATTTTTTTTTGTTTCATTTGCTCCACTTATGGGGACGACGTTGCATTTTGTAAAAATCAAAAATACCTTTTGCGAAATAGTAAAAAAAAAAATTACAAAATGCAAATTATGCAAAAGAAGTAAGTATTATGGTCTCTTTCTTTAAATGAAATACTGGTAATACATAGATTCAGGAATCCCGTAAACAGTCGTTGATACAGGTAATCTCCCGTCAGCTGGACAAGAAATACGAGGTACAAGAAGGATCAATCAGACACTTCAAGCCCTCTGCTGACGTCTGCTGATAAAGAGCGGGAAAAAAAGGGAAATATCGGAGGCAGACGCAGGCAGCGGCACAGAGCAAGTTCTTGTTGCCAGTTTGAGAAAAGCAAATGCAGAAGGAGTGATGACGGAGGAGAAATAAATCAAGTGACGTAAAGAGCGATAGTTAAGACTATCAGCGATGTCACGAGACGACTCCTTTTAAAATTGGCTAAATGGAAATTTTAAGGAGTAAAGTTACATTTCATTTGTGGAGTTTTAGTTATGAGATGTCAGAGGGATTCAAATTAAAATTGTATTTAAAATAACAACAACTTCAAATTCAAGTTCGACTTCGGCTCTCAATGCAATCAGATAACAGGAAAGGGGGAAATCTAACACAAAAAGAATGAATGAAGGTAAACAGGTTTACTATTTCCTCACCTTTAATCATGTTGGAGGGCATGATGCAATGAGCATAGGTCACCTGCTTTCCTGACCCCGTAACCTTTTCACCCCTGACATCATGTTGCTCGGTGCAGTGTGTGCAGGGTTGTTTTTCTTCTTCTCGTGGCTCAGGCGGATCTGGATTTGGCAGGTTAAAGGAAGAGTGGTATCCGATCTGCAGTGAGTTTGTACTTGCTGTATCATTAATGGGCCGGCGATAAAGATACGCAGATACCGCTGGCGCTTTGCTACAGATTAGGAGACGGGCTTTGAAAACCGATGCTTGTGTTTTCTAGCCGGGCCACGTTTTGGTTGAAATCACATTTAGGTCTGGTGTTTTTAGAACTGATGGCTGTAATTGAGACAAGACAGTGAGCGACAAGAAGGATATATACCAAACAGCCCCATTGTGAACACCTATGCAATTAAATGAAACAGAAAATAGAACATGTGCGATAAATTCTACTGTTACATGGCGAGAAATGTGATTACACTACTTTAATAATAATAATAATTAATCTTGTTTATAGAGCACTTTTTATTTACTCAAAGACACTACAAAGTAAAAGGAGAAAAACAATATAAAATAAACAAACTTGATATTTATTATTGAAGTCATATTGAGTGGTCGTGGTGGAGTGCATTATATTGAAAGGTGTTCTCAATATTTTGAAGACTCTGTAAACATTCATCTAATGGTATCACACTCTGATCTGAACACACTTAGCTTACATTAAATCCAAATGAGCAGAGAGTATGTCAGTCTTCTTTTCTTTGGTCCTCGACTAAAACAGCTTTACAAGCAACGCCGTCCTGCCCTTGTAAACTTGATGAGATGAGAGAGACATTTGAAGAAGATATACTTGATTTCTGCTGCGTTTATTTGTAAAACAACACATGACGGTTTATTAGGAACATCTAAAAATATTATGTCATCCAGTTTACACCAACACCACCCTCTAAGAATACATAATAAATTTAAAGTACAACCTTCCCGAACATTGCAAAGAAAACTGAAGCTGTAGGAGCTTCGTAAAAGGCGAAACAGTGTTTAATAATATACAGAAGCTAAATGTTCCATTTCCTCCCCTTTTTTTTTTTTTTTTGCAGAATCAAAAGAATCCAACACAAGCACCTGGTCGGGATGTCAGAC
Organism: Symphodus melops; assembly: GCF_947650265.1. Lineage (NCBI taxonomy): Eukaryota > Metazoa > Chordata > Actinopteri > Labriformes > Labridae > Symphodus > Symphodus melops. Next base: position 3,314,174 of record NC_136706.1, on the reverse strand, counting down.
CTCCTGCTCTCATATTTTACCACCGCAGCATAAATCTCCTTGCATTAAAAACGTTCTCTTGAGCTGGTCAGGAGGGTTGACAGGGCAGAGCAGTCCAAGCGTAAATCAGCATAAGTGATCGGATAGATTTTTCCGTGTTAATGTAACGTACCTTTGGCATGCACATAACTCAGGCGGCTGGAGGGAGAGGCCAGTGTGTCCAGCTTCCAGCCCTCTTATTTGCCGGACCAGTGCGGCGGGGTCATCAAATCGACAATGTGATTGACCCATCAATTGACCCCTGCTGACCTCTTCGGCCAATCAGGCTAATGGCGGCTAACGGTTAAAGCTTTACTTCGCTAGTATCCTTTCATTTATACTGCTGGCATGCAAACAAACACAGACTGACACTCAGTCGTATCTCACACCCTGGGTTTCTAACCCGTCTCAGTTTTAACAGCCTGTACTGTCACCCAGGTCACTGACGGACTCTCGTTAGCCTTGACCTTTCTATCCCTGCATGCTAGTTAAAAACAACAGGCCTTAGACCAGCTCACATTGAGATACAAGAAAGCGGTCGGACTGTAAGCACATTGTGGACAAGGACCAGCTTTTTGTTGTCAAAGTCCTCATTAATGTGTACATTTGTATAAAATGCGACCTGACACATAATAACGCTGAATCAGCATATTCCATCTCCGCAGCGTCTTGTGAGTCAATATGTTTCTACCGGCTGAATGTCCATAAATCAATGGAATTGTAAAATGTTGTGTGTTTGTGAGAGTGTAGATGGGAAGTGGCAGTAGAGGTTGTATTGATCAGGCCCAGTATGTGACAACTATATCATGTTTCCACTTATTTGTTGTAATGGTAGTGTATGGATCCTTAATTGACAGGAAGGTGTACATCAGCTGTTTCATACACTGTGGGTTGGTTAAGCCAAAGTCAGCCTTTACAGTTACAAACCCCCCAAAAAGATATGTGTCAAATTAAAACTGCTCGCTGAGCGCTGAATCACAGCGTCCGGTCAGGACAGGAAATGGAGCAGAGAGTTTCCAAACATGGCGGCAAGTTTGATTCATTTGGTGCTTTTCCAAGAGTGTTGGAAAGTGCCGATTTTTATCGATTTTTGAGAAACTTCAAACTTGCAGTCCACTCAAATCGAGTGTCAGATGTTTGTACCACACTCTAGTTTATGATGACTCCAGTTAATCTTGCTTAATACTTTAGCGAGTATTCCCCGTTGTTTGTTTTTCATCTCGCAATAGAAGTAAAGTTCACTGTGCCAGTCCTAGACTTTTGCCTTACTCTGCTACAATCACTCTCTCTTCCTCCGTCTACAATATGAACAGAAATAAATTGCACATCTTATCCAAACAGAGCAATTTCTCCGCCATCTGTTCGCCGAAGTAAATCAGGGCTTGTTGATGTAAACCTCCTCCTTCCTCACACTCCCCCCGATGAGGACTGAACCAGGCCTAATCCCTCCTGGTCTCCCCTGCCCTCTAAATCATCTCTGCATATTAATGCCTCTATGCAGATACTGAAATGGGCCTGTATGTGAAATATGCAAAACACATAACACAGGCTGCAGAGTCCTAATGAGGAAAAGGGAAACTGATTTTCTTTTTGCTGGGTTCAGCTGTGTGTTGGTAAAGTGACAGAAGATTAAGAGAATATTTCTATTGGCTTTTTTAAAATCTGTTACCTTCTGATGATATTAATATCCACTTTTTCTTAAAATTCTTTGCATGGGGGGGGGGGGTTTGACGGTTTGATGGTCCACATGTACGGAGGCGATACAGTCCTCAAGCGGGCAGCCCAGGGTCAACTCCGACCTGCGGCTCCTTCCCTGCATGTCATTCACCACTCTTTCTTTCTTTCTCTTCCCAATTTCCATAAAAAATGAAGACAAACAAAGTTAAAGAAAATAATTGTTTGTATGCTGAGCATAATGTACTAATTGTGATACTTTGGAGATTTAAAGGCATGTATGCACACTTTACATCTTCATCATTTCTCTTTTTTTTTTTTTTTCACCAGTGAAATCAAGAAACCAACAACCTGCCAAAATCTGACTCCCCCAATCCCCCCTTGTCTCCCCCTGCGCTGTAACTCTGACAGTAGTTTTGCATCTCAGTGTGCATCCCGGGGCACGAGTCCAGCACAAACACCCCCTCCTCCATTTCCAAGCTTCACACACAGCCTTCTCATCCACCCTTACAGATGTTTCCCCATCAGTAGATAATCCAGCCTAGCCCCCTTATGCCAAGGATTAACACTCGGCCAAGACCCAATCCCGCCTCGTGGCTGGAGACAGAGGGGGAGACAAGGAAGACAGACGGGAAGGACTGAAAAAGGAAAAAACTGCATAAGTAAACTTTTCTTTTTTTTAAAACCCAAATCTGGTTGGAAAATAAAGTAAATATTCCCTTGAAAATGTTGTTAAGGACATTTCTTCATATTTCAAATGTAAGACATTACCAGAAGTGATTTTTTCTCTCATCGTAAAATGTATAAAAAAATATTCATAAAGGATTCAAAACTGCAAAACTTCACGTTGTCACAACAGCTCAAAGTAACAACTGGACAAATTGGAATCTATTGTGCACCAGAGGCATGTTTTAATGACAACAGATGGCTTGACAGGATTATCAAACACACACAGACATGTGCCTTTAACACACACTCATGCACAAGCGATAATGAAAGCATAAGGAAACACACGGCGGGGGATTAAAAGTGTTGAGGCTATTTTGTTAATAATTCAACTTTATATACTAAAGAAACTTGGAAGGAAGGAAGCAACCACTCTGACCCAGCTGGCTGCATCATGTTTTATTTTAATTACTTTAATTGAGTTCTTAATGTGCTCAGGGAAGCTTGGCATCCTCTGCTCACCTAAGTGTCCTGGAAGTGGATCGGTGTGAGGCCCTTTTCCCTTCTTTTAATTGTATTTGTTTTACTATCCTGAAAAAGTCAACTTGGATCATTTGATGTCTCAAAAGAAAAAAGAAAAAGCATGCGTTGCATTGCTTGGATAATTAAAGCTATCACAAATTTGCAGTTCTAAATTATAAGAAATATATAAGCGAGTAAAACCCTTAAAGGACATGTGTTACTATACGTGGGCCCTGAGTTTTGTCTGTCAGGCCCAATGCATCTTCCTTGAGATCAATTGAGCTGCTTCATAACACGCATAAGCACAGTGCTAGCATAGCTTTGATTAAACTCTCACTAATTAAACTCTCCCTCATCTTATTAGCCCGACTAATTGATTTAATTTGTCTCAGCTCAACTATTGGCTGTGACCTCTACTTAGTTAATGAATTAATTGATCCAAACCGAGTGTATTTGGAGGATTCAAAGCGGATTTTGACATGTTGCCCCTTTAATCTTGCTCACTCTGGACACTCAGTGGGCCGCGATGCTGATGTACTGGCAAAGGTCTGAGTGAAGAGCTGTAGATTGCTTTGATTTCCCCTCCACAAGGCTGCAAGTACAGTGTGTGTTTGGCCTTCTGCAGTTTGTCAGAGAATGAAGAAGCAGCCATGGCAATGACATTTTAAAAGCACCATTCTTCACTTACTTTCAAAAACTTAAAACCTACACAGCATTTTCTTCCCCCGACCAACCTCCACCTTGGAAAAGATGAGGCAACACTCCAAAGGTCTTCAAGTTTCAGAACAGGAAAAATTATGAGTCAATAATATTGCCATAATGCATGATTAGAACCAGTACACATCCTTTCTAAGGGCGCTTGGATGTCTAAATCACAAGGATCCACTTTATTGACATCGTTTTTCTTAATAATGGTGTGAGACAGGGGAGCTTGCTCAGCCTGGGTGCAGTTATTAACCAGATGTAGGTGGAGTAGCAGCATCTAAGGTTGGCAGTACTTACAGCCAAATGCAGTCATAATGGTGCAGCGTGTGTGTCCATTTATCAAAGGTAATGTAGGAGCTGGACTTTGTTCAAATATGCCTAAGAAGAAGGAGAAGATGGAGGGATAGCCTGGTGCAATGCCCTTGAATGTGACGCTCCTCACTAAAGCGCTGGATTAAAAAATAAATAAAAGACAATTACATGCAGTGAAATGTAGACAAACAGCGCCCTCTGGTGGTGGAAATGCAAAAATGTTTCCTTTCATGCGGCAACTTCCAAGTTTGGTCATGCAGTTTCCTGAAATGATGAAACAACTAAATGTAAATGTTTAACAATATGACATAAAAGGATTACAAAACTACAACTGAAAAAACTATTTTGTTAAATTTGGAGTCAGAGTCAGTAATCAGTTCACTTTATGTCCGTTGCTTTTGATTCTTTTTGCACTTTTTCCCAACTTTGAAATCAATAAACACAACCTTTTATTGTATTGAGATGAAATGTTTTCAGTCTGTAAAACTTTTCCTCTCTTTTTATCAAATTGTTTGCTTATTTTCCATCTAATTTTTCTTATGTGAAGCGCTCCAGGCTGCAATTTACATAAAAGATGCCTTGTACATAAAGTTGAGTGGAGATCCCCAGTGTTGATATCCCATTTAAAAACTTTTCATTTCTCTGTCAGGCCCAGATCAGATCAGCAGATCAGAAGGCCATCCAAATCTAGCTCATCAAAAAAAGGCTGGTTAAAGATCTTGTGATGAAATGGTCGTAAAACGGACAGAAATTTATAGTAATGTGTCTAAAAGAGCAAGAATAACAATCCGCCTTAAGATCTATGAAGACATTGACTAACCAACAACTTCATAAAATACAAGAGAATCACTTCTGCAAAATACAAGAGAACATTGTTGGCAGCTCTTCCAATTCATTCAGCACATGCACTGATATGACCCCGAGCTGTAAAGGTTCTTTATAAGGGAGCCTTCCAGAGAATATTGAGTAAGCGTAAGCCTTTTAGGTCAAGGCAACAATAATGTCAACAACAGACTGAATAACTACCTTGTGCTTTATGGATTTCTAAGCTGCCGAGTACTGCTCGTGTGTTTAAAATGATGATGAACATTTATAGAAAATTAGAATCTCTTCTTGCTGTGTTTAGAGTATAGTATATACAGCATATGATTAAATATTGATGTTTATTTACGATGGGGATATTGAGCAAGTTTATGTGGACAAAGGCAATGTAACTAATTCAACTTTTTTAATATGCAGGGCCAGAGCTTTAAATGATCAAAAGTAAGAATAATGTGTATGAGAAGTATAATAAATATATATTTACCATGTGACATATTTAATCTCCTGCAGAGATTAAGTGTATAATACACTTTCTTAAAGGCTTGCTATTTTTGTTATTGTTTTGTCATCATCCTTCATCCTTTGACTGTCTCACACGTAACTGAGAAATAAGACGCTGCTATAATACTATGTGTATACAGGGTCTGTGTCCCCTGTCTGTAAAATGTACACACGCATGGAAGCTTGCACAGATATCCCAGACATGATACATGTGTGGTAGGTAGGCAGGTAGGGAGGTTTTGCAGCACATCCCCCATCTCCATTGACGTCAGTTACATTTGGGGCAAAAAGTTTTTATGTTTTTGGCTTAACCTTTTTCTTACATTATCGACCACTTATTACATTTCGGGCTCTAACGAGGCTACTTTGGTGAGATTGGACGAGCAAAACAAGATACCAAACAACAAACAAATATACAGTGCACCTTGGTTAACCATTTTAAAGGAGGAACAACGTAAAACACGGAAGGAAAACAGCCTAATGATAGGATGGTTGACCATGTGTTGCAGGAAAACCTTTCATCCCTCCAATGCAGTTTTATAACGAGAAGTAAATTCGTATAGTCACACTTTCAGTTTCCAGTGAATTGTGGCAACACCACACATAGAACCACGTCATTGCGTCATGCTTTCGCAATACATTAGAACGGGAAATGTAAGCGAATATTTGCGTAGATTTATTTTAAAGTGATTCCAGAGTCAGCATCCCATCATGAGGAGCGCTTCCCCTTTAACTGTGTGGATGACGTCACAGCAGGATGAGTCGTTTATTTTGCGACAGGACGTACAGTCACCGGCTCGTCGCGCTCGCGCTGCTTTCATCTCCGGTTATTATACAAAAAAGAAAAAAAAAATACAAATCCGTGTGAGGGGAGAAAACAAACGTGTCAATGTTACAGCTGACTATTTTTTAAGTGATACAATGCTGCAGCCGTTCAAGAGTCAAACAGCAGCTTCTTTGGTGAGGAGGAAGTGGCCGGAGTGTTGCACGTGAGATTAGCTCTGCACGGTTGTTTTTAATGCAGACTATTGTTGATCCTTTTTTGTTTGGCAGATACTGAGTGCGAGATATTATTTATGCATTAAAACCAAACATATACTTTAGTCACACTATCTCTTAAAGGGGTTGTGTATGTGTGTGTGTGTGTTTTTTACTTAGAGAGGTGTAGCAAAGGCCTCTCCTCTTTAGTTTGCAACAATATCTGCATGGGCAGCTCAAAATGTTCTAAATTGATTTATACACAGGCATGGTTATCCATGGATACAGACTATCCATCTTTAACATGCAGGGTTATGGTATTGTTGGTTGGAAAAACAACGATTTTTGACATTTCAGCTGCCATATTTTTTTCTCTAGCACTTCAGTATAATTTGTTATTTATTATCATCATTGATTTTTTTCATGGTGGCTATGAATACAATAATTGCACCTGTAACCTCATACTACAACTCTTTTTTTATAAATGCATTGCAAAACACAGAGCAACTAACATGTGACCTTTTCACAGATCTTTGTTGCGGTCAGAGGAAAGACCCTCACTGAACTGGAGTCACTGAACAGATCCCACCGGCAGCTACATCTTATCTCTGCACTCCACAAAATGTTAGTCTTTGCTCCCCAACCAAATGAAGCTGACTTCCTCTCCAGCAGCAGCGCCCACAGAGGACACCACCCGTAACACCTGGGACTGCTTTGTCACTGTGCTGGGCTCGGGTAGCCCATCCATGCCTGTGATCCCCATTCCACGGCGGGTGCGCAGTTTCCATGGCCCCCACACCACCTGCATGCACTCGGCCTGCGGGTCGACGCACGCCTCCAAGCTAGTGCGCACAAAGTACAATAACTTTGACTTGTACCTGCGCTCGCGCTGCATGTACAGCTTTCTCCGTTTCCTCCTCTACTTCGGCTGCAGCCTGCTCACCTCTCTGCTCTGGGTGGCTCTCTCTGCGCTCTTCTTCCTGCAGTACGTCAGCGTGCGTGTTCTTCTGCGGCTGCAGTACAAGCTGTCCGTCATCCTGCTTCTGCTGGGGCACAGGCGGCTGGACTTTGGGGTGCTTAATGACCTGATCATCTACAGCATGCAGATAACAATGTTCCTGGTCGGGGGGCTTGGCTGGTGCTTCATGGTGTTTGTGGACATGTAGCTGCCTTGTAAGTGACGTGATGAAATGTAGTGTGTGATGTGGATGCTTCACACTGTAAATTCAGCGCTGTGTGGTATGATAGGACATCGTAAACATGTAGCTAGTCCTGTTGGACTTCTTTGAAAGGCTCTAAGAGAACCTCTGAACATCAATTTAAAATCTGTTGAAGGAAAGTATGTTGGAAACTCTCTGTGCACACATCGTTTAAGATATGAAAGAATTAGTTTAACATCTGTGTCCTTTAAAAGTGTTTGCGCAGAACAAATCAGAGAGACTAACCTGGTTATTCTGGTGTGAAGTCTAAATATAAATAAAATAAGAATAATGTGGTGCTCTCAAATCCAAATCTCTATTTTCATGGCCGTTGTGAAAATGTTTCTGAAACTTCAAAGGGAATCATGACTATACACTCATTTGCTTACAGCACTGGGAGGGAAAACATGGGAAACTGACTTTAACATATGACTAATGTGCGTCATGGCTGTGTGATGCAAGACAGTCATTTGTGCCAAAACAACATGAGAGCTACAAATTTGCACCATGATTCCCTGTGTGGAATTATTTACAGGCTGTGATGGTGCGTTCCATTTACCTCGGAAACTTCTCACCTGAGTAAAACCACATTCCAGCTACGAGTCCAAGCAGCAACGTGAACGCCTCCAGGAGCTCTTTGGATTTGTTACCTGATGAATGGCGTTGATGACACACAAGGTGATGTTAATGCGGGCACATGTCACATGACGGCATGTCCACAGATAGAACTTTAATAATGCTGTTGGTGTGATAGCCAATAAACACTGTAGTGTACAGCTAAAACTTTACTGTTGATGCACATAGCAGCCATGTTGGATTTTACCTCAGGCTGCTGAAGTTCGTCAGAGTTTCTGAGTCAGAATTCAGACTTAAGGAGGGCGTTCCTGCTCACATATCAGACTGGCGACTCAGAATTTCCAACTAACCAGATGAAATGGAACGCACCATAATATTAGGTGAAGATAACCGTACCAAGGAGAAAAAAAGTTAACTTGTGGATAAAATGACCAAAAGGTCAGGTGTCAACAGTTTGTGTGTATGTGTGTGTGTTTTGTGCTTTATGTGCAAAGAAAAGAGGTGGAATAAAAAAAAAAAGAAAAAGTGACAGACATGAAACTCTTTTGTAAATTTATTAAATACATTTTCCTTTTCTGAGGCTTCTTGTCCTTTCGGATGCGTGTGCGAGTCAATGTGTTCACTGTCTGCTGTGACACCCACGATGGCATGCCTCGAGCCGTGTCATGAGAGTGTGTGACAGTTCAAACTGAGAGCGTCTTTAGGTCAAGTGTCCCATCAGTCAGTCGCTCTTATGTTTTCTGAGCTGCTCTGACAGACTTCTCTGTTTAGCTTCCTCTGGCACGCAAACGCCAGCCACAACTAGACCCCGCTGTTTGTGCCAAGCATAACAATGGACATGGCTGTGTCCCAATCACCTTATATAGCCTCATTTCCACATGGCGTGAAGAATGCTTACGGGGTCTAATGAGGGCAGATTGAATCGGTTTTTTACTCTTAACATGGTAAAATCGGGAGGATTTATATTCACATGACATTCAAACACAAGCTTAGACTTCCGTGTTTGTCATTGACTCGAGCAGGAAATCAAGCAAGAGAAGCTGGAAACTTGTAGGACGCCATCTTTAGATATGAACTTTCGACATAGAGGCTGAGACATAGTTTGGACTGGTATGGCCTCAGGGCGTAAATGGATAATCAGCGGGCAACAACAAGCTTTTGTTCTGAGGATCAACACATCATATGCCTCACAGTCTGAGCCAGGCCCAGTTACAGCCGAGCAGAACAAGACAATAGGGTTCAACATGTAGTTCGGATGATTTGGTCAATTTCATTTCTTCTTTTCCTTTTTCTTCAGAAAGCTGATGTTCCTCAGTCTGAATGACTTGGACATTTTCTTTCCTTGTCCCGTGATGACCTTCTCTCAGGTCAGATATTGCACCCTTGAGAGCATCATTAGTAAAATTAATTACACTGTAGAATTTTGTTAAAAGATGCAAAAAAACAAATTAGGTTAAGAGGCTATTTCAAAATCACCAGAGAAACCAGAACGTGGTTGTTTCACACCATACTATTCCTGCAGTCAAATTTAGTTTGGCTGCTTCTTTTGGACAACATTTAAACATGAGGCCTGTTTTACTGTGTAGTTAAAAGAACCACAATCACACATGAGAGATCAAAATCTGCAATCATTTTATTAGGCTACAATTACAGTTTTACTGCTTTACCCTGAACAATGATCCATGATGAAATATCTTTATTTCCTCAAAATGAATGTTTGTACTTTTAAGTGTCCCCATTAACTCAGCACTGTGTACCACAGGCAGGATACTCCGGATAGAAACGCTATGGTGGTGGTAAACTTTTATTCCAGGATGTATGACGCTGCTCTATTAAATGTCAACAATCTAATGTAAATTAAAAGAAAATTTCAACAGAGCTTATTGGAGGATCTCTTATCATTGGATAGATTTCATTACAAAATTGATAACAAGTAGCTTGTATTCATCTGATGATGGAGAACAGATGGGGGTGCAGATAGCGGATGGGGTCCTGGATGTCTGAGTCCTCCAGGCGGGTGACCCGGGTTCAAATCCGACCTGTGGCTCAATCCCCGACTCTATCCACTGTCATGTCAAATAAAGACAAAAGGCCTATAAATGCATCTTGAAGAAGAGATTGGAACACAAAGTGAAGCAGATTGATGCCATTTACAGTGTTTTCCATGCCGGGGGTCATAACTCCCCCAAGGGGGCTAAAGGATGAATCTGTATAGGGTCACAAGATGGTTAAGGGGGTTGGCGTAATAAAAGTAAAAACCCATGATATTTTTCTTATCTTTGATTTTTATTGGTTTTTTTTTCCACTTCTGAAGCCTCAAGAAAGACCTCAATTAGCAAAGGTTCAAATCAGTCTGTGCTCGAGGAGCCGGATGCAAAGGTTGAGATTTGGAGTTAATTTGATTTTTGAACTGTTTCGGGGTGCAGTCAAATCTTATTTTTCTGGCTAAATCTAAAAACACACAATATAAAAATGTTAAACACCAACATGCAGTGTACGTATAGAAGCAGACAACCAAGTTGATATATCTGAAGCTGTCACCTGCTCATCTCACAACGTTATAAATAACACAAAATGAAGAAACAGCCAACTATGGAAGCCATTATGTGGACAAGCATCAATACATAGAAATACATTTCCTGTGATAATGAGTCAATTCCAGTGCTTTCTTGAGACTCTGACTTGGGAAATAAGATGCTATCAACAACTGGAAAAAGAGTTAAATAAAAAGTAGTGATGCATGTCCACGTATGCCTTCTCTTTAAAACACATAAAGCAAACGACAACAGGTCTCAAGCAGGAAGGCACTAAAATAAAATGCGTATCTGTTTTTTGTCAACATTGAAAAAACAACCATGATAATTTTAAAAATAATACAATAACTTCTCTGAGGGACAAATTCACATAATAATCTTTACCTTGGCTATTTAATGTATTTGTTTAGATTTTCTATTACGAAAGGCTCTTTAAACCTTTTTTAAACACGGGCTATACAGTATTATGACTATGACTATGAGCTAAAAGAATGTCAATAAATAGTGGGTGTTAACCTGATATGGATATGAAGGAAGAGTGATGAATCATGGAGTAAGAGTGGAATACTCAGTAATAAAATATATTCAAATTTGATCTTTATTGCTCATGTAAGATGTGAAGGGGGGGGGGGGGCAGACTCCCATTGTGCAGTATGGCTACAGTGGCAGTGATTTAGTGGGCCGTGGCACTCAGTGATGTACGCCTGCTGCAGTACAGAAAAGTTGACTTGAGGTCACACCGCCAGGAGTTGGCGCTTATAATTCAGCAGAGCAGCACACATGCGCACCATGTAGCCTGAGCTGTCATCACAGGAGGACACGTGAGGTAACCACACATGTAAATGTGCTTCAGGAGCACGAAAGGGCTCCCCCCCGGCGTTTTTATGTGTGTGTGCAGCTCCAAATGTGGCCCCCATGTGATGTCCTTCCCGAGAATTCACACTCTATTGGTAGCAGCGGGCTAACTCCTGATTGTTTGTTGCGCCTACAGTTACAGTAGTCTGCACCTTTAAGCGTGTGAGTGCACCGGGTTCATGTTTCCGTAAAGGCGCACGAGCGCATAGTGCTGCACGCGCGGCGCAGGGCTGCAGCAGGACAGTGTACCTACAGTAACCTGGCGGGGTCCTGCCAAAAAAAATGTCTGTGTCTTTAAAAAGAAGTCTTTACGGAGCGGTGCATGATGTCAGGCTGCTTACAGTCCGTATACTGTTCATGTGAGCGGCGTTCACTTCCTGCACAGGGACAGACAGAAGCGGGCAGAGAGAGAAAGAGAGAGTGGGATAGAGAGAGATGGGGGGACGAAGAGGAGTGATAGAGTAGAGAGTGAGCCAGCGGACGAGAGGGGGAAACCGGGCCTGCTTCTTCTTCTTCTTCTTCTTTTAGGGTACACCCCGCAAACTTTGTAGGTTATCCGAAGAGAAAGCACTGCCACATCTGCGCCAGCTGACAGAAGCAGTTTATGGACCAGCGACATATCGGGTAAATATTTGAAACCCCCCTCTCTGTTTTTTTCTTCTTCGATGTTTACAGTGGCTGGATTGTATGACGCATAGGATTTTTACCATGCATTAGGATACTCTCCTCGCTTCAAATCCATTTACAGCTAAAATAGGAAGCCGCGCACTTTCACTGTGACATTACAGCCTTAGAGTTATTTCTTCTATCTTCTAAACTTAGAGACTCTTTGAAACTTTAATCAGGCATTATCACGAAATGAGAAGATTTCATGCGAAGGATGGTGGGTAGCTTAGCGCACGCGCCACGCGCCTCTTAAAATAATCCATCAGACCGGTGATATTTCTAAAAATATATATATATATTTCTTTTACAACCCAAAACAGACTTGTTAAGATCCTACTTTTAAACATGAAACCTGAGAAAACACCGTTGTCACTGGCTTTAACTGTAAGAATGAAGAAAGAGGCACGGTGGTATTGTAAGTCTTGCGTCATTATAAAGTACAAGAAAAATCGCCACCCACAATGCATCCATTGTAATGCTTTTTATATGTTGCAATGTTGCTTGAAAAAATATTGCACACGAGTCTTCTGAAGTTGCAGGGGTTACCGTTGCTTTTACTGCACTGAAACTGAAAAAAAAACTTTTTTTTTTCATTTTGTTTGCTCTATCAAGTTTAAAAAGGTGTTTGTAATTGTGTTTTTGTCTTGAAATAATGGCTCAGTATGACGTTAAAAGAATGCTTCAACATAGTGAAGTCTGTGGGGAGAGTCAACATGGTTAACGTGGATTAATTGAATCAAGTTTGTGTTTAAAAAAGAAGTTTCATTGATACTCTTTCACTGTTACCTACAGTAATGTAACTTTTATAAGCTGTGGCTCCTGTTTACCTCACCTGAACCCTGCAGGAACCATCTGACCCCCCCCCCCCCCCCTTCTCCTGTGTGTACATGGGTGCAGTGTGTGGCTAGCCGGCATGTAGCTTGTGGCAATTTTCTTCATTTCCTGTCACTTTCCTTCCCTCTCTTCATGCTCTCACTCTTAGCCACTGTCAAACGTTTTTTTTTCTTCTCAAGATGACTACGACAAAAAAAATCCCACAAATTCACAACAACTGCGAATCTTCAGTCGTAAGAGTGTACTGTCAATATTTCTGAACCGCAATGGATTTGAACAATTTAGACCAGAGTGGCAAGAGTTTGCTTGTAGTTCTCATTTATTAAAATGAGAAATGACCAAGTATTGGATGTCTTAAGAGTTTTATTTTTGTTCCCACGGTATCGAAAAGAGGTTTCATTATAGTTTGAATTTTACTATTATTGTTTTGAAATCTAAAATTCTGGTATTGTGACAATCCAACATTTGTTGTAGTCTCTTCCAGGTGTTAAAGTGACACCTTCGTGTCGGCCTCATAGCATCACATGAGTCATTATAGAAGTGTAGGTTAAAGTTCACAGCTTCCTTTATCATTTTACAGCATTGATTCCCACTTCAGAGTTTTTTTAGTGCCCATATGGTTTTGCTTCTCCCTTTAAAAATAGAAAAACAAAATCACCACGGGGATCACAAGATGTACTGAACTTCCCTTTTGGAGACTTAAATCAGAATGTAGCATACAGTAGGTGTACCCGCAAGCCCCAAGGCTACACAAAGACAGCTTGTATCGAGGTGGTTTACGATCCCCCCCCCCCACACACACACACACACACACACACACACACACACACACACAAACTCGCCCAGCCTCACCAGTACGGGGAAATCAGTTCCGGGTAGTGTTTGTTTTCACTGCCAAGTTTCTATCTTCAGACTTAAACACAACATACATGGAAAATGTGGGACTTTTTTTTCTCTTTCTCTCTAAACCCTCCAACACCACTCATCTTTGACTTGGACGCCTGCCAAAGGGTTGTGATAGCTCTCAACAGCTGTATTTGTCCGTGTGTGTGTGTGTTTCTCGTGTTGTCTGTACCGGTCTGTACTGAGTGTGTTAGCATGTGTGTGTGTGTGTGTGTGTGTGTGTGCTCTGGCTGTGTCCCGGGATGCCCTTCCTCCATAGGCCTCACGCACTATACAGCATTCCACAAGGGGGCCCGGGGCTGTGTGCGAGCGGGGAGTGTCAAGGAGAGAGAATGACAACACGGGTTCATATATAACCGAGGCGGGTACTGACAGAAGCGGGTGAAAGGGGGAGAAAATAAGGAGGGCGTGAGATTCTTTTTCTCATTGAGGGTCTGGCTTCATCTCTTCTTGGAGCCTTTTACCTTCAGAAAAGTTGATGTTAGAAAGAAAGGCTACAAAATAGAAAGGAAAAATGTCATGCTACAACAATATAAATCACAGATATATTCAGAGATAAAAGAGTGATAAAACATGCTCCAGATTTATTAAATCTTATTACTCATTCCTGTTTGAAGAGTAAAAGTGATCCTGATGTAAAAACAATCTCTGTCATTATTTGGACATTAACAGAACCAAACTCTGTTCTGAATGTTAAGAAGTTCCTCCCGTTTGTTGATTGAACCAAACTTTATTCATAAATTTAAGACTTTTGTCTCAGTTTGGCGGGACAAACTACACCTCACTGATGAGAAATCCCGTCCCTTTAATATCATGAATAACTTCATGAACACTTAAATACCTTTGACCTAATTTGCCCTTCTTAGGAGAAATTCACTGAACTAACCTACATTCAAATCTGGAAGACTTTGGTCCCTCTTTATTTACTACTTAAAATATTTACTGAACAAAACCCCTTAAAACTTAAATACTTCTGTGCAACATCAACATGATGTTCCTTTATTAGGGTCCGACTTATTAATCGGCTGGCCGATGATATCGGTCGATATTAGCATATCATGTGACTATTGCTATCAGCTTATTTTCTTTCTGATATTTACAGATATAATTAAGTTTATTAAATTGAAGTTTTGTTTCCTCTGTTATACTGGCTAGAAAAGCTTTTGTTCAACTGAAAAAATAATCTGACATATGTGCGTACATCTATCTGTGAAGATGGAAAATAGAGCTAGGAAAGATATCAGTCGATGCGTGTTTGTTGTAATTTTTCTCTGCCTAATACCATCAGCTGTATCATATCAGCTCCAAACACCTCATATCGGTCGGACCCTTCATTTTTATTAAGACATTTATTGAACCAAGCTCAAATCATGACTTTTGTCTCTATTTGCTTTTACTCTCTCAAAGCCTTTTATTAACTACATTTAAAATGTCTCATTAACTTATGACCATTGTTTCTGAGGGAACTTCACCTCAACAATGAAAAAAAAAAAAATTCCCTTTCATAATCAGAGCATTCACTGAAACAAACGTCATTCAAATCTTGAAGAGGTTTGTTCCTAGTTGCTGAGTAAAACTGAACCTTACTGAAAATCCCCTTCCTTAACCAAGACAACACCGTTCAAGGGTGGAAGATTTGTGTGTCTATTTACCGTTGTAGGACATTCTCTGAACAAAACCTCATTCAAATCGGGAAGATTCCCCCCCCACCTCTCCTTTGCTGAGTAAAACTTCACCTAACTGATGAAGAAACCCCCCCCACCAACCCGAGACATTTATCGAACCGACTCAATATAACACTCAAACACTTTTTCCATGTTGGCCTTCCTTTGAGAAAACATTCAACAAAACTTATTTTCAAAAATCCTTTTCTCACAATTTGCGACATAAACTTCCCCTTATATCCACATAAACATTCCCGTCCTTCATTCAAGCATCAGTTGAATCAAAATCCTTTTGAAACTTGAGGACTTTTGTCCCTATTTTTCTGTCTTTGTTAAGATATTTTCTGAAACACACTACATTACATTTCCTAATGAAACTGCAATCCCTTCTTTTTCAAAAATATTTGTCCAACCAAACTTTATTTATAATTGAAAGTCCTTCGCCAATATTTGCAGCAGAAGTGCGCCTGATTGATACAGACAAACTACCTTCCTTCAGTAATGTATTGAATTAGACATTTATTGAACTATATTGCATTCAAACCTGGAGACTCCTGTCCCTATTTGCACTGCGTGAGGGTATCCATGCCTAATGCTCTATATGCGTGTATACTCATGTGGGGAATGTGTTTACGTGTATATGATTTTCCTCTCCTAAGACAGTGATGACTCATTGCTGCTATGTGATACATGGCACCAG
The DNA here is from genome assembly GCF_947650265.1 of Symphodus melops. Taxonomy (NCBI): domain Eukaryota; kingdom Metazoa; phylum Chordata; class Actinopteri; order Labriformes; family Labridae; genus Symphodus; species Symphodus melops. The sequence goes on along the minus strand of NC_136706.1, from coordinate 3,298,045 downwards.
TCATATAGTCTCATACATTGAGTCTGTGTTTTCTACATACAGTAGGTCAGAGTCTGTTCTAGTTAAACCCTGACGGATTAGAAAGAAGGAAAAAAAAAAAAGCTGCTGCTGATGTGTTCTGGCGTGTAGGCCGGCTGCTAACAGAGCAGATCAAACAGTAAGGAAATATGTTCAGACTACATTTTACAACAGTTTTACAACTGAGTTTATGCTTCCATCCAAACCTCACATAAGGCCACAGCTTTAAAAAAAAAAAAAGAAAGAAAGAAAAAAAGTAGATTGTATATCACAGTTCAAGCTAATTCTTATTCTGTCTGCATTCAGTCTGGATTAATCCGTCTGCACACCAGCACACAGAAGTTTCTTGTGTAGGTGTCAAGGTGATTTTTTTTTTTTACTTGAAGTGGCAACAATGAAAATTAAATCCAATCATTTCCAGGTCTGCATTGAATTTCTCTTCTTTCTTTCTTTCTTTCTTTCTTTCTTTTTTGCTGCTATACAAACGTCTCATTGTGTTGTTCCTCTTGTATTTTTGCATTATTGTATTATTAAGAATATTTAAGGTGCCACAGTAGCTAAAAGGAAAGTAAGATTGCTGGTTCTCTTTCTAATATGTGGATTCTTCTGAGAAGAAGAGAGTAGTAACGGCCCGTTCATTTCTTGAAATCTGACATGAATTTGATGTCCATCGTCGAGTCGTTTCTCGACTTTTGACACGCAAGTGGATAGTTGGAGGCACATATTCTCTCAACCACAGCAAAAATGACATTTGGATTCACAGCGGGAGATTTAAACCAAAACGAGTCATCAGCTGCTCAGTTGTAAGGTATGATTTTTTTATATGTACTTGTCAGACCTCACTGGCAAACACATGACCAGAAGATTTGCATTTCTCTCCAGAATGACGTTATTAGTTTGCAACCAAACTGTCTTGCATGCCACATATTTATGGCGTAAGAGTGATTGCCAAAGCTACAAAAGAGGATTTGAATGTTTCCTCGAATTCACTGCTTAGTTAATTGCTAATGCTGTCGGAATAGGGTTTTTTTTTTCTTTTAATACATTACTAGCGTTTGCTCAATCGAGGAAAATCACAGATTTCAAGAGAGTGTGTGGGTTTTTCTGCTTATGTTTGCACCCCTAGAATTAATTTCTCACTCCCCCACTGGTTTGTGGATCACGCAGAGATTATAATTCAGCCATGTCAATTTTGCTCAGGCTACGAGTAAAAACACATTATTTTCAGCTCTTTTCTTTGCACAAACTCACAGGTACCATTAAGGTATGTCTAAGCCGAAATCCAGAAACTTGGAAAAAATAATGAGGGAGCAAATAAGAGGTAGAGAGGATCAGCGAAAGCCATTATGAACCTTGAAATGTAACTGATTTGGGCTGCTTTGGCTCGCTACGTGATTTTCAGGAAGCCTTCCAAGAATTTAGACAATGAACAGTAAACATGGCATGTTCCTCCGAACAATTCCACATTAGATCACGTGTTTCTCTTATTTTTTTTTTCTTCTCAGAATCAGCCCCCACACCACAGTGCATTGCAGATAACTGTAGCAGCTACATTTCACTTTCCCTGCGTATGTACTGTACTTACACTTGACAAGGAGCTCTCACAAACTGGCAAATTTGCAGAATCTCTCTCTCTCTTTCACTCTCTCTCTCTCTCTCACTCTCTCTCTGTCACTCACTCACTCTCTCACTCTCTCTCTCGCTCTCTCTCTCTCTCGCTCTGTCTCAGAGATTTCTGGTAAGTGACATGTTTGGCCGTTGGCATAATGCCTAGCAAGATCACATGGCATGAATGTCGTGCCTGTGTATGTGTGTCTTTGTGCGTGTTTGTGTGTGTGTGTTTGAGTGAGTGAGAGAAATTGTGTATGTCTTTGCATTTGTGCTCGAGTAGAGAAAAAGAAAAGAAAGGGAGCCTGTGCACATTTGGTTGTTCCAAGTATTTTCAGCATGAAAAGGAGCACGTAGCTGCAGCAGAGAACTAAAGAGTGCAAAGAAGTATGACGAGGATGTGTTTCTCATGTCATATGATCGTATTTTCAAAAGGGATGGAAAATTAGATTTGGCACTGTAATACTTCATAGTGGAAGTGATTTTGATGGTGTCTCTTGCATTGACACATTAAACATTCATGAAGGTTATGAGGGCTTACTGAGAGCTTATTTCATCAGGAGAATTTCTGTCTATACTCAGTATTTCTTCGTATTACCTGGTACCTAATTTCCACTTCTGGGAACCTTTCCTAAACTCCCTTTTTTTTTTTTGGACGACAGGGATCACAACCACAAGGTCACTGCCATTAGCTGAGATATCGCCAGAGAAAAATGTGTTAGCTTAGATCAACTTTTTTTTTGAACTCCCTGTGTTCTTCTTCAAAGCCTTCATTGTTACTGAAGAGAAGAGAAAAGCCTGGATAGGTCTTAGAACAATCTATTCAGATCCTTTAGAGCTTCAGCAAGGGGACATTAGATTTACTGTGAAAGTCAAACCTATAATTCGGGGGGGGTGGGGGGTGACGCACGCAGACATGCAGAAACACGCACATGCATTCACATCACATAAATAAACTCCACAGAATCATGCAGAGACATACACGTTCACTCAGAAATACAGAGAGAGAGAGAGAGAGAGCAGTGTGGATGGCATTTATTCTTGCAGCCCACCTCAATTTTCCATGCTCTTTAGCTGTGAGCTGTACATAATTAAATTGCTGCAAACTTGAAGCCACTTTCAAGACTCCTGCCAGTAAACAAAAAGTGATAATTAGTGCCTGTAAGGCAAGGAAATCGGTTGACCCCTCCTCTGTGGCGATGGCCCGTCCTGTATGTGCTCTTCATGTCCTGGCAGCGTGGCAGAATGCTGGTGGGGGCCAGTGGAAAAAGACAGGAATCTTAGACGGAGGGTATTTTCTACACAGCCCCCCCTCAACCCTTTCAACGGCTTACACACGTTAGCAATTATGGCTAAATCGCAGCATTACATACCTGATGATTTAATTACCATTGTGTGTGGAGCCTTCCTCAAACCCTGAAAAATGTTCCTTTTACAATTCTAGGTCTTGTATTATATTTCCATATACAGTATGTAAGTTGCTTCATGGGTTTTCACAACAATTATCTGAATAATCCCGAAACATTATTTTGTTACTTTTTTAAGTCATTAATTGAGAAGGGCTCACTTTGGTAAATGTGCTTATTTGTATGCGTTTTCTTAAAATATGAAGAATTATAAATTGAACCCTGCTTTCATCATGTTGCAATTTCCAGGTCTGAAAGCTTGTGCATGTAGTAAAAAAAAAAATTGTACTCGCAGTTCCTACATTAGCCACTAGAGCCCGGCTTCAGTAAATGAGTTGTTCCCCATAGAGGTCCATATTAAATATCCCAACTTTACAACTGAAAAAAACTGTTTGGCTGCCTTAAACAAAAAGGCCCCTCTAGCAAATTCCTCAGGGACATGTTGTCCTAAATATTGAGTTTAAAAGTGCTAAATGATTTTTTTTCTAAATGATGTTGTTTGATGATCGTAATGCTAAGCTATTGGCTAACTTGCTTAAACATGTGGGTTGGCGGTTTTTATTGTTCTTTTGTTTCGTTTGTATTCTTCATGCTAAGATAAGCAAACTGGCTAATGGTGGTAGCTCTGTATAAACCATACACATGTGCAGGAGGTATCCAAATGGTTTGTTTATTATTTTCCTCTTTAGAAGGTTTATTATTTTAATGCTAAGCTTAATGGCTTACATGTGTAGCATTGCATATACCAAATATTTTATGTACCATCCATTGTTTCGGGCTGAAAGGATATTCATGTGTATCCCAAAATTTAGAAGTATGCTTTAACACAGCCATGACCAAACTTAAGAGTGCCATGTGGCCCACAGTCTTGAACTCACCCAAACCTCCAATCACACGACTCTTCAAGTATATTAACACATTCTGCCTTCATAGACAGTAATAATCTGTCAAAGTGATTCAATGCCGAGGTCAACTAAACTAAGGATGTTAAGTTAGTTAATTGAAATATACACATTTTAAATTTGTTGTAATTTACTCAATCGATGCCCACTTGCAGTACTGCCATGACCCACAAGGGGGCCGCTGCCCACATGTTGGGCTTTAAGATATTTTTTGCTCTGGGGTGAAAAAACAAATTCCTTTCAAAGGTTGAGGCTCCATTAGTCCACACTGTCCGATCATTAGTAATGATGTTTGTTTTTTTTAAACGGTATCTCATAGAGAAAGTCTTACAATGATACTTTTGTACACAATGATGTAACTTCAAGCTTAAAGTCAAATGAGGATTTCCACTTTCTAGTTCTTGGAAACACTATTGAGGGCTCTGCCTAAAGGGTTCCGGTTTTATACCTATGTGTGTTTCTTCTTTTATGGACATGCCACATGTTTTTAAAATTACATTACATTTCATTCCTGCTCAACCGGCCGACCCAGATCTATATGTACGCTGTGTATGGAAAAAATGCATGGGACGTTTCTGCTCTGAGAGGGTGCGGCCCATTTTCACGCTGTTTACTCAGTTCTGGCTTTAGAAAGTAATAAACAACCTATGTTAGCATAGGTCAGCTGGGATTTCTTGCAGTGTTTAACCAGTGTGTCGAGGTTAACCAAGGTGACATGTTATTTGAGCACACGTATGCTAGCTTAGTGTGGTGCTGACTGGAAGATTCTTAGGTCACAGTAAAGTGCGTGTGGGTGGGAGTCAAGTCAGGGGAGGGGAGTGTGCACTCAAAATAAATGTGTATTCCAGAGCACTTGAACAAACCGTCTCTTATGATACTTTTATAACACAAGACAACATTATGATTGCAATCATGGGAAATCTTTGCTGCATGTCATGAGATATCCGTTTGATTCACCTACCATGATCATGATATCAAACAGCGTTTCGTTCCCCTTCTGTGTTTTCTTCCCCATGCATGAGAATGAATTAAAGCGTTCTGTCTGCTCCAATTGAAAAATGTACATGGGGCAATCAGTCGATGTGGGCACTGCCCCCCCCCATCCCTCTCTCTCTGTATGTCTTTGTGTGGGTGTGTGTTTGTGCATGCCTGTCTGTAGACAGTGGGGCAGTGATGCTGAAAGATGTGTCCTCATTTTTTTTTTTTTTTTTTTTTTTGCATTGCACCGGGCTCCTCTGGCGGTCGTGTTGGGCTGCTCTCTCTCTGATGTCACGCATGTGTCACTGCAGAGCATTCAGCTCAGAAACGACAGCGTGCCGCGATCAAACTGGCATGTGTATTCTCTCCATATCTCTACCCTCCGTCCTCTTCTGTGCCACCCTCTTCCTGTCACTCACTGCTGTTGATACATGCACTGGAAATTTAAACATGCAGTCTGTCAGTCAAGTATTTGTTCTCTAAAAAAAATCACCAAGTTATCCACACGAGGGGAAAAAACTGCAGTTTAGCTTTGGAGGAATTAAACGCTTTCTTGACACTTAAAAGTGCGTCAATCCTGTCGGAGTACAACCTCTTTTTCTGTGTTTTTGTAAAATTCCTCTCACCTTGCATGACCCCCGTTTGATTGGCACTTGTGTTGCAGCTGTTATTCTATGAATTGTTCTTGGATGAATGGCTCCTCACATTGCTTAGACACGTGGACGCCCTATAGAGCTTTTCATTGAAATTGTGTTGCAACATGTCTTGGGAAAAATCTATAGACCCTTGTCATGTTATTCAACTCATGCAAATTGGAATAAAATTTGACATGATGAGAAACATACAGTATATCCAAATACATTCTGACATGGAAGATAAATAAAGGCCTTGACAGAGAGCTTTCTAAATCTAGTGCAAAGTTTCTTTATTTTCAGCATAAATCAGAAAAGGCAAGGACCTGTAAAAATATTTATGGAGCTATGCTTCAACCACTCTAACTATAAGAACTGGTACCTCTTTCAAACAGAGCTAGCTATGTTTTCTATGTGTCTTGGTGAAGATATTGTGAAGAATTCACAATAAAAATGCCGCAAATGTTTGAAATAACCACAATAAAAAGGTCAAATTGTAACATATACCATTATGTCTCACTTAACATGTAACCTGTTGGGCTTTTATATTTTACTTGGTGCCAATGTAGTGGTTAAAGAAATGCATGTTGGATATATTTGACATGTTGCAAACACAAGTACTGTGTAAAACATTGCAGCAGATAGGAACAGACACTGAGAGTTATCTTGAATATTTTACTAGTTGTTTATTAACCACAGTTTATTTTAATATTTAAATATTTCAGCACATACAGTATCCTATCATATTTAGTGTGTTTTTTTAACAGCTCAACAAAGTCTTTAACTGTATACATTCAAATTTAAAAATGTATTTGTTCCCATCATTATGAAACTCGAATGGTTTGAGATTTGAACGAGGAATTCCCCAATTGTTTAAATATATACCAAACATACCCAGTTGATAAGTCTAAAATACCAAATGGGTTTGACCTGGATGACTAAGAAACATATTAGGACCAAGATGCCCAGCAACCAGAAAACAAAAGCACAGAGGAGATATTCAGTATGGTAAACACCTTTTCTCTGGTCGTGTATGTGCATGCTGGATCACCATGCTGTAATTTCAGAAGGTTCATCTCCATTTCCGCCATGTTGTATTGTCTCATGCACCTCGAAAATCACATCATGCTTGAAGTTGGAACAAGTGTTCAAATGATGTGAATGTGAAATCAACCCAATGTTAGTCCTGTTGCTACACTCAGAGAAGCCATGCATGTCATGGTCCCGGTTTCCTCTGATGATAGACAAGTCAAGGAAGATTTCAATGAAGTTTTAAGGGTTTGGAAAAACCGTTCAGGCGTCTCCACAAACTCAGTGTGTCACAGCATAAGAACTGTTTTGTGGCTAGAAGTGCTAGCACAGCATTGACACTCCAGCTTTGTAAATGTACTCGAGAGAATAAATTATAAACCTGCTCCAAAAGCAGGTATAAGTACCTTCAGCCTCTTAAACCAGAGCACTCCTTACCTTGGCTCAAAACACAGTTTGGAGGGGACGAAGCACATTAAAGATGACACAAAAGCTTCCCCAGAGTGAAAACTAATGTCTCTGTCAAAGCAGAGTCACAAGGAGACAGTATAACACATCCACAGAGATGCCAAGGGGAGTTTATGTTTCACTTTTCTGGAGATGGAGTGTCATATGTTTAGAGAAGTAGTCTGTCATGCCCTACTGGAGGAGGTTAAAAAAAAAAAAAAAGTCTCCTGATCCCCACCCAACCTAGACCTAATGGTGTCTAAACTAGGTTTCTTAAAATGTATTAAAGGTCACATAGTATCCTTCTTTTCTACAAGTTTAAATACATCTCAGAACTCCCCAAAGCAATTTTGTTTTCTTTATAAAAATCCACTCTGATCCTGTATTTTGCCTATAAACCCTCTATTTCAGCCTTGCTCAGAACAGGCTGTTTCTGTGTCTGTAGCTTTAAATGCAAACTGTGTCTGGCCACGCCCCTCTCTGGTAGGGCTTGGGCTTTCTTGGACCATATCCAATAAACAGCAAACACCTGGCTGTGGGAGAGTCACACACCTGGGGGAGGGGGTGACTTCCCTTTGTGATGTCACAATATTAATGCCACCTCTGACAGGGAAAATATCCACATATAATACCTGGACCACTAAACTAACATGCATGATTGTTCAGTATTAGCCTCAGGTCCTGCCTAAAATATGCTATCAGGTATCAGAGAGTCTCCCGGTTAATGCTTTTATCTGAAACTGGAAACAAATACAAATATTTGTGTACCCATGCTGTGTATATTTGTGTATTGCACTGGTGTCACAGGGTTACACAGTAAATACTGAAGTCTAGGTATCTGACATGTTTTCAGAAAAGGTATCGTCCATCTTGAAACCGACTTTATAGCATTAGGGAATTCTAGGATTGTAGTATCTTTTCTTTTTGATTCATACCTTTTAATTCATGTGGTTTTTGGGGCCACAGCCTTGCAATTAGTCCTCCTTTAAAGAAGACTTGATCAGAGAAATTGCTCGACCCTCCCCCCTTTTTTTCTTTCAACGTCTCAATTAAACAGCATTTAAAGAGTCAGTGCAGGAGTAAAAATGACACTTTAACCGGGCCTGAATCAATGATCTCTTTTCAAGTAATGTCATCGTATGAAATCCTTAGAAATCACGAAACACTCACAAGAAGCAAAACTCTACTCAAGCCTACCGAAACTGATACTTTCTTAACAGAAGATCAGTGCGCGCCAGCATGAAATTAAGGCCCTCAAGCGCATGGAAAATATACAGCTCTGTGTTATATTTTGGACACCCACCAGTCACATGGCAGCTGCAAGTCAATGCAAATGTAGAGGATTTATTTGTAGGACAAAAAAAAAGACATCACATGGCAGTCATGTTGCTAGCTTGTAAACTGTATGCTTGTGCACACATGAAAGCACTGCGGCTTGACATACAAACATGCATACGTTCATTGAACTGCTGACTCCTCATCAGAGGCGCAACAGGCAACTGCTTGAGGCCCCAGGCCAGTAGGTGGCCCCCCAACGGCTCTCAAATTTAAACCCCAGCATTGCCTCAAAATGTGCATATATCGCAATGACAATAGGAAACCTCCCTAATGGGGCCCCATCTCACAGTACTTCCTTTAATGCCCTGCTAATTGTCGCATGCATTGTTGCTGTGAAAATAATATTGGACGCTGGTTGGAGGGGCCCCCAAAGAATGTGTGCCTAGGGCCCTGATAGACACGAGGAGCGCCCCTGCTCCTGATCCATTTCTCGTTGTGGTGGACTCTCTCTTCCCTCCTTCTCCTCCCGCGCTGCATACGTAGCTTCCCTTTAAGCTCGAAGTCGAGGGATTTTTCAGTCTTGTGTCAGTGTTGGTTCAAAATATCTCAGTGTTGCGTGAGTCGTGGTCCTGAGTTTCCTTGCCGCTCTCACGTCATACTTGTGTGTTGCCACAAACTGGAAGGACACGCAGGCCCCCTTTGGTTCTGCAAAATCGGGCTAGTAGTACCTAAATCCTGCTTTCGCTCCCCTTATACATGTTTTTGTGTTCACCGCAGACTTTTCCCATTTCTCTGTATCGTATAGCGGGATTATTGTTCTCTAGAAATATGGCGGTTTGGGAAGCCTCTTTGGCGGCGCTGACATTTTGGAGTCAGCAATGTGGAGGTGGAATCTCTTTGGATTAGAACAAAGTGTCAGTTTGTTGATTTCATTTGGCTCGTCTCTGAAAAGCAGACACAAAATGTGGCTGTTTGAGTTAAAACGACAGATAATAGAAAGTTATTTCTCATTGTGATTAAGTTTTTAAATGAGATCGACTCATCCTATCAGCTCTGTTTAACCTCTGTATTTCATTTCCTTTGTCTTCCCCAGCCTCTTAGAAACGTTGCGGTCTTGGCTCCCACTTTTTATTTCCACATCAAGAATTTCTCTTAAACCGTTCACTATCATTGCACTTAATTTTTCTGTTCTTCTCCACATGACTGCACTTTGTCAACTTCTCTCTTGTTCTTTTCTTTTTGCATCTTTCACACACACACACACACACACACACACACACACACACACACCCTCTCTCTCTACTCTCTCTTTTTGTTTGTCTATCTCCTCTCTTCCTCGACTGCTTTTTTTAATCTCACCTCGTGTGCCTTTCAATTTGTCGCCGTGCTCTGCCTCTATCTCTTTAACTCTCAACTGTTTGCCCAGAAGTCATCATTTATGCTCGAGGGTACGTGGGATGATATGTTTGCGTGTTTGCAGCCATCCCGATGTCCTAGTCACTGCAGTTTGGTGTGATGTAGTAGCCGCTGCTTCTGTTTGTTTGTTTGTTTGTTTGTTTACCTCCCACAGCCACTTGGAGATCATTAGCAATGCCTTTGCCTGAGGAGAATCACTCACACACACACACACACACACACACACACATATTCACAAATGCTCACGCACACTTACATGCTCTTCCTGTCTTTCCCTCTGTCTGCTTTTCTCTCACGCACATCACCACGAATAAAAGCTGAACTGACGGGTGGCCCTCACGTATGAGGAGGGGCTTTGCTGTCACCAGTGTGTGTTTGATAAAGTCGCCAAACACAGTGAAACCAAATGTGACTTTTATGCCCAGTCAGAGTTGCTTAAAAATGAAAATTCAGCCTTTCACTGTTTGGTTTAAGGGGAAATTGATGGTGACCACCATTACAGTAGATGTTAAATATAATACAGTAATATGACAGGTCTCCTTTAATTAAAAAAAAATAATAATAAATTAAATCTGTTGCAAATCCAACAATATTAACTCTCTGAGTAACATATAATCATATTTACAACGGCTGCCATCCCTGTTACCTGGAAAAATCAAGAAAGGCCGGAGAAAAACATGTTTTTTTAAACTCCAGTGTAAACAAACCGGCTGGCCATGTAACGCGCGTTACTGGAGGATACCTCTAGAGGGCACACTAGCAAGCGCAGGCTGCTAGCAAGCGCAGGCTGCTAGCAGCTAGCTGACGTGCGGTATGCAATCAACAGACATGGCGACCGTCGAGGAGGGTTACTATTGTATAAAGTTGATTCGGAGGTCAGAGCTAATATAACTGTGACATCAATAATTAATCATAACATTGGAATCAGGCGACTGACACTAATCCCACATTACGTCTCACAGAACGGTTTCCTCTGTGCACGGATGTTACAGTCCAGGACCATTTAGTTGAACAGATTTCCACGTGGACTTGTTGATTGCATCTGTTGTTGGCTCATTTCACCGCCATGTTTGTCTCTGCGCGGTGGCATTGACCCATCGCACAGATACGGATGATTCTAGACTCGGTCCATCAGCTCGTCTTTAAAGCTTTTTGCCATTGTTGCTCATCCTGTTTTGTTGAGCTCAACGCTCCAAACAGATGCAGACAAGCGGGGACAACAGCCGCCACAGAAGGGCAAGCTCACTTTTCAAAAACGGCTGCTTACGAAATGAAGGAGTATTTTTTAATAATGATACTCCATAAGGATTATTGAGTTAACAGTGTACCACTTTATTCTTTGTATGGATTCATTTTCAGCGTCTCCATTGTACTGCCTGATAAAGGGATTCACGTACGTAATTGGGTCACGTACAAAGCACAAACAAGTCACAAGATCCACCGTCTCCGACTCCTTGTTCTATCTAACTCGTATGTTCTTTCATACATTAAGCACAGTGCTCGTCTTTGTCTAGCTCATGTCTGCGTTGACCCACCTATCCATCCGCCCACCCAGCCTTTACATCCTGTCATGAGGTTACCATGCAGTGCCATGCTACACTCACACAGAGAGTGCAATCATCATCTATAGACATTTTGAAAGATTAAATTCCCAAACAGGTGACACAGTCCAGTCCAAAAGTCCAGAACATTCCCAGTCTGAATACTGTATTAATACTGAAGAATAATGAAAAGGAGAATGCTGGAAATTTGATGTTATCTAAATGACTGTGACGAGTTTTCATGATGCAGGTTATTTCCTACATCCCCAAAAGATCCACATTGTCATATTCATATTTCTGCAGACAGCCATCAGTTTAACCTGATATCCCCCTTCCTCCTCCTCCTCCTCCTTTAGTCAAACTAAGAGTTACATTATCAGTGCATAATGAGTGAATACAAGTGGAAAGATACCAGACAATATTCAGCCCACAACAAAACATTTCAGAGTTGTCTGTTCGTTACGTAACAATGTGAATCATTGGAAGATTTGGAGGAAAAAAAAAAAAAAGAAAAAGAAAAGAAAAGATGATTTTGATCCAGACAACTTCACCCAGCGGTGTCTATACACAGAGAATGATGTTGCATTACAAGCAATGATAAGCAGCCTCTCTCTCCCCCCCTCTCTCTCTCTCTCTCTCTCTCTCTCGACATCCCATAATGATCCTCAGACAGACTCAGGCAGACACCCGCTCCGCTCGGTCCCGATTGGTAGAACTGTTGCCAGGGAGCGTTGCCGTCTCAACGTGGATAGAATCTGTTGTCTGGTACACTTTAGACATGAGAACAACTGCAGGATCTGAATATTTATAACGAGGCGACTGTTCATATTGAGATGGTATAGAGAGGGACGGTAAGGAGGAGGGGAAGGACGCTCGTTCTTTTGATCTCTCTCCTGAAATGTTCTTTTCCTTTCCTTCGGTGCTTCACTCAAACTGAAACAGCGACGAATCCTCCCTCAGTTTATCTTTATATGTTCGGCTTTGTTTGATTTATGTGCGTCTCTGTCCACATCTTATATAAAAGTTCCCCCAACTAAACTTCAGGATGTGAACTTGCTTGAACTGTTTCATAAACTACTCAAAGGCAAACACATGAATCACGAGTGTGTATGACTTGTGTGGTTTTATGTTTGAATGTTACCCTATTGTCATCCGCAAGGTAGCTACAGTATAACTGGTCATTAAGTCTGTGTTTGTGTCTGTGCATGTGTGTGTTCTTGCATGCGTGTGTGTGTGTGTGTGTGTGTGTGTGTGCCATCTGGCGAATCGTCTCATTTTTTCGTATTATTCAAATATGCCTGGACCTGCTGCTACAGTTAATAACACTGTGCGTAGGTATGAGTCCTTGATTAAAATGAATGTAACACACTCCCAACAAGGCAGACAACAATCAGAACAGTATTCAAATCTCTCAACACACACACACACACACACACACACACACACAAATACTCACATGCTTTACATAGGGTGCCAAAAGTCACAGCCTGCTATATAACGATGATTATAAGAAACACGCCTTGGTATGCAGGAAACTTTGACATGGCAATGCAAACACACACACACACACACACACACACACACATTTAATCACCCGTTAGGCAAACAAGTTGGCAGAGTTCATGTCTTATATTCTTTTATCAGGGACGTGCAAAGTCTATATTTAATGCAGGCGGGAGGAGGCTGCAATTTCCGAGCTTGAGTTTGCATGCACATGTTCGCTTCTTTATGTGTGTCAATGCGTGTGCTTGTGCATTTCACCTCATAATGTACAAGCATATTCGTCTCGTGTTCATCCGTGCATACCTCTACACGAACATGCCGCTCTTCTTCTCCTCCTCTGTATATGTGCAGAGTGGCACACCGCCGTCCTGTCTGCCTGACTCAACATATTCCCCGTTCACTCTCCTTTGCTCTTTCTCTCCTCCCCCCTCCTCCCCTACCTCCTCGTCCTCGTCCTCCTCCTCCTCCTCCTCCTCCCCTCTCGCTCTGCCCGGCTGGCACGTACATGCATGTCTGTAGACTCTGTACTGTGCTAGCTGCCGTGGCACGCGCCAACCTCACTGCAATGCAGCCCTGTGTGCATTAATTGGCAGAGAGACAGTGGGTATGTGGTATGCAGGGCGGGAAGGAGAGAAGGGGGGGGGGGGGAGAGGAGCAGGAGGCGATGTAAGGACACAATAGTCACAATGACTGACACGCACATGGAGTGACCGACAGACGAGCGGTCTGTCCGGTTCACAGAGGCTCAGACAGACAAACAAACAGAGTGTGTATTGCTGAGTGTGCACAGCGAGATTACCTGCCAGGGGGAGTGTGTATATGTCTGTTTGCATTAGTGTGTGCGTGTGTGTGTGTGTGCGGATTTAGTCTCTCCTGCGTCTCACTGTGCTTTTTTTTTTTTGTGTGTGCTCACTCATGTGTGCCTATATGTGCCGTGCAGATATCGCCCTGCTGGAGCAAAAAAAAAAAAAGCTTTCTAAACCAGAGTCTGACTCACAGTATTCAGCGCTTTGTGATATCCTCCCTTTCATATTTCCGCTGTGACTGAAGAGTAAAAGTTTGCTCGGTTTAGCACAACTTTCTCCACTTTAGGTTTTTTTTTTTTTTTTTTTTTCTCAAGAAAAATAAAGCACGTTGTGTCTGGATACTTTCAAGGGACCAAATCTGTTACTAAACTGATGTGCAGCAGCTTTTAAACTGACTGTTTGTTTTAAAAAAAAAACTTTCTCTCTGTCAGAGGTCAGAAGTGTTTGCTTCTTCTCCGACATGCAGGAATTACACATTTGCACACATACTGTAAAAAAAAAAAAAAAAAAGCACTTACTCATGTCACAACCATTCTGCGTTCTCCTCCTCCCACACACTTCTTTCTGGAAGTGATCCCCTTCTCTGTCTTTTATCTTCCTTTCCCTGTCATATTTTGTGACATCTGCCTCCTGTCCTCCCTTATCCACATCAAGCTACATTTAGGGGAGGCAGTCCACGTGCTGCTCGGAATTATAAAAAAGAAAAGAAAAGAAAAAAAGTAACACCATTAAACAAAAAAAAAAGAAACGTTGAAATGTCACCTGAATAAGCTTCAGGCGCCACAGGGGAGGCGCAAATTAATCATTTAACTTATCAATTCATGTAGAAATGCAACATAGTGTTGCGTGAAGACACAACTTTTCTGCGTGTGTGTGTGTGTGTGTGTGTGTGTGTGTGTGTGTGTGTGTGTGTAGGTGTTTGGCAGGGAGAGATCTTTGCATGATTCAGAGAAAATACACAACAGTTTTTGGTAAAGTCAAACCTCCTTTTTTTTTTTCTTCATCTGTTGTCTTCCACAGATTGTAAGAAAATGGGAAATACCTTGAAATCACATTTTTAATCTTTTTTTTTTTTAACTTTCATTCGAAGGATTAGAGGATTACTGCATTTTGCTTTACAGAGACGTGACGCATTCTGTCCAGACTTGCGTCAAACAGGGAATCCAAAAGTTTCACTACTCGCTGTCTAATTAATTAATAAAATGGCGTCTCTGTGACCTCTGTAAGCTCATTCTTGTTTCCCTTTTGTCTGACTCACTCTCCTCCACTTTCTGAGAGACCATATAGGCATCTGTGTCCGGGGGCAAAGTGGCAGAAGTTGCTTCAACCTAATTGTCTTTCTCTACTCGTACTGTCCTCAGATGACTTTCTCTCTGTCTCCCCTCCCCTCCCTCCTCAGCTCCCTCTCTCTCTCTCTCTCTCTCTCTCTCTCTCTCGCTCTCTCTCTCTAGCTCTGCCCAGTCTCTGTCTCCGTCTGTAACTGTAGCCTGTGTTTTTCTCTCCCTCCCACTCCCTGCGACGTATAGATACTGCATTGATCAGACACACGCGCGCAGACACATGCACACGCTGAGCCTCCCACTCCTTTCATCATTGATTCGCTCTGCTCTGCTTTTCTTTCTCTCTCACCCCCATTCTTTCTCTCTCTCTCTCTCTCTCTCTCTCTCTCTCTCTCTCTCTCTCTCTCTCTCTCTCTCTCTCCCCCGGCAGCGGCACTTGTTGAATTCAACCCTTGGAGAATAGAGAGAGAGAGAACGAGAGAGAGAGGGGGGTGAGAAACACAGAGAGAGAGAGAGAGAGAGAGAGAGAGATAATGACAGGGAGGCAGAGCTGGAGCAGACAGGGAGCAGAGAGAATGGGGCTTTGGAGGATTTAGAGATAGAGGAGGATAGAAGGAGAAGAAAAGTCAGGCAGAAGAGGAAGAAGAATCATCTTTGAGACACTTTAAGAGAGAGAGAGAGAGAGAGAGAGAGAGAGAGTCGTCCAGACGGAGTGTATCAGTCCTTTTCCTTCCATCTCCTCCGTCCTGGTCCCGACTGCTGCTGCTGCTTCTACTGCTGCTGCTCGGGGTGTGTGTGTTTGTGCAAAGGCTCAATGGTGTGTTTTATCCAGAAGACTGGATCACACAGGTCAGAACTGTCTGGGATAACAGCTTTTATTTCTGCATGTGTGCATGTGTGTGAGAAGGTTTCTGTAGGTGAGAGTACACAGCTAATTCACTATGCAGCCTGTACTGTATATCTTGTGTGTGTGTGTGTGTGTGTGTGTGTGTGTGTGTGTGTGTGTGTGTGTGTGCACTTTTTATGTAAGTAACCCAGAGTGCACGTCTGTCTGCATGAAGTGGGAGAGTGTAAGAGAGACATCGAGTGTGTGTGTGTGTTTGTGTGTCAGAGAGGCGGTGACATTTTTTCAGTTTGTATTCCTGGAAACTGTTCTGCAGCATTGCTTAATAATGAAACTAGTGCGCACATATGTGTGTGTGTGCGCGTGTGTTTTGGTTGGTGGGGGGAAAAAAAAAACATTGATACAAGGTTGAGGGGGTAAAAAAAAAAAAAAAGGACCAAGGTACAAGCCTGGAGAATGTTACTTGAGGATTTTTTAATTGTGTGTTTGACATGAGCAATTTTTTTTTCCTCGCCAGAGTTTAGAAAGAACCCAAATGCAGACTTTAAAAAAAGAAAGAAAGAAAAAAATAAGGTGCAGAGTTAGCGAAATTTAAGGAGCATCTTTAAACTGTGACATGAAAAAAACATGGTTGATGAAAAGTTGTTGCCAAGGCGGCCTTTCAGGTCCAGCTGCAGGAGGAGTGTTGTTGATGCGTTAAGTGTGTGATGCATGGAATGAGTCCAAGCGTTTTGGAATTGAAGTCATGAAAACAACGTAGCCTTAAGGTTATTTCACAATATTCACATTTACAGTAGGAACGCCATTGTGTTCTTCTTTTTTTTCTTTTCTGTCTTTGTGGACTGACTTGACTCCTCCTTTCTCTCTCCTGCCTCTCCTTCTCTCACCCACTATCGCCGCAAATCCATCTCTCTTTCACACACCTCTCACTTCTCCCTCAATTCGTTTTCTCACTTGGTCTCAACTCTTTCCTCCGTGCTTTTTTTTTTTCTTCCTCTTCATCAAGATCCTCTCAGTTTCTACCTTCTCACCTCTCTGCCTCCCAGTGGCATGTCTTTTCATCTTTCACACATCTTTCTTGATTCGCTCCTTCTTTTGTCGCTCCATTCCTCCACTTCAACGTGTTCTCAACACTTTTTTTTATGGGGTTTTTTTTGGTCTTTTTTCAAACAGATGCCTCTCTCAGCGGTGGAGTCTGCAGTAAATATCTGAAACCCCATCTTCCTCTACCTCGGCAGCCAACATGTCCCAGCTGCTCCATGTGGAGATCCCGAACTTCGGAGCCACAGTTCTGGGCTCCCTGAATGAGCAGCGCTTGCTGGGACACTACTGCGATGTCTCCATCCTCGTTAAAGGTTTGTTATCCTTAAATCTGGACGTTTTACTTTGGTAGAATCTTGAAAGATCATTCTCAACATTCTTCTCTTCTCGGTTATTTCTACCATCCAGGCCAAGCCTTCAAAGCCCACCGGGCCGTTTTGGCTGCCAGCAGCCTCTACTTTCGCGACCTCTTCAGCAGTTCCACCAAGACCCAGTTTGAGCTGCCCTCCTCCGTCACACCTGCTTGCTTTGAGCAGATCCTCACTTTCTGCTACACAGGGAAGCTAACAATGGCAGCTAGTGAACAGCTGGTAGTGATGTACACAGCTGGCTACCTCCAGATTCAGCATATAGTTGAACGAGGCATGGACCTAATGTTCAAGGCGAACTCCCCGCACTGTGACTCACAGACAGCGGGCTCCTTAGAGGAGACGGGATCTGAGCCGCAGAGTCCTTGTAATAACGGGAACGGACTAGCTGTGGCGGCTCTTTTGGGGACCCCGGGTTGGTCTCCATCCCTTCTAATGCCGCAGCGGAAGATCAAACTAGAAAGTGGGGACCCGACGCCCCTGACAGTACCGTCGATGCACGGCAAGATCTCGTCTTCAGAGCTGGGGAGCCGCCTTGCCAGGGCGAGCTCTCTCTTCTACACGACAGCAGGTGGGACCACAATCCCTGGCGTCCCTCCTTACCACCTCCAAGGGGCCAGTGGGGGAGGGGCTGGAGCAGGAGGAGTTGAAAGGTCAAGTCCTGGAGCGTCCAGCCTGCCGACCACTGACAGCCCTACTTCCTACCAGAATGAGGACGAGGAGTTTGAAGAAGAGCCGTACGATGGGATGACAGACGATGCCTACAGTCATCTGTATGGACGCTCAGCCAACCCCTATGGGAGTGAGTATCATGTTCTATTGATGCTTTTACTCAAGTTTTGTGAAGTGTTTCAGAGCTTAGGTACGTTTTATGAAGAGCACTCATCACAGAAGCTTTACTCTGAAGTACTTTTCATCCTAAAATATGCTAAAAATACAACAGGCTCCCCATTATAGACAGTTTTACCTCACAATTATACACAAATATATAAATAAATCATAGGAGTTCAAAGACAAATCTGATCAAATGAGAAAATGCTCAGTGTCAATGGCAGCTCTGCTTTAGTTTTTATCTTTGGAGTCATGGAAGAACTGACTAAGTGAATTACTTTCCCAAATGCCCTTGGCGCAAAGGGAGGAAATTCATTTGATACCAGGCCGATCTAAAAGTAAAACTCTGCATGACTTGCAGAAACCATAAATGCAGTTTTTTTTTTTTTTTTTTTTTTGGGGGGGGGGGGGGACACATAGCTTCTCCTTCTCCCTGGATTTGTTTCATTTTGTACAAAGAGAAACGGATGCACATTGGTTTCTTTGGAGTTACATTATTCAATCCTTTATAAATCATGTATCCTGAGCATTTAAAAAAAGAAGGATGCCTCCAGTGTGTGTGTGTTTGTTGGGGGGGGGGCGGGGTTCTCTCAGCATAAAGATAGCTTTATGGAGATGTGATTGGACTGCATCGTGACCATCAACACACTCCCTATCTCCGCTGCTCTCTACTGCTTTTTGTTCTCACACTTTCACACTGGTGCAGATTTCCCTTCATTAGCAAACATACATACTTCAGTCACTTTGTGTTTGCATTTATACATAAACGCCCTTCACACACACACACACACACACACACACACACACACACACACACACACACACACACACACACACACACACACACTGTCAATTGTACAGTGTCCTGCAAGCATCCAACAGGTTTGTCAAATTCTAGAGTTTCAGATATTTATGAAACCCGCTCTATCTCCAATCACTCAGAGCACCTCAGGGTGACATTGTGGGATATATGAGAACCCTGCATGACTTTCCTGTGTGTGTTTGTTGTGTGTGTGTGTGTGTGTGTGTGTGTGTGTGTGTGCATGTAGATAAAAACTGCACAATGGAAATCCATACTTTCCTGCATGCACACTGTGCATGTAGCAATTAATGGATTAATTTCTGCATGTGAAACGTGCCTGTAGGGGTTGTGTGCGTGCACATGAACTCAAAGCTCGTCTCAGAGATTAGGGGGGGGAAACAGTTTTGTGAGAAGGAAACTTACACCCAGCCGGCTTTAGATGCATTCCCCTCCAAAAGTCAAGTTGCTGATGCAGCATCGTGACTTATCTAGGATACATCTGCAATGCTCTGAAACATTTATGTAACACAGCAAAGTGACACAAACCTGCTTTGATGATAGCTGTGTAGGTTAAAAACAAACTAACACTTGCACAAATCCATTTTCTCTTTCTGTGTACTTTTTTTTACCAGTACCGCACAACCCTCTTTCTGAACCTGTTCTGCTCTCTCTCTCGCTTTCATCAGTCCAGGACAAGTCTGAGATGGCAGCGGTGCCCTTGGCCTTGGAGAACCGCAACTGTGTGCTGATCCGCAGGGACCTGGTGGCTCTGCCTGCAAGCCTCATCAGCCAGATCGGCTACCGCTGCCACCCTAAGCTCTACTCTGAGGGGGACCCCGGGGAGAAGCTGGAGCTAGTAGCTGGTAGGCAGGCGCATAGTCACACACGCATCCACTCGCACACTTTTACTCTCTCATATGCTGAGAAAGACTAAAATATAAAGAGAGTCGGAAAGTAATCGTGCTTCCAACATTTTTCAGTATTTACATAAATCAATATGTGTCTGTGGGAAAATTACATTAAAGAACTAAATTGTCTGCAGCTTAGAGATCCTAAAATTGCAAGATAGAAAAAATTTAAAATTAAGACTTAACTGGCCACACACTGTAAGAAGTTTATCTGGGGAAGGTTGTATAGCTACATTTACTTATGTTTCTTTATGAAGGAGACACTCATATTAAACCTTTGTTTGACCCATGAGAGGCCGTGGGTGAGGAGTTAGATTCTGGTTATCTCCAGTAGTTTACAGTGACGTGTTGAGAACTCAAAACCAAAAAATATTGTATCGATCCCACGGGGAAATCAGCTGCTAACAGTGAGAGAATCCGAATCCAATGAATTCTCGGGGGAAATTGGGGTGTACAGTTGCTCTCAGGAGAGAGATAAAGATATAAGATAAAATAAGAAATACAAACAATACAGACTTTATAGTAGAATATACACAACAACAACAATAACAGGCTGCTAACTAGCAAACAGGCTGCTAACTAGCTAACTTGTATGTCAAGTTTGAACACATTGTGAACCTGAGTTATCTTAATCTGCTTTTAGCCTTTTCCCCCACGGCAACAGGCAGCTTCTACCATCAAGTTCCGTAAAGAAATGCGCTTCCCTGTGTTAGACACTAGGAGGCAATATCATAAACATACGAATCAACGGACACTAGTCATTTACGGAAGTGGAAACAAAGCGTAATAAATTACAAGTAATAAGAAATGTAAATTACAAAAAGAAGTAGAAACAATACAATGTAATAAATCATGATCAGAAGTATAAAATCACTGAGAAATAACAATACAAATAACAAATATGAACGACGGGGGGATTTTTAGCTTATGCTAATTCTGGCATATTTACATGGATGCTGATATGTTGATCGATGTGCACTGTCCTAATTCAATGAATAAATCAAATAAATGAATATAAAAGTAGTGATTTGAACACCACTTAGCAATAGAGACAACATATTAAAAAACAAGAAAACAAAAAGAGGAAATAAAACCAACAAAGGGAAATATAAACAAGAAAAAGTAACACATCACTTAAAAACAGTCACATTTCTTAGCGATGAGTAGCAGGTCTAAATCCTTCACTGATACGCTGGAATGAGTCTAGAAGTTGCATTGTGTATGTAATGCTCAGTTCTTTACCCTTTGAAACACCTTCAGACTGCACTTGACCCGCGGCAAACCTGATTCTCATTGGCTGATAGAGACTGCACGTCACAGTGTCGATGTGCACAGGGCTGTCTGAAGCTGCAGAGTCTCACTGCAGAGATTGAAGACAGTGACAGAAGGACACCCATCTCTGCAGTGATCATCAATCAGACCTTTATGGTGGAGCACTTAGACACAAGTCACTCTGGGGTAAAAAGCATATGACGGCCTGACTGGAGTCATCCAACTGGCCCTTAAAGGCCTCTGATAGCATGAGAAAAAGGTTGTTTTCTTTTGGTATGACGAGACAAAACAATCTGGATGTCTTTGGTGTGACTGCCAGAAATTGCTCTTGGCAGTCAGACAAGAGACTTTCAAAGAGACCTGGTGCTCGACATGTACCCGTTTCAATTCCTACAATGGAGCATGGCAGGAAGTCTAATGAGTTTAGAACTGGATCGTTCAGACAAACATAATGCAGCCTGAATACTTTCAAGTAAACTTAATGGATCGAGAACAACCCCGACATGAGGACACATGCAGCATGCAGTCGCTAATCGATCAAAAAAAACAACTTTAGATTCAATCACATTAAACTAAATGCGATTAAAAGCCCACAGACACAAATTGGAATTGCAAGAAACTCAAAACATGAAGGTCAAAGATATGAATTAAATCAAAGTAATTTAAACAGTTTGATGTTTTTCTGCCTTCAGATTTAATTTCTCCTTCATTTGTTTCTTTTTTTAGTTCTACTGTTGGCAGTCCTACTCCCTAAAAGATGTAAACCTTTCAAATAAATCAAACAAAACCAGGAGGGACACATTCTTCAGAGTCTTCCAAAACCAAAGAAACAGATTTTTAATATGAGCGGGGTTATTTATTTTTTCTTCTTCTTCAGGTACACAGGTGTTCATGACTCGAGGCCAGCTGATGAACTGTCATCTATGTGCTGGAATCAAACACAAAGTTTTGCTCCGCCGCCTGTTAGCCACGTTCTTTGATAGGTGAGTAGACAAACATGCACACAGGAGAAAAAAGCAGAACCGTTTGAATTGAAGGACCTACAGTAAGATTAGTGTTCTGCGTATGACTCCAACACTACTGCTGTTGTCACAATCCAACTTTCACACTCCATCTGTGGCCGTGTTGTGCAATGCGGTTAGTTGTGTGTGTGTGTGTGTGTGTGTGTGTGTGTGTTCTCATGTACAGTATATCTACTGTTATGTGCCTGCTGCTGACTGCACCCCCTGGTGTTCACTGTGTGTCCCTGCAGAAACACTCTAGCCAATAGCTGTGGGACTGGAATCCGTTCGTCTACTAGTGACCCCAGTAGGAAACCCCTCGACAGCAGGGTCCTCAACGCTGTCAAACGTAGGTTTTATTATCTAATCATTCGAATATATTTGATTACATTTCTTAAAAATCACTCTCTGTCTACATTACGTTTTGTCTTTTGTTTGCAGTCTACTGTCAAAATTTCAACCCTAACTTCAAAGAGAGTGAAATGAATGTGATCGCCGCAGACATGTGCACAAATGCAAGGCGGGTGCGCAAGCGATGGCTGCCCAAGATCAAGTCCATGCTGCCAGACAGTATGGAGGTGTACCGTGCAGGGATGGGCATGGGCACTGCTGCTGCTGTGGGTCTGGGCTTGGCGCTGGGTGCCCCTCAGCCAGGGTTGCCTCTCCCCTTTGAACCTGATTTCAAGTCCTTAGAGCAAAGGCTGTACCCAGAACGTAAGGACCCTCTCAGGACTCATCAGCCGCTGAGGGAGGGCAGCCCCGGGTCTGGAGGAGCTGGAGGAGAGGCTGAAGGCGAAGGGGAAGGAGTAATCCACGAGGAGCAGGAGGAAGACGAGGATGAAGCGGGGTTAGAGGGCGTAGACAGATCCCTGGGGGCGCCGTCTTTGATCCCAGGAGCTGAGGCGGGCGGTTGTGGCGACACGCCGCCAGAGCAGGAGGTGGAAAATTTTGGACAAGGTCTGAGAGTGAACGGACAGTGAATGCCTCTCACGTTGTGAAATCTGTTTAACACACGCTTTTCTTTTTTGCTTGCTCTCTTACTCTAACATCTCGTCCGCCACTCTTTCTTCTCCCCCTCGTGCTTCCACAACGGGAATTTTCAGCACAAAAAGCAGCGCTCTTAGGTCTTAAGACACAGGAATATTTGTCTCACATGCATGCGCACATGTGTGCTTGTGTTCAGACATACACACTGATAGAAGAACTGCAACCCTGGCAGAAGAAGTTGACGCAGGCATGGCATTCACACTGTGAAAAAAAACCCAACCCTTTCTGCTCCACCCTTTGCTCCACATCTTCTGTGTTTACTCTGTATTTCTGCACCCGAAATCACAAAGGCCTGATAGCAGAAGAAATGGCTGAATGATTCATCCTTTCAGTTCAATAACAAGAAGCAGCAGCTGCTTCGCAGGCAGTTTATGGTGTGTGGTATTATGGTTTTTAAAGTGATTCTATTTTCTTGGAAAGCTGCATCTTTAAAAAAAAAAAAAAAAAAAAAAAAACAACAACCTTTGTACCCTCGAGCAGAGCAGATCGCAGAAACTCTCATGGGGAAGTCGATTTTACAGCATTCATACCGTTGCACATTAAACATAGAGAAATATATAACACAGATTGGATTGTAATATTACAGGGGTCATGTACTCTGTTAACAACAGATAACAGAGAAATGTCAGTTTCCGATAAAACTGCATTTTTGTGGTTAAAAAGATTAGAGAAGTGTTTCCACGAATCTTAAAGAGTTTACAATCGACTAAATAATCTATCACATGGGGTTGTTTTTTCATGCATTTTCCACCGAGACCAATCGGACTTAATCATCAATGTGATGCCTGTGTCTGCTTCAAACCGCCTCCATTTAACTACCAACATACATGCACACACACATCATGTACAAACATTACTCACCTTAGGATTCTAGCCTTTCATATCTGCACCCATGCATTTAATAAACAAAAAAAGGAACAATGCTTTTTACCTTTGAAAATGAACTTCAGTCATACATCCTTCTGTCTTGGAGATGCAGAGAGAGACCTGAGCAACAAACATGCATTAAATCCAAGCTTGCATGCATGAGAACAGAGTATTCAAGAAAACGACAACAAAGCCACAAACCTGCAGCGAAATAAAAGAAAACCGCTACTGTACCTCGAGTTATGCCATTAATACGCAAAAAGGACTTTTCCCGCCATTTTTCACTGGGATGTGACATCAGAACTGACCTGGGTGCGACCCGGGATTGACTGTTTTTTGACAAAACATAAATCCCAGTTTCTTTTTTTTTTTTTTTTTTCTCCAAACAGAGCGTGCTGTCGCCATAAGTTAAGGAGGCTGACTAAATGGTATAGTAAGGAAGTGAAAGCGAGAAGCACTGTTTCACCTTCATGTGGTGGTTTTTGGACTGCTTCATTATTTTTTGTTTTGTCTGTTTGTTTGGGTTTTTTTTCTTCCTTGGGGGTAAACTTTTGAATTAAACCTATAAGAGCGATTTCTGCTGGCTTGATGCATTCGCAGTCTAAAAGAAAAGTTTAAAATGTGTAAACTAATGCAAATGTGATTGTCTTATGAGACTTAAACTGCCCTCTTCATCACTGATTATTTATTCGATAGGGGGGTTGTGGATTTGGATACAGAATGCTAGTCTTTCAGACGATAAATGTTCCTATTTTTTGTAAGGGGAGGGGGCGGAGGGAGTCTTAACAGGGACTGTAAACCTGTATCTTCTCTTTTGATATCTCTTTTCATGCTTTCTGTTTTGTTTCTGTTTTGTGTGTTTATTCTAGGAGAAACACTGTTGTACCTTTTATCCGGGGGGCGTTTCTGATCAGTATCGAAGCTCATTTAATCGTGTTCAGATAAAAGACTGATCCTTTTTTTATTATTTTTTAAAGCCACAAATGTTTAAAAAGTCAAATGAATCAATTCTTTTCCCCACTGCAAAATATGAGAGTAACAACGGGGAAAACAAACCGGTCATGCCCCATCCCAATTGCGTCGGTGTTGTGCAACTTGAACGTTTGGGTCGGATCTTTCTCTGCCAGAGAAGCTTTAAGAAGGCCCTGCACAAGAAACACAGAGTTATAATTGCACTAGGTAATAATGAAAAGGTTTAAAGTATCTTTTTGTTTTTCCTTTGGAAGAGATGTTGTCCTTAATGAAACAGGGCTGTGACAGAATGGCTGAGCTGATGAATGAATGTAAACTGTAGCACTGCTTGGACGAGGAAACCGAGTCATGATCGAAAAATGCTCAAAAACTTTTGCTATGACACCTTTTTTTCCCCCCCAGAATTGTATATTCTTAAAAATGGGCCAGCTTCTCTGATAAATTTGACTGTGACGTTTTTAAAGCGATGTGAACAAGTCTTCCGATGTGGAAAACGACAGGGTCAGTCTCCCTGACATACAGAAAACTGAGCAAGACTCTGTATAGAAATATAGATCTTTATATTTGTATGTATATACTAAAAGATCTGGAAAATTATTTCTTCAGCTCATTTTTTTTATTTATTTAGCTTTAATTCTAGACGTTGTTCTTATGAAAAACAATAAAGAGTATTGAGACATTTATTGTTTATTAACTGAAGTAACCGTCTTCCTCTGATGCATCTTATTTGTACGAGGTTGTGAAACTTTTCGATACCTCGCGTTCAAACACAACGCTGTCTCCGTCTTTTTAACCAGGAGTTCAAAACGAGCGCACGCGAACTCCTGCACACTGTCCACATGGCACAAAACATCGACAACATATGTGAACCGAAACGTTGCCAAAGTTCCTGTGCAGTTTAGACAGTGTGCAGGAGTTCACTTGCAATTTTCGGTCATCATAGACATTGCCGAGTATTGCTAGCCTCAGACTCGTTGCCATGGTAACGATATCATTTGACGCATGTCTACTAGCATAGTATCAAAATTGAAAAAAATCTGTCAAATTGACAACCTGATCTTGGAAAGCTGGAACTTTGTTTGCCTGTCGCTCCAAAAATTGTGCAGACTGATTGATCTTTTTAACATCCTTATACGTCATACATTCACACAGTGCTATGTTTGAACAGGTGTTTTGCATGGCCACGCTTTTCACTCAGCAAAATGTAATTTCAAAAAAAAATTCTAATTTGAAGAAAGCAGGGTTGGAAACGTTGATATTCTCCACTGTGGTTATAGAGAGGTGTGGAGCAGTGCCTTAGACTGTGACTGTGTGGGTGTGGATGTTGTGCTTTGACCCTGAATGTTTCAGCGCAGTTTGGCTGCAGACCTGACTGATTTGTCTGCTTTTCTTAAAGTTAAGCCTCCTGAAACGTTTTGTCTTGGTCCGTTTAAATGTATGTGATTTAATTTGCCTCCTTTCTTGTGTTTGCATTCAGTGTGTAAGGACAGAGAGCCTGCCCCAGCAAACCTTATTTACCTAAATTGAAAAGGTTTATTGCACTTAGGTCCAACAGCCAATCAAAAACAACCAAGCCAAAAAGTTGCTAGGTCTATCTTTTTCCTACTGTTAAACCTGATCATTCCTAGTTTTTTATAAAAGATTAGGCTTTTGGAAGACTTTTCCTTTTTCAATTTGGCCTGATAAACAATCACACATCAATGAGTGTTTATTCCCTTTATGGATTTAAATGTCAGCATGTTCACTGTTTGTCTGTCGTACACTTCAATAAGTTTGTCTCCAGCCCAGACAACAAAAAAAAGATCTTTCTTCTCTTCTGCTTATGGTCTTTGTTTTTTTTTCTTGTGCAGGGTGAATTTGAACGTACATGATGTTGCACTATAAACTGAGAAGTTAACAGAGAATGTCACAGTCAACCCTTTGGGACATGAGAGCTCTATTCGGGGATGGTTAAAAGAAAAAAATGTATGAAATGTTGTTTGTGTGTTTCCCTGAGATCTTTGATTGAAACCAGTGTCTCCTTCACAGCAAACTCCAGAATTCTTTACTTTTTGTTGTCATCTAGGTGATCAGTGAAAATGAAAAATAAGAGCTACGGTGGTCGAAAAGATACAATATTCACGAACATTTCTTTGCAAATAAATTGTTACTCCCTTTGTAAAAAAAAAAGACCGGGCACAGCGGTCTTTGGTGGATGGAGCGATGACTTATCCTGAAAATAATACATTTATATGCAAAGAGACACTTGTATCATAAACTGCATGCCACTCAGACACTCACTCGAACCCGATGAAACCTCTGATCTTTATGCACCATGTATTTTATGCTGAATAACTGTTGTCACTGTTGGCAAACAAAGACGGGGAAGTCTACGAGAGGGGCTGTGATTTCTTTTTTTTTTACCGCAGACCCCGGCCTTTTAATGAATGTTTGATCAAGTTGAATCTATAAAATAGTGATAAAGAGTGGAATACAATGACTAACTACCCAGTTGAGTGTGCAGGTGAACCTGCAGCAGACTCAGAAAAAAATGCACTAAAAGTTTGTATGTGTATGTGTGTGTCCTTGAAAAATAACGCCAGCACTTTAGAACTACTTAGAAAATAAAAGAGAAAACGTCAAGAGTGGTCGAGGGGTGAGGTCGAAGGAGGAGAAAAACTTTTAAAGCCATGTGTTCAGAGCGCTGACAATCAGAATAGGAATGAGACCCAAAGTGCATTATGGGAGATCTGACATGACTTGCTGTGCTCTTGCTGTTCGCTTTGTCTTTCTCCGGCTTGCTTTGGTCTGTGCTAGCTTACTTTCCAGAGTGGAGGGACGTGGTGTTGCTAACTCCAGCCTTCTTGGTTATAAGTGTGTGTCTCTGCAACAAGGACTGATGGACGTTTGACTGACACCTTGGTGCTTCGTGATCAGAATTTGTCATGATCGATATCTGTTATGCTCTGGTCGGCACCAGCTGAACCAGGCAGTCTGGGACGGGACAATTTCAGTGTTGATTCTGCTCTATGTTTCGAATGAAAAAATGTTGAAAATGTTTATGCGCCTTCTGACTCAAGCATCAATAATATATACAACGGAAATGCAAGTTGCCACTTTTGATGTTGCATAAAATCTACCTTTCATTCCCATCATGGTATCTGCCATCATGAGTTTCAGTTGTGTAGTCCAGGAGTACCTGATTTCTTTAAATGCAATACAGAAAAATCTGCTTTCTAATAAAAGTCCTTACTTCACCAAACACTGCCACATGTCTTTCTTTGTCTCTGTTTTCTGTTTAACTGTTTGTTGAATATATGGAATATTTCTTCCTGTTTCAGAGAGAGTGCCCACCTTTTGATCTCATACAAAAAGCTCCAATAGCATACAGTATGATTTTATAGACAGGAAGCAATATAATATGATGCAATAGACACATCAGATCAACTAGATACATTAGGACAGAGACTAGGTGATACAGTATGATGCACAATACCATAATACTGCATTTGGGGTGGCAGCTCAGTCTGTAGGGACTTCGGTTGGGAACCGGAGGGTTGCTGGTTCAAGTTTCAGTGAGGAACAAAATAGTGGAAGTTGGTCTGGTAGTTGGAGAGGTACGAGGGCATGTGTGTGATCGGGGCCTCTGTTTGTATATATGTATATATATATATATATATATATATATATATATATATATATATATATATATATATGATAAGATGAGATAGATAGCATACAATATTATATGATACTATGCAATATGAAACTAAATGGTTCAATAGATATGATACAATATGAAACTATAGAATTGAATAGATACTGTATAAGATGGGGTGCCGTACAATATGATACCACACGGTCGGATATAATTAGATATGATACAATGCATTATCATTCATCATTTGCCCTTAAGTATCCTTTTCTACAAGATTTAACAGAACCTTGTTAAACAGCTTCTGTGAGTTGGCATTCACAGCTGTCTTAAACTTTCAGTAAGGAGCTGCAGACAGGGAAAGTGGAACAATCCTTCGTATTGTTGGTGCAATACTTTAGCTAAATACTTAAATGTGGTTTCTCATGGATTCACTCAAAGACAATCAAAGTATTCAGTGTACTGGCTTTGAGACCTCTCGGCTACTGAACAGAAACTCTTTGTGTGCATTTGTTTATTTTTATTTCATGCTAAATCTGTTGACTAAATAAGTCCCAAATGTGTAAACTTAATGTTTGAAAAAGAAATGTACCTATATTGGCATAGCACCATTAGAAAAATGCATGAAAGTTGAGATTACTAACTTCATGTCAACTCTATGCAGCTAGTGAGTTGAGTCTAAAAGTGTTCTTACACAGATTTAGAAACTAATGAAAAAACATTTCCACCACAGCACACAAAAGTATTAGAAACTGCAGTATACACAGAAAGATGTCAGATTTACATGACAGGTGCAGGACAAAAGATCATTTCAAAAGCTGATAATAAAAAATATAATTCTCTTTTACAGATTACATAAATATGTTCAACCCCTTCAGTTTTTTTAAGACAGGTGCTCAAGCCTTTAAGAACATTTTAGAAAATTGTATTATTTTACAGCAGAAATGAGGGACACTGCATTTCTAAAAGTGCTCACTATTTCTGTTGAAAGCAGTTTACACACTTTATAGCTGAGGCATAGTTGTTGTTTTGTTGTTATACATACCATTATTTTAATATCTTATGTCTAACCAAGCAAGATATAGAAATGTGTTTCTTCAAAGTAGATTAAAGGTGTTGGAGGAAGATGCTTCAGGTTGTGAATGCTTTGACTAATGACTTTCTCCTCCTTGACTCATTAGGACATGTTGATCTGTGTTGTAATAATGTAAAAAAAAAAAAAAAAAGGTTTTGAATCGGTGCTCTGCGCTCTCTCGCTCCGGATCCTCTTCTCTGGCATCCATTTGTCATCCTGTGTTGGCTGTTACAGAAATCCCGCTGCTTGTGTCCGGCTGCCTGGCAGACAGACTCATGTGGCACATATCAGAATTCCGTCTTTAACACGGAAAACGAAGGCGTAAACTAATCAGCAGGTCGGCTGGGAGAGCCACATCTCGTGTGGTCATAATGAGTGAGGATGCGGACTCCCCTCCCGAGCGGGAGATGAAGGTTAGCTCTGTCATCTCTAAACTGTGTTGACACTTTAGCGCGTGTGAGCTAACGTGTGCTAGCACTGCGTCAGTTCATTGCCAGAGGTTTCTCGTTAACTTTACTAGTTAGCTAGTTAATTGGTTTGCTCAAACACAACAAAATAAATGCATAACCATGTCACCATTAAACACAATTAGTCAGTGGAGTCTCCAGTCACAGTATAACAAATGTGTTTGTTTGTTTTACTTTCGCCGGTTCGAGCTATCAGCTTGTTAGCCTATTAGCATGATAGCTTTGGATCTGATTGCTGAATTGAGTTTAAATAAATAAATAAATGTAGATGTGTTAATCCTCGATCATGCAGGTGATGACATTTTTAGGGGTTAATATAGTTTAATGTCACATGAACATGGGAACTTACTTCAGCATGTTTATTTGTCACCAAAGATAAAAGTTTTACTCATTTAAACTGAAATATTTACCTTCATATTTGTTTACTAACTCATGAATATTCTTAAATTTCTTTAAATACCTGTTAAACAGATTGTGCACATTTGTTTTTATTTTTTATTTTGATTAATAGTTTTTCCCCTTTAGGTCAGAAGTTCCCAATGTTTATAGTATTTCATATTATTTTACTGTTATCATACTTTTGTTATTATATTATATTTATATTGAAATTTTCGGAAATAATGATTTATGTAGTTTTATTTTTAATCCATTTCGACCAATCTTCACTATAATTTGTCAGAACCCCTTCTAGCAGCTGCTGTTGTTCCCTTAGAGTGGTTGGGACCCCACAATAGAAATAACTATATTAGTTTGCACTATAAGGACATTTTTTTCAAATTTGTTTACAGCATTTTATTGTTGTTCTCCTTCTCGACAGAGGTACGTTTGGAGTCAATAATCTGAAACTACACGCAGCATGTTAATCTCTCGCTTTAATCCCCCCCAGGATTTCCAGTTTCGTCAGATGAAGAAGACAAGAGTTTTTAACTCATCAGAAGAATTGCCAAAGGACAGATCCAGTCTGCTCACCATCTCAAACAAATTTGGTCTCACGTTTGTTGGGCTGGACAAAACCTTCAAAGTTTACCTCACTCGAGACATTTTGGCAGCTGATAAAAACGATGGCAACGCCAACGAAATAGGTAAAGTGACGCGTTGTTGATTTTAAATATTTATCCGTTCAGTTTTGAAACTACATTGTCGTGCTATCGTGCAAATCTCCATTCATGTCTCTTCCTCACAATCGACTCTAATTTTCCTCTTTGTTCCAGTCGAGGGGATCGCAGCTTTGGCAGAGGTGACGGTGGATCTGTGTCTGCACAACTTGGCTCTGAGCTGTGATGAACTGACGTTGTCAGTATGTGGCTCGTCGGAGAATCACGGTTTATCCCTCACTTTCTACGATGTCCGCACCTTCATGAACAGGGTGACTACTTCACTTAATTTAACTGGCATGTCAGTGCATCACCCATGCATTAAGCCTAGTTGGGAAAGTACAAAATAATTAATTGCAACTGAAGGTTAATTAACAAAATGTTGTTCATATGCTATTTTAAGTTAGTGTTGTTATTCATAACTGTCTTGGATGAGCAGCAGACGTCCCCTCTCACGTCCCCCTGACGCCTGCCGATATTTTTCTCTAAACTAATCAGCAGATTTAACCGTTAAGTCTCCAAACTGATGCAATACAATATGATATGATCCATTTTTGGGAAATG
Organism: Symphodus melops; assembly: GCF_947650265.1. Classification (NCBI taxonomy): domain Eukaryota; kingdom Metazoa; phylum Chordata; class Actinopteri; order Labriformes; family Labridae; genus Symphodus; species Symphodus melops. The sequence goes on along the minus strand of NC_136706.1, from coordinate 3,266,414 downwards.
TCATTTTCTAATTTAAATACTTCTCTTGCATCTTAACGTAAAATATCTGCCAGACTTTTTAAGCTTTTGACCTGTGCGTGATCTTTCTAACTAATCTTTTCCAGGGACGACCGCAGAAGTTACCGTTTGCATCACTGGCACCAACAGTTCCCCCTGGCACATTGGTGCAGGACCTGAAGTGGAACCCTGTACAGGCGTCCATGTTGGCCACCTGTCAGGCCGACGGCAGCATGATGATTTTGGATGTTACCGACAGCGTCAAAGTCACGGCCGAGCTTCCCGCCGCGAGTGGCATCACATGCCGTGAGTAAGACTTGGTCTCAGTCGCTGGATTTAACAGCGCTCTCATTGGTGGCTTAATTCAGTTCATTTATTTTCTTTTTGACGCAGTTTGCTGGAGTCCAAAAGGAAAACAAGTCGTTGCAGGAAAAATGGACGCCACAGTCTGTCAGTATACACCAGTAAGTGAAGCAGATTCACCGTCATGAATCATCAGGGCCTGAGGCTTCCTGTAAAGTCTTATATGCAATAAGCACAAGCATGGTGAACAGCAACTGTAACATACAACACCTTAGATTGGAATTTAACAATCAACTATTTCAAACCCAACAGTGGCAGCTGTTGAGCGTCTCAATCTGATTGGAGCTCCTAAAGTTTCTATTGTTGTGAAGAATGAGTGTATTGCTTTACATGTGTCCTACCGGGGCTTTTTAAATGTAGTGGTTTTTTGATACCAAACGCTGTACATGTGAAAACACTGCATGTACCGTATCAAGGCCAAACTGCAGTCAGTCACGTCAGTGTCATGCCCCTAAAACGATCTGAAGTAGCATTAGCTCGATCACATAATTTCAAAAGAAGTCCAAAGAAGATGAATAACTGATTCTCTCCTTTTAATTAAAAAGGCGCTTGAACTAAAGAGAGTCATCCCGAGTCCAGACTTCTACACCTCTGATGAACCCGTCAAAGGTAAGAGGATCCTGCAGCACTCATTTCTGTATAATAATGATGCATAATGTGTACTGATTGGTCTGTATTCATCAGGGTTTATAGTCCGACCCTGTTCCTAACTGATGCCCCTCTCTCTCTCTCTCTCTCTCTCTCTCCTGTCGTCTCCTTTAGTTCTGGATGTGCTGTGGCTGAAAACCTATGTGTTTGCAGTGGTGTATGCTGCTGCAGACGGCTCTCTTGAGACCCCTCCTGAGCTGGTGTTGATCTCTCTCCCTGTGAGTGCGTCCTACATACTAACATCTCACCGCATCCTGACAAGGATTTCTCGTCGCCCAATAGACAGCTGGCCGCGTGTTTAAAAATTAACCTGACAGGTTAACGATAATTTCACAGCATTTCTGCCCTGAAAAAAAGAACCCCAGAGGTGGACTCAGGCTCTTAAAAGTTTTGCATTTTTTGATTGATTTTAAACCCTCTGCTTATAGGCAATACATTCCTTTCATCAAACGGTGATATTGATGCTTCCTCCTTAGATCAGTTGTGCCATCTTGTAAATGTACCTGATGAAGATGAATGCTAAAAGAGTGCAAAATGTTTCTTTTAGCAGAAGAAGGAGGAGAAAGTGGAGACTAAGTACCTGAACTTCAGTGACACGGTGTACGGCAGCTGCACCGAGAGACAGCATCACTACTTCCTCAGCCACGTGGAGGACTGGTGAGAAGGAGCAAACTTCACCATCACATCTCCATGTCTCTCTTTATTTGCTTACATGTAAATGTGTTCGTGCTCTTTTCATCCAGGGACCTCGTGTTTGCTGCGTCGGCGGCTTCCATTGAAGTCAGCGTCATCTCCAGACAAGATGACAAGGTACCTAAATAACTTGAAATCACACCGCCGTGAATATAAATAGACTTAAAGTGTCTCTCACAGTTATGATGTGGGGTCTTTAGCGTTTCATTCGGCTCGATGTGATCTCATCTACAGCTGAACACGCAGAGTTCTGACGCTCAGGGTTTTTCATTACAGCACCTTCTGATCTGACCGTTTTTTTCCCTTTGATTTACATTTTGTTTGGTTTCTTACTGACTGATGCAACAAAAACACAACATGTCAGACTTTGATGACTGCAGCCGATGTTTGTCCTTTTTAGATCTGGGAGCTTTGGATCCTTGAGGATGCGAGTCGGGCTGAACTGCCGGTGACCGAGACAAACGACGACACTCTTCCCCTCGGCTTAGCAATAGACTTCACCAGCCAGCAAGCCATAGCCATCAGTGAGTGACTCCGGCTTTCTGTGTGCTTTCTCTTTTGTCCTTTCTGACCAGGCTTTGTACGCCTACATCATGTCACAACACTTCAGCTCGGCAAACACTGTGCTTTAGTATAAATGTTGTGGAGCATTGACTCACTCTCTACTAATGGAGCACACCCAAAGCTCACGAATGACATACCTACACCGGATAGTCTGATTCTCACGGCCTGAGTTTTCACACTGTGTTCAAAGAGGATGCATCATTGACAACTGTCAAAAAAGTTTCCTTTAAACACTCCCACAAACAGAAGTTGAAGTTATGGATGATGAAAGTTGTTTTTCTACTAAGCTAATTATTGCTGAGAATTTTCTAACCCCACTCTGATCCTGTATTTGATCATGTTTATAAACCCCTCTATTTCAGCCCTGCTCAGAACAGGCTGTTTCTGTGTCTTTAGCTTTAAATATGTAAATGAGCTGTGTCTGGCCACGCCCCCTTTCTGGAAGGGCTTGAGTCACTCAGGCTTTCTAGTTCCATGTCCTATTGTTTACTGTGAGAAGGCAGAACAAACACTTAGCTGTGGGAGTGTCACCCATCTGGGGGAGGGGCTACTGCCCTTTGTGATGTCATGAAGGGAAAAATCTCCAAAACAGCCTGTTTGAGCACTCATATTCTGAAAAGTGGAGCAGGCAGAAGACGGAGAGGATGGACTTTTTTTTTTTAAATCAGAGGGTTTGTTTAGACACGTTTTAGTTTTGGAAAAGTTTATTTTGTAAAATATGTGAGCTTTAATTTGAAAGGTCATCAAATTAAACCGGTTTAGTCCTGCAACAATACAACCCACAATTACAATTTTTTATTTTTTATTTTATTTATTTTTTTATGTTTATGCTCTAAAGGATTTCAGACTGATCCATTTGAGTTGTGTTTTTTTCAGACTGAAGTAATGTCAAACTAGTCAGTTATATCTTGAGGAGTAGACATTCAACAATCATCTTTGCAATCAGACGGTCCTAAATCCATCAGGTTTCTTTGTGCACGCAGCATCCACTGCAGTGCTCCATCACAGCGTGTGTAAAGAATAGTGATAAGCTTCCGTCTCAGCACACTGTTTTATCTTAAATGGCCGAGTCTGCCAGACATTCACGTAGCGCTGCTACCGCTGTCTCGTCACATCGTTCCTCGCTCACTCCAAGAACAAACCCCTCCCCTCTCCTCCGAGCATGAGAGAAGCCTGCAATTTGAGCAACATTTTGACGTGATTGTCGAGTGATCAAAACCTTTTTATCCAAACAGAGACATTAGATGAGAAAAAAAAGGGAGGAGGAAGGGAGAGAGTTATCTGTGGAGACAAAAAAAGAGAAGAAAAAAAAACACACACTCATTAAAATGGCTCAGACGAGCTGGAGGACCACAACAAACAACAAAGCCCAGACAATCCTGTAGCAGAATGCTGATGAGGTTTACCATGCACCTCTCTCCCTGTCTGTTCATCCTCCAGCTCGTCGCGTCTCACCTTCTTTCAAACTTTAGCTTCATCACCGAGATGCAACTAAACTTTACGATAAGATTTAAGATTTAAGATTTTCTCTTCGCTTGTCGACGTCGTGTGCCTCGTCTGGAGAACTTCATTTCAGGGACTAGATCCTAAATCTGTGCTTGTGTGTGTGTGTGTGTACATCTAAAATGTCAGGTTGTTTGTGTGGTTGGAGGCGGTGAAAACACAAATGCACTGTCACAATGTCAGAAGCGCGCGCACACAGTACATGGGGTGAATATACAGTTGATGCAAAATAGTAGGTAATAGTCAGAGAGGTGAGTCAGCAGTAATTCATCACACTCTGACATGCACCGCTACTGCTGTCCTCCCCCGATGGCGGCGTAAGTTATGCTTGAGAAAAAGTCTAAGATATGACACACACTCCAAGAGAGAACAAAGAAGCACAACGTGTTCAGGAAGTGGACTCTTTGTTTTTTTTTTGTGAGTGTGACAAATCTGAAAATGACTAGTATCATCTCTGACTAATGCATCTTTAATTTGGGGTGTGAATACTCAGTGCAGTCATTTAAATGTCAGTTTAGACTGGATCACATCGCTTTCGTGTGCAGCCCACAGCGCACTGCGTGAGTTTTAGGAAGTGGGTGTAAAGAGCAGGGATGAGTTTTGGGGGGGGGGGTGTTTGGCAGGAAGAGGGTTGCAGTGGACTGTGTTTTTGCCGAATGAGGCGTCTTTGCACACGACTTTAATGTGCCTTCATCCGCTCAATACTCGGGCACTTATTCTAACCACTGGAAGGCAGTGAGCCAAGGTCGATGGGAATAAAGCAGAGCAGCAATGTATGCACTCTTTGTGCTCGAATGCAATCAACACTCTGAAGACTGAGGTGATCAAAAACATCAGAGAGAGAGAGCGAGCGAGCACAGCAAGCAGACAACACTCGACTGTTAATTGTCTCCTTTGTGCGGCGGTGTGATTTGGAAGCACAGAGCTGTGCAGAACGCTCAATAATTTCTCACATGAATCTGTTGGCGTGTTGTGAAGTTTGCACACCAGCGTAGCTCCTAATGAACTGAGTCATGATGGACTCTTCCTCAGCCGAGAGCTGCACGGATCCTTTTTTCGACGTCCGTGATCTGTGGAAGGCTGTCAAACGTGTCATAGAGGGAGGAAGTAAGATTAATCAGCACCTTTTAAGAAGGAGGGTTTGCAGTGCAGTAACATATATATCCAACATCGAAATCCTTTTTAACATTCTCCCTTTTGTCAATCTCTTATCCGCTGACTTTTGATGAACTTGAAACTAGACGCAGACTGTCATGGATTTTTTAGGGTTTATAGGAAGAGAAAAAACTCTGATACCAATATTTATCTAAGAACTGTGTTTGATCTTTAAGGATAGATATTTACAGAGATATCCATCTATACAATTATTGTGTCGATCCCTTAAATGCAGTTATCAAACACTTGATTTACGAACTTGCATCACCACTTGCCACCACAGCGCCCTCTGCTGGTGTAATAAAATGAGCCTCAAACTTATTGCTGTTCAGTTTGTAGACTTTCCACCTTTTATTCTGACAGGACGTTGGATAGAGTAGGAGATCAGGAGAGAGTGAACCCGGCCCACCCGCTTGGAGGGCTAGCCTCCGTACACGTGGAGGGGTCTTGAGTTGCCGGAGGGGGGTCAGACTCTGCTGACGGTGTTTGTGAGAGAATGCATCATTTGTCTCGTGATAATATCTCCGTCTGATTTCCTTTTTTTCTTTTTTCTTTTTTTTTTTGCCCCCGCTCACAGCTGAGGAGAAGAGCCTGCCCCCAGCGCCCATTATGCTGATGCTCTCCACCGAGGGATTAATCTGCCCCTTCGCTCTGCTCAATCTGAACCCCGGGGTTAAGCAGCTGGTCTCAGCGCCCGCCGCACTCCCCTTGGAGGGGGAGAGACTTCCCACGCCAGGTAAGATCATCAACAACTGCACAATAACTCTGAACCACTGGACTTAAATCACCTTGAGCCCACCGGCTCTGCTGCGCTCCCTGCCGAGCCGCCCTGCTCGGACGTCCCTGCATTAAAGCGTGTGCAGTGTGCAGTCGTTTGAGTGTCGCGGTGGTCGTAGCAGTTCTTCTTTAAGACAGTGTTCTCGATCATCACACATTTTTTTTAACCGCAAAATGTGATCCTTTTTTTTTTCCCCTGTTGCTGCAATAATGTGAAGAACATTCTCATCCCAAATTGTTCCCCAATCGTTTGAGTCTCCTTCTTTTATTCATTAAATGAGACGAGCTGTTTTGATTCTGCAGGACTGTGAAAAAGCTTCATTTTCTACGAAGCCGTCTTTTCTTTTTTCTTTTTTTTGCACAGCTGAACACATGGAGAAAAACTTGACGACAGTTTTTTTAATCACCTTGATGAGCGTCTAAGCATAAAAATTTTCGACTTTTTTTTTCTTTTTTTTCTCTCTCCTCTCAAAGGCTAATTGAGTTGTTTCTGCAGTTTGCAACCTTGGCTTGTCGATAAATTTTCCCATCATGTGAGGTGAGCTGAAAGGAGAGCTGATGTATTTTCTGTTCACAGGGTCTTTGGCACCACACGCTCCCAGAGCCGCTGCCTCCGTCCCATCTGCCCCAGCTGCATTCCCCAACCTCAGCCTGACTTCAGCAGCTGTTTTCACGCCTCCAGCCGCCGCTGCTTCCTTCTCCGCTGCCCCTTTCAGCACGGCTCCCACAGCTCCCGTATCCTCGTCGTCTGGCTTTACTTTCTCAGTGCCGACCACGTGCTCCATCTCGACGCCGTCAGCTTTCACCCTGGGGGGAGCTACCACAGCCTTTGGCCCTGGAGCCTCCAGCTTCTCCTTCGCCTCCAAACCTCCCTCCGACACTCCCTCAGCCTCATCCGCCTTTTCTTTCGCACCAACCATCAAACCGCCAGCAGTGGCGGCTCCAGCTCCTGCCGCTCCTGCCGCTCCGGCTCCGGTTCCTGCTCTAACTTCAGCTCCGGCTCCGGTTCCTACACCACAGAGCCTCGCTGCTCCCTCTCCACCCACTGTGAAACTAAATTTAACTGGCAGGTAAATCATTTCTTTAGTTTGAACCTCACATCTATCTCAAAGTTTATATTTCTTGCCTTTCTCGTAATTAACGTAGGACAGTGAATTAGTGTCTAAAATGGAAAACTTGGTGACTTAGCTTAATCGGAGCCTCAACCTGTAAATGGTTTGTATATTGTGACTGATTATCGACACATGCATACACGACCTTCAAAGAAATCTGTTCTCTCTCGCTCTCCAAGGTTTTCAGCTGTGGAGACCCCTGCTTCAGCCCCGCAGCCCTTCTCCTTCAATTCCCCACTCCCCAAAACGATGGTCTCCAGTAGTTTGACCCCCCAGCCACCACTGGCCACCAAGCCACCTGCTGTACTGGGTAAGAAAAAAGCCTTATTTAATCTCTGAAGCATTGATTAATTATCAAATTGAAATCGTGGTTCTCATTGTCGTCTTGCAGCTCCAGTGCGTCCAGTTCAAAGCAGCACGCCGACCGCAGTGGTCCAGAAACCTCCTGCCGCCCAGAGCCGCATGCAGACCCCACAGGTCCTGTCTGTCTGTCTGTCTGTCTGTCTGTCTGTCTGTCTGTCTGTCTGTCTGTCTGTCTGTCTGTCTGTCTGTCTGTCTGTCTGTCTGTCTGTCTGTCTGTCTGTCTGTCTGTCTGTCTGTCTGTCTGTCTGTCTGTCTTTCTGTCTGTCTGTCTGTCTGTCATGAAGCGTTTGTTATTTGTTATTGTTCATCCCGTTATTTACTGAAAGCAGATAGAGCTGCTTCACTTCAGTTCTCAGCCACCCCTCACTTCACACACACACTCACAATACACACACACCTGCACACACACACGGAAAAGTAACAGGGAGTAAAGAAAACATGCTAAATTTCTATAAAAAAATTATGAATGAAACAATGTAAGTTTAGAACTCTGCTGCTGGTTGCTATAGCAACAGTGTTAGCAGTAACTGAAACCAACAGGAGTATCTAATGAGAGGGAATTGTTTTCTTTTTGTTTGTTCACACTTCATACAGCTTGTGTGCTTTAGTTCGGTTTGTGTGTTTTATTTTTCCTTATTTCAGTTGAGTCCTGAATTTGTCTTAGTTTTTTATTGGTGGGTGTTTTTAGTGTCTTACCGGCAGCTGTTGATGTGCATACTTGACCTCTCCCTCCTGCAGGCAGCAGTTAGCGTGAAGGCTCTGGAGAAGCAGCTCCAGCAGAAGAAGGACACGGATCCCATCATGGCTGGAATACTGGACGAGGTGAGACTTGTTGGACCTGTGAATGAAGAGAGATTCACGACGGGGTTCAATACTCGCTACATGTGCATGCTTGTGTTTTAAACTTCAGAAATCGTTTGTGTTAAACTGTATTGTACAGTCAGGTTTCATTGAAGTCTGCCATGATGTTTGATTGACAGCCTTTCAGCTGCGACACAACTTTTCATAAACAAGTGACATTAATCGTGGAAAGAATTGCTCTGAAACGTTGTGAGCGCCTCCAGCGTAAAAAAAAAAAAAAAAAAAGAGAGAGATGGGAGTGAGTTTCCTTCGCTTCCTTTGTAACTCAGCGTTTCTTTGACTTGTCGTCAGATTGCACATTTCCAGAAGGAGTTGGACGACCTCAAGGCACGGAGCGCGAGAGCTGACTTCAAGGTCGGCAGCAACGACGACATGAAGGAGCTGAGGAAGGAGTCGGAGGACCTCCACATTTTCACCTTGGAGATCAAGGAAACCACGGAGGTACCGGCACGCTTCTTTTTGAATCCAAATTAAAAAAACGAGAAGTTGAATATTCTCAGAGCGTCTTCACGTTCAGCACGCTGGTGTTTTTGTACGATGCCCGAGCGTGATCGCTCTCCCCTCCCCTGCTGGTCGCTGTTTCTGACCTGAGTGCGGTGCGTTTGTGTTCACACTGATCAGTGCGCTCTGATCCGTTCACTAAGCTGACTCCTCAGTGTTTTTTTTTTTCTGTTTTGTAGTCTCTCCATGGGGACATTGGGACTCTGAAGACCACCTTACTGGAGGGCTTCGCCGGGGCAGAAGAAGCCAAGGCTCAGAGTGAGCTGAGCAGAGACAAAAATTACCGACAGCTGCTCTACAAAAAGCCTCTGGACCCCCGCAGCGAGGAGCATCTGAAGGTGAGCTGCAGCACGGATGACTCACACTGTGTTTGCATGAATAGATAGATTTTTTTGTTTAGCATATACTCCGTTTTTTTTTTTTAATGAATCTTTTCTCTTTTTTTTCTCAGGAGATTCGCAGGTTGTACCAGTATGTCATGTTTGCTGTGGAAGATGTCAACGATGTGTTGGATGTGGAATGGGAGAAACACCTGGAGAAGAAGAAAAAGCAGAAGTAAGAAGAGCTGTCTGAAGTATTTCAATCTGTGTAAAGCACCTTTTTCTCATGTAATAATTCTCTCTTTTCTTCTTCTTCTTTTTTTTTTTTTTACAGACACATGGTGGTGCCGGGGCGTGAGGGCCTGTTCACCACACTGGCCAACAACCTGTACATCATCAACCAGCAAAAGAACAGGCTGGACCAGCAGGTGAAGGAGCTCACTTCACTGCGCCTTTACAAGAAGACCACCGCTCCAATGATAGACCGCCGGACAGCGACTGCAAACACAGCCGGGTAGGTGCAGGAAAGGAAACAAAAAACACAAGAGTCTTACATTTTGCACCTCGATCTCTACAAGTCTTTATGCACTATTATTAAGAGTTCAAACACTTTTACACTTTTGCAAAAAAAAAAAAAAAGAAAGTTGGGCTGAGCTGCTGTGTGAGACAGAAGGTAACACTCATAATAAAAAACATCTTCTCACTTTGTTTTCATTCATTTCAAGCGTGTTTGTTGTTTTTGATAACTGTGTTTAACATGTCATTTAGTGTGGCAGCCTTCTTCAGGCGTTAACATTCATTTCTGCCTGATGTGTCTCTGAGCACTTACACAGCTGAGTTAGAAAGGTGTGTTTGTGTGTTTTCCGACAGCATGGAAAGCGAGCTCGAGAGTTTAAGAGAAGCACTCCTGAAAGCTAAACTGGACGCCACGTCTCCGAAGACCAAAGCCGTATCTCCAGGTATCAACGTGTGCTTTTTATTTTCCAACATTTACGAGTTTTCTTCATTTCTACCCACGCTAACTCTTAACTGTTTCTCCAGCGGTCAAGATCTCACCTGTGAAACAGTCTCAGCTGCGTAACTTCCTCTCGAAGGGTCAAATGCCTCCTGTCCGCTCAACAGCACCAGGTACTCACGTGTGCTCAGCTCGCGTTATCAAAGGTCACACTAATCAGGAAGTGGAACCTCTAATCTGTTTTCTTTTGTGTTCACTACCAAGACTGTTTCCATTGTTGAACAGTTAAAGAAACTGATTTATTTGAGATTGACTCAAGTCTTCCCCCGTTGTCCTTCATCCACTCTTTTCTAGCCAACCTGTCTCGCTCGGCCTTCCTGTCTCCGAAATACTACGAGGACCTGGATGACGTGAGCTCCACGTCCTCCCTGTCTCAGTCCCTGGAGCCACACCCGGCTCACCTGGAGCTGGAGGAAGAAGAGGAACTACAGTCGGAACCCTTTCCCCTGCCTGTGCTGCCTCCAGCTCTGGTCACGCCTCGCCACCCCACGGTCGTCAGGACGCCCTCCATCCAGCCGGGCTTCGGGGCCATACAGTCGACCCCTTTGACCAAACTTCACTCAGTGCAGGGTATGGGCTTCGCACTCAGCCCTATAGCCAGCCCAAGTGAGTGGACATTCACTAAGCACGTTTCTTCAGGCAGGTTGTTGTGACGCCGATGAGCTCGCCACAAAGTCCTTCATAGAAAAACTGCTCCGGACAAACGGAGCAGTGAACCATGATGTGATTTTTGGGGATACCGGCTGCCATGTTTCTCAAACGCTGCTCTCCGTGTTGATGTTTCAGTTCCGTCCAATAAGATCAACCTGAGCGGAGCGGACAGCACTGCGCTCGCCACGAAGACGGTCAAACACGGAGCTCCGCCGACCGAGAGGAACCTCCCCGTCACCATCCCCCCCAATCAGGCGGCGGCTACTGCCGCTCTACGCAGGCAGATGGCCAATCAGAAGCCAGGTGGGAGCACTCCCAGTGAGAAGAGTTCTTTGTTTATTTTTAAACGGGAATCAGGATGCATTGAGTGTTTCACACCGTGCTGCTGTTGCCACGGTGGACCACCAGGGGGAGACACAGACTTCAGTCTGTGTGACCGCCTGGTCTTTCTCTCAGCTGATGGTTTGCAGTTTCATTCACACTAGGCTTTAGTTGCCGTGGAAACATCCTGTTCATTTATAAACTTTTCAACGTAAACATTCTGTGTGTGCGCGTGGCCATTTTTGTGTCACTCACACCAGTGTCTGTTTGTTTCCAGCTGTCATCAGTACGACGCTCACAGAGTCCACCTTGAAGACCGTTCCTCAGGTGGTCAACGTCCAGGAGCTCAAGGATAAAGGGCCTCCTGGGGTTTCCACCATCCTCAGGTAAATGATTATCAGACTTTTATAAACGATAATAAATAAACTTTGAAGACTTCCTCTAAAAAGTTTGTCTGCGACCAATATAAGAGTGCAGCTGTTACGCAGTTCAGATCTTACTCAGGACTTCATAATCAGAAGAACTTGTTGGTTTTTAGTGATCCCGTCCGTGTTATTCCTGGAAAACATCCAGCCGGTTATATCATATGAAGGCGTTAAATAATCCTGCACCCCGCTCAGATCTATTCCTGATCCAGCGAGTAGAGAGGCCGTCACTACGACTCCTCCAGGACTCCACTGTTTGTTTTGAGAGCGTCTCCTCGCTGCAGACTTATCAGGTCGCTGACTCCACCTAATCTTAGCCCGTGCACGCGGCGAGGAGAGACGCGTCTTCCATCCCAGCGCGTTTCCTCCTGCCTGAAATCTCACTGCAATTTAGTCTTTACGCGGTTGGAGTTCAATCTTGTCTTCATGTTCACCTTTTTTTTTCTTAGGTTATCAGTGAAACATGTCGTGTTTGATCCTGCTTCATTAATGTTAAAAACCACTTTCATGTGAAAACCACTTGGACTGCTCTGCTCGCACGCCGTCTGACGGTTCATCATGTCTTTGAGTCTTTAATCAGGATTCTCACACACCTTCCTGCTCCTGTCCCTTTGCCTCTTACTCTTTCTGCTTCACCGGCCAGTGCTCCACTTTTGAGGCTCTGTATTTCAACACAGCTCTCCTCGGGACTTTTTCACCCAAATAAAACCTGCTTACAATAACAAACGAGCAAAGAAAGGCATTGTGAGAGTAAGATGATTATAAGGGCGAGCTTTTCCCCCGGTGACGCACTAAAACCTCGCTCCAACCAGAATGGATCTGACCTTCAGATATTTCCTAGTTTGACAACGAGAACTAAACGTTCAATTAGATGTTTAAGATTTTCTCTCAAGATCATTTAAGTGCTCCTTTATTCCAATTTATTAAAACATAAAGTATAATTCATCGTGACTTGAAGTATAAAGTGTAAAACATTATGCCTCTCTTGCTGATGTAAAAACACTGAACCCTCTCCCTCCTCTGTTTTTTCTTCGTTGTTTTTTTTTTTTTACAGCTCGTCAGTTTCAGATCCTGCAGCTCAAGCCTTTGCTTCACTTTCTTCTAACCAACCTAAACGAGTGAGTATACCAGCTGTCAAATGTACCTTTGCATGTTTCATTCAAGCACACAGCTTTGACACGCTATACACACAACTTGTTTTGTAGCCTGTCAGGGATAGTCGAAGCCGGACTCTGTCCAGTCCGAGAGACAACATGGAGTTAAAAAGCTTTTGATGTAGAGACGATACAGAGACCTTCAAAATCGAATCCTGCAACCTGAGAAACACGCATCTCTCGTCATGTTAGGCTCTGACCTGATCGTCGGAGGAACATGTTAGCTGGTTTAAGACGCATTTTAAAAGGTTTCCTCCTGCACTGCGTGGTGGTGCACACATTAATAATCCTCCTTCAGTGTTTTTTCTTTTTAACTTAGATCCTCAAAACAAAACACAGTTGGAGTCAACGTTCCTCTTCTTCTTCTTGACCTGTGAAAACTCACAGATTGCTGATAGTTTTGGTGAGAAGATGCACCGTTAGCGGCAGGCGTGAGAAACGTCCCAGCGTCCTCCCATGTCGGTGCGACAAGTCACAGCTGGGCGCCAGGGGAACTCCTCTTCGTCACGGTTCAGGCCCAAGTTCAGCTTGACGGGGAGTCACATTCACTGGCTCTCCATAGTTTGATCAAATAAAACCCACAAAGTGTTTGTCCTGAACTCGACTCCTGTGTATGTGTCTCTGAGTCGTGACTGTCTACAGTGAGTGAGAAGCTCGAGTCCTGTTAGCTGTACTGTTGTTGGAGCTGTGTTTACACCATGTTTACATAGACGGCTGGCTCCTCCCCTCGGGTATAAAGATGTTTTACTTCATGAAGAAGAAGAACATCGACGCTGATTATTTGGATGTCATTGTCAAGTTATGTATCAAAGTGTGCTGACGTTAGCCTGCTAACACAACAGTGCAGAACACAGGAAGTCAGCTGCTCGAGCAAAGGTGGATTTAGTTTGAAGGGTTTTTAATTATGGCGTGTTCTAATTGATGACTCCTCCGTGAGTGCGTGAGCGGAGAAAGGTTGGAGGTGTAACGCCGCAGGAGAGCGGAGGCTTCAGAAAAGCGGAGGCGTTTGTTTTGGTTTCATGATGGTGCTGAAGGGCGACATCTACTGGATGAAGAAGTCGCTCTGTCTTCCTTTTTAAAGGTTTTTTTTTTTTTTTTTTTTTTTTCCCTGTGTTGTGACTTTGAATCGTGAAGCTCTTAACAGCCAGTTTCGTTGCAGACTCCTGTACAAGGTATCCAGAAGATGTCGTCTGAAAGCACACCCACCCCACAGTCGGGCTTTGTGTTCGGTGAGAGCTGATCATTCTGATCCCAACATGTGCAAAATCTTCACTTTGAATCAATGCTGTTGCAGCTCTTGTCTTTTTTTTTTTTTTTTTTTAAACAGCTAACTTTGTTTTTTAAATGATACAGACAGATATGACTTTTTTAAATAATTTTTTTAATACATCTTTTACGGACTGCATGAACTTCTGCATCTTTCAGGTCAGCCAGCCAAAACAGACGTCGCTGCGAGCTCAACGGAGCAAACCTCCGCCAAAGGTTTCCCCTTCGCCTCAGGGTGAGTCCAAGCAGCCTCTGCCGTATAAACGACGACAAAAACGTTGCATCGTCATTACCATGATCATGTGAATGTGTCATACTCTCTGATGCTCTGTGATTTACATCTTCTCGAACAGATCTTCAGGCTTCAGCTTTTCTACGGTTACACAAGGATCACAAGGTAACACAGTTAACTGCTTATTGTCAGACAGTTGAGGATTTAGGCCACAACATGCATCACTTATGTTTTCTCATTGAATGCATTTGCAGCGAAGGATGTAAATAAATTCTCCTTCGGCGGGAATAACAAAATGATGTTCGGCCAGACTGCGGAGGAGCCGTTCTCGCACACCCCAAAGTCCACCTCCCCTGCTCTCGGCACTGCGTCACCCACGCTGCCTGCAAACGCACAAGCAGAAAAGGCCTCCTCCACCTCATCTGCCCTCAGGGTTGATCCACAGCCCCCAAAGATAGCTGGAGGAGAGACTCTGGGTGTTTTTTCTGGGCTACGTGTCGGGCAAGGAGAAGAAGCTAAAGATGCATCTGTAAAACCCGCCGCTGCTGCTGCTGCTGCTGCATCCTTTGCATTTGGCGAAACTGGACTTGGTACGAGTAAGGGAGTAGCACAATTTAGCTTTGGTGCAGCTCTGCAAAAGTCTGCAGAAGATTCCACAGGAGTGGATTTGTCCAAAGGGGCAGCGTCAGGCAGTCTGTTCAAGCCCCCCGAATCGATGCCAAAGCCGGCCTTCTCTGTCCCTCCATCCAGCACAGCCCCCCCGGCTGCTTTACCGACGTCTTTCAGCAGTCTTCTTGCTGCTTCCTCAGAGTCCACCGAGCCACCGAAGGCCACGCCCCCACCTCCAGAGCCCACACCTCCGCCTGTAAAAGAAGCCGATCCTGAACCAGCCGCGGAACGTGCAAGTCCTTCAGTATTACCCGAGCCCGCCGCAGATCCCACCTCCGCAGAAACCCCTGCCGCGGCGGCTACAGCACCAACACCTGCAGCAGCTGCACCCACCCCTGAGCCCCCCCTCTTTATCACCCCACCAGCTGAAGTAACCCCTCCACCTCCGCCCTATGTAGCCACAACAGAGGCCGCTCCGGACAGCACCACCGCTGCTCCTGCTCCTCCTTCCACGGCTGCCCCTGCGGCCGTCCCACAGGCGGCTCCAGCGGCGTTTCAGGCACCCGGTTCTGACAAACCAGGCTCCATTTTTACCCAGCCTGCACCCCCAACAACAGACGGCAGCAGTGTTCAAGTCACGCCAGTGATCACTACGGTCGCCACTGCAGCCTCAAGTACCACCGCTACAGTTAGCAGCACATCCACAACGACAGCGAGCACCGTGTTCGGACAACCTGCTGCACCTGCAGCTTCCTCAGCAGCGCCCGCAGCCACCGGGTTCGGCTCAGCTGGCTTCGGTGCGTCGGCTGGAACTGGTTTTGGGAAATCCGTCTTCGGCCAAGTGAGCGGATTTGGCCAGCCTGCCAGCAACGCGGCAACAGCCAGCGGCTTTTCTTTCGGCCAAACGGCGTTCGGAGCCACTTCGAACAGCGCGACGACCGGAGGGGGTCTTTTTGGTGCCGCAACTGCCAGCAACGCCAGTTCCTTCTCGTTTGGCACGAGCAGCGCCAACACAGCCAGCAGCACCGGCGCAGGGCTGTTTGGACAGAGCACGGCGCCAGCTTTCGGTCAGAGCTCTGGATTTGGACAGGGGACCGTGTTTGGAAGCAACACCACCACATCCTCTTCTTCTGGATTCGGCTTCGGGCAGCCCTCAGGTGAGAAGGACTCTGCACACGATTAACTTCCTCCTGTCGAGTTATCCCATGAAACATTTTCTGCTCCAGCATCAGATGTTTAAACTTGTATATAATATGGTGACCTGTTTCAATATCAAGGCAGTCCAATCCTCTGAATTGTCTGAATTGCAAAAATCGATTGGCAACATTCTGTACCGAGTGCATTTGTGCAATTTTGATGTTGCTGTTTTTTTTCCGAAGGTGAAAAAATGTCTGACAATACGTTTGATCTTTAAAAGACAGAGGGTGTATCATTTTCAAACGTGAACTGTTAACAGCCTGAAGGTAGAGAATGAAATGAGACATTGTCCAGGCTGATTCTTCAATGTTTCACTAGAACCGGCTGCAGCCACTAAATTTTGCAGACCTTATCGACCCAAATCACATAACATCAGGATTGTGAGCAAAGACATATTGATTTGATATAAATAAAAGAGACACCTCTGGAAGGTCTTTAAAACAATCCGGTCAGACTGGCCTTGTGTTGTCTAACCAGAAATACACAGCTCGGTACATTTGGTTGTCTTTTTTTTAATTATTATCTTTTTAATATATATATTTTATTTAGTTTTTCAAAATTAAAGAACAGAAAATTGACATTGCAGGACAAAACACACAAAGTTAGACACTCGCAACAAGACAAAACAAAGCAAGACAAGACATAAAAAAAAAAAAAAAGTGTGTTTGTGTCTGACGATAGAAAACATATGTTGAACATGATGATTGTGTCAAACCCAGTGAAGCTGCTCATATAGTGGCGGCTGGAATGTGTCACTTCCTTTGGTGTCGAGGCCAGCAGGGGACGAGGTCATGTCGTCTGAGCTGTGGCAGCTTAAGCACGGAGGCTGGCATGCTGGGAGTTGTCCCATTCCCGAAGATTCCCTAAATTCCCAAATCGGTTCGGGAATGCCTGAGTCTTGGTGGACAGCTGATGTTGAAGTACGAGCTCAGCAGATGTGCGCCTGTCCTCGCTCTCTTGCGTGAGAGAGTGAGGAAGCGTTGTTGGATGAAGCAGGGGGGCGGAGCTTCAGACGCCAGCTGATGCTTTTTATTCCACATGGTAAAGAAAAAGGAAACGGTCCGGTGGTTTTTCATTTTCTTCTCTTCTGATCACAGCTTTCGGATGCTCTTCCGCCACACCTGTGTTTGGCTCGCAGCAGAGCAGCGGCAGCGTGTTTGGACAGGTAGGATTCACCGAGGTTTAAAGAATCTGCGGCTCTCTTTCTTCTGTAACACGCGTTAAAACTTAAACTTCTCCTGTAGCCGCAGCAGCCGTCAGCCGGTGGAGGTTTGTTTGGCTCCGGTTCGGCCAACGCAGCGGGCTCAGCTGGCGCCGGAGGATTCTTCGGAGGCTTGGGAGGCAAACCGAGCGAAGAAGCTGCGAACAAGAACCCGTTCGGCACGCCGGCAGCCGGCGGTGGGTTCGGACAGACGACTCAGACGGGTAACGATTTTATTTCCAGTAGTTTTCACACCTTCGCCATCCTGGAGGACGAACCTTGATGTATGTGCTGATTTCTCCTGCAGGATCCAACACTCTGTTCGGGAGCAGCGGTGCAAAGACCTTTGGATTTGGACAGACCGCCTTTGGCGAGCAGAAGCCCAGCGGGACCTTCAGCACCGGTGCAGCGAGTGTGGCGTCGCAGGGATTTGGCTCCTTCTCTTCTCCGACAAAACCAGGTACAGCCGGCCTCGACCCGTCTTTGATTCTACCTGTGCAAAGTTCGGATCGTCTTTGCAGGGGAGATAAATGAATGTGTAAATGATATCTCGACTCAGAAATCACAGGACTAACGGGACTTGAACCGGCAACCCTCCAGTTACGAGTCCCTACAGACTGAGTTCCTGCATCGCGCTATTTCTCATCTTCTCCACTGCTGAAAGTGATGCATGATGTCACATCGATGTAGAATCAGCATCCTGAGCTTGACGATGACTCACTGATTTTACAACACCTGGATCACATGCATCTAAACCCTAACACTCTTTAAGTACTCTGTGTTTGATAAGATATAACTTTATTGATCAGATATGGGGAAATTCAGGCATTGCAGCAGCAGCAGTATAGAATAAAAAAACAGATCAGGATATAAACATACTGAGCTCAGCAGGACAGTGAAGAAAGGATGTGCAGTGAGCGGCAGGTTAAAGTGACCAGGTGTGTTAAAAAGCATTGAGTTTTGCTCTCGGGACTAAAATACAACATTTCCCACCCGTGACACAACGGCCGTGGACAGACGCATCACAGCACGCCGCACGCTAATCGTTTAATCTCGATGATCTCGTCTCCCCGATCGTAAGAAGCACATTGGTGTGTTTGAACTGGAAAGTGGATTAAGTGCTCGGGGGCTCCGTTCACACGCTGATGCCTCCACGAAGCGCCCCGGCCGCACCGCTCCATTCACACGCAGGCGGTGATGACGAGTCCGTCCCACGCCGCCGCTTTCCAACGGGAGGGTTTCTGTGCGTTGTGGTTATTTGTTGATTTAGGCTCAGGGACATTTGAGGGGGGTGGAGCTAAATTATCCATAGAATGAATGGTAGCGTTGAGATTTAAGTCCAGAGGGTTTCCACGCTTGTCATAGTGATGTCTGAGATTCTCTGGCTTCAGGCCTTCGGGCGTGAGGTCGTGTGAGTCCCCGTGTTAAAGGGACGGCTGCTCACCTCCACATAATCCCATTTTGCACAGCAGGCGACTCCTGACATTGCTCTCTCCTTCATGGTGTCGGTTACAGCGAGGCGGCCTTATCTCGTCGGCGCCGCTGCGTCACGCTCCCGTGTCCCCTGCTCCTGCTGTGCTGAGGCGGCGTCACCTCGGAGCCGTGCACACTCAGAGATGTGATGTATGCAGACGCAAACAGCCGGAGGCCCTGACTGTCACAGACATCATTTCACAATGTAAAACCCCTGTGAGGAGTTCTTAACCGTTTGAAATGAAAACAGACGTTTCGTTATCACCTACAAAAGCAAAAAATTAACAACCGATTTTTATTTGAATGTGTTTCAATAAAGCAGGAGACACTTATTGTTTGAGATCCGACCTCCATCCACGGCGTTGCATCTTGAGGTGGTAGCTCAGTCTGTCTGGACTTGGGTTGCCGGTTCAAGACCCTGTGCAGAGAAGAGGTGCTAGTTCACGTCCTGTGCTTCGCAGCGGTGCCCTTGAGCAAGGCAATGAGCACCCCCAGCTACCCCCAACAAAACAACGAGGAATGCCAAGAGTCAGGGCCGCGTTAACACCGCTTTGATTTGATTTGATGAATCCGTTTACTGACCGCTTTACTGTTGAACGTGGAAACGTTTGAACTCCTCGCTCTTCATGTGAAAGATTGTGAAAGCGTGATCACGTGCCGCCTGTAGATTCAAGTCCAGTATCCTCTGAAAAGCTGTTCTAACATTGATGTTGATATCTGTCTGAAAGTGAACTCCCTCACACCGGGTCATTTTGTTTTTTTGTTTCTTCTTTGAGCTTCTTCTTATTCAGATTTTTATTTTTGGTTTCTCCACAGTTTTTACGATTCTCGATTTTGAAGTTGTCGTCGTAGTAATCATCCAAACTGTCTGTTAGGCCTTCTGGTCGGCACACCTTGGCTC
Organism: Symphodus melops; assembly: GCF_947650265.1. NCBI lineage: Eukaryota > Metazoa > Chordata > Actinopteri > Labriformes > Labridae > Symphodus > Symphodus melops. The sequence continues at coordinate 3,247,112 of NC_136706.1, read as the reverse complement.
ACTGTAGCTCCAACACACACACACACACACACACACACACACACACACACACACACACACAGTGTAATCTTATTACATTCGTTCAATCTATTATTTATCGGGGCCTGCTGGTAGCCAGGCTGTAATTTCAGTGCAGCCTTTCTCCCCTGCCACTCGGTGTGAAGTCTCCATCCTGTCAGTGTGTTGTTAGAAAACATGTGGGGGGGGGGGGGTCATGTTGACAAAGGAGTCCAATCAAAAATGGGGTAAAAAGCCATCTACAGAAGAAGTTCAGCCTCACAGTGAGAAACGAGGCCGAAGCCCTGAAACGTTCTTCTGCTTTACAGACTTCTTAAAGCCCCTCTCGGCCCTCTTTCCCTTCTTCAGGTGGCTTTGGAAGCGCTCCGGTGTTCGGGAGCCCCCCGGCCTTCGGCAGCTCCCCTGCGTTCGGCGGCGGAGCTGCTTTTGGAGCGAGCCCCTCCTTCAGTAACAACATGAGCTCGTCCGCGGGTAAAGTGTTCGGAGAGGGAACAGCTGCTTCCAGCATGGGAGGATTTGGGTAAGAAACTGAAAGTGTTCAATTTAAAGTGTAAAAATAATCATTGAACCGACGGGGACGGCGCTTTATTTTTTGGGTGTTAGATTGTTGCAGAGGATGTCAGCAGGCTGTTTGGTGCGCACACAGGAGGCAGCAGAGCAGCAGATTATTTATTTTTTTTCTGCCTGCAGCGTAGACGAGTGTGTTTTTATTTTCAACATCTGGGTCCTCTTTAACTCGACGCACAATCACAGGAGCGTAAGGCATAAACGAGTGAAGGGAGGCACGCACAGTCGTTGTAAAACAGTCTGATGACGGAAACAAACGTTTGTTTGAACCTCGTCTGAAGACCAGTCCAGGCTTTTTTTTTTGTAAATATGGAGAGAAAAAAATGTCCGTTATGTGGAAGTGAAAAATCCCGCAGTTTGTCGAGTGTGCGCTTGAGGCTGCCGGCAGAAGCCTTTGATTGACAGGCGGCTGTCAAGACGCTTCAGACCCGCCTCGACTCAGCCTGCCGTTAGGTTGACTGAAAGTTAGCTTGAGACAGTTTTTCCAGCACGCCGCCCCGCGCAGTGTGAGACGCCACTCAGGCTTTGTCCACTAACATTTACAGTCTTTGGCGTCGATCTTTTAGTTTGTGCTGAATGAATTGATTTTTTAATTTTTTTTTAATCCTTCTTCTGTCTCTTGCGATATTTCCGCTCCGTGTTCGTCTTCTCTGTGAACGTGCTCAACTTGACTCACCGCAAAATCGTCCCTCACTCGAGGTCGGGCCCCGACGCCTCCTCTTCTTCAGCTGAACCTCGCCACAGTGCACGCGTGGTTTTGAGCACTGCAGTGAGCCTCGGCGCGTGCCCCCCCCCCCCTGTGCAGGACTAGATTACCTTCTCAGATAATCTCACTGCTGCCTGCAGATTAAACGTTATGCTCATTCTCTCCTCATTCTCTCCAGCGGGAGTCAGTGGCCGTTGGCACTGCAGAGGGGATTAGGACATAAAGCCCCATTTCTCAATCCTCACTCACACACCATCTGACACCTCCTGCCCTCTCAGGATACATTTACTTGGTGGAAACTAAACAAAAAAGACACCATTTGTTTCTCTCTCTCTTGTCGCTCTTTTTTCTTTTTGCTCAGAAAGAGGAGCTCTGCACATTTCACCTCGGTTGTTTAGTGGTTGTAGTTCCTGAAACATTCTCTGTTACTGCAATATAACATCCTCTCTCTCTCTCTCTCTCTGTCTCTGTCTCTGTCTCTCTCTCTCTCTCCCTCTGTCTCTCTCTCTCTCTCCCTCTGTCCCTCTCTCTCTCTCTCCCTCTGTCTCTCTCTCTCTCTCCCTCTGTCTCTCTCTCTCTCTCTCTCTCCCTCTGTCTCTCTCTCTCTCTCCCTCTGTCTCTCTCTCTCTGTCTCTCTCCCTCTGTCTCTCTCTCTGTGTCTCTCTCTCTCTCTCTCTCTCTCTCTCTCTCTCTCTCTCTCTCTCTCTCTCTCTCTCTCTCTCTCAGGTTTGCCTCGCCTCCCAGCGCCCCATCCTTCGGTGCTCTAGCCAATCAGAACCCGCCGTCGTTCGGGGGCCTGGCACAGCAAGGCTCTGGGTTTGGAAGTCAGCCCAGCAGCTTCTCAGGCTTTGGACAGCAGCCACAGGCAGGAGGTGAGAGTCCTCTTTCCTCATCGTGTCCACTCGCTCACTCGCTCTGCGTTACCACATTGCAAACAGACAAAAAACGGCCACTCATGTTTTTAGGTAGCAGCCTGCATCTGCATGTCAGCGTCACATCTTTCCTTCCAGCGTTCTGTAGTTTCCATCCAATCATAGTGCAGCGTTCGCTCGGACAGCCCCAACTAGTCTCCGGTGGCTTCTGTGCACAACATTTGACCAAGTGCCGTGTGAAAGCAAACCAAAAGACTTGAATAGAGTCCACCCAACTCAAAGGTCCCATACTCTGCTATATATTCTCTTCAGTGTGTTCTCCAGGCGTCCGTTAGTCACATCTATGTAGAATTCAAAGTCTGAGGAAAACGCGTCTTCTCCAAGTCCTCATGTTAGCTGTAGTTTCTCCCCCCCCCCCCCAATACAATGTACCAGTGTGATGTCACTGATCCAACCCCATTGGCTCGTGCTGCGCGTCCATGTGACATCCATGCTGAGCAACTGACCAATTACAGTAGAGCAGAACAGCTGACCAATCAGATCACACCTGGACCCTGATTGTGGGGGGATTCAGAGCGTTGCAAACAGGCAGAGGAGAGACGGCAGACACTTCTTACTTACGTACTTTTGTAGGCACATAAATGAGATCATATACGAAGCCCATAAAGAGCAAATATGAAGATGTGAAAGTCACCCAGTTAACTTTCTTTTCCTTTTTCTTTTCTGCAGGATTCTCTGGAGGCACCTTTGGGTCTGCAAACCAGTAAGAGTGCTCAACATTTTTACGTTCAACTGATGTCTCTTGTGTGTGTGAACTAATGAGTAGGCGGAGCCACACTTCTCGCCGGCAGCGGTGCGTTGTGCCTGTGCCGCCTGAACTCTGCTGAAGCTCACGTCTCCCTTCTCCACAAAACGGCTCCCCAAAGAACTTCTCAGATTTAAACACCGGCTCGTCCGCCCTCATTTATTTCCCTTCCTGGGCTTTATTTCTGATTCTCTTTATTGGACCTGAGAGCTTCTCTCTGTTTGGTGCCTTTCACCTTCGGTTAAACAAAAAGCACATAAAAACACATGAAACTAAAACACTGCGACGTGCTGCTGTTGCTCCATCGTGTCCCTGAAACTGGTGCTGCATGATCGAATGCTCTGGTAGCGCTTTCCTTACTAATTGCCCTCTTGCGACCACATTTTCATTCCCATCCTCCTTTCTCTCCTTTCCTTTCTCTCATCCCTTGTTTCCTCTTTCCTCTTCCTCCTATCTCATGCTTCCTCTCCCTGCGCTCGCTGCTGCTGCTGCGTGTCACATGGCGGCCAGTGCGTACCCCGGGGTGTGTTCCAGAGGAATGCACTCTGAAGTGTTCAGGAGTGTGTGTGTGTGTGTGTGTGTCGGGGGGGGGGGACAAGGCTCAGACACATTCTCATACTCTTCCTTCTTAGCCGTTCTTGTTCTTCAGTCTAACCTTTTGGGTCTTTTTTTTTTAATTTTTTTTATGCCTTACATTCAGCTTGGTCATCATTGTGTTTCTTTGCTTCCCTAATCACATTTTATATACCGCATCAACATTAAAGTAGAACAGCCTCTTGCTTTCCTGCAAATGTGCAAAACAATCATTTTGCAAGTTGCTCTTGAACATTAATCAATCGGCCCGGTACAAACAAGACAACACGACATAACACTGTGTCCTCAGAGCGTCGCATCGAGCCGCATCGGGGACTCACAGCACCCCTGAAATATTTACTTCTGTGCGTTCTGTCAGATCAGCTTGAAAACAGTATGACATCTGGTGCTTTTATTTTGAAGGTCGACAAATGAAAAGTGTGTCTTAACATCAATTCTGAATAGTGTCGGTCAGAGGAATCAACCGGAATCTGACTCGTTTTGTTATTGCCCAGTATGTTCACATATACAAGGAGTTTGTCTCGGTGCGTTTGTGACACTCTCAGTTCACAGCTGAGATTAAATTAAACAGACTGACGCTCGCTTGAGCATCATGCTGTTAAGACGCCACGTGAGAAAAGGCCGAACCACAAACTCAGCATACTGACTGTTTGACTGATTTATCATTGTCAACCTCCAACATATTCACTGAACACATCCAAAATCAAATCCCCATTAGAGCCCGACCGATGTCGGATTTTTGGGGCCGATATCGGAAAAAAATGTAGTACCGATATGTCGGCCGATAAATATCTGCGATAAAATAGCTGATACCGATGGTCAGTGGATACGCCAATATCGGCCAATATTATCGGCTGGCCTATTAATCAGTCGGGCTCTAATTAGATTAGTTTGTTTCTGTGTGTGTGTGTGTGTGTGTGTGTGTGTATTCCCTTAAACCTACTAGTATATCTTCATCCTTAAAAAAACAAAAAGCCTTAATAGTCATTTCCACTATAATATAAAGTATGTCGATAACTTCCTGTGACTTCAAATAGGGAACTGTAATTCTAATATCTCTAACAATAATAACGACATCACTTTATCAATAATCTCTCCCTCTCTTCTGTGTCTGTCATCTCTTCTTCCAGATCAGCTCAGCAAACATTTGCCAGTTGGAGAAGCTAGTTTTATTAAACGTCCCTGAGCTAGACGTCACAGTGCTTTCTGCAATCAAGCTCTGCGTGTCACACGGCTGTTATGGGGGAGGGGGGGGGGGTGTCCAGCAGGGGTCATAAAAGTGGTGAATAAAGTCAGTTAGCGGAAAGATTTTCTTGGAGAAAAGCGTTTGTATATTTTTGGGGAAAAGGCATCGTCTTGTTTGAAGCTTTGTTACAAATCAAGTTACTTCATTTTCAACATCCATTTGATTGTTTTTTTTTCCCCTCCTACATTTTGAATTTTCTTTGGCTTCTGGACTCTAAAAGACGGGAATAAACTTCTCAAACTATACTTTTGAATATTTCACTGTTTTCCTACATGAAATGGTGTTCACGAAGTCAAGTCATAATGTTTTCTGTCCGAAAAGTCTTAAACCAACGAAGAGTATACCAACAACTCAGACAAACCCAACAGTAAACATTCAATCTGTCAGAAAAGTTTTATTTTCCTTTTCAAACTATTTTTGCAGAAATTCTCCGGCCTGTATTTTTACAATAAAAAAAAAAGTGGAAATAAATGAAAAATGTCAAAGAACTGACTTGTCTTCTAAACATTTTATTCCTAAACGCACTGTCGATGGTAATTATCTTCACTGAAGAGAATCTAACAGTGATCATGACTCAGTGTATTTTTATAGGCAAATCGTTTAAAGGAGACAGTGATTGACTTTTCAAATCCAGTCGACGTTGCCTTTGAGCACCAGCATGAGACTAAAACAGTCGGCCGTCCTGTTCTTAAAAAAATAAATCAATAAAAAATGTTGCACATTCATCCTTTTAAGGTTTAATCTTTTCTTTTTTTTCTGAACTTGATTATCATCAAACGTTTGTATTTTAAGATCATAGCACATTGAAGAACAGTGCCACACTGTCTTTTTTTCATTTAGAGTCAATCTACCAGAAAATAAAGCAGATAAACTGATGATGAATGTTTAATTCGAGGTGGTGTAAAGAGTAACATGGCAGCATGCCTCAGGCCGTGTTTAGACGCTTCACTAATTAATGCGAAGTCCTCCTTGATATGCAGCTCATTCCTCCATCTTCAGTAAAGAATTCATTGACTGGCATGCAGAGCTGTCGGCCTGTGGGAGAATGCTGATGGGGATCTACAGCCCGTATAGGAGCCTTGCTGCTGCTGCTGCTGCTGCAGCATTCGGCCGCCATCAACAGAATTTCTTTCCCGACTCGTGGATGTGGAGAATGTCACTGTCACTCTGTCCACCCTGATCTGGCGTCTCTCAGCAGGCGGGGATGGCGGAGGTCCGGGTCGCTCTGAAGTGGCACGGGAATGTCAGGGTCATAAAATGTGACCTCAACCACCCACCTGCTCAAACGGTCAAACCCACATTCCCAAATAGTTCTTTACAGATAAAACCAGTCGCACCATTTGTCCTATTGGCAATAATTCAGCTTTAAATGTGAATGAACTTTTGTCTTTTGGATTTATCTTAAACTTTTCTCCAATCCTGAAACAAAATCCAGACTTCTGTCCTGATTTTCCATTTCAATACAAAGACGTGATGATTGACCGATAGGGTGGACCTCTCTGATAGTCGTACGATTAAAATCCGTAATATTTATATATATATATATATATATATATATAATTTTTTTATTTTTTTTTTGTTTTTTGTGGGAGGGATTATTGATTATTATCTGAGATGAATCCATTGACCAGCTCACTCACTGACAAGCTGTGTTCCTGTACAGTTATCAGAGGCTGATACCATGCTGTTATTGGTGTAGTTATCAGTATCCAAGGCTGATCTTAATGCTGTTATTGGTGAACAGTACAGGTATCCATACGAAGTCCGATATGATAATACTATTGATACAGGTATTGGTTAGAGATGCAGCGATCGGGGCCGATATGGGAACCAATGTTTAAAATAAGGATTTAGCCTACTTAGATACAGATGTTTGTTTCTTAGCTATTTTTCATGTAAGACTCCCACCAAGAGGGCCGCCATTTTGTTCTCATGTTTGACAATGCAAACAAGTCAGTTTGTTCAACGTGGGACTTAATCTGCATGAAATAGACCTAAAGCACGTCGGCCACTCACATCGCTCTGTACATCTGTAGCATCGGTATAGTTATCAGTATAAAGGCACATACCGATACTGTTATCGGCTCGAGGCGTCAGGATCAAAGACCGATGCTGTTGTCCGTTCTGGTAGCAGAATCAGAGGCTGATAAAATAGTTTCTTGCTCGGGCGGTTACCAGCCCAAAGTCTGTAATACTGCGAGCTTAAGCCGATAAGCCTTTGAGATTTCATCACCCACTCCTATCTGGACTTTATAAAAGTACGAAGCACAATAAATACATTTATGTTCCCTTTTATTTCCTAAATGTGAATGAAAAGTAATTCTCTTCTTTAGTGATTTAAAATCACAACAAAAAAAGTCTTCTGAACTCTGGACGATGGCAGCTGTCTTCATGTAGTCCAGATAAAAATAGCTCGACCACCCCTCCCCCCCTTTAACCCCTACACTTATTCTGATTCCCCCCCCAGCACTCACCCCCACCCTCCAAGTTTGCAATGATTAGCAGTGTCTGACCACATCAGCATTTGCTTTGCTGACATATTCATCACGTCTACACATGCCTCTGCGCTCCCCAGGATGAGCGTCTTCAGGCGTTTCTCTTAAACAGCCTGCTCGCTCTAATATCACCCACACAGAGCAAGCTTTTATCGCTCACACTTCTGTGTTGAATATGTGTTTCCCGGTGTGTGTTTTCCAGCGGCAGCTCTTCTGACAGAGCATGCTACATTTTTCCCCGAATGGGTAATTTTGCCTGCACAGATAATCCAAATCCAATAATCCACTAACAGACGAGGGGACACCTCACCCTCTGTTTCTCTTCACTCTCCACATTGTGCTGACTTGGTGGTGCACTGCGGATCACTTTTTCTGAGGCTTAACCCCTGTTTGCAGGACCATGCCTACAACTAGCAAGTAAACACACAGTATGGAATACTTCAGGTCATTTCTTAAAAGTGTATTATACAGGGGCATAGTTGTCAAGATAATTAAGTGAGGTGAAAGGGACACATCCTGTGTTTTTTGTTATTGGTTTTTGCATGTTGAGTTTTTTCTCCGCAAAGCAACAAAACAGGAGCACTTCAGTTTCATTTCAGTTCAACGTAAGATTTAAACCATGCTTTCATTCTTCCATTAGAGATGCCATTGTTGGTCTGACATTGTTTTAAAAAAAATCTCAACAAATGTTAACGATAAAGACAACATCTTTCCACCCTGAAGCTGTTGGACTCAAAACATTTTGGAGAAAATTTCCAGACGACCATCTGAACATCAACATCATCAGCCAGCGAGGGTAAAAGAACAAAGTGATGGGCATTAAAGGGGAAGAAGCGAGCTCACTATGTGCGCACACATCAACAACATCACCTTCCAGTCACGTGATCTAATCGATCTAATCAAAACCATCGTCCATCGGGGCTCAGGAAAATTCGCCTGAACACTTCCTGCTACGTTCATACGTTGGCTCACCCCCACGTCACTCTGAAGTTTTATAAGGGAGCAGGCAGGAAAAAATGTGCAACAAGTCCGCCATTTTTATTCACACTTGTCGCTCCAAAAGTGTGAAAACATCCTTAAAAATCTTCCCATCATCAACTTTTCAGATTTGTAGTTGAAGGTTTTCACACATCTTGTCTAATATCTGAACATTTACTTCGGGGAATGCCTCCAACATTTTATTAACATTCATCATGTTTCCCTGAGGATGTATCGCGTTGACGCTGGATCGTTCTCGCTTCGTCCAAACATCGACATTTTGTGATTTTAGAATAACTGTGAAAGAAGCTGGTGGACAGATTGCTATGAAACTCCTCATGTCTCCTTTAGTATGAATATGTATATCTTTTTCTGAGCACCATCGTCAGATTGAAATGTCGCTAAACATGCATTAGCAACTATTTGCATGCCAACACTAGCTCAGCACGGCTAAGCTTGGCAGAACAGCCTCGACTTAATGAGTAGATATCATGCTAATTTTAGCAATTAGCTTAAAACCAGCCCATCAAAGAGCTCCTAGCATGACTGTAGGCTTTTAATCTTGTCTAACTTCTCTCTTTTTGGACAGTTTGAACTTTTCCTGCTTATTATTCCACTCTGTAAATCTCCACATTACTCTTTGGCTCAGTCCATTCATAATAGAGGTAGCTGGACACACTCCAAGATCCAAGTTTGGGTTTAGTTAAAAAAAAAATCTGAGATATTAATAGCTCATATGGATCACTTTTCTTTTTTTTTTTTTATTAATTGTGTGCCACTCATCACCTTCAGCTATGTGTGTCCCATTTTTAGCTGCTGTCAAACATTCCTGCAGATACTGGCAGTATTAAGTTTCAGAACAGAAGAGCATGATCACTTTGTATGCCAGTATTTATGCTCGAATGCTAAGCACAGCTTTGAGCAATGCAGTGGCACTGACGTGAGCATAATGCATGATAGATAACACCCAAAGCCACTGTACCAGTAAGTCCATCCGAACCTCGCAACCTTTAATTATCCACCTGCCTCCTCTTTTCACTCTCTTCCTTTAACTCACTCTCAGGGATTATACAGTTCAGTGTCATTACTTATCCTGACACTTCAAAGGAGCTTTATTCTGAAGGCTTTAATTTCAAACTCCATTTGGTCCCAACATATTTTTACAGGAAGACTGAGTAAGGTGTCAACGCTGTTCTTCTTCATTAACATGTGACACCACATGAACAGGTGCACGCAACATCAATTTCAACAACACTGACTTGGCACGTGAATGGATTATGCAGAATGGGCTTAACGTCTTATCTAATAGACTTGATCGTGGATGTCAGGCATTGTCACAGATGTCAGAGGGGAATCAGTAGAGCGGCAGTGTTGCTGAGTTTCAGGACGAATGTTTTTCCCAAACCGCTTACTCTGTGTTGTGAAGGACTCATTGCAATAGTAGAATATGACCTCACTCCAAAAGGTAAGATGCAAGTCTGCATTAAAAAATAACATAAAAAGGCAGCCCAAGGCACATTGTGGGATATGTGTAGAATTTGAATGCCTTGTTTTTTTATTATTTATTTATTGCTAAGTCGATGAAAAACCCTGCCAAATAAAGTAAGCCATTTTAATTGTGCCCAAATCCTGCTGTAGGATTTGGGTTTTACCCACACCAATGCAAAAAACCTTCAAAGGACAAGTTCAAAATGTACCCATGCAATGAGCTCCAACAATATAACATACAATCACATATCATATCCTGTTTATCCAATAGTATCGGATGAAATACAAGACAATACCCCTGCAATAAGTCCCTCAAGATAGATTTCTATATGATACAAACTCAAATAATTCTTGTGCATTGAGCACTAAAAATGTTCTGAGGGGGGTGAAATGCTTTAACAGTGGTACAAATAAAAACAACAGCCCAACAAACCCTTAACAATGACTTCTGCATGCAATGTACTAAAGCGCACATTACCTATATCTGACATGTTCCACATTATGAAGAAAACAAAGTGAAAAAGCACAGAACACCATGGAGCTATTGACAACCCTCACAGCTACTTTAGGGTAAAAATATATTGAACATTTTTTGTCGACTCCTTTTAGTGTAAACATCTGATTTATGAAACACTGATAATTCCACCTCCTTATATTCATTTCCTGAGTTTAATTGGGAACAATCAAAGTGCATTGTCTGCTCATGTAATTGATCCATCCATTACAGCTTATAAATAGACAATGACGTCATAACATCCGTCTTTATTGCAGACGAGCTGTTGTGGGAGCTTTAGCCTCAAAGCTGTCTTTCTTTAAAAAAAAAAAAAAAAAAAAGTGTCGAAGCTGAAACACAGCTGGCCTCTCAGCATCACCTCGAAATGTCCCACTCAGGTGAGCATTCCTTGTTTCCACAGCAGTGAAGGCCGCTTTAAGCTTTCAGTGTCTGTCACAGACAACAAGCAGGTTTCCTGGTCGACAGCAGTGACCCAGAAGCTGCTGGATTTCCTGAAGCTTCTCCAGCCTCTCCAAGCTTCATGAAATCAGTCGTTTTGTTGGAATTTGTCAACGTCGGTTTTCTGCTGAAGACTCGAAATTTCCTTTTAAGTATTTTAGGTTGAGTTTCTAAATCCAGATAATAACTTCACTGTATTTAAAACAGACAAACACACAACTATCACATCTGAATCTTTCCAGTTACTGATTTTTTTTTTTTTTTTTTTTTTTTTTTGATTGGACAAAGAGGATAATCGGGCCATGTGCTCCGAAAGCTTTTAGATTAATTACATCTGAACATGTCATCTCATTGACATGACACAGTGTGTGAGCCCATCTGCGATTGTCTCCTCTGTTAATTTGTACTTTCAGGTTTTTGCTAAAACAGCTTAAAACAGTTATTATTATTATTCGACTGGTCTCAAAGTCGGCGCTTCCTTTCTCAGCGGGCCGCATGCCTCGTGGTTGATGCATGGAGGTGCTACACGTGGCACGGCGGCGTGGAATGACGGGGCGTGACGGTCCACACTCGTGAATTTTGTTTCAAACAAAACTGCTGCTCAAGAATGTTTTCACACTTTGTCACCGCTGCTGTCAATCAAACCGAAGTGTTTTTTAAGTTTTCGACAATTCTCAACTCACCCCGAGATTAAAAAGGTAGGACGGGGGGGGGGGGGGGGGGGGGGTTTAATCAGCCAAGTCAGGAGACTGTACAGCATATATCATGTTCTGGATAACTATCAGCACACACACTGGCAGAGTCAAGAATAAATAAAGCCTCAAATAAACAAGTCTTACACTTGAACCTATTCTTAAAATCAGCTTTTCTTTCGGCTATTTTAGATGTGCTCATATCCCACTGGAACTTAACGCCCTTTTGTAAGCTCCTTTAAGTAACCAGAGAGAGAGAAATGAAAGAGGAGGGCTCAGGCGGATGTTTTATTAATGCCAGTTAAGGTATTAGTGTTGACAGAAATTAATAATGGAGGAGGTGGCCCAGGTTGGATGAGGTGTTCAGCTTTTAATTGTGTAACTGACGTGGATGCTCTTCCCCTCGGGAGCTGCTCGCCATGTCGCCGTTTCTAACTCGTTCTTCGGCACAGTGTGGGAGGACGCTGTAATTACACTGAATGCAATTAAAGTCGGTCTAAAAGTCGCCCTGTAGCTGCTCGTGGGATGCTCACCGTTTAATGGCTGTCATTAATTTGAATAGAAAATCACATTACGTGGTGCAGTAAGCAGCTGTTTACCGCATCCGAAGTCTTAGTCATGCACTCCAGGTGTAGTCCTGATGTAAAGATTGAACACCGATCTGGAAGTGTAAGAGCAGCTCGAAGGGAGACGAGGATTTCACAAATTGCTTCAGCGGAGAAAATATTGTCTGCGACGTGATTCAAAAGTCTTTTTGGAGGTGCTAAAAAGCGTTTAACTAAAAGTCAAAATGGTCACCACAGTGAACGTTTTTCAACAACAGTTTCCGATTTTCCACCACTGAAACATGTGCAGGTTGTTTCATTTTAATGAAATCCAGCAGAGGGGTTATTGTTCTGTAGAGACAGGCTACAGATGAATGATTTAAATATCCTCTTTTTTTCAAAGGGTAGTTTCAAGCGGTTGGTGTTTTTATAAATCTGGGATGAAACTGAACAAAACACACACTGGAAGAAGTCTTAAACTTAACCTGAGGAACCGTCCAAACTAACCCCGTGACTCGTACCATCAAAAAGAAATCTCTAATCTTGTGATGTTGCTTCATAGAAATGTTTTGTTCTTCTTTCTTCGTTATGGTAAGTAGTGCTTTTTACATACTTGGGTTATCAATCTAAAGGTACCCATGGGCATCTTAAGATCATTCTGACCAGTAATGAAAACATCTGCTGCTGTGATTTTAATTTCTTCTTTTGCATGTTAAGTTTTCGTACATTTTACGTCGTATGGAATTGGTTTAAATTATGTCAAAGACCTCCCATCATCCACAATGCGGATCTCATTTCTTCAGTACAAATGTCTCACTTAGGCTTCCAGAGTCATCTTTCGTCTTTCTCGAGATTGTGCATATAAACAGAATTAGAAAGTACAGCAGCCACGTGGATCGTGAAGTGTGCTGGTTTCCCTTTTACACTCCATGGTTTATCGGGGATCGTCTGAAGGCAGGAGATCAGCCTGCCTGGGTGTTACCAATCATCTAACCACAATATATTTTTAATGACCGTCTTTAACGTGAGCACAGAACGTCAGTCTGTAATCCCCACGTCGACTCAGTTTATACTGAAAATTTAAATTAATATTTTTATTTAATTAATAAGCCCCATTCTTGTCTCAGAAATCACAATGGCTATTAGAAGCCGTTGCGACTCTAGCATTGGCACTGTGGGAGTATAAATAGCACCGTGTGGTGCCAGAGATACAGTGGCACTGTGATTATTCGGTGTTACACTTGGGGACAGGTGGATGTATGTAGGAACACACTCACAGTCTGGGAGCCAAGTAAATATAGCTGTGAGTGTGCAGCTCAGGAATGTGAGACAGTGGAGGCTGCAGGTTGAACCGGACACACAAACTGCTGCTTCACTTCTTTTCCACACACACACACGCACAAACACACAGACACACACACACTTCTCACTTGGATACAGGACATGTGATGGTACTTTTTTTTTTTTTTTTGCATGTGGCTCTGGACAAATACAGATAATACTGTATATCCAAGAATAGTAACACTTAACCTTATCAGGCCCTTCTTCACACTTATCCTGCATTTTGAGGGTTTTTTTGTATTATTGGATCCATCTGTGGTTAAATCCGAAAACTGTCTTAAAATGTCTGAGTTCAAGTTGTCTGTATCTGCAGTGACTCTTTTAGGAGTCTCCGTCGCCTGGAGATTAATGACAAGCTGTTGCCTCTTGATGTTATAAACCCAGTGATGATCTGAAAATAAAAGAAGCACGTGGAGAACTATAACTGAGTCCAAATGAGGGTGCGTTGCAGTAAGAATGGAGACTCTGATGTTTCTCTCCAGCTTAGTGTGGGCCACCTATCAATTTAAATACATCAGATTCAAATATTTCAGTTATTTAACTGACGATGATGGGTTTGCATCATAAATAAAGTTTAGTTCTGAGACTGAGGATCAACCGTTCTATTTGATATTTTCTCAATTCTTATTTTATCATCAGATGTGTTTTAAACTGCTGCTGGTCCCAAACAAAGGCTCTATTTCACTCCTGTTACATTTACGAGACGTCCAGCTTCTTTCAGGAAAAACAAAAAACAAAACCTTTCCAAAAAAACAGCCCCAAGTGTCTGAGAGTATAAAGAAGAGAGCTTGGTGTGCATGAACATCCAAAGAAAAGTCTATTAAAGAATAATGCTGCTGCAAAACCTGAAAGATTCAAAAGAAAATGAATAACTATTCGAGTCAAAAACAGAGTCACGGCTCGACTTAAAGTGTCTCCATGGAGACCATAGATCGTCCCCTGTGTTTTATTTAAATCGTGGTATCGTTGATCTGAGATCTCTCGTTTGTATTTGAGATCTGATGATTTGTTTGAACTCAGGAAAGATATGCTTTACCTTCAGGCTGTTACTGTGTTTTATTTCCCGCTCATCGTGAAAGCCCAAAGAATCTCCTTGGAGTCCTCTTTTTTTTTTTTTTTTTTTGTCTTCACTTCATTCAGGAGAATCCTTTCTTGATTTCATTTCATTCTTTCTCTCCAGCATGTGCGCCTTCTTTCCTTTCCATTAATTTGAATCACTCGTCCTTCCGCACAGAAAGGCACATTGCGTTTTGTCATGTGTCATGTCATGTGCTCAGCCACGTACGTATGTGTGTCGCCTCAGGGTTCGTTCGTATGCATACAGGCCTTTCAAAAAGACTGCGTCTCTTTGTCCCGGCTCAGTGGGTATCTGGTTCTTTCATTTGTATCGAGTGAATGGGCACGATGTCCAGCATGTTAGAAAAGAAGCCCTGAAGAACAAGTATGGAGGAAAGAAGAAGATCGTTTTTATTTCTTCTAGCGATGCACGGACGCGCGGAGTCGTACTTAAATTCTTAAACGGTGCACAAGCATGAATGGAAACACACAAACTACCCTCTATGAAAGGTTTTTAAAGCGTTAGCATGAGGGAGCAGTCTCTCCGTCTGCAGGGACATAAGTTTGGAAACGGAGAAAGTAGAGGTACCAGTTCACCTCCTGAACGCTGCCCTTGAGCAAGGCATCTGCCCGGGTGCAGCCCCTTCACTCTGTCATCTCTCCGTCAAAGGATACATAAGCTAGTCACTACAGGCTACCACATGAACTATCAAACAAGAGACTGCTCGAGCACAGGTGAGACAAAGGACACAGGTGAAGGACAATCAGAACTGGAAACACTGGGGACAAGAACGACCAGATAACTCAGGAAACACTGAAGACACAGAGAACTAAAGAACGTAAGAAAACACGTTTAAACATAAAGGGGACACATCGATCGCAAATTACAAAATAAAACAGGAAACACTAAACTCGGAAAAACAAACACACAAAGGAAACGAGCAACACCGGGGAAGAAAGAGAAATTAAAACAAGCAAACCTAAATGTACAAAACTAAATAAAACCAAATCATGACACTTTTATTGTGAGCAAACAATAACAGACCGTAAAGTTATTTTCAGTATGCCACAGATTTTTTATTTATTTGTTGACCATAAATAATCGGTGGTATCCATGGAAACGTTTGGAGGGCTTACGTGAACACGGTTTGTCAGTGCATTTAGGATGGTAAAACACATGTTTCTTTTCTTTCAGGAGCTACTTTCAGTAAAACCATCAGGTGGAGAGAAAGATCGTCGTTCAGCCGGGGATACTATAACCAGTGTTTGTGTCTTCCTCTTCTTAATTCTTACATTGCATCTTAAAATAAAACATGTATTCTACATGACGTTGTGATGTGTCTTTTGTATCAGTTGAGTAGATTTTAAAGGTGCTAAATCTAATTTCTAAATACTTAATAAGGCATACATAGTCCTCACTGTAGATGAGCTGATGAAATAGTGAATCCATTAATAAGCCTTTTATGTTTATAACTCTTCATAAATTCCATAGTTACATAAAACAACACCAAAAACACCTCCATACTTGTTCTTCAGGGCTTCTTTTCTAACATGCTGGACATCGTGCCCATTCACTCGATACAAATGAAAGAACCAGATACCCACTGAGCCGGGACAAAGAGCTATTTTGAAAAGCCTGGATGCGTAACAACAAACCCTGAGTGTGTACATATGGAATCATTAAACAGAATTATTATTTATCGACAATTTAGCTTTGTCTATAAACCATATTAATGCTTTATCGATTAAAAATAAAGTGTCAAACAATGTTTTTCTAATGCTTAATAATGTGCAGTCATCGTAAAATGAGAACAAATTAATAAAACATGCTCGTCCTTTCCTGATTGTAATGTTGGAGTTCTGCAGGGATCAATCCTCGGACCATTTTTTATTTAGTTTTTAATCAATGACCTAATTCTGATTTGTCCAGATGCACACAGATGACACAGTTATCTACGCCCATATTAAAACAAAAAAAGAAAGCTACTTCTAAACTCTCTGCAGTAAAGTGTCCGATTGGTGAACTCAATGTGTCACTCTCAACCTGAGGAGTTTTCTATCACAAGAGAAAAAACATTCAACACACATCAACATTAGCTGCTGCTAAGCTCTCTTCATGCACTCAATGATTTTGAAGCACTCGTTCTGACACTAGCTGGTCCCAGACAGCAGCGACCACATTTTCATCATGACACACTCTGTACAAACAATCTGTGACAATTCTTTAAAACACTGAATAAAAAGAAGCCACCACCATTGAAGCATCATTCAAAAGTTTAATTTATTGACCTTTGACCGGGCTTCTTTTGGACAATCAGCATTTTTAGTGAGAGCCACAGAAAAGAGGAACTGAGATCTCACCCGTGTCAGAGACTGTACGAGCTTCAGTGATTTGAAACCAAAAAACTTAAAACATGGCCTGAGGAAAACCGATCATGTGATCACTGATTCAGACTTCTGTATAGAAACCATCTTGAAGAGAAGTTTGTATTGTTTGTTAAAATATATGTAATGATGTATTTTTTTAAAAATATGAACCTCAGGCCGTTAAATTAAAACATGTCATGTCTTCAGAAGGGTAACGAGGTCAAATATAAGCACCTGGATCTTAAAGGTGTTTTTGTTATAATTACATAGTTACCTGGCAGTCGCCCTTTTTCTGCATGATGATCTTATGTTGTAGATGTCTGCCGCCCCTCCTTCCTTTGAATTCTTCTTCGTTGGTTATTTCTATGTGTAGATTTGTCCCACTGTCTTCTCTCCTTTTGTACGCTTCCCTGTGGGAGAGGAGGGTATCCACTATGTGTTGATGTTTTTCACTAACAGTCGGTATATGGGTTTGATTTATTCTTCATAAAAGCTAGCTTTCTATGCAGTGCACATTAAAATATATTTCCAGCATGACACGTTAAGCTAATTTACATGCTGTACTTTTATTTAATCTGTGTAAGATCTGGAGCAGGCTGGAAAGTGAGATGGAGGTTTTTGTCTGTGCTTCTCTCTGCCAGATATTCTTTGTTTTGTTTCCACATGACACTGTTGTATTGCCCTTTTGTAGGATGCCCTGTGGGAGAGGATCTGAAGCGGGCTGGAAAGTGACATGATTACAGAGATCATCTGAAAGTTATCGCTGTATTGTTTTACTGGGAAAGCTTCCAGACCTACCTCTGACATTTTTATGACAGTCCTACGAGTTATTAGTCGTGATCCTCAAATTTGTAGCTCCTTCACAGAGCCAAGAGTTTCGAAAACTGCTTTTTCTTAAAATACACCATGGGCAGGGAATAATCTCCAAAAAAAGCTTGAATTAGACACACTGTTCTCACTAAACAAATTCAAAAGCATCATAAAGCAGTGGTGACAGAGGCATGTGCTTGTTTTAATGAAAGGCCCCTTGTGTATTTGAAAAGCATTTTTAGAAATGTTTGTGACTTTCCCATGTTGTGGATTCTTGTCTTTAAATGTGTTTGTGATGTGCTGGTCTGCTCCCTTGGCCAAGTCTATCTTGTGATCTTGAGATCTGAGTGGGACTTCTCTGTTAAATAATGGTACGATAAAATAAATAAATGGAGCTTCTGTAATGGTTTACAAGGCCTTACAAAGGTATCTAAAATAAGAGCTTTCAGCATTACCGAGTTAATCATGATTAATTAAGTTCTGAAATGATGCACACATTTTTTAAAGCCATTAATCGCATGCTCTTTTGTCACTTTAGATTTACCATGTTTTCTTCAACAAAGAAAGGAAAGACAACCAATAGTATTTGAACTTTTTATTCATTCATGAAAAAGACTTTTTTATATAGTTTGTTTTTTCCCCCAGTGTTGTGCATTTTCACAGTTTTAAATATTTGCATGAACTGACCCATTTTCAAGTATTGGTGTAAAAGTCAAAGCTGAACGACAGAACACAAACTGCTTCAACTATTCCAGTGCTTGACTCCAGAAAACAAACCAAACAACATGAGAAACACACATGGTCGCTCATATTTTCTTTTTGTGCTACATTAAGGGTCGTTTCTAATCCACCGCGGTTGCATTGATTTAATTTTGGAAGGAAGAAGGAACGGAGAAAGAGATTCTTTACTTTTCTTTTTCATTGGTTAAAATCAAAAAGTAAAAGCTTGGAAAATGAAGGCAGGCGGTCCTGAGTGTGAACTTTGGGATGTGTTATTAGTTTAAATAAAGGGATGGAGATGTCTACTTAAGGGGTTAAAAAACAACATAAAGATCTGAAGAAAGGATAGCAGCCCTCAGAAGAACTGTCATGGTGTGGGTTTAGGAGAGGAGGCGTTCACTCGCTTGGTACCACCCTTTAAAGAAGATAACACGATAACAAAAACCCTTACAAATTTCAAGTATGACTTTCCATTTTAATACCGATATGCTAAATCAATTAAAATATCAAAATGAACTCAAAACAGGCCTGTTCGTAGTCAGTGCTGAGCAGTTTGGAAGTTTGCTATCGTACGATTTTCCGACTGCATAGGTTGTGGCGTTGTCCAATTTTTGGCACGTTTGGCCTTCCATACAGCAAACAGACGAACAGCAACGTTGTTTTTCTGAGGCTTAGTTGGGAAGCACATCTATTTTTTCAAAGTTCTTCCTTGTGTCAACATAAAATACATATAATTAATACACATCAATCGGATGCACGCACAGAGAGGACAATGCCCCTTTCCTCAAATATAACATGAAATGCTGCTGATAATTGACAGGCATCGAATCAATGACGCCAACACTTCTGGGTCACTTTTAAATAACCACAACAACATAAAAAGATACATGTAGCTTCCTGTAAAAATCTGATCAAACAAGTGTGAGTTTGTGCATATGGCTTCGTAGCATGTGCATGTGTTCAGACGGGCCACGTGCAGGGCTGACAAACGAGTTCACACTGCCAATGTGACACTGCTGTGACAATCAGATACCACGCCAGGCCTGCTCCTTTCACCCCCCCCGGGGTGTTTGTGTGTGTGTATATGAGGCCGAGCTCTGTCCCTGTTTCCTGACAAGGACGTTACCTTCCATAAACTGTGTATGAGAGAGAGAGAGAGAGAGAGAGAGAGAGAGAGGAAGAATCATGACTCAACAACAGTCGAAACACATCAGTGGAACTCCCCGTCCTGCCTAAATCCCTCAAATAGGATTGAACACACACGCTCACATGAACACACATACATTATGCGAGTGGCTCGCTCTGCATGTCAAGGTTTAATTACATTACTTTAAGTCTAGCTTGAGTACTACAGGTGTCCATAGGTCATCACCAGACTCAACAAGGCAGGCTGCAGTGCCAAAACAACCACATACTTGGTTGGCGAAGGGTCATGGAATTGAAAGCATAAAACGTCACTTTTCTTAGCTGTTGACATCCAAGTTGTACTGTGCAAAATGTCAACGTTATTTCAAGCTGGCTCTAATGTCTAAATAAATTTAGGTTGTTGAGCCTTCATATTAATTACCCCACAGGCCACTCAACTGTCTCACGAGTATTTTTTAGGACCCTGGGCGACTCTCCTAAATCACACCAACATCTTGACCCTGACTTTTGCTATTTGGCTTCACTTAAACATCACCCCTGACTCTAGCTAGCCCCGAGGCACGCCTCAGCACAGTTAGGTCCATCGAGGGTGTAGAAGTGTGTCACTGCAGACCTAATTATGATGGCAGTCCTCAAGTAGCCTTTAAACTTCTCCTTCTCTCTTCACCACAAAAAGCCATGCTGAAACAAAGTGGAGGCTATTGTCGCTACACAACCAAACCGGATTGCTAATTTAGTCATGTGTGTTGTCTGTGTGTTTTTTTTTTTGTGTTTTTTTTGGGGGGGAGTTTTGCTGGGATCAATTTGATAATATGAATAGATTTTTGAATCCAGTTAAAAGCTCCTGTGAGGAATCTGTAGTTTGTGCCAATTTTTGCGACCCCTGTTGAAAAAGGGATACCGTACCTCTTATCTCCCTGCTGTTTTTTTTTTTTTTTTCATATCTGGCACCTACCCTCCTGCAGCCGTTTCAATCCTAAAAAATCCTTACAAGAGCTTTAAAATTTGTGGTTTAATTGTTGGGAATTAGAGAACAAGACTGACACAACTCATAGTTGCAAGCGTAAAGTAAAGACACAGCAGCAGTAGAGCAGTTAGCATGGCGTAGCCTAGCGACAGACAGTGCATATTCTGTGAAGTAAAAGGGGTATTAAACAATATATTGGTACGCTTTATCGGAAGTAATACACATATTCTCTCATTTCGGACATGGCTGTCTCCCCCAGCTTCTTCCCGTCTTGCTAGGCTAAGCTAACTGCTGGCTTTCATACTTAGATAGAATGGCATTAACCTACTCATGTGCAAGAAAGCAAACAGGGACATTAACTTTAGTTAATGTAGTTACGTCAAGGTAAAAAAAAAAATCGGAGTTTTGAGCAATATGAAATTAATCTCTGCCTGAACCAAGTTTGATGGATAAATGATGAACAGTTCAAAGTGATAAGATAACACACTGAAATAGCAGCAGCTTCATGATCTTTGAAAAGACATGCTCGGCTTAAACTTAAACGCAGATTTTTTTCTTTGATTGGAGCTAAAAAGCAGAAATCTGGTGGGAGAACTGAACTTGCAAGAAGTTTGCTACACATTAAATAAAAGATAGTATTTATGCATAAATAACTTATCAACCTAATTTCTCTTTCTCGTGATTGTGAGATAAAAAGCACGTCAATTTTAGCTTTTCGAAAAGTTTCAGTTAATCAGCCTTCTCAAGGATTAACAGTTTAACAGGCATCATCTCATTTATCATTGGCGTTTAGCTGAGCTGAGCTGTTTATTTATGCATGTTTGTGTCTTACATTTGCTGGCGGTGTAATAAAGGAGACAGGCCCCACATTTCTGCAGCGAGAGCTACAACTGGCAAAGCGAGGAAGTGGGTCATCTATATGCCAACCGAGCAGTCGGGATCAAACTTGCATGCTTCCTCTGCTCTGCTTTTCAGCCTCGACAACAGACATGAATAACACGAGAAGAAAAGAGAGGGGAAGGCAGGAGGGAGAGGAAAAACATCGGCGTAGAGGAAGATTACAAATTACTGTTAGCATGAGCGACAAACACGTAATCATCTTAATATTTAAGGAAAGAAAAGGGATGGTACTGAGTAAAGGGATGGTACTGAGTGAAGGGAAGGCAACAAACATGTATGCAATGCATCAAAGATTGCAAAAAACTAATTTCGAGTTCAGCAGATATCCTGTTGTATTTATTCTCCAGATATTTACCCTCTGAATGCATATTCATCAAAGTATTGATCATTCAAACATTGAGTTATTCACAGTGGCGTTAAAGGGGAGACCAAGCGGGATGAATGAAAAAAGAGAGGGGGAAGAATTGAACATGGGGACCTGAGATGAAATGATTAACCGCAAGGAAATCTTGTTCTCGGATGTTGAATGCTCTAACTGCCTTTAAACCCATTATAACAAAAACGTGGAACGAGTTTTATTACTTTCTGCTTTTTGTTGTTATTGCACGTCATTGTGTTGAACGTTTGGCCTTGCTTATGTTTTCTTTATTTGTTGAGTATCATAATGCACATGAAACACTTTTAGTTAGCCTGGTTGTACAGCGGTGGAGCTGCACTCTTGAGACGGTACATCTATCACACCTGCTGCTGAACCTAAATGCCTATATGCCACACTTGTGTCTTCTTCTGTGGTGTTGTTCCCGTCCTGAACCCACACATACCAGCACCGACGGTCTGAAGGACACGGAACAATTGAGCAAAATACTGCATTGCACTTGGTTTAAGGCTAATAAGTTTGCAGTGGAAAGCGATGTAAACTTAAGGCAGCATGGATTGAATGTCTTGCATGTGTTTTAAAAAAAGTACTAAAATCTAGTATGTCACCCAATACAAGTTGTCATGTGTAGCACAGGACGAAATCAACAATATAATTCAATGCACTCTCCCAGCCTATAAATAAAAACACAATTGGTATTCATACACAAGGTGTGTGCATGTCCAGGTATGTACCATGTTTGCAGACATAGTCATGGACATGTAAATACTTAAATCCATCCACACTAACAAATCCCGAAACACTTGGCCCATGCGGCCAAAATATATAAAACTGAAATAAAAAACAAAGAAATTCTCTAATTTTTCATTTTTGCAATAGTTTCATTTAGCACAGTGCGACCCGACCCAGTTTGAAGGTAGAATGGTTGCAGTTTGTTCACTCCAGTTTAATGTAAAAGCCCTCCACTTGAAGCTTCTTTCCAGCGGTTCTTCTCAGAGCTTGGTTCTTTGTCTCCGCGTAGTTTTCCTTTCTTCAGTTGTTTTGAACATAAACGAAGAATATCGAGGCCAAAAGGAGGGAAAAAAAGTGAAAAAGCTGGTGACGCACAGGAACAAAATAAAGACAAAAAAAAAAAGAGATGATACTGTTAAGGTATCCAAGGCCAGTCTGGTCAGTGAAACAGGTCAGTATTTGGGTGGGATGACCACCACAGGGTCACCATTCTTTGGCCGCCACATCAGCACCTGGGCATCATTGGCGTTAGGCTTGACCATGGCGTTAGAGGGGATGGGCTCGTTCTTTCCCAGGATCTGAGGTTGCTCCTGGCTCACGGGCTCATTCAGAACAGCCCTCTCCCCCAGGGGATTCTCCGGGTCCACTTTTATGTGTAGCCGCATCCTCCAGCGAATTGTCTGAAGAACGAGTGTCTCCGACGTGGCCTGGTTGATTGCCACCAGCCAGGTCGTAAAACTCTGGTCGCGGCGGATGCTGCTAAGCTGAGGCACATTGCTGTCGCTGACGGGCACGCCCCAGGTCACGCTGGGGTAGAAATTGTCATTCATGCTAACGGTGAACTTGCTGTCCTTCTTGGTGGGGCCTACAACAGTGCAGGTCTCTGTGGTGTTGCCGTACCAAGGGTAGTTGACCCCGTCTGAGTCACTGATGGCCTGGATTTTCCCATCCCGGAGATCGGGGAGCTCCCAACTTGACCTGAAAATTGAAATGGGACAAACGTTAAGCTTTACATACAGATGGGGCTTAATTACAACTTTGGTTGTAACTTTTAGCCATTTTCACTTTTGCATTTCAAAAGCTAGTCTTGAAATTTTCAGCCAGTTTGCCCCTGAATTTTTTCGGATTTCCTTTTTAAAAAATATCCCTCACAGCGAGAAGTTTCTCCCTGTCAGAGAGGGAGCACTGGAAGGTCTCAGGAGGCAAGACATGATGTATAAAGGAGCTTGCAAAGATTGTGGATGAGCACCAGGGAGTCTGGCGATATGATGAAATATTTTTGTCCTCATATTATTGCTATGTGGATGTATTCTGAGTATCGACAAAGAAGTGTAAAGAACAGGCTGGGGAGCAGAAAAGAGAATAAAGCAGCTTCATTACTTGCACAAAGAACGCACCGGACGTGCACCAGTCACATGAAATAAACGTCAATACCCCTCCCAATGGAATGCAAACCGTTTTCATATTGAGTTCACATGTCAACAAGGCCCAACTTATTTTGCAAATGTTGTGGGGAAGCTCGCAGGGATAATTCCAAATTAGTCAGTGTTCATTTGATGCATTCACAAATGCAGCTTACAGGACTATTCTTCTCTTAGTCTTAGGCTGAGAAGGAGCCATTGGAGGTGTAACTCAAGTGTGCTTGTGAAAAGTTGTGTAATGTTGTCTGGTTGCACAGAAAAACAATGTATGCAGAAGAAGGGTTACTTTAAGGAAGTTTTATGAAAGCTGAGATGGATGTTTGATAACTTTACTTTACTCTTCACTCGTCATTCTCTTTTCTCTGATCTTATCTTTCCTAATACCAAAGTTGTCACAATCCACAACTTAGATCTGGTGCACTAAAACCAATTCTAAAGATTCCTCATGTTTAAAGCCCTCACTGTCTAATCCTTTCTGTGTAGAGAATTAGCATCTCATTAGTGAAGCGAGGCTTCCTTTCACAGAGGGATCTCAGTTGGATCTTTCCACCAATTTTCTAACTAACGGGTGAAAATACAATAGAACTGTAAAATATTGTGACACGCACAGTAGGTGACTCTAAAACTTAAGTGACCTGAAACCACTACTTTGTCCAGGTATTGATTTTCCACACACAGCAGGAACAAGATTATCTCTCGTTCCCTGTGACTGAGGATCAGCAGGACTGACGAGATAACAGTGTGATCACCAGACACATGACTTACTGCCTGCTTGGCCTGGCCTCACATTGTGATTTATGTATTCACCCAGGGGGGGAGATTAGCATGTCGGGCATGATAATAGCTAGCCCGTGTGCGCTTGAGACTGTGTGTGAGTGTGAGTGTGCCACCAGGCCGTTGTGTGTGTCCATTTCTGTTCGAAAAAAAAAACAAAACACTTAATCCTCTCAGCTGGCCCAAAACAATTTGCAGCAATTTTCCGTTTTGTCATGACCTCAGACAATACCAAAATACCAAAACATTACAACACTGAATTTATGTGTCTCTTTTACAGGGAGATATTTTATTATTCATTCTTTTGAGCACATAAAAATGGTCCCGTACAAAAAGTGTGATAAAGTGGAAACTGTGTGCGTGTGTGTGTGTGTGTGTCTGTTAGATGAAGAAGAGTTTGACTTAAAGAGCTGAACAATTTTGGAAATGAATACAGTAGCAAATGTTCGGCATTTCCTGTTGATCTATGACTTGAAACCTTAAGTTTTTATCAGTCCCTTGCACAACATGATGAAACTGAAAGCTCTTATGCCAAGGTTTAAAAAACAACAACATTATCATCCGGGCCAAAATTCACCAAGTCTCTCTCAAGCCTCACATATTAGAGTACAGAAACTCTTTTGCTTTGCAGCTCTCAACACGTAAAAGACATAGATATCCTGTTTTTTACATTAAATCCTCAAGATTGCGTCAGCCTGAAATTTCAAACTTCATCAGTGAGTAAAACGAAGGGTTGAGCACTGACTCGTTGGCACATGGCATCACTGAGTACATTTCAGGAAAGCGGAGACAGCTCATTTCCTGTTTATGCCACTGTGCTCCCTCATTAATGTGCATTAGTTTGCATCTTTTAACGAGACATTATAAAGGCATTCATAAGATGCTACATTTCACAGATGGTGAGATTGGGTCAAGTGATGAAAGTGGCGTCCAAGGGAGTAATTAAACCAATTACAGCATGCTTGTGTCTCCACGTGTGTGTGTGTGTGTGTGTGTGTGTGTGTGTGTGTGTGTGTGTGTGTGTGTCTGTTTGGGTATTTGGTTAAATATCTGCCTCGGAAGCCAGCTTCTAAATACTTTACCAATAACTTTGACTTGTCTTTTGTTTTAGGACACAGTATTCATCATATTACAATGACAGATATCTTCCTCTGACATACTCAGAGGAAAGCTCAAAGGCTGTAGCCTACTGCTGTAATCCAGGTTTGCAAATTAGAAAATCAAATCTTCATAAATGTCCCGCTCATCAATTGATCAGTGAATGAAGACAATGGATGTTAAAAAAAAAACTGCACATGACAGAGCAGAAGTCACGCAACTTGCTAGCATCCCACCAATTCAAAGCTAACTTCACTGTTGGCTAGCTCAGGAGTTCCCCAAACTTTTCAGTCCGCAACCCTCCAATAATAACGGTGCTCGAGACTGGGGGCGCCCCATTGTCCCTGGAGGAGGTTTAAACATTCAGTGTATCCAAACACTGGCATTAGAACAACATACAACAGCCCACTGTAAAATATTTCTTTGTAATTTATTGTAAGAAACCCTCGGAGCAGAACACACGTTATCTCTTGAACTATTTTTCTTAAAAAGTGTTTAAAAAATATGTTATTTTAAATTTGTGCATTTTGTACGTTTTTGGAAAGAATCTCATGACTAAGCGCTCAGCGTTTCTTGACCCCCACTTTGGGAAACAATGGGCTAGCTTACAGAACTGTTGGCTAATAATTATTTCTTCTATTTCCTAGTATAGAAAACGGAGAAAAGGCCATGTTAGCGAGAAAATTGTTGCATGATAAAGTTAACTGTTAGCTTACAGTAGCTTAAGCATTATCAAAATGTTGTATAAGATTGAAATATGCACTAACTATCTAAAAGACTTGTTAGCTTACCAGTAGAAAGTTAGCCAGGAATTAGTTGAATGTTAACTAACTGATGTACCCCTAGATTTTCCCACTTTATTGTTGTTTTGCTTGCTGTTAAGCGATAAATTAACAGCCTAATCGCTGAAAATGTCCACTATTATACAAAAAGCAGTAATGACAGCTTTACAGCATTTCAGCATCAAAAATTGAATGTGTAATAAATGAAAAAAAGCTGTATTTGAATATGATGAATCCACATAAATGGTTGGAAGATTTGCAACTGATACATTTTGATTTCATTTTTGGCTCGACTTTCGTGCTAGCTTTTTGTTTGATCATTTACAAATACGTAAGACGTCTGGTTTGTCCACACATACAGCCTAAACCTACAAAAGTGTATCTTCTAAAAGGCAGTACAGCAGACTGGAGGAGAGTCGACGAATGTGTCCAGAATCCCAAATACATCATCGAAAACCCAACTGAGAAATCATCCTCATTACCGTCCTCAGCTGTTCTGTCCAATTACAGCACGCTGAAGCTTTATTGCCATCAAAGACACTACTTAGTGTGAGAATCTCAGTGAGAGCAGACTCATCTCTCGCATCACAAGAGGATTTTAAAAATGAACACTGAGAACTGTGGCCTAGGCTGCGGTTGTCAAGTTTTATGACTTTCATATATGAACATATAAAAGAACATTTTTTGGAGTGCATGAGCTGCAGGGGTTGAAATATTAATGAAAACACTGCATGAACAAGGGATTTTCCTCAGCAAACACTCCTGCAAAGGTGGGTGGATGGATTCCAACGCCCCTATATTGTGCTACAGCCTGTATATGAACATATATCCGCTAAATCCATGCTGGTTAGTTTCAGCTTGCAATTCTTTTTACTTAGTGTGGTTTGTAGTAACCACCTTTTTAAGACCGATTTTTGAGCTCTTTGCCTTTTTTTTATTGGACAGTGGATAAAGTATGAAACAGGGGAGAGAGAGTGGGGGAGGATCATTGACTGTGAATATTAATGGAAGAAGCCTGAGAGGCTTATGAGGCTCATTGGCAGCAGCCGCCATGCTGGAAATGCTGATTCAGCGTAACTTTTAGTCAACCTAACAACAGGCTGAGAGCTGGAGGTGAGGCTGGTTTTAAGCCTCTTGACGAACCACTACATCGCACCCACCGGTCAATCATGTCAGCTACGCACCTAACTGTGGATAATACATATCTTTCATAAAATCAAAACGTGTGTATGTGACATTCAGGCTCCAAGAGCCAGTCTCTAGTGGACCCTCGAAGGACTTTAGGATTGCAGGAAAGGAGCCAAAAGTCTGACTTGAACCCAGGCTGCCTGCTTGGAGGACTAAAGCATCTTACAATACATGGGGCATGACCTAACTGCAAGGCCATCTCTGCCCTGACAGTCCGCTTTAATAGCTACAAAATGATGATCAACTTTTGTGAGAAAAGGGAGTCATGTAAAACTTAAAAAGCTAGAGAAAAAACTCATCACACTGGTTCTTGTCTGTACTGTGAGCCCAGTCATGCACCCAACAAAGAGATGCTTTTGTCCATTTTCAGATATTTGGTTTATAAAATAGAGCAAATTCTTCTTCATGTTAAAAAATGTGAGGAAATGTGTCTTCTCCTTCCTGTATACAATCAAACGTCATCATCCAAAAATAACTTGACAGAGGAGCGCTGCCATTCAACTTCTGCTCGATAAATCAATAAGTATTTCAGTATAAATTGCAGCGAGAACGAAGGAGGGAATAACTGTAAATGCAGTACACACTTTGCATTGATGTTTAAGAGTGTTGTCTTATTGTCTCTCTCACACACAAACACATGGCCATAGCGGGGTGGGGGGTGTCAGGGAGGGAGCAGTGCCTCTAATCTTAGGCATGCAGCACTCACACATCCTCAGCTGCAAGTGTCTACCGATAAAGAATCCCCTGAGTACATGACAGCTTGTGGTCTCCCACTACAGGAAGCATACAGAATGAAATGACTTCTCTAACATTCAACCAATCTCTCACACGGGCAGATACTCTTTGAGAACAAGAGCAAAACCGGTAATCACTCTGCGTCTTTCGAATAAGTCATTAATGCCGAATTACCTCATGCATTTGCTGTTTATAACCGCTGTTGCAAAAATATCTGTATATCGACAAGTGGAAAGTTGTAAAAGGTCAGAGCAATTATTTTCCATCAGTGTCCTATTCTCATATCTGTCAGCTTCTGAAGTACTTTGTAGCATGCAGGCACACAGCCACACACCCTCATATTGCAGATAACTGAGCTGCTGATTGCAAACACAGACATGTCAAGTTATTTTACCTCTTAAAGAAATTCTTCACCCCTCCTGCTCAATACAGATATAAATATTATGAGTGCATTACTGCTGTGCAACAAAGATGCAGCCGTGCATAAAAGTTTCACTACTTCAAACTGCCACTGAAGAATGATCATTTTAGTCATATTTGTGTTTGAAAAACAGGAAGACGCACAGTTTCACAATTCAGGCCTTGAAAATACACTGAAGTACCTTCCTCAGCTCATTTCAACGGTTTAAAAAAAAACCCTTTAACTTTGAATAACAAATGTGTAACTTACATTCTTACATTTTCTAAACACACTTCTCTGTTTTGATGGAGAGTGCTTTTTCTTCAAAACTGACTGACAGTAAGTGCTTTCACATTTCAATCAGACACAAACAAGTGTTATCATATGCAAAATAACAAGAGACAGAACCATTATCCAACAAAGGATGATAGACAGTCATTAGAAAATAATCAAGAATTCTTTTGAAAATCAATTGAACTGTTTTGTTTTATTATTATTATTTTATTTTTTAAAGAAAAAATGGGAGAAATTGCTGCACCTCTTCTGAGGTTTAAGATGTGCTGCAGTTTGTCATAACTGATTGTCAAACACAAAATACACAAGATGTCACCTCTGGCCTCAGGCAAATCGTTTCTGACATTTTCTAAACCTGTGTGTATGCAAAGCAGTGCAACTGTTTCTACGTGAAATGAATTGTTACTTCGTGAATTAAGTTTCCTTATTTCTGTACATATTATGCATCAAGAAGATGGCCTCAACACAAGACCTTTAAAAGCCCTTAAGTCCCAGTTAGCAGCAGCATGATACTCACATCCCTTTGGTTCCATACGTGTTGTAGAACTCCATGTGATTACAGGCTTGGATCCAGCCGATGGTCCATGTCTCTTTGCTGGCAACTGGCGGCACCAGGACCCTGGCACAAGCTCGGAAGTGCGGTGTCCGGTAGCGCAGGACCACGCTGGATGACTCGTCGATGCTGGTGGGGTTGGGGTCGATGGAACTGTTCACCTCCAGGACGATGATACTGTCTCGGAAACTCTTTGGCTTACACCTGATACTCTGGATGCAGCCCATTGCATCAAATAGCAACACAATCCACAATAACGTCCAGAGGTCTGGAGGAGAAGACAGACGCATGGAAACAGCAAGAAAATTACCTCAGTTGAAACCCCATCAAAGTGTCCCAAGGAAGAAAAAAAAAAACGTTCGAGAATAAAAGGTGTTTATTTATAGCACACTGTCTCGTAAAAAAGCCATGCACCTTTCATCAAAAAAAGACTTTCACAAAAGACGAGGAAGGAGAGGACAGGCCGAGAGACAGCTTTACATGTGTAGAGCGCATGCTTTCCGGTGCGTAAAAACAAGTTCATCAAAGAAGCGCAGGTACAAGACAATTCCTGATCCGTGCCATGATGTTTCCATGCTGTCAAGTTAAGTCATCGCAAACTCATTGCGACTTATCACAGACTTAAACCTTCTGACAACGTGTATCCATTGGAAAGGTGTGCGTAAAAGTTCCGGGTAATTATTGGCTGAATAATTTACAGGAGAAGCTACTGTGACACCTTGGCGTCAAGTTCTGTTTTGCGTCATTAAAAAAAAACCCCAGATCTAAGTGACGTCTACAACTCTATGTCCAGATGGTGACAAAAATCATAATCACAAATTGCTCTGGACAGGGCACGCGGACAGCTAAAAAC
Source organism: Symphodus melops (assembly GCF_947650265.1). Taxonomy (NCBI): domain Eukaryota; kingdom Metazoa; phylum Chordata; class Actinopteri; order Labriformes; family Labridae; genus Symphodus; species Symphodus melops. Next base: position 3,216,641 of record NC_136706.1, on the reverse strand, counting down.
AGCAAATGGCAGCTCAGATGTGAGGCTCACATCACACTTACGTGCAGCAGCCTAATGTCCGTTTAATCCGCTGTGGCCCCAATTCCTCACAATAAAAAGTGTAATTTGACGATTTAAGAGCGTTACACTGAACGTGCGGGATTAAAGGCTCATGCAAGTGCAAGTGCATGAATTGTATAGTCTATTTTTAGCCGACAAAAAAACAAGAACATGCAAAACCAGAAGTCTACCGAAAAAAAACAAATTCACAGCAAAGTCTCTTCAGCAGGGCGAGATCCTGGAGAAAATTCAGAGTGCACGGTTGCTCACAGTTATTCGGTCAGAGAGGTAATTCCGTTATCTCCAGCACACCCGGCTCCCGTTATTCCTCCGCTACAGCTGCAACTGTATCTCACCGTCCCGCAGAGAGAGAGGTAAGCATGTCCACGAGCGCACAAATCTACTCGAGTTGGAAATGGAGCAACGCCGCAACATGCAGAGGACACCGCCGGGTCAACTTCTGCACCCATTTCAGCATATCCATTCTCTAATTTTTGAAAATAAATAAAAACATGTGAACGTCTCCTTGTGGGAGAAATGTCAGCTGTCACATAGTTCGGCAGACAGTCGAGGTCCTGTCTGTGCTGGGAGGTGGCTCAGCCTAGATTCTTGGCCGAGCTGTCATTTCTCCGTGCTCGTCCCATCGCTGCCACGGCAGGTTCACCCCGCTACGGATTGGTCTCTCTCAGCTGCCTGAGAAGCAGCTTTATAAGTCTCTATGAGACGACACTTCCGCTCCGAGCAACAGGCATGCTGGGATATGTAGTGTCTTTAGAAAATGTGCTATATGTAATCTAAGCTACAGCAAAGCTGTTACTTGTGAATTAATACCCATTGAACAGGATTTATTTTAAACTGTGACAATACAATTTAAAATAAATTATAGGCTCGTACCTTTATGGTAAATATTCAAATTTTAATATTTTAACATCTTTAATATTGACAAGGGTGTTTAATTACATGTGTGCACTGGACTTTAATTTTATACTGATAATAATGGAAAAAAGGAAGAAAGAGGAGGATATTTTATCTATTTCATTATCTATTAAACAATATAATGGAGATTACAATAGCCTACAATACGATATGATAACCTACTGTCATGTGATTTGTCTTGGACAGGTGCACTTACAGTATGCAAAACCAAAGAACTATAAAAGCAAACAACAATCCCCTTGAAAGACAAAGCACATACCTAAAACAACATACATGCATATTGCACGTTATTCATATTGCACAAGATCTGCATAATAACACAAGTTATTAGAGAAAACGTTGGCTTTTCATATGATTCCTCTCTCCAAGACAAATAACTTGGTAAAATAGGTTAGTTTTTTATTTACCCTTAGCTTTCCTAGAACTGGTACATGTTTTGTATGATCGCTATAAATGTTTTATTCTCTTGTACAGTAACTGCAGGACAAGACTAATTTTCATTGGGGGACAATAACGTTTATCTCATAACTGAATTGAACCTCTTGTTTTTACAGTCGAAGCTCATCTCTAATACCAATAAAGTCCTCTTAGATTCAGTCTTTTAAAGCAGTATGAGTCTGGGTGGTTGGCAAGTTGACGATTTGAAGAGTTATCATCGTTATATTTGGTAGTAGTTTAGTTGTTTTTGTTGTCTCTAACAAATTAATTTAAAAAATGCTCCCATTGTGTCTCTCAGTATGAAAGTCCACTCTTCTGTCCTGTCGGTGTCTGTTTAAGCACCTTGGAGAACTCCGCTCCACGCGAGAGCTCACCGCAGAGCTGGAATCAGGATCGTGCGTAAAATACGTCAAATCCGGAAGAAGCAAATGCTGCACTGGACAGGCAGCATTGACTTCACCCTTTGTTGACTACCCTAGCCGACTGTTAACCGTTTATGGGTTTGCCTGTATCACTTCAACGGATTTGTCTTTCTTCCCTGCCAGAATATCATCCGCGGTGTTATGGAGGATTTAGATCAACTTTGAGATCCGGATTCGTCCTTCGTCTGGTAAGATGACAACACCGTGTGTTACGTGTTTATTGCACATTTTGTGTGTGTGTTTATTGCAGCAACGCGCGCAGTAACGCACCTGTGTTTGTGCCATGCTTTGCGTAACAACATGTTGTTATTTTATCTCCATGCTGTAGATCTTGTGTCACTGGATTTGCCAAGGCTAATGCCATTCAATACAGCGGCTCACGGTATAAACAGCATGGCCATCGCACATTCCAGTGGGTCTAAATATATCTATTAAGGCCAGAAGAGTGGGAGGACTGGAGAAAGGGGGGGGCATTTCACTGTCGTGGTGATTTCGCACCACTTGAACCGTCTTCCGGATTATCATAGAGAAGAGCTTTGCCCAATACAAAATGCCCTCTGGTTACAATGCGAGATCCCGGGCTCGGGAGAGAAACAGCGTCCTGGGCAGACCTGAGTTCATGTCCCTGAACCAGGCGCCCCCACGCGCAGGCTCCAGCTCCAGCTCCGGCGGCGGTGGCAGCAGCTGCGGGCCGGGCCCCTCCGAGACCCGAGGAGGGGCGAGACGACCGGCTCAAATCAGGCATCAAACCAGCCAGCCGACTGAGGATCCTATCGACAACGGCAGCAAGGACAGGAGAGAATCAGGCAAAATGCCCGAGGAGGACTGCATGCTGCTGAATCCTTCCTTCAAGGGGATTGCGAAGAACTCCCTCCTCGCCATTGACATCTGTCTGTCCAAGCGCATGGGGGTGTGCGCCTACACGTCTTCCTCGTGGGGAGGCTGCCGCTCCATGGTGACCCTGTTGGCGCTCACAGGGCACGGCATCACATGGATTCTTGGCACTATTGTGTGCCTCACGAGGAGTAACACTCTGGCCGGGCAAGAGGTCCTGGTCAACCTGCTGCTCGGTAAATGTCACACAACATGCAACACTGCAAAATATGTTAGCAGCAGTTCAATACCCACAATGCACCAGGAAGGGGGATGACTACAACACAATAGCAGTGTCCAGAACTGCACACCCAGATTCCAAGTAGGCAAGTTTGTGTATGGAAGAAGTCCCAGGCTGTAAACGAGCTCGGCCAGAATCTTCTCAGCATAAGGGAGCTCGCTTGTCCAGTGTCAGCGCTGACCAGCCAAACAGCACACAAATACACACAACTATACTGTAAAGGCTGTGTTCGGAACCACAAACTAAAGTACTGCCATACTCAAACAACTGCATTCTGCACACTAATCAGACCGGTAATATGCTGTCAGCAATATACTAAATTACTCATCGCGTCATTTGTTTCCTGTCCGAGCTACGTTGGATAAGATGCCACGAGCAAGCACTTGGCAGCAATACTGTCGTCACTGTAACAGGCAGAAACCAGGGGCAGAAACAGACTCACTGGTAGATAACCATCTGCTCCCACGTCCTCTTACAGAAAGAGGGATTCCGATTTTTTTGCAGAACAAGTAGGGTGCCTGTGTGTGACAGCGCGTGTGCACACTTACAGTCTGGACCCAAAAAACAGATTATGGACCAAAAAGTAGATGAAATCTCCAGGCTGTAGCTACAATGAACTGTGATTGGAAGCCAGTAAATCTCTGGATTTAGGACACTGTTGTATTGTGTTTGCGTCACTGTTCAGCCTTAAGGATTTGGTTATTATTTGTCGATCCAGGGTCATTTGTAGCCTTTTTAAGTCCGTCTGGAGAAAATCTACAGGAGCACTGAGCTGTGGGTGGTGGGGGCTTGAAGTTAATACGGACTGAAATTCTGTTGTGTTTTCACCTAACAGAAAAGTTATCAGCCTAGACTCGCCTGTCAGGGCTGCTTTAATTCAGCCCAGCATCATTAGAATAGAAGCCATTGCAGTGTAGAAAATGTTTTTAGAAAACATAGTTTATTCACACCATGCCTGAGACTCCACAGCAGACCTTGGCTGTGCAGAGGATGTTCCCTTCCTTATCAAGTGCAGAGTGTGCTGCTTGCACTTTTCAAATAATCCATGTTTACCTCATATCATGCACAATTCATTCATTCATTCAGAAGGGAAAGATATCGCCATCTGGTAGATGCTTTAAGGCATGAAGCGGTGCTAAAATATCCCGGTCCTGTTCGCACTTTTAATAACCTTTGAATGAAGGAGGTCCTTTAAGAACAGTTTTCTCACAATGAACGTATACGCTGTTTCAATATTTTTTAGTTTTAGTAGAAAATGGAGTACCACTACTTTTAAAGCATGAAAACGTGGTGACTCAGACTTGGATAAAAACCTTCGCCAACTATCACCTAAAAGTTAATGCGTAATTATTAATAGAAGATGTTCAAATCATGTTACATCAGTGAAAGCAGATCTGTTAACCCCCCCCCCCCCCCCTTGTAAATTGTGTGCAATACACACATATTATTGCAACAACATCCATTCCATTACTTTCCGCACTTGTGCAAGGATAAATGAGGCACAGCCTTGTGTGAAACACCAAACTACTTTGTACTGTTGTTGAGACCTCAGGGAGGGTTCGAGGCCATGCTCACACAGCTGCTGTCTTTGATTAAACTTTCATCATGCTCGGTGGAGCGTACAGATAACTCAGTATCTGGAGTTTCATTACCTGTATGCAGCTTATCACTTTCTGCTTGTTGGAGATTCAACAACACCACAATCTTTAATGCACCTTTTATCACTTTGTGTCCTTATTTACATTTTTTAAATGGATCATGTTGCTAGTTTGGTGTAGAAGGAGTTGCTTCATGTAGGGACAAAGCCAGAAGAAAATAAAGACCCTGCCTTGAGAACACCCCAAAGCTCAAATATATATTTTTGGCTATTTTTGCCTTTATTAGATAGGACAGCTGAAGAGACATAGGGAATGCTGGGAGGTGAGAGTGGGGGGTGACATGCAGCAAAGGGTCGAGGTCTGATTCAAACCCATGGTCACTGCAATTAGGACTTAAGCCTCTATACATGGGGCACATGATAAAACCACTAGGCTATCCGGACCCACAAACTCATCCATTTGGTTTTTGCATGTTGAAATACCTTGTTAAAGGTTTTGGGAGGTATTTTCATATCAAATGGATACATTTAGCACTACCATCAAAACAAGTCATATCAGCAATATATTAGATTGGGGATGGAAGACCTTCTTTGGATACAAAGATTGGAAAGAACCAGCCCAGATAGGGGGGTGTCATATAGAAGAAATTTCATAAACCTCTTAGCTCGGTATGATCAGACACAATGGGCATTATGGGATTTCCTCACAATGCAAGTTGATCTGTGGCAGCCGCGTCAATTATCTGACCACACCTGTTGGACATTTTAGGGATGACTTTCCACCCTCGTTATAGCAACTTCCCCCCTCAACAAATCTGTGTTCAGCACTTAGGATGTGACTCACTGAGGGGGAGTTGTATTTTACAGAACAAAACTGAGGGTAAAAAATAAAACAAGACTTAAGCTAAAGTATCCAAAGACATCATGGCCCACCTTCTGCCTCCCTATAGTATTTTTAACATGACCAGAGGTCATCATGTTTCACCACATCTCACCTGATTCATGTCCAACCCTTTTTAAGTCCATTGACATTAGGTTGTTGTTCTTTTCCTTTTGTAAACAAGAGAGTGATGTCCTTCACTAACATGTCTCTAAGAAGCTCTTCAAGCAGTGCCCCCCCCCCCCCCAGTACTGCAACCAGTATTAGCAAGAAGTTTATACAGAAACACGAAATACTTTAAACGAAGGCCTGGTTGAGCTTGTGCAACATGGCAGACTAAAACAGAAGTTGGAGAAGGCAATGGTTGGGATATTTTTGGAAAAGCTATGGAGCTATATAAAGGCTTCTGTAAATGTCTGGTATGTGTACTCAAAGCAAGTGCTACCAGTATTGTATGCCATATTGGCTATTCTTGGTCACCAAGATATGTTTACGTGGGAACAACAGTTGTTTTTTACTTAATGTGAAGATTAACATGAAAACGTCCAGATTGTTACAATCCGTTTGTTCTTCTTGGTTGATTATTTGTATATTATTAAAATTACCATCATGCTTTCTGATTTTCTTTAGGTTTAGCAAGACCTAGCTGGCAACTTCGTGAGCCAAATGCAATCTTGCCCATGTTTAAAAGATATCATATGAAGCCTGTTCACCACCTTGTTTTCATTTGTTAGCATGCAAATGTTTGCTAATTAGCACAAAAGACAAACAGCTAACAAGGAAGGTTGTAGCCCAAACACTTGGTCAAATGAAATTGTTGACCTTGTAGTGAGGATTACGAAGAGTATAAAGCTGTGCTAACAGATTTGTATTGATCTAAAATGGCGCTTGAACCTAAAAACTAGCATTAACTCGATGACAAAGCTAACATACTTGTGGAGAGAAGTTTTGACATTTATAACGTTTACCATAATTTAGTTTGTTAGTGTGCAAATAGCATCAAATTTGGTCACAAAACATATAATTGTACCAAAATAAATTTAATGACCTGATAACGATGCTGTCACAAAAAACGCTGAACTTTTGCTAGCAGCTCTGCAAGGCTGTATTTGGGCATAAAAGTTGCTTGGAGCTAAATTTTAACATTAACATGCTAACATTATAATACAATACAAACAATACAGACATGACAAGCTTCTAAAGCAGCTGATCAATAAAGGAACTTTAATCTGGTGCTAACAGACCAACGTTTCAACACACACAGCAGGTTTCTTCCTCAGAGTCAACTGAGAATGATGAATGAATTGCAACTTTAAAATGTCCACAGCTTTTAGGGGACACTTGGTTTGACCAGATTAGAGTTTTACTGGTTTAAATTCTGCCTTTTGACAACGTTTCTGACAAACGGGCAGATTACTCCCCTCTAAAAGACGTTGATAGATTTGTTTGGATAGTTGTTCTTCACTCAAATGTTAGAACAAGATCAACAGTACAATGTTTTATATGATTTGTTGTGTCAGTATTTTCCACCTGATAATGATACATTATCTCTCATCAGACTCTCATGTTAACACTTTAAATATATTTCTGCCCTAAAAACATTTGCTGTCCATATTGGTTCAACTTTCAAGTCTTTACTGATCTAAATCCCTCCTTTCATGACAGCTCTCATTTTTGACGTCATAACCGTGGCCGGAGTTCAGAGACTGGTGAAGCGCAGAGGGCCCTGGGAAATGATGCCGGGCTTCATGGACTGCGTCGCCATGGACACCTACTCCTTCCCTGCCGCTCACGCAAGCCGTGCGGCCATGGTGTCCAAGTTCTTGCTGTCCCACCTGGTCCTGGCCGTGCCGCTCCGAATCCTGCTGGTGCTGTGGGCCTTCCTGGTGGGCATATCTCGGGTGCTGCTGGGAAAACACCACCTAACTGACATGGTGTGTGGGTTCGCACTGGGCTTGCTCCACTTTAGTTTGATGGAGACGGTGTGGCTCTCATCAAGCATGTGTCAGACTCTGATTTCCATTAGTACGCTCAGCTGGAGTCCCTTTTTCTGAGCTGTTCACGTAAGGCTATGCTAGCACTCAAGGCTGATTTGATACACTAACTCTGCTATGGAAGGGCCATGCAAGGATTTTTTTGAAGGAATGTAAAGTTCTTATTGCAGGTTCTGATAAAGAGGAGCCTTAATATTTGGAGTACGATGCTGGCTTGCATGTTACATCAAAGGCAGGCAGGTCGAACGATCTTAAAGACCTCCAAAATGCTGCATTAATCTTACTTTCTTCAGTCAACTCTATTAACACTTTTACTGCGCTTTGATTTCAATAAAGTACCGAAGAAGAAATTAGCTGCAAAACTGGCAATGATGTGAAAAAAAAGTACATAACATTTTATGACCATGCCTCATCTTGGCCTCTCTGGACATGTTCAGACTTGCTCAGTTTGTCTTTGACATAATATTCAAATGCTGCATTCATGTGCTCATCGGATGATCCCAGTGTCCGAGTTGGGAAGTCGTTTTTCCGATTTCAGTGTTTTCACGTAGTTTCAGTTTAAAAAGTCTGAATGATGTTAAAACAGCATCAAACATAGATGCTCAATGAAGATGTGAGAAATGTCTCTGTTACAAGTTATAGTTGAGCAAAAAATGATCTTAACATTAACAAAACATAATTTCACCTCCATGTGATGACGGTCAGACGTCAAGTCGAGGGCCTAATTCTTTGTTGAGTTTATGAGCTGTCACTCCGACTTGAGCCGGTGTTCATGTGGATTTTACAACTCGGAAAGTTGTTTTTTTTCAATGCTTCTGACATCACATGAATGCATCATAACAGTTTAAGGCAGGGTTGACAATGCTTTCCAGAAACACTTTTTGAGATTTGGGTAGAAATTTTCTTTAGGTCCTGACAGAAATTATTAACTCATATGCTCTGAAAGAGGAACAAAGACAATCTGACATTTGTAGCAGTTGTAAGCCTGTAATAACTTCAACAAATGTCTGCCATGAGGTACCAATTTGATGAACCAATCACACGCCTCCCAGTCTCCCTGCTCATTGTCTACCCTTGGGTGCCCTAACCCACAATCACAGCTCGAGTTTATGCTCTGAGTTTAGTTACCGCTGAACGACGTACTTTCCACACAATGCAAGCGATGAGCTGAGGTGCACTGCAGCGATCGTGTATGTACTGTAAGTGAGGGGCGTGGCTTTTTAGGGAGCACAGAGGGGAGGGGGTGGGTGTAAACAGATTACTGAGGTAATGCTACTTTTAAAATCATGCTAGTTTTCGAAAATAACCAACCCTGCCTTTAACAATTGATTTAACCTAATTTCAATCACCTGTAATCATAATACATCATAAGGAAACACTATGTTTAATGAAGTTACCATTTCATTTGTGGTTAAATGCTCTGTGTGTATATTTATTCTCCTTACTGCAATCTTGCACAGTATGCAGGCTGACACTGTTAATACTGAACTGAACCTCTTTCTGTTCACCAAATTCTCTCTCGAGTGTGTGTGCCTCTTCCTCTTTCGCCTTCTTTCTACTTCCTCCATCTCTGTTAACTCTTCCTCTTTTTTTTTCATTCTTTTTCTTGTTCTTTTTGAATTGTTGTGCTTTTATTTGAAACCCTTTAGACACGTTGAACACTGAACAGAGTTTGATGCTTCAGACTGTAATAATGGATGTAACACTAAAAGAGATTTTGTGATTTTTTTTCCTCGCTGGCATGATGACCATGTTTCTGATGGAGAAACTGTTCTTTTTTTCGTATCTTTATGAAACATTGACTGATTTCCGATGCTGCTGAATTGTTGGACGCCTGTGTAAAGAAATGTTGCACTTGCACAGAATTTGATATTTTTCTCAAGTGGTTAAATGTAATTTCCATTAATGTGCTTTTTTTTCTTTTTGCGAGTTATTTTTCTGTCCCAGTCTTTGATATCAGGCTGCTGCAGTCTGTACATTTGCTGTGCAGATGCGTAGGATTCTCAGTGATGTTTATTCTTTCTGTGGCCAATAAACCAACTAAACGACCTGTGGAGGTGTGTGTGTGTGTGTGTGTGTGTGTGTGTGCACGCTTGCGTGTGTGTGTGTGAGTGTGTGTGTGTGTGTGAAAACGCTGCATACAGATTGAAAACATTTGTTTAACGTATTTGAAAAAAATTAACATTTATTTGTGTGTGTGGTTTTTTTTTAAGTACACTTGAATGCAATCTTATGGCACCGCTATCTAGGTGCGTTGGTTTGGTGTGTAACTACAATTTGTGTACATTAGCTTACTTTAATTATTAACAGGTGTCTGTACGTTACATTATGTTTTTACTTTATTGTTCCATCTCATTATTAAAAGGAGTTGGGCTGTCAGTAAAGCACTGTTGCCTCGGTTTTCATTTTTCCTTTTCTCTTATCTTCTGATTGTAAAGATGCAAGGATTCTGGGTAAACATAGATGCTTTATAAAGAGCAGGTGATCTTACTCTTTATGTTACAAAAGAAAACTGGGATGGGGGAGTCGAGATGAGATGCAGGAAAAGGGATAGGGAGAAACAGAGAGGTGGGGTCCATAGCAACTTGTCTCCAACTACAATCCTGAGAAACCTACAAGACATGAGAGCTGAGGAGCTCCCAGGAAAAGATATGGTTTACTAACATTTACAAATAGTGACATGCAGTAATTTGATGTGAATGCACAGAGAAAAAAGAGAAAGGGGGAATGATAAGAGCTCAAGGGGCCAGTTCCCCCGGTAGTCTTAAGGAGCTGGTCCATACCTGCCCAAGCCCTAACTAAAATATTGATCAAAAATGAATGTTTCAGTCTACTCTTAAAAGTACAGTGTCTGCCTCCTGGACAGTGACTGGTAGATAAACCCAAAGGAGAGGGGCCTGATACCTCCCATTGTACATTTAGAGACTGAAGGTACCACGAGCAGGCCTGTATTCTGCTGCAGTGCATGGTGATGCAGATATTATGCATTTGAATCTGAACACCATGTTATATAAATAGTTCAGCGATGTTTATGAATCAGCTGGATCCCACTTGACTGCCTATGTGAAGATCTACTTTACGCAACAAGTTGTTTAAACATCACATGGGTGGACTGTGCAGCAGTGAGGCATCACAAGGTGCAACACTCAGTGAGCAAAAATATAACACAGTGGTGTGATGAAACTTGAAGGACATACAGCACATTATATAATATTGCTGTAAAAAGGGGGGGCTTCATGCTAAGAGGTGAAACAAAAACGTTACCTGCAAAACTTTTCATTTTCTATTCTGGAAATTATTTTTTTTACCATTTTAGTTCAATTATGATATAAATGTGCTCTTCTGTTAGTGTATTTTCTGTCTTGACATTAAACTCAAAGATGATTTTTAAGATGCAATGTGCAGAGTCCTTTTGCACCTTTAAGAAAAAGCCAAAGACTCTTTTATGCCGCTCTTTTTTTGTGCTGATGAGAACTCTCATGAACAGCTCCTTGATGTTGTTAAAGACGATAAATTGCTTTGATAGTTTGCCCTCATCGGTCACTGAAGCTTATTGTTGTCGACCAAGAGTGTTTATGTATCTTCATGCACATAAAACATTTAAATTCACATCTTTGCAAGATAAAGAGTGTCTTCACTGAATTTTGACATGTGTTTCCTGTCATATTTGTCTTAACCGCAATAAGGTCTGACAGGAACTAACAGCGATAGCATGTGCGCTGAAACTGTTCACATAGCAGGAACTGAGAGTGCTGTTGAAACAGTTTCTGGCAGAGAGAGTCAGTGGGTAAGGGTGGCATGAAGTATCACCACCACAAACCCCTGCATACTGTTTCCTGGTAGCTGACTGGTTGATTTGTTTTCTGATAGTATTTGTTCCCAGAGGTTGATGCATGTCAATGTTAATTTGTGCCATCACCATGACAACATTTTTTAATATGGACAATTTCAGTCAATATACTATATTCCAACAGAGAATGAGGCAGTGATTGTTTGCTGCAATACAATCACAGAACAGAAATTGTCATGATTATCAGGTTTAAGTCGATCTTGAATTCAAACTTTCCTCTGAACTGTCAGGACAAATTCAAGAGTCAGAGGCCGAATAGGATGATTTGCTTCCCTTGAAGAAGTAACTTCACCAAATCACAGCTTTACATAAATACAACTTTCTTCACTTCTCAGTGCAGGTTTGTTTGAATTTGCGCCAAAATCAAGGCCACTACAACCCTGCAGAGAATGTACCCAAAATATCCCTGGCTGTGAGTAAGGGCTGCTATCACCTGCAGGCCTGTTTCTGCTCGGACTTCATGCACCGACTCAGCAGACACCACACTGCATGCTGCTGTGTCTTTATGCTCTGTTTGTGTCATGCACAACTGATAGATGAAACATTAGACATCACAACTTTACATCTGCCTTTGACTGTAACTTTGAGCAATGCAAAAACAAGGGTCTCCTTGTTAAGATTTTTTTTTTAAAAACATTGAAGAGCTTTGGAAATAGTGAATGCTAATAATAGTATTTTAAGCAAAATAACTGCATGAAAATTTGTTTCTAACAGCAAAGATATACTCTCCCTGTAGCAGGAGGATTCAAATGGATGGTTGAGAAGGGTGAGACAAGCGCTCCCTCTAGAGGATTATGCATGTCAGTACTCCAGGGACCTGAATAAGCATTGACAAGGTTCTTGTGAAGTGATCACTTACACCATCATCCATTAAGACTGAGATTGAAATTAAGATTTGCTCCAGTAGGTAATAGCTTCCTGCTATCGATGTCTGAGTGGATTTGTTGTTTAAACCACCTTTTGGATATTATTGCCGAGCACATAAAGTCCATTCTCCCCTAAGATATTCACATCCAGGCCTATAGAATGTCAAATAAAATGTGACTGTGTGCCAGCTTGTAAAATCATATTCTATACTGATCACAGATTTGTCAGAGAAACAATCTGAAATAGTGTGCTATTTGAATAGGGCTATTATCCTATACATTACATTTATTTAAACGTTAGAAAGTTGACAATACTACTCTACTCGTCTAAAGTGTAAAACATGGTAGCTATCTCTTTCTCTTTGCAGGTCTAAGATTCCTAACAAGAAAAAACAAATAGGACCACATAGCTGCACTTTTAAAAACCCTGCACTGGCTTCCTGTTTCTTTTAGAGTTAAGGTCTTTTAATTGTTTTTAAAGCTTTGCATGGCTTTGCTCCTCCATACATCACTGATCTTTTTTTCCTTTTATGTTCCAGCCCACTCACTCAGGGCCTTGAATGCTTACCTTTTAAACATCCCTCATGTGACCCAGGGAGAGAGCTTTCTGCTTTTATGCTCCCAAACTGTGGAACTCACTGCCTCTGGACATCCGAACAGAAAGCTCTCTGTGGGTTTTTAAACATAAACTAAAGACCTCTCTTTTAATTTGGCTTTTAGTTAATTGTGATTTTTGCTGCCTGTATTTTTTCTTTTAATCTCTATTTAATGTCAATACAAAGAATTTACATTCTTTGTATTCTATTGTGTATTGTATGTTTCTGTTGTGAAGGATTTTAGGCTGCATGTTTTATGTATGAAAGGTGTTCATACATGTATATATATATATATATATACATATATATATATATATATATATATATATATATATATATATATCAGAGTTGAGTTGAGTGTTATTCTGCCCTTTTTTCCTGATGCTTTTGATGCATTGTGTGAAGCACTTTGATTGCCTAACTAATAAAATGTGCTATATAAATAAATAAACGTGCCTTGCCCATCCTTGCCCCCCCCCAGAAAAAACCAAGAGGGTGCTGAAGTCTTGTCTTGTCTGAATGTCTGTCTGTCGATCTATCTATCTCTGCCAGCAGGGGGCGCTATTTCGATTCCCAGCGGACGTCGAGTGGTGACGTAAGACGCACTCAGGCGAGCGGACTCAGCCTACACACAGCCCTGTTCATTTTCAGGCCGGGTAGGACCCCAGCAACAACACAGCTATCGGTTCAACCTAAAGAAGATTGGGCTTTACAATCGCCATCCATCCTTTGATTAGACAGCATTTTGTGGAAATACATCACTGCTCGCTGATCAGAAGAAACATCAAGTCGTTGAATAGGTGAGTAACTAGCGGATAAGCTGTGTTTAATCTGCTGTTTTTTTCTGCTTCTCCGCTGCCTAGTTTTATTGTCGCTTTGTTCTGTGTGCAGCAGCCATTTTTAATCGCCTTGTCCTACATTCCCATCCCTGCCGACCGACCGACCCCGAAACCCGAGAATGGTTTTAGAATTATGTGAGCACGGGCCCTGATCGTTTTCTACAGATATCCCACAAATAAATAGCGTGTTAAATAATACCTAACCCCGCTGCACTGAAGCAGTGAAATCCCCCCCTCCACCCCTGGCCTGTCAAGGTTGTTTTGAACATCAAGACTGGATGTTAAACGGGATCTCCGCTACGTCGCAGCTAGCTAATGCTAACTCAAAGCAAACGGATGTATTTTTTGTTACGTCCACGAGAATAAAAAAAAATGAAAACAATAATCCGCCGTTATCTTACACACACTTGCAATATGATAAAGTGATGGTACAAAAGCTTCTTTAGGCCCTTCGTCACTTCCACTCGATGTTTACATAGCCGTTTTTCTTTTTAGCCATTGGCTAGCATCTACGCCTATGCTGCTTAGCAACGACACCTAGCAACGGCACCTAGATTCCTTTTCCACTTTAGGGATTGTAACATTCAAAGAGGATGTTGCGATGTCTTGACAACCTGAAACATCAATTGATTAAATTTTCTTTATGATTAAAAAAAAAATCGTCAAACTTTGTTGTTATTTGGTGTCAGCTTCATGTGCTAGGATTAGCATTCGTATTAGCTTACGAGGGAGTGAGCGACATCGACAATTAAACGATTGAAAAGTCAAAACGGTAATTATTGGACTGTTATATTGCCATTTATTTATTTATTTTTTACCAACAATTTCTGTTGTTTTTGAGTTGTCTGACATTATTGAGGTGGAACATTTTGCAAAATCAAGTGTTAGCTGTCATAGCGTTAGCATACACGCCGAGCTTTTTTTCCCCTCACTTCATTTATTATAATTGGAGGTGGTCCTTGTTGAATCTATGCACGATTATGAATATTAACGTAGTAAACAATATGCCTGACATTAACTTCCCATTACTCGACCTAATCGACTTAAAATGGTGATATTTTTAGCTCTTTTTCACTCCCTGTAAAACGCCTCTGCAGAGCTTTAACTCAGGGGCCTCGGATAGTCTGCTGTTCATTTCTCTGGGTGATATTTAGTTCTGCTTAAACAACTTTGTTATCTTTAAATATAGAATAAATGTCCTCTGTTATAAACAGTGGCATACTATTTGAGTATTTAGTTAGTTGGATTTCGATTAGACAGAGCAGGAAGAGTCTAACACAGGAGAAAAGAATCAGCTTTCTTGGCCTGGTATGTTTAACACAAAATGAATTTAACTTCTGTAGATTGTGCCCTCTGTACAGTGAAACATTAAGTAATAACAATTAGCTAAACAGATATCAACAGGTAATTAAAGACTAATATGTACATGACTAAATCATATAGATTGCAGATATTGTCAGTCAGTCATTGTTGTGAATCAGAGGGGAATGAAAGATACGTTGGTATACTCTGCACTACATCACTGATGATATTTATTTACACAGCTTTCAGTTCATTATTATCAAAACACCAGCTGTGTGCTGCTGGGTCGGACCTAAGTGTAATACAAACAAATAATAAATAAAAAGTGCTCAGTCTGCTCTTACGTTTTTTTCTCTCCACATTTCACATCTCTGATGATTTCTCGTTTTTGATTCTTCAAATAGGATCGTAAATCAATCAACTTTATTGGTATCACAATCGTTTATACATTTAAAATGTATTTCAAAGTGTTTAACATTAAAAGCAGTGTGTTAGGGACACATAAAACAAGGCGCACTTACATGAAATATAAAAATACGCACACACACACACACACATCATAGTTATCACACATGTTTAACTGTGTGTTATTGTTTTTTTTTTAAATAATTTTTTCCACACGCGATATAGCTCTAGCTCTAAAATAATATTCCTCATATTTCAGCCAAGCCTGTCATCCTATGAATGATAGCTTGACTGACGAATATATCAGTGAGTAGTTGCCACGCCTTTATGCTTTAGCGTGATGTTTTATTAAGATATTAGTCAAACTCTTTGCAGCTGAAACTTAGTGATATCATGCCAGATTTGTTTTGTGGTGTTCAGAGCTTCTTATGTGTTTTAACAACATTTTCAGGTTTCTCAGTATAATCTTGCTGTGCATGCTTGAACATTACCACAGTAATTTTCCTATTAGTGTTACTAATTAGGGGAGCACTTGTTGAAATTGTGGTTTCTCTGAGTTATCTTGTTGCACTAGTTTTACTTTAACAGGGAACAAACAATTAGAACTTTATAGGTTAATGCAGGGCAGCACATCGGCATCTTTGGCTTTAATTACAGCTGCTCACATCACACATGCGACACATGGAGCTTAAGACTGTTCCACCAATCATTCAGGTTCACTTTGTGGATAAAGGCAAAAATATGCAAACTGTACCAATCCAGTCAAGAAATGTGATTTTTTTTTTTTCAAAATCAACAATCATGGCATCCAAACTATGCCAAACGTACCGATCGACCCTAAGTATCACCGCTGGTTCCCTTGCACCAGTGGTGATGAAGGACGAACACAAATCGCGCCCCGTTTAAGTTTCCGGTGGATTTCGAGCAAGAAATTTAAATCTGTTTTTCCTGTGCAGGTTCGCGCTTCCTCTCATCATTAGTCTCGTTTTCATCTTGTGATAAAACCCAACATGCCAAGAAGGAACAGAAAAAATGCTGAATGTCCTCCATTGTTGCCCTTTTGCTTAATTATACTGTGTGCCATACTTTTTCTTCATTTAATTTATGGGTGGGGGAATGTGTTGATTTCTCTCCCATTGGGTCAGGACACAGAATAAAATGGAACAAAAATATTAACAAAGACAAAAAATGTAAACCTAGTGTTTCATCAGTTTTTCATTTAACCTGAAGTATCCAAATAAGGAGCGACGTCAGCGCATGATGTGTTTTGTACTCGTATTTTTCTACCTGTTTGGAGACGTGCTGGAATCCTCTCTGATCACTTCAGTGTTTTTTTTTTGTTTGTTTTTTACAGCTGCGATGTTCCTGAGTTCACATTGCAAACACCTGATGATCCAGAAAGCCTTACTCTCACTGATGCAGATTCATGTTTTTATTGCCACTGCTTACTATGTGGCATCCCTCAGCGCTCCACTTTGAAAACAAACGGCGTGATGCTTGGTCACGTATGAAAAAGCAGGTTATTTTTAGCCGTCAAGCTTCAATCGCTTTTGTTGCATGACAACCTTCACGGGCGAAATGTAACCAGCCGTAGCTAATAACTATCAAACAGTCTGTTAAACAAAAGAAATCAGTGCTGTGACTAGCTGCACATATATTTTAGTTTATTTATTGTCTCCTCTGTATGTTATTTTACCAGCTCAGGTTCTGTCTTTGACAGGCCGTTTGGAGAAGTAACCCCCCCCCCCAGTAGGGTGACACTCCCACAGCTGGGTTTGTGTGTGTGTGTGTGTGTTCAGCCCTCTGAGCCTGCTTTCTCAACAGAAACAATCAGACATGGTGCTCGAAAGCCCAAACCACCAGAGTCCTTCCAGAGAGGGGCGTGGCTACAGAAACGGTCAGTTCTGACCAGGGCCGACATAGAGCGGTTTAAAGCTGGCGTGCTGCTATGATGTCACACTATTACGTAGCTGACGCGGTTATGTCCACCCAGCTCACTGCACATCTTCCAAGAAAGAGTACAATTCACTGTGAAAACATGAGCAGCGTGAAGATTCACCGTACCAAAACGGAGGCAGGATGTGGAATAAACCGAAAACTGAAGCACATGTTTCAGGAGCTCTGAGAATTATTTTCAAGTTGTTGAAAAGAGTATCATATGTGATCTTTAATCATTTGTTTCCCACCTTTTTACAGAATCTGAAGGCACTGGGAAGAGGCGCATAGAAAAATTTCCATACTCGATGACATTACATCGCAATGTCCGATCGTTTGGGGCAAATAACCAAGTCCAAGGATGGGAAAAGCAAGTATTCCTCACTCAGCCTATTTGACAAGTACAAGGGAAAATCAATAGAAACTCAGAAAAACACAGGTAAGGATCTATCATCTTCACCATCCGTCTCTTTACTGAATATTTACTCTGCGTCGATTCATCGACTAACCGACTAATCTGTTTTTCTCTCCCAGCAGTTCCGCGACATGGCTTACAGAGTCTTGGCAAAGTGGCCGCAGCCCGGCGCATGCCCCCACCTGCTCACCTGCCGAGCTTGAAATCTGAAAACAAAGGAAACGATCCCAACGTGATTATTGTGCCTAAAGACGGTACAGGATGGGCGAACAAGCAGGAACAACCCGATCAAAAGAGGTGAGAAATCTAGCACCTCGTCTTTCAGTCAAAGTTTACGAAAAGTAAATCACACACACTCACGTTTCTATTGTATGATTTGGTATTTTATTGTGTTACTTTGAAGGTTTTTGTACGATGTTGTTTCCAGTCATCATAACAATTAGAACACAGCTTTGAGCTTTGTGGCGCTCAGCTGCTGTTGTAAAGCTGCTGCCCTGTGTTTACACTGAGTTGCTGTTTTAACGCCTGCTCAGAGGTTCACTCTTCCGTGCTCCTGTGTGACGTCGATGTACCGGTGCTAGCTTTGACCCTTTTTTTTTTTTCTGTCTTGTCTGCAGTTCTATTGCATCAACACCACAGCTGCCGGAGTTGCAGCCGCAGCTGGCTTCACAGAAATCTGTCTCCAATCTTCAGAAGCCCTCACCGGCAGCCAGCCAAGAGGTGTGTGTGTGTGTGCTGCTCGGCCCTTTTTTATTCATTCCTCAATATCACAAGGATTTAGCTTGATCCTTTGTCCTGAATCCAAAGAGCTCCTTCATGTAAAGCTGTGCAGATCTTGATAATAGATACTTTCATACCTTCGCATTTTATATGACTGCATTAGAAGGGTTGTCATAGTAACGCAGTTTCCACTTCAATTCCATACTAGTTAAAAAAAAAAACACGTTACTGATGCCTGTTTCAATACCGCAGCAGCAAATACACACACACACACACACACACACACACACACACACACACACACACACACACACACACACACCAATAAAAGGATTGTAATCAAGCAGCCTTGTTGAAAAAAGTGAAGGCAAAACCGAAGCGCAAAAACCTGCAGTTCCCAAAGTGTCCACTAGAGGCTAGCTGCAAATGCCCAGTCACACAAACAACCGTTCCTAAATGCCTTGTTTAAAATGTGCCCTATTTAATGCAGGTGTATATTAAGGAGTGTGGCACAGTTTGTTTGGAGGGTTAAGGCCCACCTGAGCTGCACCTCTTTGTTACTAGGTTGAGAGAAAGCTCTGTTGAGACAACGTTGTCAAATGTCATTTTTAGGCTTCAAAAACTCCCTTCCGTAACCAACAGATGATGTCACTGAGACTACGTCCAAATTTAATAACAGTCCATGTAATTAACACAACTTGGGCTCATTTGAGAAGCTGCAGCAGAGACTTCACGTGTGTCAGAAGTAGAGCAGGAGCATTATTCTGTGTGAGTGTCCGAGAACACGACCAGTCACCTTTGTTTCCTTCTTTTCCTCAGACCACAAACACAGGTGGACCAAAGCAATGGGCCCAGCTAAATGGAAAGGCAGTAGAGCAAGATGGTGAGTCATCCTCGCTCTGTAATCAAGCATGAAATGTGTTTAAAATGTCATTACATGCTAGCGTTCAAACTGTGACCCCTACGTCTTTGCCACTTAGTAAAATGCTCTTCTTTTTGCTCGAGTCAGACTGACACCGTTTTTTCCTCCTCTTTTTTTTCTCTTCTCATCTTCTTTTAACCACAACATCAGGTTCAAGGGCCTCAAACCGACTTCAGCCCTTCTCTCACGAGGAATTTCCCACTCTAAAGGCAGCTGGAGAACAGGACAAGGCTGGCAAGGAAAGAAGCGGCTTCGATCCGTCGTATGGGCCCGGACCAAGCCTCCGCCCCCAGAGTAGGTCTACGCTCACAGGACTTGGCAGGCTCACACACACGAGATAAACTCTGCTGGAAACAAATGATTAAACTGTCTGTGTGTGAGTTCTGTCTGTCTGGCTTGAACCGCATGAACAATCTCCTTGATAAACTTGAAGAAACGATTCACAGCCTTGAGAGGAAGAGAGCAGATCATTGAGGTTTTATAACTCGATGCTACTGTGTGTCCTTCTTATACACGGTTGTTGTTGTTTTTTTAAAGCAGCTCCACGAGTGACATGCAGGTTTAGTCATTTTGTTTGCACACGCCTCTCTTTCTTCTTAGACGTGACGAGCTGGAGGGAAGGTGGTGGCAGGAACCTTCAGCCCTCGTCCCTGACCCTGGGCCTGCCAGCAGACCCCGAGGGTAAGATCACTGCCCTGGGTGAGAGCGGCACCCCTCCAGCCTCATCTCACCCCCCTTCTGCCACCGCCGCCGCCGCCGCCACCTCTAGCGTAGTGACGGCTCAGTCTCCGGTCCTCGACCCCAAGGAGCCTTCACTGCGACCCGCCCAGCCTGTCCGCAGAACAACCGTCCCCACTGCCCTGCAGTACCAGCTTCACCACACCTCCACTGCTGTCTACCATGACATGTTGCCCGCTTTTGTAAGTAGCCCCGCTCTCTAACAACATACGCGTTTAAAGATGGCGCCTCAGGTTAACAATATGTGCCGCGCCCTGATCTTTGCTCTGTATATTTTCCTGCAGTTTTGATTTTTGACGATCATGTGCCTGATGTATTCCCACTGAACGTTTTTCTCCCTCTGCTGTTTTCAGATGTGTTCCAAAGACACACGTGAAGCCCCAGGTGCAGAAAATGTTCCTACCACTGTTGCAGCCCCCGCCCGATTTGACAGCAAACCCACGTTTAGACAGAGCTACCCCAAACCTGACATTGTCAAGTAAGTGTGAGAGTTGAACCTGAGCGGTTTGAGAACACCTGGCTTTTGTGATGTTGTTATTCATGCCATCTCGTTCCGCAGCGGTGAAGTAAAGAGAGAGACCCGCTTCGCTCGCCCTCCATCTCGACTCTCCTCTCAGCCCATCCGCCGGCCTGGTGAGAGACCGCAGCGCCCGGCCATCGTCAACCCGGAGGACCTGAAGGATCTGGATGAGCTTGACAATGACTGCGAGGATGGATGGGCTGGTAAGTATTAACGGGTTCAACTGCCTCCAACTTTCTCTTTAGGGAATCATGTGATTAGTTTTTTTCACTACCAATCAGTACCTTCAACAATGGACTGACAAAACATGCAAGCAAATTCTGATAAGAATTATGTTAGTTTTAAAATGATGGGATGTAAACTGGTGCAGCTTATCTTGCTTTTTTCCCTCCTTTGAGCACACAGATTTTTTCAGACATATTAGGTAACCTGTGTGTTCGGATGTGATATTATAAGTATAATATGCAACCCAATGCCACTCTCTCTGATCAAAACAAAACTCCCTCAGCGCACCGCCTCCCTCGCTTCCACACCCCTCCCTCAGTGATCCAGCCGAGCGCAGTTATTTGTTGAACTGATCTATTTTCCCGACTCGAGAAAATCTTTTTTTGAAGTTTTTAAGGCCAAACAAAGTTTTTTTTGTTTTTTTTTCTTCATATTGTACTCTTCCGATGACGCACGTCCACTGTCCCCCTACGAAGGTCGTGTGTGTGTGTGTGTGTGTGTGTGTGTGTGTGTGTGTGTGTGTGTGTGTGTGTGTGTGTGTGTGTGTGTGTGTGTGTGTGTGTGTGTGTGTGTGTGTGTGTGTGTGTGTGTGTGTGTGTGTGTGTGTGTGTGTGTGTGTGTGTGTGAGAAACATCTGGCCCCTCAACACGTCTGTTGTTCTTTCAGGACTCCACGAGGAAGTGGATTATAGTGAGAAACTCAAGTTCAGTGATGATGAAGAAGAACACTCCAGTGATAAAAACAAAATGTGGTGAGAAAACTTTCCTCATGGCTCAGTGGGTTTTTTTGGGGGGGGGGGTTTTCTGCTGAAGTAGGCGCACACGTTTAGTCATCGTCCTGATTTAAAAGGGCTCCTGGTTGAATCTGGATGTTTTGCTCTTTAGGGCCGGATGGGAGAGGGAGAGAGAGAACTGCCAATCGTCCCTGAGTTCAGGCGAGGCGTCTTACCCCCAGGACGGCCCTGAGGAGACTTACTCTTTCCAACATCACCACCACGAGTCTCTGAGGAAGAGCAGCGGCAGATATCTCTCCACGGACGCCCCGGTAACCGCACACACGCAGTCTTTAGGATGTTATCCAGTGTTAAAACACATCTCCCTCTTTAATCCCTCTGTGCCTGCTGAGGACAAGGCAACACCACAGAGCATATGCAGCCTTTTCACGCCCTCGAGTGAGATGACCTTGCAGTAACCATAGAGACGTATCTCACTCCTTTTCTTTTGCTCAGCAACGGGAAAAAAAGGGTGTGAAAGACATAATAAAAATGAGTTTGCTTCAGCTTGCTTGGCCTGTTTCCATGTGAAGAATTGATAATTAAAGACAAATGTTTATGCCTCTGTAATTATTATTTTACAAAACAAGGCTTCGAGGTCCCCTGTGTGAGTGGGTGGGCTTAGCAGGCAAAATAACACAGGCTATCCTGGCAGTTATTTTCACATTAAACAGACACAGGACTGCGTATGCTTATAATCCTTCCTTCTCATGTTTCCATCATTTTAGAGTCATGAATCATTTTAAATCTGAAGGCTCTGTACACCCACACAGAGTTCAGAGAATGTTTAGACCTCCCAGGACTTTGTGGGTTCGGACCTCTTAAAACTGGACCGCTCACAAAATCTCAGTCAAATTCGACTTGAGAACTTGAGAGGCAATGATTGTTTTTCTAGTACTACAATGCAGAGCGTCATGGAGACGGTGTTGAATTGGCAAGTGCGTGCTCGGCTGTGAAACCCAGAATTCTTCGAGCATCAGTCTCCCCGCTTTAACGGCATCTCTTCCATCTCCAGGCCGTGCAGAAAACTCAAGGCGAGCCACCGGCGGAGCAGGATGAACACCAGCGTCAGTCCCAGGGTCCGGCCAGGGCCAAGTACGTGTCCCCCGAGCTGTCGGAGGCCGTGGAGAGGGCCCGCAGGCGCAGGGAGGAGGAAGAGAGGCGAGCCCGAGAGGAGCGGCTGGCTGCCTGTGCTGAAAAACTGAAAAAGCTGGACGAGAAATTTGGAAAGACCGAAAGGCAGATGTCAAAGACGGAGGAAATCCAGAAAGATGGAGAGGGCAAAGAAGCTCCTGTCTCTCCACCCAGGGAGCAGAGCAAAGGCCACCCGGACACCTGGCAATACAGCACAAAGGGTAAAACTCTTCATTTAAACCCACATGGTTAACTTGAGCTGTGACGGTTATAAAAGTCAAATCTAAGAAGTTTTCTGTGTCACATCATCTCCAGATGGAAGTGATGGCGCTTCGGACAACTCTCCCGGCCACAGTTACCGAGAGGAGCCTGGATTCTCCAACTACCGTGGCAGTGAGGACGATAGCCAGGAGCCGTCCTCCCCGTCTGGAGACTACAACGGACGCCATCCCTCCAAACCCATGCCACCCCGCTTTCAAAAGCAGCCACAGCACCAGCAGCAGCAGCAGCAGCAGCAGCAGCAGCAGCAGCAGCAGCAGCAGGTGAGTGACATAAAGTCCTCATCGTTTACTAGTGGCTGCTTTATGAGAAGAGATTTTAACAGTCTTCAGCTCACAAACAAGAACAGCAGTGGGCCAAGTGAAGGGTTTTGACCTCTGATTTGGATGATTCTCCTCTGATCTTATGTCACTGGGTTTACAGTTACAGTTTTTTTTTCTTGAATAGACTGTTTATTATTCAGAGACACGGTATGTTGATGTTTCATGTGATGTGAAACATTCTTCCTGTAAGAATTTTTTTACCCCACTATTTTTTGAAGTAATTCCTTGCAGGCTGCCGCATTACCATCCTTACATTTAATATTAAGCACAGAAGATTTTAAAATTAGTGATGCTCCGATGTATCAGTGTTCTTCAATACTCGCCCTATTGTCAGACGTTGGATAATAATAAGCGTGCTCTGATGTCAGTAGATGATGTCATGTCGGGTCAGTTCAATATTGTTGTTGGTTTTTTTTTATTGCACAGTAGACATCGTGTGTTGGACTGAATCTTTTGTTTTTCGTGGTTAAATGTCAGAATCCGTTTTGATTGCCAGGACCACTTGCACATAAAAAACCAATCAATTCACCCAAATAAGTTTGTAATGAAATTCAGTTGGCTTTTCACAATCAGTGCTCTCTTTCCAAAAGTGTCTGAATTGTCTTAGTGTAACTCTCCTAACGTCTGCCTTGAAGCAGTTACCGTGAGAGAAAAGAAGTCTACATTAAAGTCATTTTAAATGGGGGGGGGGGGGGGGTCTGCGGTGGGTTTAGTTCTGATCCTCATGCGAGTGTTTTGCTTGTGAACTTCAGGAACAGGTGTACAAGATGCAGCACTGGCCGCAGTCCGGTCACCCGGCCTCGTCTGGCTCAAGCCACAGCCAACGTGGCTACTATCCATCACATGTCCTCGGGTTTGATCCCCGCTGGATGATGATGCCGCCTTTCATGGATCCACGCATGGCCCAAGGACGATCCCCTGTGGACTATTATCCAGGGGCGGTCCACTCTTCAGGTAAGCAATGAACCCAGTAAACGAGCGCAGGTCTGTAAATGTGAAAGTAAGAAAAGGTCACGTGGTTTCTGGAGTATAAAAAAACCGTATTGTTTTATTTTCAACAGGAATGATGAAACCCATGATGCATCAGGACCACTTGAATAGTCCTGGTTCTGATGAGGGATGCCACCATCCCAGCATGCACCAGGAGAGAAGAGCCCCTTCCACTGAGCCTTACCCTATTTGGAACCAAGATGGCTACCCCTTACGCAGCTTTACTCCACCTTACCAGAGACAGCATGAAAGCTCAGATGGTGGGCAGCCGGATGACAGGTCGGTTATAAGTGAAATTGTGAATTTTAGAGGAATGAGGCTGATTTTAAAATGTTGTCATATTTCAGGTCAAAACAGTACTTGGATGATTACTTCTTTTATTTATTGCATTCATGTGACAGTGTCTTTGACCAGAGCTGTTATTTCAGTGTAGACAGGGTCTAAGAAGTTCCTCTCACTACAAGTTTTCTTCTAAGCAGATTTCAGTAGTGGAGCTCACCTCACAGATTAGTGTTAAAGTGTTTTAACACATTTACAAGACTTGGAAACAATTCCAGGATTTTTATGGCTGAGCTGCATACATGAATTTTCCATCCCATCTTGACCCAGAATTTTTGCTCCTTCCATCTGGTATGAAAAAAGTCACTCTTTGAGGAACATATTTGAATAAGTAAATCAGGAAGATTACAGTGGCCGGATGTCCATTTATAAAAATAAAAAAAATCAAAGATACTTCCAGGAGTGTGTGTGAAAACAAAGTGACCTTACTGTCTTTTTTCTACAGAAGTGATTTGGCTGGCTCCCAACAGGACTCCTATGAAGACCGAGCAAACGAGTGCTTAAACCAAGACGATCTCCCCCATCACGCCTACCAGAGTCGAGGCTCAGACAGGGAACACAGACACCGTGACCAAGGCTTGCTGACCACTGCCCAGAACCTCTCGCAGAATCACGCAGACAGTGAATACCCAAAACAAGACTCCCGAGAAAAGCATCTGAAAGATGGCCCCGATTCACACGATGAGATCTTGGATGGCTCCAAGGACAGCTGGAAAAGAGACGGCGGTCAGAAACAAGATGAAAGACTCGGCAACGCACCGACCCAGTGGTCCGAGTCCAGTTCCAGCTCCAGCAGCAGTGTCAGCCAGCCGTCCGAGACCAGTGGGCGCACTCTGATCCGCAGAACTGGACCCATCAAGAAACCAGTTCTCAAGGCTCTTAAAGTGGAAGACAAAGAAAATGAGAAGCCCAAACCTGAGCCTGAGGAGAAGACAGTCCCTTACCGCCTGGAGAAAGAAATCCTTACTAATGTTTACGACTTAAAGAAAGACAACCAGCCAGCCAGCAGCAGGCGCTCAGCTTCACCTGTTGTCGAGAAACAGCCAGAAGAGAGGCAGCGCCAGTCACCAGCTCCCGCAAAAACAGAGAGGCCTTTGAGCACCCACAGTGACGACTCCCCAAAAGAGAACGCCTGGGACAGCGGGAAGAGCCAGTCGCCCAGAGAAAGCCAGGAAAACCGCGAGCCCCACGCACCGCGGCGCAACAACTGGATCTTCATCGACGAGGAACAGGCCTTCGGCGCAGTCAGGGGAACCGGCCGAGGCCGCAGCCGGGGCTTCAGGGAGTTCAGCTCGAGAGGTGGAACCCGGGGCGGCCGAGGCGGCGACAATCTCCGAGGGTCTTATAACAACAACAACAACAGCAGCAGCAGCGGAGCCCAGCGCACAGGCAGAGGCCGAGCCGTTCCCCGAGACCTCATCAAGGTGGAGGAGTTCCAGCGAGGCAAGCCCAGAAGGCGAAATGTCAGCGAGACTTTGAGTGAAGCCTCCGAGTACGAGGAGCTGCCCAAGAGGCGACGCCAGAAGGGATCTGAGAATGGAGAGGGTTACACAGAGTCTGGAGAAGTCCGTAAAGCCGACAGAGACTCCTGGAGGTCCAACAAGGTGTACGCGGAGGACCAAGCCGCCCAAGATCCACGAGATAAGACCAAGTCCAGCCGAGGTTTCGGAGGTCGCATGCTTCCCCCCAGACTGAACACCGCCGGGAGTTACAGTCGAGGCTTTGGAGGATCGAGGGACATTTCTACTTGGAGGGGGCGTGGACCCCAGTTCAGTAGCGGTGGCGGCTCCATGCAAGAAAACGGATACGGTCCCGGAGCCGAGACAACGTACTCCCGCAGACCCCCCGTGGAGCGCGAGGCTCTAAAGTACGCCCCTAAATTCACCGGCTCCTTCATGGAAAACGGCACCGAGGAGCGGGAAGGCGAGTACTACATCGACAACGACAACCCAGACAGACAGATGTTGAGGAGACGCCGCCCACCCCGTCAAGACAAACCGCCAAGGTTCCGACGACTTCAGCAAGAACGTGAACCGGGCTCCAACCAGTGGACGAGCGATGAGTATATCAACGGTGACTTTGCAAATCCCTGGCCGAGCCGTTCCAAAGGCAGCGCGGAGGAAACCTGGCCCAGCGGGCACTACACCGGCGGACGACCCGGCCAACACGGTCAGACCGAGGATTGGGAGACGGGGTCAGAGAACAGCGACTTTGGCGACTGGAGAGAGAAGCGCGGCGGAAGCGGAGGCCAGGCTCCGCAGGGACACGGCGACGCTCCCTCGGACTCGGGTCACAACGACCCGTCCTCCGGGGAGAAGAGAGAGCTTTGCAAGAGAAGCTTCTCCAGCCAGAGGCCGCTGGTGGAGCGGCAGAACAGGAAAGGAGAGCCGTCGCTGCTGGAAGCCAGCAGGATGGTGCGCACGCCTGACCCACCGACGTCCACCTCCAGCCGGAGTGACAGCTGGCAGAACGGAGGCACGACGTGCAAGAGGTGAGCGAGCAAAAGACCGGATCAAGTACACCATTCATGTCCTCTAAACGTGCATGGACATGTTCTTTGTTCAGTGTCTTGTTTTAGTGGTTATTGCTTGAAATGCAGCAGCAGTATTTCTGTTTATTTGGCTGATACTCTTAAAGTGACAGTAACAGGGTTTTTTTAAGACGCCAATTCTGCACACATTTAGCTTCCTCAAAAGAAAGAATCAAAGTTATGATATGAACAGTTTGTTGTGCGCTGTGGACTCGTCTGCTCGATGGTGATCGCTCATAGAGTCAGAGTGGAGGATGTGCAGGGGGTCAGCACTCTGTGGTCGTGCCTGACACAGGCCTGCAGAGAGGTTTTCACTTGCCCCTCATTTATTAGCGCTAGCCTCCTGGGTTTGGATTGAATTTGACACATTCCAGTAATAGTGCTTTTTTTTTAATGGAGTTGATTCAAACAGCGGTATAATGTGGACAGTTTGTTCTGTGGACACAGCGCCATCCTGCTGCATCGGTTAAGGATTTAACCATGTCTCTCCTTTCCCTGTGTTTCAGTAGAGGCCCAGATGAGTCAGGCCCGGTCTACAGCATCGAGCAGCAGGAGGAGAGGGAGCCCACGGAGTCCTCTGGGAAGAAATTAGAAAAAGAGCTGAAGCAAGGAGCTGTGAAGACGGACATAGTCGAACCTCTGTCTCAGTACGAGCTCAGCAGCTACCCGAGTAAGTCCAGTGTTTTAAAGCTATCACGCTGATAGAAATAGTAACATGGGTTTTAGATAATGCCCAGTCATGCATCTCTTACCTTCTTATTCATTGGCTGTTTTGTAGTTGAGGGAGATCTTGGGGGACCCGTGTCGGCCGCAGATGGATACCAGGATGCCCTGTCCAAAAAGCAACGGCGCCCCCAGGAGGATGACAGGAGGAGGAAGGAACAAGTAAATGCTGTGAGTTCACGTTACGCAGTGCAGCTGCTTGAAAAAGGATCGCGAGCAAAGCGTTGATTAAACAGTTCTGAATGTTGCCTGCTTTAAGGTGCCGGTGAAGAACAGGAGCATCGCATCCAAGATACCGCCGCGCTTCGCTAAAAAGCAGGGCAGCATGAGCCTGGAGCAGCCTGAGGAGGCGCTCACTTCTAACAACCTAGGAACTGAAATCTGGGAGACCAACAGCTCAGGTAATTGTCCCCCCTCATTAACTGTACATCCCTTTATATTCACTACAGATACAATGAGATATTAAAAGCACCTGTGACATGAGATGAAGTTTACAGATCATCACCTGAACTTTCTAAACAATCAGTGTCATATAGATGGTGTTAGTCACCTTATCATGAAGGGGCTCTCTATAAAACCAGACATCTGATTGGCAGTTTTCACTAATGGGATCATTTTTCTTTTCTGTTTTTAGCTCTCTCTGTTCAGTCTTCAGGAGGTGACTCGTGGACCAAACAAGTGTCCTACACTGGAAGTGAGCCAAACTCTGAGGTAAGATTATAAAATAATCCGCTATTTCCTATATATTACCTTTAATCCTATATCTCGCAAACGGAGAAATGTACAGTGTTACAGCAGGATAGCAGAAGAAAAATCACACTGTGCAAAATTAAATGATATATATATAAAAAAAGTGCTTAAAAAAAGAGCCAGTACCTTGCAAGTTTGTAGGGTTAGATCATCAATCTAGCATGTTCCTCTTTACATCCTTTTCTCCACAAAACAAAAACTGAAGGAATCTGGTCGCTTTCAGAAACCTAAGCAAATAATTTAGTGTCCACTTGTTCCTTGCCAGGACTCTGACGCTGGCCCCGAGCAGACTAAAGAACAGCACAAGCCGGGGCCCATCGGGAACGAACGCTCCCTCAAGCACCGCAAAGGTTCGGAGGGCGTGGATCGTCTGGAAGGTGGCCCCATCACACCGGTCAACGGCGTGGACCTCCACGTGGACTCCGTGCTGCCAGTGCCTCCCATCGAGTTCGGAGTCAGTGCCAAAGACTCGGATTTCAGCCTTCCACCGGGCCCCGCCCCGGTGCCCGTGTCCAATCCGGTGAACAAGCTGCAGGATGCACTCACCACCAATGTGAGAGACGACTTTACACGTTTCTGAAAAATGTGTATCGGCTCGTGTGACACCTGATCAAATCAGATAGAAAAGTGATTTAAATTAATCCTGAACTTTTTTTTTTTCTAAACAGACTGCTCTCAATCAGAGTAT
This sequence comes from Symphodus melops, assembly GCF_947650265.1. NCBI lineage: Eukaryota > Metazoa > Chordata > Actinopteri > Labriformes > Labridae > Symphodus > Symphodus melops. The sequence goes on along the minus strand of NC_136706.1, from coordinate 3,187,360 downwards.
CCCCATGCTGCGATCCAACCACCTGCAGCAAGGCATTAACCTCAACCCCATCTCCTTCCCCAGTGCTGACCTCACACTCAAGGTATTTCAATTACAACCCCGCAGAGGAATCATCTGCAGACATCTTCTGTACATTGAACCGCGTGTGTAATTTGTGTGCTCGTACGTTCATTTCAGCTTTAAACGTTTTTAATTTCTCAGATGGAATCAGCCCGGAAGGCGTGGGAGAACTCTCAGTCGCTCCCTGAGCAGGGCTCTCCTGGCGGGGGCGCCTCAGGTGCGCAGCCTCCCTGCAGCGTTGGCTCATCCAGCGGCGTCAGCTACAGCACATTTGGAGGGGTCTCCATGCCTCAGATGCCTGTGGCTTCAGTCGCACCTTCCATGTCCATGCAAGGTAACACGGCTTCTAATCACTGACAGATGAGGGCTCAACATTTACATAAAGCGAAACTTACTCCGTGTTTTTCTTCCAATAGGTAATCACATCCCTCCGTTGTATCTGGACGGTCACGTCTTTCCCAGCCAGCCACGCCTCGTTCCTCCAACCATGACCCAGCAGCAGACATACCAACAGGTAGAGATGAAAACACTCTTCAACACAGGCACATGCTTGATTTAGTGTTTGAATTGTTTTTACAGTAAATATGTTCTCCCATTCAGGCTGCTGCAGCCCAGCAGATCCCCATCTCTCTGCACACGTCTCTTCAGGCTCAGGCTCAGTTGGGGCTACGTGGCGGTCTACCTGTCTCACAATCTCAGGAGATGTTCAACTCAATCCCCCCCTTCAGGTACTGCCACCGCGAAGTATTCCTCTTATTTTCACTTCATCATACATCATGTATGTTGGAACCACGATTTACTCTCCACTCATCCTGTGTTCCCCTTGCCTTTCAGGTCCCAGGTCTACATGCATCCCAACCTGTCCCAGCCCAGTCCCATGGTGCTGTCCGGCGGGGCCCCTCTCAAGGGACCCTACTCGGCTTTCCCTGGCATGCAGCCCTCAGACATGGTCAAGCAGCAGTCGGGCTCACACTACCAGCCAATGAACGGCAGCCAGCAGCTGGTCTACGACAGCCAGATGAACCAGGGCCCGGGCATGGGCTCCTCTCAGCTGATGGACTCCCAGCTCATCCAGGTGAGCGGATTAGTGAAGCAGCCTGAAAGCTCCTGTGAGGAGTGAATGAGTAGCTATGAGACCGGCTGAAATCAGTCCAGATTAGTTTGTATGACCTACAAAAACAACAGACAGCTGGTAACAAGTTAACTGTGTTTGGTACATGTGATAGTTAAAGAAAAAAAACGTAGGAGATTTTTTTAGTCAGTAAACAAAATATCCACAAGTACAGGACGATGTTACCACTGAGGGCGACGGGAACGGGAAAGTTCCTCACAGGAGCTTTAAGGTGCTCGACTAAGTATCGACACCACTGAAGTTGTTCGGCCCCCACTGTTTCTGAAAGTTCTTGAAGTATAGTCAGTGACTAAATAAAGACGGACGAGGCCTGAACCTCTGCCACCTGTGCTGACTTATTGTGAATTTGGAGCCTGCGCATGAGGAAGAGCCAACGCACATTTAAACGTACAGATCCATCAGGTCAGTGCGGCCCACAGCATCACAGAATATAAATCGCTTGGCTTCACTTAAGGCGATGTGTCGTGCCGTCCATTCTTTATACAGTCAGGTGTCCAATCCTGATCACCTTGTAAAGACGTTTTATATTAACGATTCATTTTCCTGCAGGTGACCATGCCTCTGCCCGGCTCTCAGCTGCGCTACGGCTCAGCCCAGCAGCACCTCATCCTCCCGCAGTCGATCCAGCTGCAGCAGGGACAGAACCTGTCAGTCGGTGCTCCACGCCGGATGTTGCCGCCTGGCTCTCAGCCTGGTGTCATGACCGGCAGTCGAGAGGTGAGATTTTGTTTTTATATTTATTGAAATCAAGAACTGTTCTGATCAAACATCAGAGCAGTTCAGGGGCCTGTTTCCACTAACGCCATTTATTGCGCTGGCAGCACACGTTATCAATTCACAACCGCGTTCTTGCTACCGAACCAAAGATGTTTAGCATTCAGCTCGGCGACTCGAGTTTTTAATTTTTTTTGTCGGCGCTCTCACAGCGTTGCACTCGTCAATGGCTCTTCTCCCTCACCGACCAATCATAAGTCAATTCATCAGTTTTGTCGTCGACACTGGCGGGGGAGATGATTATTTCACTTCTCCTTCGAGAGAACAGTTTCCAGATCCAGAGCTGCTTCTAAAACCTGAACACGATTCTTCTACTTTATTACCTGCAATAAAAGTCTAACGCTAACTACAGAGGGAGGGAGAATTAAGCGTCGGTAACCTAGCAACAATAAGCTCAGGTGAGAAGCCCGCGTTTAAAGCACCGTTAATGGACACAGGCCCTAAAAAAAAAATTCAAATACAATTGCTGCATTTTTCTTCTCTAATTAATTAATCCTCATTGACAATGTCAGTGCTTTCATCTTTATTCCCAGGGCTCACAGATGGAAATGAAAGGTTTTCAGTTTGCTGATAAGCCGAGTCATTCCCCTGGCTTATCAGGAGGCTCCTACAGGTGAGTGTGCCACGACAGAGTGAACCTTTGTACAAGCACGTCTTATATGAGATGTGACGAGTCACAAATACACATTTTAGGAGTTTGAAATGACAATAGCATCCGTTTTTATCTTCGAACATGAATTTGTTCCTTGGATTGTAAAGTCATCTGCCGTCCTTGTCCTCCTCAGGCCCGGCTCTGCCAGCCCCAGCGGGAAGCCCTCTGGTCCTGGGGGGCCCGTCGGTCCTCTGCCCACACACTTTGCTCAACAGGTGTGTATTTCTCAAATATATTGATATATAAATAAAAACAGTGAGATGTGTTTAATGTGGACAATTTAAATCTCTGATCTCTGTTATTTATCTGCAGCTTGTTTGTAAGAATAGAAATGAAGTTTTCGTTAAGCAACATATTGTAGAACATGACACAGGATCAGTTTTTTTAACGTTTGGAAACATTGTGATTTAAAAAACAACAGTTTTTTTTAATGCCCTGAAATACAAGCATGCTAACTATTTGTTTTCATTCATGTCCAACCCCTTCACCTATCATCCCCCCCCCTCCCCTCCTGCTCACCCATGACCACCAGGTCCCCCCTGCTCAGGGCAGCATGGTGATGCACATGCGCCCCCCCACCACTGGCCCTTTCCCCAACCCCATCCAGAGACCCGTCATGCAGGTCAACAAGCCTGTCATCATCCGCTCCCCCCCTTACCCCAACCCCGGCCGCGACCCCTCCCACTCCACACCTCCCTCTGCCCCTGAGCCCCCCGTTAAAGGGCCAGAGGATGGCATGAAGGTGAGCCACCCACTGTAAATATAGGTAATTTGATTTTATCCATTTTTCTTTCTCTCTTTACCTTTCTTACTGTGTGCTGTTAGTGTTTGTATGTACTTACACTGGATACCATTTCTTCTGCTGTCAGACTGATTCTTAGCATGTCATTATTCTACACTGTTTATAGTATGACTGGTAATATTTATGAGTCTGCTAATTTTACATCATTTAAAAATGTGTCCTTTCTATCAGCTAAAATAACTATGAGCAATGTGACAGTTGTAACTTTTGTTTTCCTTATTTTAAGAAACTGTGCATGAAGCTGCTCATGTGTTTGGAGGGTTTAAAGCTGATCGATATCATGTGACAATAATGTTTCAATAAGAATGGATCAGTAACAATCCTTTGTTGATGTCGTAAGGACTGTAAAACCCAGAATACAAGGGGCGCACTCACACTAGACGAAGTGCGCTGTCTGAGCCAGCCCACTCTTTCAGCAATGCGTCGTCTTCAGTGAATTTTACAGTAATAACTTGAGTTGAGCAAATCAGCATTTTTAGGGTTGTGTTCTTTAGTCGAGCTAAGTTTCTTATCTGACTGTTTGATGAAGAGTGAACTCATATTTAACACAGTCAGTCACTGCCAAAGCTGCTTTTAGGAGACCTATAAAATGAATCAGCCAAGTAGCTGTGAAAAATGTCAGAAAAGTCTGCCAGTGAAGAAATGAAAACGCCTGTGAAGAACCTTCCTCCTGGTTGCTGAGCGTCAGCTTTGACTATCCAAAACAAGAGTGTGTGTGCGTGGGTGGGTGGGGTCAGGGCGCGGCCACACTTGTGACCCTCCTCTGTCTTTTTCTGTGTGCAGAATAAAACCCTGCGAGACGTGCGCAAGGCAGTGGGCGAGATCAAGACACCACCCGGGGGCATGACCAGCAAACTCCAGGAGCCCCCCCTGCCCTCCACAGGGCAAGCCAAACCAGCACGCACTGGAGCCATCAAACCCCAGGCTGTCAAAGTAGAGGAGGGCAAGGCATAACTATGGACCTTCAAAAAAATCCTCATCAACACCCAGCCTGCCGACACAAAGCCCCTCCCCCCCCGACCAACATCTGAGTCTGCTGAGACCCAGCTTACCCAAGGGGGGGGGGGGGGGCTTCAAGCAGACAGCTTACTGAATTACTCTTCTTGAACTGTCAGAACTGGACACTATAATTTCACACCACGTATAGAGATATATAAATATATATAAATATATACATAGACACAAACAGTCTTTTAAGCAGATCTCTTCAAGGTCCTCTTTAATTTATTATGAGTCACTTTTAAGGGGAGATTAGTGAGAAGAAGAAAAAAAAAAAATCTTTTCTTTTCTTTTCTTTTTTTTTTTTGTTTCTCTCCGAGGTGGGGAAAAGGAAAGTGACCAATTCAGACACGTGGTTCATTTTCACACCATTTTGCCAAACTGTCCTGACTTCCTGTTTGTGGTCAGTAGCCCTTAAGACCAGGCAGACAACTTACACAGCGGACTACCAGAAGAAGAGTCTGTTTTCATATTTTTAAACACATTTGAAAATGCAGTGGGGCACTTTTTTTTTTTGTTCTTTTTTGTTCTTTTTTTTCATTGGCGTTTTTACTCAAGTCATTAAATATTCAAGTCATCACCCACTCCTCCTCTTGCTAAAGGACTCCTTTTTATTAACCAATGAAAAATTAATGTCTAATTTGTGGACATCATTGCATGTCAACACGTTGGAAGTCCCCCCCTCCCCCCTCCTCCCTTTTTTTGAAATGCACCTGGCCCATCCATGAACTGCCGGCTTTGATTGGTGGAAATGATCTCCTCTTCTCTTAAAGCTCTGTTCTTTGCTTTTTATGTTCTGTCGCTCGCTCTCCTCTGTAAGTCAAATGACACCCCCCCAAAAAAAAAAAAAGTGGACATATTTTCCCCAAATCATGTCGCTTCCACGGGAACTTCAGTGTGTGCATGTGACCTGCTGGACGTGTGTAAACTGGCAGCAACATTTCACAACAAAGACTGCACCTGAACTCGGCCTTCATTGTGCTGCCAGTGACTGCCTGGATTCACCGAACGACCAAGCTGGCAAGCCTTTTCTTTTTTGGAGCTCAATGTGAAGTTGAATACGTGGGGGAATGGGGAGGGGGTTCATTTGCGGTTGGTGTAAAAGACCCCGCCCCGCCCCTCCCCCCCTGCAAAATAGCTGATTGAAATGTGTGCTTTCTTATCGCTTTGTTTGGGTTGTAATTAATCAAATTGTCTGTTGATGAACATGTGATGTAAGTGATGATTTTTAAGCCCCTCGGCCTCGGGGAGGTTTTTGCTTTTTTTTTTTTTCCTTTTCATGGCTCTTAAAAGACTCTGACAGTACGGTAGGGGACATCATTTGATTATTCTGATCTCTGAGATGGCACGAGCAATAAATGCAGCCGAACTATAATCACAATCGGGGTCCAAATAACGTTTTGCTGTTCGAAGCTAATCACAACCGAGGGGCGTTTGCTGTTGCTTGCTGCATTTAAAAAAACAAAAACAAAAAACAACCTGATCTTCGCTTACGCTTTTCTTCATTTTTTTTTTCTTTTTTTTTTTTGCAAGCACTGCATTTCCAGTGGATTACGAAGGACTTTTTAAAGTGTTTGTTCTATTTGAAAATGTGAAGCTGTTTGGATTCTCATTTATTTTAGTTTGTTCTTTTTCGTAACAGACACTTGTTTTGAAGCTCATAATGTCATAACTGGTTCAATGTTACTGCTCACCGTGCGGCTCCACCACACTACAAACTGTTGCGACTTCTCTTTATGACAGTGTTTCACTGGTATATATGTATATGCATACTTAACTGTACAGTCAGTCGAGCCTTGCCAGCGAGGAGGGGGTTTAGACCCACATTTCATTTTAGATATTGTGGCACTGTAAAGGACTAAATGTTGAAAAGGTCACTGTGTTCTCAGAATGGACTACTTTCACTTGTTGATAGGTTTATCAGGCTTGGAGTGCTTCTATCTCTCTCTCGCGCATCTTATCCCTTACTGTAAAAGATCTCAATGCTTCATCATTGTATCTGCACCAACATATTGCCCTGACTTCTATTTTTTTTTTCTTTCTTTTTTTTTTGTACTTTTAAGATGCATATTTCATTTGTGTCAGAGGACCAGTGCTTTCTACCGCTGATCCAGCGTTCTATTTATCCCACCTGATCTTTATCCTTTCAGATATTTGGTCCTTACTCGCCCTTGTAAAAAAAGAAAAGAAAAAAAAGAGCTTATTGAAAGAAAAAAGAAATAAAGCAGTTGTGATTTCTTAAATGTACCGTTGATTCTGTATTCTCACTTTGTCATATTAAAAATCATGCATCAACTCTTTGTGAAAGCAGAAATTGCGGGGGGATTATTTTATAGCGGCCTTGAACACAGTTAAGAAGAAAACACCTACATTGACATGTTGTTTAAAGTGATTTATAATCATTGTTTATGGTATGGGGGAGGGGGGGGTCTTAAATATTAATATGAAAGAAGTTCAAGTTGACTTAATTCAGGCAGATATCTTGTTCTGGGCTTATTCACTGCCTCACTGATGTGTCTGTAGAGGAAATGGAATCAACAAATATCAACGCTATCCACCATGGCCTCCGGGGGGCGTGTGGGAGGCAGTCTGGTTTGCATGAGGTCGCACACATTTTTTTTTGTGTGGGGTAAATGCTTCTGTTTTTAAATGTGCAGCATTTCTGAATATGCTGCACGTTTTTCTAAATGTTTGTTTGATCAGTTGCTGAGTGTTTGACCTTTATCGGCCACCGTACAAAATGGACACACCCTAATTTGTAATTGTCTTTTACACAACTTCTAGATTTCATCATTACTTTAAAGGAAAAAGATCACACACTAAGAGATTGACTTTTAAACCCACTCGTAAATTGAAAGTACAGTGAAGTTTCTCTTTGCTTTTAAACATGTTATTGTTCCATATAACGTCCATATATCATACATTAAAAATAGAGAGACAAGATACAGTAATGCCACAGGAATGATGCACCTTTTTAATTGAAGAAGTGACAGCAGAGTAACAGAACACCACGAAACAAACTTTATATAACTTTACACGTAGCAGTTTTAATAAACAGAACTAAGGTAACATATGTATTATATATATATATATATATACAAATGTTCAGCTCCCCCCTTTTTTTCCACAATAATCCTCCAGTCCATTTAATGATGGGATCCATCTAGTTGATCTATTTCTATTTTACAGTAATTTTTTTCTCCATTTCCATTTGTAAATAAAGTACTTCCAATACAAAATAATTGAATTTAGATTAAAAAAAGATTTTTTACAGCTTATAGCATGCAGTGTGTGTTCACCTGTATAAAAAAAACCAAAAAGAGGCCGCTGTGACGTCAGCAGAAGTAAATTCCACAGATGTTTTTGCAGGACAAAGACGCTTGTCTGAACGAAGAAAAGTTTTTTCCCCGAGTGAGGAAGGAAGTCGTGTTTTTCACAGCAGAGTGTCTTCACATTGTTTGTACGAGCAGCTGAAGAACACTTCTCATCAGATAAACGAGGTAATTTAGCTTTATGTTGGAAACGTGTTCCTGTCTCTTTGTAAGATGTGGCGCGGATGTGTCGGATACAAACGCGACTGATGTCCAATATGTCCTCCCCTTTTTAGAGTCTCGACTATGTTTATGTTTCATTTCCTAGCAGTGTATTTATACTGCAGGTTCATGTTAAACAGACACATATGACGTGTAGTTAAAGTTTAACACATTAAGGAAGCGTTTTAGTCGCATTGTTGAACCGTCTCTTGCAAACAATGCAGGTTAACTAAAGTAGGTCTACGGTGCGACATAAACTTTGTTACTGTATTGAATTTACTGATGAACTCATTTGTAAAATGTGTCTTCATTGCTCTATAATGTTCCTCGGTTGTTTTCTGATGTTGGGAGAAAAGTCTAGTATCTGAAATCTGCAGCAAAGGAGGATCCCATGAAGGACAAAACAAGGGCTGTGTCTCCCCCTGGTGGTTGTACAGTGTTACTGAACGCTTCATGAAGACATTAGAAATGATCTACAAGTCAACCATGTGAATTTAGGATTTGTGTCTGCGTCCTGCCTGCTTGATTGTATTTTATTTCCATTCATACAAAGTTCCAAACCTTTTCATGGATTTACAGGACACCAAGAATACAGTGATTCAACTTCTAACTTTCAAAAGTTGCATGCTCTTAAATGTTGTACAGCGACATTTAAAGCTGCACTTCATAAGTACGAGATCAGTTTGATGCTATTCTGTCTTTGAACTGCCATGGACACTTTTAAAATGCCACTTTCACAGTTCATCTTGCTGCTTTAACTGAAGAGCCTCCTTGTTGTCACTGCATTTGATCCAATGTTTCTACCTCTTAATTCATCATTCACTAAAGTCTTAAATAACATCATGGTCCTTGAGGAACAAAATGTCAAGTCATTATGTACTTGTATACATTTAAAAATGACAATAAAGAGAACCTGGCTTGACTTGACAGGGTGTAGACTGGTCCCCTTTTCATAAATCAGTATGTTGAATCCTTTTTAAATACCAACGTGTCTCTTTTACAACCCAGAATGACTACAAAGAGCAGAGTCAGGCCTGACGAAGGCTTGATGATGATGCAGGAGCTCGACGATCGGCTGAAGGAGCAGACTGACAGAATGGAACACGTTCGCCTTGCCGCAGTTGAACTTAAAGACAACTTGTCATGCGTAAGTTACAGAGGCTGTAAATCCTCGTGTACTGTATTGTAAAAAAAAAAAAACTGTTCAACCAAAACCCAGTTTCCATGGGCTCTCTTCTGCTTTCCTTCAAACACAGAGCAACAGTGATCTAAGCCAGTCCATCACTGAACATGTGGAATGGTTGAATCACTTGTCAGAGCGAGTGGAGACTCTCCACATGAACACCACAGTTTTTGTTCAGGTGAGTGATCAAAGTTGTCTTGTTTTGGTTTGAGGATGTGTACCATGCACGTTTGAAACCGACTAGAATGTGTTTGATAACAAAACTAGATTTTGATGCACGTTCTTCTCAGACCCTCTTAAATCTTGTGTTTCAGATGAATCCCAAACCTCGGGCATGGGCAGGAAAACAGGGATCCAAACACGGCTTCCGCTGGGGACGGTTCCACCAGGCCGAGGACGCCCAGTCAGAGTTCGGCTGGTCCCCAATTCGAACGCGACGAAACAGTGACGCTGCCTCTGAAATGTCTTGTAACTGGTGACCTGCTTTATAGTTACTTCGAGATCGACTGAAAAAACGTCTTTTTCATATCCCCAAATCTCTGCACATATAAATGTGTTATGTACTGAAACATTTTCACCACAAGTTCCACACCACAAATAAAGCTAAACAACTGAACAAGTCCTGTATTGTGATGTTGTTGAACAAGCAAAGTATTTAATAAAATCACAGCTGTCAAAAGTCGGTGCCAGGGTTCAAATCTGCCCTGTGGCTCTTGTCCAACTTTACTCTGCCCATTTCATATCTTGATTTTCCAACTCTATCAACTGACATCTCTCCACTTATGCATGTGCAAAGGTCCTGTTTCTGCACGTGAGTGTAAACCAGAAACAAATATTTTCCAAGACTAAATTTATAGTTTTTATTTAAGTTTTTGTTAATGTTAACAAAAACTTAATCTAAATTTGTCTTCTTTCTATTCAAGTTTTGACAACAGATTTTTACAAATTCATGATTTTTCACAAAAACAAAGACTACAGGATATTTTTGTTGTCTGATGTAATGTGCGTGTAAAACGTGCAACCAGCCACTCTAAGGTCACCAAACGTGTCTCTGTGCATGTAGGTCAGTGTGTCCCGCCTGCAGAGGGCGCTGCTGGCACTGCCTTTTATTTTGTAAACTGTCCATCACAGTTTTAAATAAAGCTTTGGCAGAGCGCGTGGGTGATATTTCTGGAACACGCTGAAGCTGATCGACCCTGTTTAAAGGGATCTTTGTGAACTTCTTTTTTGTATCTTTATTAAAGTCAAGCGGTTTAAAAACGATGGCAGAGAGTGACTGGGACACCGTGACTGTGCTGAGGAAGAAAGGCCCGACCGCGTCTCAGTCCAAGTCCAAACAGGTTAGCTTGACTGTGTGTCGTTTGTTTTCAGACACATATCTTCAACATGCGTCATTAGAAACAACCCAGATATTATTGTCAACACTCAAATAATTTGCTCAGTGTGTATGGGGAAAGTAGTAAAGGGTTAAATTTGTTAAAACAAACATCAGGCATGTGTCGTCGTTTCATACAAAAACAGCTGTGCTAGCTAACCAGCTAGCCTAGCCTAGCTTGATATAACTCGGGTCACATTTTAACCGTTGACGGTTAGTTTGGTAGATTCAAGGAAAGACGAAAATAAAATAAAAGTTTGATTTGCTTGAATTAATCGTGTAGAAATGACCACAAGTGAGCTAGCTGTCGTAAGTAGGCTTTTAGACAGATGAATTGTTTCTCTTTAAGATGGAAACACTCGGCTAAAAGGCTGAAAGTGATCTGTTGGCTCAACTCGAGCTCTGCTCTCATGATGACTCAGGTTTGATGTCTGATCATGTCTGATCATGTCTGCTCATGACATTATTACTGTTGGATAACAGTGTTTTAAAATCTAAATCAACAACACGTTTACTGAATCTAACAAGTGTTTAAGTCCAGCTGTTTGGAGACAAATGTGCAGAAACCAAAAGAAAAACAACAAAATAAAAGGGCAGGAAATAATATGTATAGACTATTAAATTGAGTCATTTCAAATGTAAAGTAAGTTCAAAGAAAATGTGTCTTAAGGTGTTGTAGTAGATACTTTGTTTTATGACATGAGCTACTTTGAGTTTTATTCAATGAGCTATTGAATCGTTGTTTTTATTTTATCTTTCATTTATTTTGTTCTGTTTTCTTCTGTGTGACTTTTATTTTAATGCTCTATAACTCTGAATATCAACAGGCGGCCCCACGGGCCAAACCTGGCCCCCAGAATAGAAGTAATCTGGGGTGATTAAACATTAACTATAGAAAGTAAAATCACAAAGCTGACAGGTTTAAATACAAACCTCTGACACCAACTTCTTCACGTCACGCCACAGCGTCTGTCAAGAATGAAGCTCGTCCTTATTCAAACATAGTTGATGACCCCTGATCTAAAATGTTATTTTCATTGTGTCAGTTTGGTAAACAATGTGAGTGTACATGATCTCTTTTGTTTGACTTATTCCACCCACTCAGATAAGCAAATTGGTCATTTATTAACTTGATGATTGGTCGAGCGCTGCCGCACTGCGAGCTGCAGTCAGGAAATCTGCTATATATTTTTAAATTCAAGATTTGTCCCTGTTTATGTTTTCTCCAGGCAATCACCTCTGCTCAGAGACGTGGGGAGGACATTGAGACTACCAAGAAATGTAAACTTGTTTATTTTATTTATAGAATACATGAAGAGATTGTTTTTGATTTGCTGTTTGGGATAAACATTTATTGGCGCGACCACATTTTGATTGATTTCAAAGATCCTTCTTCTTAGTTGTCGCTCCTGTCAGGGAAAAAGTTACGAGCCGTAATTGAGTTCGGTGGCTCGTGTGATGGTACATGTCTACCTCAAATATACATGTATCAAACAGGGTCTGCAGGACAGAACAAACAACACATTGTGTCAAAGAACACATCCAAACTGGACCGTGAGACGGAGGAGCTGCACCATGAGAGGGTTCCTCTGGAGGTGGGGAAAGTCATTCAGCTGGGCAGGCAGGAGAAAGGCCTGACCCAGAAAGACCTGGCCACTGTGAGTATACAGTGTGTGTGTGTGTGTGTGTGTGTGTGTGTGTGTGTGTTTATTGCATTACATTACCCTACACAGCATATATAGATGTCATTGATCCTTGAGAGGGGACAGATTCATGTGTTGATAAGTAGATTAACTGGTGTTGGGCCTTTTTGGTTTGAAAGAAATGTAATTTTTTTTCTTTATGACGAATGTTTTCCTCCCAGAAAGTGAACGAAAAGCCACAAGTCATTGCAGACTATGAGTGCGGGCGAGCGATCCCAAACAACCAAGTCATGTGCAAGATAGAGAGAGCGATCGGTAAGACACTTTTTTTTTTTTTGGTCATTGTTGACATTGCTTTCATTAAATTCTCTCCTCGTCGGTCACAAACAGGGCTGAAACTGCGTGGGAGGGAAATTGGCCAACCCCTGGAGGCAAAACCCAAGAAGAAATGAACACAAAGCCTCGAAATCAGCCCCCCACTTATTCCCTGAACCCGTTCCCCAACCCTCAAAAATCGCCCCCCCCCCTCTCTCTCTGTCCTGCATCCCTCCCTCTACCTGGGCTGATCTCACCTGCGTCCTGCCAGGTGCTTCACTGCATCGCAAGCTGCAGACTGACAAGTCATCTTTAACACTCTCTGTTGACACACATAATCTAATGAATGATTCAATGCATCACAAACTCTGAGGCTCTGTGTGTTTCTTTGCATTCATGTCTGCTTAGGCTTATGGCATGATCACTTCCACCTTTTTTAATTGTGATGTAAAATCTTAAAAAAAAAAAAAAAAAAAAAGGTGGCTTACTTTTCATGACCAATCAGACGAGTTTGACTAACGTTGATTCTGAGCATGATCTTCAGCCAAAAGTGCTTGACTGCATCGTTTTTTCACACACTTCAGACAGTGCGTGAATGTCATTTACATTTTTTTAAATGTTTTTATGCTGTGCTTTGTTTTGATTTACAAATAAAGTTTGGCAACTCATGATATCTCCGGGTTTTGCTTTAATAGCTGCACTAGAGTCGTATTTCACGTATTTACAATCAGTAACAGCTGATTACCAACACACTGACGCTGTGTACAAGAAGTTCTTTAAAGGAAGAATAAGTGACTTTGATCCAGTAGGTGTCGCCCTTGACAACCAGCATGAAACCAAAACAAACGTAGGTGTGGTGGCACACCTCCAGCCCCTCTCCACAGGAGTCATCAGCTAGAAGGCACCATGATGAAGTGCAAGCTGAGGACAAAGTTGTCCTTTGCTTGAGCAGCTGATTTTCTGTTTCCTGCATTGTTGTTAGCAGATTAATGTTAGCACACTTTAGTTAACTCGTAGCTTCACATTGCACATAAACTTGACACAGAATGAGTGTGATCTAAAGACACTTGCATGACATCCAAATAAACGGTGACTATGTAATTCTGCTTTTCTCTAGTCCTTGACTAAAACAGCTTTATGCGTAAGGTCTTCCCGTCCATGTAAACAGGAAGTCAACACAGCTCAGACAAACGGCACAGCTGGCGGGACTCGAGCTTCTCATGTAACTGTAGACAGTCAAGAATGAGAGAGACATTTACACAGGATATTCTTCATTTCTGCTGTATTTGTGTAAAAAGTTGCCTTTAAAATGTGACATAATAAATTGCCATTTTGATCCACTCCAACCACTGCCCAGTTTGGAGGAAATCAGCTACTGTAACCTGACAGTCAACTGTAGTTTTAGTGTTAAGCCAGTAGATGTCAGAGCACTCTCAGATATGTATGAAGCTGATTGTTGCACTATTTAAAAACGTGCTGCAGAAAGATTTTTGTACAAACAAGCCTGATTGAAAATCCTCCACAGAGGTCATGTATAGCTGATTTTATGTACATTTCCAAAGTATAAAAATCTCCCAACAAAGAAAAATCGATACAACTACCATCGTAAATGTGCAGATTCACAACGCCAAAAACAGTCTGAATTAAGTATTTTAATGTTCTTTGCAGGGATTAAAAAAATGTTTGGGCATGTGCAGTGTTAATAACAATCTTTGCCAAAGCTGATCTAAAAAAATTAACCACGTGTTAAATAAAGCTGCCTGCACCCATCAGATGTTGAACACTTTTCTTGGACTGACCTTGAGGAAGCTTAGCTTTAAGCAGCTCTTGTTCACAGTACTTTTCCTTCCTCTGCAGTACACCTCTTCCTCCCATGGCTTATTGATTAGAGGATTGTTTTGTGTTTTGCCAGTGGTAAGGCTGCCTTCTGTTTTATTAAAGATTCATGGGCCTCATTGTTGCTGAACAACAAAAGCAGAGTGGTGAGAGGGGGAGTGCCAGACCCGTCGCCAGACCTTAGTCTTAGATGTAATATTAGATGTAACACCAGAAGCATTTCTCAAACATTGCATATTAAAGCAGTGAACAGAGGGATATGCATTGACATGTGACACACACAGACTTTGAAAGTACTTTGAGTTTCCTGTCAGTACAGCTGGATGCAGCGTCAGAGAACCTTCTCATCCTTCCATCCGGACTTAAACTTGTTTAAGGTTCTTTTTTAAAAGCAGGCTGAATCAGCTGGGCCTTGCTTCCGAGCAGCATGCTGTGCCGATGCTCTGAGAAGACGCTTTGGAGCATGGAAAATGAGTTTTCACACATGACTGTAGAAGATCCTAAATTTAGTGCAAAAGGTGTGTGCTGTGAGAACAGTCGGCATAGAATGGATTTATACGAATATCCATGTCGAAATTAAGCGAGTAAGCCGGCGAAAACTCATCCATCCACCTTTCCAAAACCCGCGGTAACGTCGAGTGGCTACAGTGACTCGTAGGCTACATCACATATGTAGCTTACATTTTTGTCAGTCCGTGATAGGCTCACACCATTGTTTCTTTATATTTTTGATGGTTTACTGATAATGCAGAGATAAATCTGTGCCTCAAGTGGTGGTGGTGGTGGGGGGGGGCACACAAGCATTTATGCGGGCGGGCCCGGCCCCCTATGGCCCTCCCATAGCGACGGGTGTGGGGAGTGCAAAGCGGGGCAGAACGGGCAGAACACACTCAAGCTCAAGGACTTGAACATGATTTCAACAATACAGCACAGAGGGTTGTATTGACGAGAGTCTGAAGGCCGGTGGAGTGTGAAGGACGAGGAGGGAAGCCTAGAGAAGTCTAGAGAAGTTGAGCAGTATTTCCAAGGCTGAGTGCGGATAGTAGGCTACAGCTTCTACTCTATTGCTAAACGTACAAGCCAGGAAATGGTTTAACAGCTTTAGCATCCTAGATCCTCCTGTTATAACTTTATATTCTCTGACACTTTCTACCTCACATACTGGGTTGTACTGTGGGTAATATTGCTACTGAAACTCAAGGATTTTTAAAATGCTCTTAAATGCCAGCGCAAAGAGAGAAGCTTTGAGTGTGCAGCATTCAAGCAGCACACAGGTATTCTGTCCTGTGTGACCTCGACGGAGCCCTACAGTGTGATCTCTGCTCTGGGGAGATAAATCTGCGTCTTGCCTGTGGCCCATCTGTCAATCAATGGGGTTGTCATTAGCAACTAAAATGCAGCAAAACACACCTGGGGGGGAAATCCTGCTGTGACTTTAAATCGTCCATGTGCTGTAAAGAACTTGATCACTTAACGAGACTGCGACGCTCATAAACTGACCTTCTGGGTTATCACCATTTACAAACTAACAGAACGTAGATCATTAAACTGATTTACATGAACTCAAATAAAATGTGACAACAAGGCTTTTCAAGCGACCATACTCATTTTGGTCCGCACACCTTCCTTTACTGAACTGCGTAATTGCAATAATTAAATTCATTGTTCCTACCGTTTCTTCTTCGTTTTTCTTATTTTTAATCAATTGGTAAACAAAAAGCTGCAAAAATAGAAAACAATTCACGACAACACAACTCTTAAAGCAGTGAAGAAAGGGGAATAGAGACTGATAATGACATGTATTTTGGTTAAGTTAATTGAGTTATGAAGTCTTATTATCTTCTTATTTGTAAGTCATCTCTAATCACGTTTACATTTGCAGCACGTTAAGTTTGTTGTTAACATTAGTTTTAGTGACGATAGATTTAGTTTCCATGTTGTTGAGCCAGTTAATGGCACCAGCACACTGACTGACACACGGCCTTTACACTTTATCTGAATTTATCTCTTTTGTTTGTTCATCTTTTTGCATGTTAATCAGTTTTTATTCCACAAACCTTATTCTGGCTCTTTTTGGTCACAGAGAAGAACCCCATATTACAAAAACACTAAAACTAATAAAACACTAATACAAAAATGTAATGAAGACTGATGACTCTGCAAAGCAAACAAGAGTATTGGCTTGAAGATTTAGTTGGTTGTAACCATCTATTTGAATGTTCCTAAATGCTGCTGCTCTGCAGGGTCAGGCACACATGCTGAATCTTCCACATGTAGTAATATTGGGACGGGCAGCAGTCGTGAGTGCAGCACCTGACCGGGCCAACAGCTGGAGAGCGAGGTATTCAGGAACCCTCGGGGCGATGAGGTGAAACATGGATTTAGAAGCAGACAGACGGTGGACATCCCTGCAGCTGCCACACATCTGCATGTCGACCCTCTGGGCTAATGGCAAATCTCTCCCCGCTGTATAATCATGTGCATGTTTGTTTTTTGTGTGTGTTGCAATTCCTCTATGGCTTTCCTTAAGCCAGCTCTGCCAGCCAACAATGACCATTAAATATTTAGAACATTAATGGGATGAATACATGAGAAGGGGTGAAACACATGGCTGGTAACAGTATGTGTTTCACCATCCACGGTCATTTCAGCTGATGGTTTCACAACACAACACTTTATCGTCATGTTTGCAAGTAACTGTTGACATTTGGTTATAGATATATGATTGTACCTTTTATACTACAGTGTGCAATAAACACATTTATATATCCACCAACTATTTGTTTTAATCCAAAATCATACAGTATCCCCTCCTCTCATATTACAGAGGTAAAAAGATGATTGGAAATATGGAAACATGCTTATTACCACAGGTATACATCTATGCATGTACTTCAAATACTTTGGAGTCATTTTCCATGTTTGGTATCTGCTTTCAAGAGCAAAAATAATATCTGGGCGGCCAACAGCATGGCATATTTTTAGAGTGTGTCTGCTGTGTTTCATATTAAATTAGTCACAGTAGGTTGTTGAAGCTATCTTTCATGCTTGAGCAGCGGGAGGTTTAGTTGGTTGTCTTTGTTTTTGCCTCCTCAGGTCCTGCTCTGAAGTCGCTGTGCTGGGATGCATATTTGCTTGGATAAAGTATGCAGCCTCCTGACCGGCCGGTGCTTACTGGACAAACAAAGAGCGAAGCCTTGCTGTTGTTACCAGGGGGCTATTTGGATTCCTGCTCAACAGGCTGCTTTAATCGGTGAGTCTGTGTTTGTGTGTCTGTGTTTGTGTGTGTGTGTGTGAGTGAAAGAGAGAGGGAGACAGAGACCGGCTGCGTTCCTAGAAATGCCACTCCATTGGTCAGAGCAACCATAGCAACATAGTTCCACCTATGACAAGGGAGCAGCCAGTGGTTTTGAAGGGGCGACGTGAAGCAGAAAAGCTTCAGAAAAGGGGGGGGCTAGTTTTGGTGGGGGGTTAAGTCTGGGGTCTGTTTTGCCCTGAGGCTCCAAACTCAAATTGAGATTCCACAACATGTTCAACCATTTGTATTGTCTGCGTCAGTCAGTACAGAAGAAGCGGTCTCTGTTTTTCCTCATAGTTCGGTGCTTCACTGTAGTTACACTTACTTGAAGAAGGCATGACTTCTTGATTCCTCTCATTATGAGCCAAGATGGTTTATTGACATACTTAAAAAGTGTCTAGTTTTAAAGTATCCTTACATTGCCTTTTAACTACATTAAGTTAGGAACACTGCTATTTCATATATCCTGCTCAGGATGGCATGTTATTGGCCTTCACACATTTTGCTCACTTGGTCGAGTCTGCAACCTGTCCGACGAGTCCTTGGGCAACACACTTAAGCCCAAGTTGTCTGTGGCGTTTGCACGTGTATGAACAGCATTAGTTACTTCTGATGGTCACTTTGGATGGCAGCCTCTGACATCAGGGCGTGACTCCATACACACATTTGACCTTTCTTAAGTTGTTTCTTTTCATTGCTTACTAAAGATTTTGAATGCATGCAATACAGAAGTTCAACCATCAATTTCTACATCCTCTTTTTTTGCCGATGTGGTCACAAAGGTGATAATTCTGCTTTACATTTAGGTCAACCCCCTTACCAAACACGAGGAACATATTTAAATATAATGCACTGCAGAATAAAACCCACTTCGACTTCACTAACAAAAAGTATCGGACTGCAGAGGTGGTCACAAAATCATGGCCGATTGATCCTGTGCAGTCAGGCTCACTTCAACACAACACCCTGACCCTTTCACTTCGCCACTTTTTTTGCAGACCACTATGTTGAAACAAAGACAGCGATCGTTTTATAGAACCCACACACCAAGACAAACAGTGAAAAGAACAGAGGATGCTGTGAGAAAAATATATGCACATGTTTATTCATAGCTGCTAATAGGTGAGGCACACAAAATAAGTCCAATCAATAACGTATTAGCTGTGAGTGGGACCATGTTTTTTTTTTTCCTTTTCCATTGAATATTAGATACAACAGTCAGTCAAGGACAGAAACCTGCATGCAGGCTGGTTATTCTTGCTACAATGGACTACTTGAAGAAGGTAAAACAACCATTATATAAAGTTTTCTGTGCAGCCTACATGGGACAGCTGCTGCGGTGCCAAAACAACACAAACCTTATTGATAATCCACATGGATTCCAGTGAGTACTACAGGATAACAAACTTTAACATAAATATTCTGAACTGCTGCTTATTTTCATGGCTTTGTAAGACCTGCTCGGGCTATTTTTTCTCTCCATCTTCTACAAATCACTGTACAAAACTGTTTCCAGAACATTCTGTGAAAGGCCAGTTTCACAAAGGACGAAACGATCTGTTATATTTACATTTGGCTTCCGAGTCACTGTAACACATACGTATGCAGACAAGAACAAAAGGCACTGTGACTAATGTCAAAACGTTGAGAAAAAAAAAAAAAAAGGTACTCAAGGTAAGCACAAGGAGAAACACCGGGCATCCTGTCAGTCGAAGAAATCACTCACTTTGATGGTAAATCCCATTACTATTGAGTTGTGTCAGACAGTGTGACTTACCATTCATCTAAACTAATCTGTATTATGCAATGCTGTCTAACAAGGACTGTGTGTGTGCGTAGAGATTATAGGAAGCCTGCATTAAACTCTCCAACTGGAACTCCAGCAGCTCCTCAGGAAGAGGAGTTTTGTTCTATCACTTATATTTGGTTAAATAATGATGAATTGTGAGTTGTTAACACAGAATACAGCACCATGAATGAACTAGTGAACCATTAGTCGACTAAAAAAATTAAACTTCATCACCCTCGCTTGTCACTAATAATTTATTTTTGATACGTTTAGGGCCCACAATGCCGATTGAATGTTATGCAGAAGTTGAACTGCAGCTGCCAGCTGCTAGCCGCGACTGCAGTAGCTTCGGTTAAAGGCTACTGCTAAAAATCTCTACAACCTGGATGTAAACCTGTACAGTGGACAGATGGCATCTTGTAGCATGGAGCCGTTTGGCAGTGTTTTGATCTAGAAAGTGGAGATTAAGTTGTATGTTGGCTGTGTCAGATTCAACTTGCATATAACCAATTAACCCGAGCAACGCGTAACCAGCAACAGGCACGCAGAATCGAAGTCTAGCGGAGCTAACACTGCTAACGCTAGCTACACTCTGCAAACCGAATATTTGACATTGTTTACCCAAAGACATGAGCATGTTAGCATGCAAATTAGCATTTTCTAATCGACTTGGTAGAATAAATACAACAGAAAAGGTGCAACAGTGAAAGCCCGCAGGTTACGTCATATTTCTGTAAAGATATCAGACAAAATAAAAGTTAGCTGCACATTTGGATACCACACAGCGCTACTTTGCAAACTTAGGAGAGGTTATGTCTTATTAGCCTGTTCTCAGTGGGTAAATGTCTTGCTTGTTTTTTAATAAATAAACACAATACATGGTCAAACATGAAACTTTGGTAAGTGTGTTACAGATTTATGAATGCCGTCCATATTTTACTTTTTTTTTACTGCACTATCAGTAGTCAATAAGTGTGTTTAAGTGATGTTGTCCATGTAACAACAAAAAACTGAATGTTCACAGACGACGACTTTGATAATCAGACAGTTTGTAGCAGGATACTGAAAGTGGACGCCTAGCTTGATGCTAGGCTCTCATGCATGTAGCATTAGCACAAACAGGTGGGTAGGTTCACAGTATCTCCAAAGGACCCATCCACAGTGTATTGACATTGATTTTAACATTGTTGTTCTTTCTCATTCACACATAAAACATCTTCGGCTTCACTCACACATTTTCCACCATCAGCTTAGCCGTCACTTCAGCGAGTAGAGCAGTTCAGCCGTGTGGCAGAGAGACAGAGGGTGAGCCGAGGAAAAGTACTGACAGCACAACCAGTCCTCTAGCTCCGCATTTCTTTCCGGCTCCAGCGAACGCTCGGCGAACTTCATCATCAGCAGCGCTCGTTTCACATCCAGCCAGTTAAGCAGCCCCTCGTGTCGGGATCCGCCGACGAAGCCTCCTCCCCGGTGTCCGTGTCTCTCCCACTGCTGCTCCATCAGGTCCTTCCTGGGGCCCCACAGCAGGCTCTGAAGAATGCGCTTGGCCTCCTGGATGTGGATGCGTTTGATGGGGTCAGGTTGGAGGAGCAGCTGGGTGAGCCTCTGGAGGCCGGCTGAGTAAAGGGAAACAGAGGGGATTTGAGGTAAGTCCTCGCAGCGGTAGTCTTGTTCCCTTAGAGCTGGACTAACTTCAAACGGATTTGGTTGGTGGAGGAGCTCGTAGATCAAGATTCCTGTCTGGAACTCGTCAAATTTTCGGTACTGGGCCGCTGAGACAATCTCAGGCGCCAATCTTGCGTGGTCACGTTTGATGCGAGGATCCACGGTGATCGATGCAGCGTCCTCAGAGGAGCGACGCTTGGCTTTAGCAAAGTTGCTGATAAGGAGCCGGGGAAGGTGACGTGCGGTGTCTCCGCCGCTTGAACTGTTGCTAGTGTTATTGTCAGCGGTTTGTCCGGGGAGCTGGGACGACTTTCGCTGATGGGGAACCAACAAAAGATTTTCTAGGCAGAGGTCTCTGTGCGTGACCCCGTGCTCTTTCAGGTGCTCCAGGCCGTTGCAGAGCTGCAGGAGGAGGAAACACACTCGACGTTCGTACACCTCTGGCTGGGTTTTATGGAACGCCTGCCACTCCCGGACAAAGTCAGCTGCAGTCTGTTGAGGGATCTCTGAGGTGATGACTACTACCCGCTCTCTGTCCGCCTGGTGTCCAGACGCAGGTGTGGAGGGCTGAGGCAGCGATGAAGCAGGAGTGTTGGCCGCGGAGACTTCTTCTGAAGGCAGCATGCTCTGAGGGACACAAGCGAGGAAGTGGCCGCAGTCCTGCTGCAGGTTGAAGTGAGGCGGCAAGCTCTGCTGCACTGACAGACTGTAGAGATGGCTCTGTTTGGCCTCCATGGACGGAGTCTTACAGATCTGGAGAGGTAGGACAGTGGGGGGAGGAGGAGGAGGTTGGAGCAAAAGAGAAGAAAGGGACAGATGGGGGGGGTGAAGAATTCCACACAGAGAGACAGGAAGGGAAAGGAGCCAAAAACACAAGAAAGGGATTTTTGTTAAGAAAACTCCAAGATAAAAACCAGTACAGTTCCTGCTTCTGTTCAAGAGAAATCAGTGTCTTTAATGTAGTTTGAAACCCGTACTTCAACTGAAGGAATGCAAAACACTTCCTTTAGACATTTTCATTCAATAAATGACCTCTTAGCATGTAAAAAAGTTTCTGAAATTCAACAAACAAAAAAAAACTTGACTGTGTGTTGGTATTTTCTCAAACCCCTGGGCTGTATTTGGTTAGGTGTGAACGTGTGTGTGGCCTTGAAGCAGGGGTTGGTCTGACTGTAAATCTTGCCTGGAATCCAAAGATTAATTGAGTCTTGAGATATTACACAAGAGCGTTGGCACACACGCCATGGCACAAACACTCGCTGTACAAACAGCCGCTGCTTTGTACAGCACATGACTTCTGGGCAAAGGTCAACGAGACCAAATCCACACCCTTCTTCTTCTACATCCTGGTTGTTTACACTACATTCCCGGGAGGTTTATACTGTAGTGGGGCCATCCCACGTCTATCCTGAGAACACGCAGGACCTACGCCCTGTTTCAGTCTCCTCATTCTTAACAATGTTAAAGATTAGCCACCTTCTTTTTCCAAACACTGAATCTTTCCTGCTTTACCATCCAATAAAGTCTGTCAAAAAATGGTAACAGGATTCAAAGTTCAATAAAAAAATATAAATCCCAGTCCCAAACTGAGAGACATACAGGCTGACCTTGAAAGAATTCATACTGTTCCTCTTCAGCATCAGAGTTCAATCTGAGAGAAGTCGTTTTTAAAAGCCAACCAACATATTTACATCGACATAATTACTTCAGCTTTCCTCGTCAGTGGTGAAGCTCTCCATTTGACTTCAGAATTCAAATAAGGAACGTTTTCACAAGGGACTCCCAGATAATGATGCTTGTGTTAATTGGGATTAACCTTCATGTTTTAATTTCATCTCATTTATAGAAGCCAGTTCACTTTTTTTCAGTAAGAACTAAAATTAGAGCTCATCTACACTCAACATTTTGAATTGCTGTTGCTTCACACTTAAGGATGGGTTTTTTTAAAGTGAAGCAATATCAGGACACAAAATGCATTTATCAGATAGGTTAGCGCTTACATAAAATAGTGACTAGAAATGTTTTTAAATTGTCAATGAAGCCTTTTGTTTGGGGCTCACCTTCACAGCGTAGGAGTTGCTGGGGTCGGAGGCGCAGGCAGCAGAGTAGTAAACAGCATCTCCTGCGTTGCAGCTCGGTTTGTTCGACGTGAGCCTGAACAAAGACCAGTTACTCTCTTCAAATCTCAGCGGGTTCCTCTGGGAACGGGTGAAGTGATCCTCACATTTCAATGCTAATCGGCGAAGAGACTCAGCGTACAGGCCTCCCAGTTTGGAGTACACTCCCTCCCTGCTATCTATGTTACTCAGAAGGGTCTGGAGCTGCATGCTGGAGCCCAGATTTGGTGCCAAACCTGGTTCTGAGGCTAAGAAAGGCACGCTGAGCTGTGGAGAAGAGGAGCAGGTGATGCTGCTGCGGCAGTGGACACCCAGACGCCCATGTGTCTTTATAGGCTCGTCCAGAGTGCGAGACCTGGAGGATCGGCCGAGCACAGCATGGCATCGTTCCAGGGACTCATTGGAAGAGAATATGGGTCGTGGATCAACAGGGCTGGACGGTAAACTGGACCGGGAGCTCACATCAGCAGGTCGGCACACGTTGCTCTCAGAGCCAGTGAATGGGAGGCGTGGATAGGCTCGGACAAAGGGTTTTCCATTTGCAGTATCTGGAGCTGATACAGTGCGGTTGACCATTTTCTTCTCTGGGAGTGGAGGTGGTTGGTTACTTAAGCTGTTGGAGGAGAGCAGGTGAGGGGACGCAGGAGCTGAGGCAGCTGGGCTCCTGGTAAGTGGAGAAGAACAAGACATCCGAGAAACATCCCGAGATCCTGAAAGATAGAAAAGAGTGTCGTCAGCGTATCTGCAGATCAGTCGCTGGAAACAAAATAAAACACAAGAAGACAGAATAGTTTATAAATAAAATCATGATTACACTTAAAGAAAAATGCATAATTAACCTAAATGTACAAAATACAGAAATTATTCCGAGACTAACAAGAACACTAATAAAACAACTTCTGACATCAAGCAAATCCATTCAAGAAACGGTTTGGTTTAACAGCTTAGCATAGCATCAAGTACAGCAGGGAAAGAGAGAAAATAAGCTAGCATAGCTCTTTTTGTTTTACTTTGTCTCGAAAGATAAAATGTGTTGATCTTTAGAGGTGCATTAGCTTTATGCTAGGTTAAGCTAAGTGGCTGGTTACTGTTGTTTCACATTAAATGGACACTTCAGTACAATCCTTTGTTGTCTTCTGGTCACAGCCTTGCACAGTTGGAACACAGATATCCACCTCTAAACATTGGGGAATCTAATTTAAATTTTGCAATATACTTGACGTGAGCTTAGTAATCGAAACAGACAGAGTCAGAAAACCAATGATGGACTTTCTTATAATGAGAAGCCTACTTGACAACTGGTTTTCATTTCCCATACCTCACAATATCGAGCGCATCATGAAACCCTGTGACAGCTGTGAATTTGATTTATTCACTACAGCCCTTCTGTCACTGCCTCCTGCTTTGCCTTTCTACATCCACATACCTCTTATCCTCAAAAGAGCTGGGATCTTCCACAATCCAGGATTCAAGGTGACACTCAAAACATCTTCCATCCAATTATTATCCATTTGTCAATTAAAGACTATAAGTTGGAGCTTCGCATGGTACCAGAGGAGACAGATACTGAGATAATTGTGCAGTGCAGTCTTCAATAACTACTTTCTTAGAAGGGGTAGACTATGAGGGGGGAAAAAATACTCTGTAGGATGTAGCCAAGCCCTTTTTCCCTCGTTATCAGAGTCCATAATTATCTCTTCAAACAACATTGGCCAGGAAGTTACAGCGATTACAAGCGTCGCAGAGGTTTGAAAGCTGTCCTACAGACAAGGACAATCATTTCCAAACTGAGAACGCATGCCACTCATTCCACAACACGTCTCGAGTTTTGATGATTGCAGAAATTTTAAGCTCAGTCGTGAAAATGAACAGCAGGTCAAAACAAACTCGAAGAAAAGAGGAAGAGGCGAACAAACAGGCTTGGTGCTTCTTTTCCCCTTTCACTGCTGCTGCACAGTTTGCACTCCGGACAAAGTTCATCGTCACACTTAAAAATAGTAAAAACCGCCAAAAAGGGAAGACATACATGTAACATGCAGGGAAATGTATCTCAACTCTGGCTGTTCACACGTCTGTAACATCTGTAGCAAGAGAGGCTAACTTTCTGCATTTATCTAACCTTTATCAGTCATGCAAGATGATTGGACCCCTTGTGCTTTTTTTTTTAAATTAAAGCCTGCACCTCTCAAACGTTTGAATAATTCTCCTTAGAATGAGTGAGAAGTACGTACCAGTGTCAGTCGTCAGGTTGTCAGTGGAGGCGGTGGGTAAACTGGCACTGCCCAGCCCCCGTAGAGAGGAAGTAGGACTCTCTACTGACCCTTGTTGGCTGCAGCGGTCCAGCTCCATGTTGCTGCCACTCATCATACCACACACTCTGTAACAGAGAGAGGGAGAAATGAACACAAAAAAAACAAAACATGCGTTCAAGTCATTGTTTTCCCCTTTAAATTGCTGTCTACCTGTGTGCGACTTTTCACAAACATCAGCGAGCTTTTCTTTTTGTGTGCGTCTGTTTATGGATGTGGAACCACTACACTTCCCCTTGATGTTCCTTTGTCCGCACTACTTATTGCTAAATAGTTTCTGGGGAAGAGCACACATGTTTTTTAGATGACGAACTCGTACCGTCAGCAGTTGTTTCACTTCCTCGTCAAAGTGGCATGTGAAAGATGAACTATGAGCATCTCTGACTTTCTATCTTCTTTTGAACTGCAGCTGTGGCATGGCTTTAACTGGGTGATTGCTCTTTGAGTTTCCTTTTGAGTTAGTTACTTTAAAGGGGGGGGGGAGTCTTTTTTTTATCTCTTTATTTGAAGCTTTTCGTGGCTCCAGAGGGAGAAGCTAAAAGCATTTAAAATGGTCTGAAGTGATGTCACTTGAGTCTGGGGCAGTTAGGAGAGTTTGAAGTTTGACATTTGATACCCCTGCGTTAGGCTACATGCTCGAGGCTACTTTACATACTACTAACTCTAATTTGTTCCTGAACTGTTTGAAAACCAAGTTGAATTTAAAGCTGTTGTGAGGAGTTTTTATCAAACTGACTGAAACAAAAACAAACACTACTTAAAGAAAGACCAGGACCGAGACTACAGTATGAAGAGATCCAGCACTGACCCAATCTGACACAAATCAAGAGTTTCTCACAGGAGCTCTGGATTTGAGAACAAAGCATGTCCATGATGCATTAACGAATAAAGCTCAGGTACAGATACATCGATTGATTCTTCAGAGTATCAAGCCAAACACAGAAAACAACAAACACCCCTTACTTGGCTATAATGTGAACTTGCTGTCTATTTTTTTTGGAGAAAGAGATTTAAATCCAAACATGATATGTGAGCATACTACGCGATGTTGGAGGAGACATAAAGTAGGAGAGCTGATCTGTCTAAAGCGTGTTATTGTTAGCTCACATTAGCCACCTTTAAGTTAGCTAGATAAGAGACATGACCAAGTCAGCGGATGTCATTTCTAAGATCTGCCTCCCGTTGTTTTGTGTCATGTCTCTATTAAAGTCTAAAACAAAAAGGCATACAACTTTGCAAATATATTTATAAAAAAACCCACTGGAAGCACAACCTCCTGTAGTCTCCATTAAAGCACTGCTTATTTAAAGAGTATCGCTTTCATAAAGAGCACATTTTAGGATTCGTTGTTTGAATCCACGAGAGATAAAAACCTTTGTATTCCATCTTCGTCAGTTTGCCTTGATGGCCTCTTCTAATGCCAGTGAAAAATGCATGAGTGGACTTCATAATCAAGGTGACCAATTAGCTTGAGTGACAGCCTTTCACTTGTCTCATTAGACTCGCTAATGGCTCAGGGAAACTGGGTCCAACCCCATCCCTTCATCTCCCTCCCCTCTCTTCCATCACCAAATGACTCTTCTCTCTATTCATCTGCCGGCCTCTGACTTCTATTTCACCATAAATCAGAACAACAAACAGATGAGGAGGGGAAACGGAGAGGAGCACAGGCGAGGAGACAACGGGTTAGGTATTCTCTTTGGGCACTTAGCTACAGGATCATTTTACAGACCAAAGAGCAGTGATGAAAGGAAGCCCGTGGAAATGCTGAGGCAGAAAGTGTAATGGCTGCGGGGATTAGGAGTGTATGCATGTGCCTTTGCACGTCTCACTCTTGATCTCACAGATTTGTATCCAAAACAGCAGATTTTCCATCCTTGGTGAGAGAATGTCATTACTTCTGTCCTGCGGGAGGATGTGCATGCATGGATGAGCCTTAGAGCAAGGGCGAACTTGACTTTGATTAGGAGAGCATGCAAGATCCCTGGAGGCATTTAGAGTAGCAATTAGCCATTATCCTCATTATTAACTTAATTCACAACGAATCGATGTATTTCTTGGCCTTTTAAATGTCTCCTAAAGGTGGAACTGCACATCTACACTTTTTTTCTGGATGATCAAAAAAATATTTCTTTATTTAAAAGGTCACATAATATTCTCCTTTTTAAGGGCTACTGCCCTTTGTGATGTCATGAAGGGAAAATCTCCAAACAGCCTGTGCTGGCTTTCTGAAAAGTGGAGCAGCTGAAAAAAGGAAGCGGATGGACTTATCTCGCAATTTAGGAAGTCAATTATCAGACAGGGAAACATATTAGTGTATTTTGCACCTCTAAGGAAAAAGCACAGAAAAGCCCAATTTCTTAAGATTTAATCTCTCTCCCTGGTATGCCCAGTTTTAGTCTAAACATCTATAAATAAACATCTTAATTGCTAATTACCTCAAAGTAGATTTAATCTGTTCCTTCACGAACACAAAGCTGACGCGAGAGATCCCGATCGACCCAGTAAACTCTACAAGTTTCTGTTCTGCAATCAACCTTTGCAACGACAGCAACCCAGATTTAGAGAGTAAACAATCACGCTACAGTAAGAAACACAGCCGATCTGTTGACATGCATGCTCCCCCGACATGTGTACGGTATTAATAAAGCTGTGTGAGGGAGTCTTTAAAAAGGGACAAGACTGGGGTTACAGCTCAGTAGCAACAGATAGCAGACAGCGTAAAATGAGACCGAGAATAAACGGCAGTGTTGTTGTTGTGGTGGATCAAGTTCCCCTTTCCCCTCTTATTTAAGGCCCTCACTATATAAAATTGTGACATCCGAGAGTACGGATTGAATGTCCATTTTGTAAGAAGCTTAATTACAAAGACATATGGATCAAAGAACAACAACAACAAAAAAAATCAAATCAGGTCATGAAATGTACAGAGATTAAAAACTGCAGCACAACTTACTCGCTACCAACGACTCATAATCCAGGAATAGAAGTAGGCCGACTCAGACTGAACTTGGGTGAAGGTGGTAGACGTACTTGACGTGCAACAAGCGATCTTTAAAAAGCTTGCTGGGTTTTTTTGTGTCACATTATAGCACAAAGAAGAATGGCGTTCATTGTTTGTGCCCTGTGATAGCAGGATAGTAACCATGGCTATATGGCCTTATAAAACACGTCTTTTAAACGAAGCTCCATTAATGTTTGACACCAGTCCTCGTTATCTTCCTCAAACTCCTCCAGCCTCGCCTTGTTATCTTCTCCGTCAGCTCTATACCCTCATTCATTACAAGCCACTTTCATTTGTTTGCCTCATCACGGGGAGAAACGTTCTAAATCAATTTCCTTTCTAATCCTCTTAATCTTATATCTAATTTAATCTCGCCATCAGGATGAGATCCAATAAAAGAATAAGATAATTAAGGTAGAGACGGATTAGAAGACGAAAGGGCAAAAAAGTTTCCCAAATGCCATCTGTCGCTGTGCACGGTGCACATCTGCACTCTACAACCACTGAGCTCCTGATGGAGTTGAAAACAAGCAGAGGCCTGTGCGTACCCACAGAGGCTCTGTGGTTTGTTACCTTAGTTCCTGAAACAGAATCAACTCTGCAGCCATCTTCCTGTTCGCAGAAGAGCATTAACACTTCCTTTCAAAAGACTATTAATAAATGCTTCTTTAATTCTGCTCTCTTACTGAAGATGAGGGACTTCACTTTGATGAGGTACGATCAACATCTGTTTGCATCCAATATTAGGTCCTTTTTTTCCCCCCCGACTGCAACAGAAATTAAATGTTGCATGGTGAACAGTGCAATTAAGACAGAGTCCCCTCCTCTGCTCTCTGTGACAGACACTAACATTACCTTCACACCCACAGGAGAAGTCCAGAGAACCTCGAAAACATCAATTTGTGACACTGAATGACCACAGCCGCTCTCAGTCTCACTCCAGCAACATTCGAGTTGAAATACGCCTGGGATCTGTAGTTTCTTCTTCTTCTTTGGAACGTGTTGATACCATCAATCTCTAAAAATGGAACTGTACTCGTACTGTATCGTTTAATACATGTGGCATCAAAAAGTCTCTAAGTATCACACGTGTTGACAAACTTACTGAGGATCTAGTCAAAGACTCCATCAGGTGCCTACCTCATGCTGGAGAGGTCCTTGTGAAATGCAAAAAATACTCCTGGATCAGACCGGTGTCTCTCTAAAGCCCCTCCATGTGTAGTAACAGAACCCTGTCTCCACTCGAGTCATATGTGTATTTAAAGTGTGTCTCAGCAGGAAAAGCAGCGCTCAGAATTAAATCCACCATATCTCATATATAGTGCTCGCTCGTTGGCCTGCACGTTGTATTTTAGAGCAGTTCTGGGTCGGACAGGCAGCAACAAGATGCTATCTGTTCTCCGGCACAGAAGGGATCGGGGATGGCTGTGAGGAGGGAGGGGCAGCACGTCTTGGAACGGCAGTTTAGTGAGCAAAAGGCAATTCACACCCAAGTCAAACTCAAAGGACTCCAACCCACATGGCTGATCTATAAATTCTACTTCTATTGGTGGCCACTGACTGCCAGACTGGGACACTTTGGGTGTTGCCAGGGGCAACAATCTGTTCACCAGAGCCCCCCCTCCTCTGGCAACCTTCACTGACCAATGGACACGCCTTCGCATGATAAAGAGCACTTACATTCAAACTCAGGCCTGACATGCACAGGCACACACCTGACGCATGAGCTGCAGGTCGACCTGTCAGGGGAGGAAATGTGGTGTTTTCCTCTGTTGGTCACAGATTCTAGGAGGCAGATCTTTCAAACCATCTGTGGCTTTTAAATGATTCAGCACATAAAACGCTGCCTCACAGGGAGAAAGTGCACGTGTGTGGATGAATTCAGATTTTTTTTTTTTTCAATTCATTCCTCACTCAACATTCGTCTTTCTGCCAATAATGCATTTTTGCTTGCTTTGCAGATGTATTTTAGATGTGAATCCCAAAAGGCACCACGTGCTTGCCAGGTGACCGGCGACACTTGTTGATAACACACATTAAACCCAAAGATAAACTCGGAGCAGCTGTAAGCCACAACTGTCGCTGGCTGGCTTGAGGCGTGTTCCCACATGTGTCTCAACAAGGTGTATTTTTATCAGCGCAGAATGTCAACAATGTCATAACAGGAGAGATGGGTCCATACTAGAATTACCACAGACATAAGGGGCCTTGAAATGTGATCAGCAAACTGTGTTTTTCACAGTGAAACACTCGCGCTCAGCTTTTGCCGACTCCAGCCGCTTAACATCTGTTTTGTCTTGAGGAACTCGCGCCCGTGTTGTACTTCATCACGCCGTCTCAGACAAAGCAAAGTTTATTTTGAAGCCATCATCTGACGTTTAAATAACTGCAACTCCTCTCTGTTTCTTCTTTCAGTCGCTGACTCAGACAGCGGAGTGTATTCTTAGGCTCATGCAGCGTCAGGCTAAAGCACACGTGCAAATGATGCTGCTACCAAACAACTATTTAGGTTAGGAGCCCTGTGGAGGTCAAACAACTGTGAGACTTGAATACAAATTTATCAACATGATTATTCTACGGGAGATGGAATTAGATGGCAAATAATAAGGTTGGGCGATTCATCAACAATATGTATAAATACATTATTTAAAGCTAAATCAATTTAAACATGATGCATCTGAATGTCTTGTGGTGACGGCTTTGTCCCTGCGTGACAATATCAATGGAACAAGGCCTGTTTTTTTTGGTTTCTCTTTACAGTTCTGTCTATTGTCTTGCGGCCAAAACAAATTTACAGCAACGTCACACAGCGGGGGGACTGTTTAACAGGCCCATTTTGTGTTGTTAATTGGAATTGAAAAAAGTCACATTACAAGCGTGAATAGAACAAGGCGTGCATTGAGGACGACGCCGGAACAGTTTGAATGATCACAAGGCGCAAGAATGGAGGCTGATTCAAGGAAGAATAATGATGCTGTGAAAGGAGAAGGCACAGTAATATTCACACAGATGACTGCACTAAGATGCGTGTGCTCACATACTGTACACTGGCACTAATCTAAAGCTTATATTCCATAAGGTGCCGCAAGACTATTTATAGCTGAGAGCAAAACATGTAAGTGCTAAATTATAGAACATAATGAAACCCCAGTGTCATGTCTGACTTACAGTTGCATCAATTTTAATGCAAGTCGCTGAAGGAGACTGAGGCACAGCCATGCAATGTGTGTTACAATGAGTAGTTTTCCTCTAATAAATGCATAGCATAGCACGCATGTTCCTGCAAGTATGTACTATGGTGTGTTATTAAACCACTGTAAGACGTTTTTACTAGTTTCCCTATCTTCAACAATATTCGGTACCAAACCGTCCTCAATAAAGTTGGTCTACATTCTGTGATTTTCTGTTGCACAGCATAATGAGCAGTATTATAAATAATTAATAATTCTAGGGGATCTGTATGGGAGATGTTATCAACTTGTCAAAACCTGTTCACAATCAGGACTATCAGACATAAAATTGAAGTCTCAATCTAGTACAAAAACATTCACTTCAAACTTGATTTAAGCTTTATGTCACTGTGTGTATAGTGCAGCTTCCCAGTTGCCATTGCTTCATATTGCAGGCTGAATACCTGCAATATTAATACATTTCCCTATTGGTCAAAACTGAATAAGCAATGTCAAGACTCCACACCTGGGCTAAATCTGATTTACTGTGATATTTAGCAGACAACCTGTAAAAAATAAATAAAAATAAATCCACATGTTTCTATTCATCAGTGAAAGGCCCCGCCTGATACAGTTCAAATGGTCTGAACAGTCGAGGGGTTAATAATTAATTATGAAGCCAAACAAAGAGATCTTTGATAGTCTTACCTGTGCAGTTTCTTAGGTGGGGGAGGTGGGGGATTGGGTTCAGTGTTGGCAGCTCCCTTCCCTGCTGCCAACAGTTCTGATGAGCTGCCATGCAACGGTTGCCTGGCCGGCATGCTCCCGTTCTGCTTGCCCTCTTCCTCTGCACCGGTGCCTTCAGCCTCCCCCTGACAAGCGCCATTGTTGGGGGCAGATGGGGCCGTGCCTGGCTCTGTCATCGGAGGGGGGCTGCTGTGGGCCTTCCAGTCCTTGGCCTCCTTCCAGACAGCAGCAGCACCATTGACCAGGCCTGTCACCCGAGAAGTTGTCCCAGGGCTGGCAGCCGGCATCTTCTTGTTTCCCTCTTTTCGCTCTCTTTCTTCATCCTCCTCTTCTTCCTCAATTCGACAGTTCCAGCCAGAACTGTGCTGGTGGTGTTTGTGCCAGCGTTCGGATACTGCTGCACTCGGGCTTTCAGAGTGGACTTTGAAGTGGCCCTCTCTCGCAGAGACCAGGAAAAGCATGGGGAGTTCAGGGAGGGGAACTGGAGATGAGATGGACGGAGAGAGGCTGGAGGTTCCGAGTCTTGGAAGTTCTGGAAGAGGGACTGGAGAGGACATGGACGGTGAAAGGCTCGAGGTGCCCAGTTTGGGGGAACGGCTTGTCCTTTTTGGAGGAATGGGTGGGCTGGACTGAGGCCGAGGGTGGAAAGTTGGGGAATGGCTGGCTTCTGTAGCCAAAGAAGGTGCGCTGCGGCTAGGACTTGGCCATTGGAAGGCAGGACTACTGGGGTTTTTATGAGCTGTGGGGCTGAAGTGGCATTGGGTGCTGATGGCCGAATCAGGACTGCTCAGATAGAAAGTTCTGTTGTTCTCTTCTGTGTGAGTGGCCATTACAGTAATGGTTGCCCGTTGAGTTTCTCCTGTAAGCTCAGAGCACTTGGACATGTTCTCAGTCTGGTTGGGAGACCCAGGACTGGATTGTACTCCATTGGCTTGCACCCCATTTCCCAGCGGCCTGCGCTTTTTCTTGGTGCTCTCTGCATAGATGGGTTCCGAGTTTGGCTTTCCCTCAGGAGAACTTGGAACCGACTCAAAACTACCCATGTTTGATGGGCTTTTGGGGCTCCCAGTCCGAACTAGTTTACCTCCAGGACCCTCTGCCCCTGGAAGCGAGTCTGTACTACTTCGATAAGAACAAGTGGAGTCTGATAGGCTTGTCTGTTCATACAGGATGGGAGGAGAACAAAGGGACAAGGGGAGAATGTTACTGGTGGTGTCCACACTTATTGCAGTGATCGAGGAAGTGCTGGATGTCTTTGTTGTTACAGAAGTACTTCCACTGCTGACACCATTAACATGAACAGTGGCGGGATTGGAAGGTACAATATCTACAGCGAGAGGTATCTCAACCGAAGCCTGATTGGACTCCTGATGATTTGCCTTGGCAGAAACACCAATTCCATTGTAAGTGCTCTTGGTTCTTGTTGTGTTTGTGTTCTGCTGCCGACAATTGTCTTCATTGGCATTCTTCTTTAAACTCCTACCCTCCTCCTGGGAGACAATGATGTTGCTGATGATCATTGAGTCTTTGGGCAGGATGTTGGGGGATAAAGAAGCCAGAGAGAAGCAGTTGTTGTAGTCCTTATTTGTTTCGGGGCTCTTAAGAACCGCCTCTCTATGGGCCTTGTTGCAACCATTGCTGTCAATGTAAAGAGATGACAGGTCCAAGAGTTTCTTCAGGCCCAACCGCTCAACTGGGCTCTTTGTGTTCTCCTGTAACACAAAAACGAACACAAATTAAATCAAAGATGCATCACTTCAGGCAGTAATGAAATCCCAGGTGTATTACAGGAAAGGCACATTTAAGACAATCACCTGCTCGATATTCATGTTTACATCGGTCATTGACTCGTTGGTGTCAAGGCTCATCATAGTGGGTCTGACAGCAATGGTTGGTTTGCTGTAGGGTGAAGGCGCTGTTACTCCAGCTTCTTCATCACCTCCCAGGCTGCTCTTCAAACAAGCGGCTGGCACACTGCCCCCCAAGCTGCCGACAGCCTTGCGGTGCGCGCTAAGCGGGTGGAAGCAGTTCTTACAAGAGCCGGGTTTCCACACGTGTTCTGCAAAGTCACTGCACGCTGACATCTTTGGAGTGCTAAATCAAGGTTTGGTCAGTAGGGGCTGTAGACTGATCTGGCAGGAATGAGATGGACTGTCATGGCTGGCCCAAGCAAGGATGCAACGTCACAAGAAGTTGATCAAAAGGCAGTATGTTGAGAAAAGAGAAAGAAGAAAGTAGATTGTTAGAAGAAAAAGTGTATTTATACATATCTAAATCATATAAATCTTTGTTAGCAAACAATACAGTTCAAACTACAAAAGAGCCGTGGCTTTTCCCATCGGGTACGTAATTTCCTCTCCCATATTTCAGGAATAACACAACTTACTTTTCTGATGCACCAATCAGAAAAAGACAGGATGTGTATCAAACAAGATGAAGTTTTCAGCATTTATCACTAAGGTTGTCAACATTTCAAACAATACAATCTCCATTATCTTAATTATTTATAGAATCAAAATATATTAGTTTTCAAAATAAATACATATCTTTAGTCATTTTTAACCCTGATTCCAACACCTAGACTTGCATAATGGCCGTTTGTGAGTAACCACCCATTTCTGCAAATTTAATGTACATAACATCTGCGAAAAATGGAAGGAATGCTTACTTTTAACATAACACCCTCTGCCAGCACCACACTCTTTGTTTGTTAGTGTCATGGCGTCATTTACCTGAATTGGCAAAGTAAGGGAACAAATAGGTTTTGAATCCAATCTGTGCACTGACTGGCACACTCACAACTACGTGATACCGCTTTTAAGGACGTCAAATTCTAACGCTAATGGACATAAAAGAGATTTAGTTCTTTTCACACAATGAGATTAAAAGTTGTGAATATAAGAGAGTTAGTAATAAGAGGGGAAATAGATACCCAGGTTGATGTTTCACCTTTTTTTCGAGGGGATGTATGTTTTTCCTAATCAAGGATCCTAAAACAAAATAAATATTAATAAGAGATTAACAAAGTACTAATTATAATTGTTTCGACAGTGTTGATGGGTGTCAAGTGTTTTTCAGTCCATAGACGACCCCAGTTAAGATTTAAGTGTCATCAGCGGATGTAACTTTAGATGACATGCAGTCTGCTGTGCTACTTGTTCCCATGGCCTCCTAAATTAGAGGGTATGTGGTTTCTGTTCAACCAAAGGCCCTGCCGGTGTGAGCCGTGTGACATGAAAGCCCTCCGGGGTCCTCCGCAGCCCCCGACATGCTGGAAGAAGACGGAGGAGCCTCAAGCATCCCGGAGGTCGGTATGTCAGGAATGTCTAAAGGCGCAAGTCTCACAAGGGTGAATCTCACACTCACGACAACCTCCCTTCCCCCCTCTACACACACACACACACACACACACACCTCCCACTCCACATGTGTCCTCCTCCTCTCACAAACAAACTGACCCACGCACACACCTCCTTCCTCTCCCTCTGTGTGTGTCCTGTTTAACTGGACTGACAGTGAGAAGATCAACACCATTTCAGAGAGAGCCCTTGTTTCCTTGCATCTCACGAGGGTGTCTCTCTTTATGGTCTTTAAACAGCTTTAATTACTTTTCAACAAGGTGCTGGGATGACTCACAGAGACATTAGACCCCCATCGACACTCATTAACTGCAAGATTTTTTTGAATAATGAGTATAAAAAAAGTTGGTAAATAATCCCCCTCTTTGGTCAATGAAAGCTGCCGATGTATGCTTTAAGGTAGACTAGACGTCTCTGCCAATCTTTAAGCCACAGTGATTCTTTTTGACCACAAACCTTACATTTATTTAATGATCAAAAAATACCACAACAGAAGATAAGGAATGCTTAAGAAAGACATATTGAGACTTCTGGTAAGTCATGGCTGCAGTAACACCCTTGCGATATGCTAAGCCTATAAGCATGATGAGATTTCCTGTTGGTAAAGATAATACATGTTTACATTTTTCTTTGTTCTGTGTGACTCAGGTCGGGCAGGAAAGCACCCACTAGCTCACTGTTTGTTTAACTGTTCCTGCGACAACAGAGGAAACCAAGTCTTGCTCAACATCTTTTGGCATCGTGCATGAGTCATATGAAGCGATGACTGATCACAGACACAGATCATGATCATTACCTTTACAGGCCTGCTGTTTAAGAGAAAAGACTCACTGGCTGTCCAGAACAAAACTTTTATTTATTTATTTATTTTTTTGGGGGGGGGGTAGTATGGTTCAATTAAGCAATAAGAAGGCATAGATGGCATATTTAGTGTCCACAAGACACTGTAATTCAAACGTTTTCTGTTACAGGCTGATCTCAACGTGCACCTTATTTTCAGTTCCTCTGGCTCTTGTTTACATGTTCATGCGCTTTTTGTTTGAACAGAGATAGACCCTGCTGTCTACATTCCCCACACCTTCTCAAGCTCAAGGTCCAATATTTCTCACTTGTAAGAACGAAGAATGAACACACACACACACACACACACACACACTCATGCCAGATGTTCAGCCATATGACAGATTTAAAAATCTACCTTCAAAATAAAAGATTGGGCATATGAAAAACATATCATGAGTGTGTTAGAAATTGGTGGCTCGGGGCAAAGCAGCGCAAGACAAAAAGAGGAAAATGTACAGTTTCCAGCCAACTCAAAATTATATTATGCAAAAAGCAACACGTCCCCCCTGACCTCTGCCCAAACAGTGCTTATCACACACGTGCCTGGCCACTAGATGTCTCAAAAGACACGTTCATTTTTACTGAAAAATACAACCTTAGAGGTCTATTAGTCTAAAAGCCCAAATCATAAGTCGGTTTCATACAAAAGTAGTTATTAGCTTGATGCTAACAGGTTGTAATGCATTGAAGAATGCAGTCATGCAACAATGTCAGACAGGGAGGCTGCAGTTTAAATAGCCCAAAGATATGGGGACCAGGAGGAGTAATTAAGGTAAAGGTTGGAGGGCTTATCAACTCTCAACAGCTGGTAAAACTGCACTTTGTGTGGATCCCTCTGCAGCAGGCAGCAGCAGTCACGTTTGACCCCCCCTAAACACACGGGCACACGCGCGTGCACGAGCATGTTGGGCAGCTCAGAAGAAATCTAATCCTCCTTATGTTTGCAATTATTCCAGGTATATATATAGGCCAGTTAATTACGTGCTCCTCTGTATAAACATGGTTAATGTTTTCTTGCTGATCTGTAGATGTGTCAACATAATAGATGCAGCTTCTTCACTCAAATATTGTGAGAATTACTCCACTCATTCATCATCAAAATAATTGGACAACCTATAGCCAGTATTACGGTCAAATAATCAGGTCAAATCAGTGTTTAGTCACCCACTTTGAAACCAAATTCTTTACGGGCAACATTTGTCACGGCTGCTTCACTCACACAGCTCATTCATTCAGGGGGGGACAACCTGTTTTCTCGATACTCGGAAAGGGATTTCCGCCAAAACTTGTGAAGTTCTGACAATAATCCTCAAACTTAAACATTAAAACTATTCAATTCATGTATCTCAAGCACCTGTTTTAACACATAGGCTAGTAGGTTAGGCTTTAGAAAACACCTGGTACGTTTATTTAAAGCTCCGTTTGAAGGTCTGATAAATGAAGATTTGGGTAAGAGACACTTGTTTGCTTCACTCTGTGTTAATGAAGAAGAAAAAGCAATATGTCCTCGCGCACTCAGGAAACTGTCAACAATGGCTTTTGTTTAAGGACCTACATTAAAACCACTTATCGGAAATGTAACTATGGCAACTTGGCGCGAGGTATACAAGTAGCAAACCAACAACAGAATAGGTGTGTTGAGTATAAAGAGAGGGAAAAAAGCTACATAATCAAGTAGCCAAGGTTATCTCGTGCCCACTGCGTGCTTACCTGCTTGGACTTATTCTTCCCTGGCAACACAAAACGTCTCCAAAAAAAAAAATCACAAAAAAAAAAATCGACAACGCAGGTGTAATAGTAGCTGCTCTTGTTATTCCAGGACAAGCAGCTATCCGTCGGTCCTCATGTATCCTACAAGCGACAGGTTAATAACCGAGGAGGAGGCAGAGAGCTGCTGCAGGCTTGTATCGGCTCCAGCCGCGCGCGCGTGCTGCTGCTGCTACTACTGCTGCTGTTTCTGTTGCACTGTGCAGAGGTGGAGTGTTGAGGCGGAGCAGGAGGAGTCCTCTGCTGCAGCAGCGGCAGCAGCCAGCAGCAG
Source organism: Symphodus melops (assembly GCF_947650265.1). Taxonomy (NCBI): domain Eukaryota; kingdom Metazoa; phylum Chordata; class Actinopteri; order Labriformes; family Labridae; genus Symphodus; species Symphodus melops. The sequence continues at coordinate 3,148,717 of NC_136706.1, read as the reverse complement.
CGGCGTGGAGAGAGCACAAGGAGGTGGGAGGAGCTCCTCACCAAGCATGCAGTCTGGCCAGTAGTCACACTCACACATTCTCATTAAGGCGTTTGTCCTAGAGCTGTCATTAGGGATGTTCCCATAGCATACCACGTTTTCCTTTCCGATACAAGAATTGATAACAGAATTTGAGATAGTAAATCATATAAGAGTAGGAGGCTTACAAATATTTTCCATATCCTTCTTACTATAGGCCAACATGTACCATTATGTATTGATCATAATCTTTGTTTGTTTGACAAAGAAAAAATGCGTCATTGCTCAAAGTTAGTGGCCTGTGAGATGAATTAATTTGGCAGCAATGACTAACAAATTAAAGGGAGCACCATAACATCTGTCACTTATTCTCATGAAAGGGAATATGAGAGGATGCTACAGTGCTGAAGCTATGAAAAGATAGTTTGAGATAGTTTTTGTTTTTCATGTAACTATTCGGTCACTATGGTTCCACCACCATTCAAAACAACCTGTTTAAGTTATTTAAAGAACATTTCATCCTCTCTTGTATAAGAAAGAGGGGGATGCTTAGCCCTGCTAGCATTTATACCAGCCTTCCCTGTTGATTGTTGCATACAGACTTCCATATGAAGGCAGAACACTTTCGTCCCTTGCGTGCAGGAGGGAAGAGCAGGCAACATGTAACGTTTGAACTGGCAAGGTGCAATAGAACGTCTGAAGTTTTAAATGAAGTGAAGTGAAGCTCCTTCTGTGCAGCTCACATGCCTGAGCTCTTGTACTCCTAGATGTTCTACAACGCCATAATGCAGAGTGAATTCACGCACTGGGACACCAATATTACACTGTTACAGAAGCAAAGTGTAAGGGCGGCAGGACTTTGTTACAGAACCACAGTCTGTATAAGATCTGTTTATACACACATCCCAGCTTCCATAACGACATCTTTAATTCTTAACAGAATTATGAAGGGACTGCTTACAGCTACAAATAATGCAGAAAAGAAAGCAAGCCCCCTTTTTCCCCAAAAGTGATCCGTCTTGATCAGAGGCCCTTTGATGTGGCCAAGGTAGATGTTTACAAGCTTTCCTGGTGCAGGCAGGCCCTTCCCCACTGCTACCCCCTGGACTGCTCCTGCTCCTGCTCCTGTTCATCATGCCTGGGGTGACAGAGTGATAGAAAAACACTGGCCCTGATACCGAGCCAGGCGGGACCCCCTGCTGGTTTCCATTACTGGCAGCAAAAGGAGAGGCAGAACTCACAGAGTGACAAACACAGCCGCTGTGCTGGATAAAGGCAGTCATCCATAGAGATTAACCTTTTGACTGAGCATCCTCCGTGTGTCTTAGTGAGGAATAATACTGGAACAAGGAGTTATCTGTTGGCTTTTTTTTGACACATTTAAACAGAGAACTTCAGAATCTGCCCTCTGATGCATTGCCGTCCCTTTTTATTAAACACTTTTGATTTTCTTCAGTTTGGAAACAGAAAAGACCCCTAAGAAGAGATTATTCTATATTGCCTCAAAACTTGAAAAATTTAGAAAAGTATGATCAGTTTGCCCCCAAACCTAGAAGCCAAACCCTCTTCTCCCGATGTCCACTCCTTGTGTGAAAGTACACCTCCATGCACATGAATCAATTGGACGCAGAACCAAACGGGTTTCCTGAACCTGATGCTAAGATTTATAGTCGGCCTGAGACAATCAGCATAAGTGGCAAAGCAGAGACTGGATCCAGGAAAAGTGATATCTTTTTTACAAGACCACCTGTTTGAATCTGGAAAGAGTCACAATCCCATCAAGAGGATTAAGAGTTTTGTTGCATCTTATCTATTTTTGGCAGTGCGGCGCCTGTAATAATTCGGCTAATGGGTTATTTCAAACAGCTTGTGCTTTGCGAAAAAATCATTTTGGGAGAGAAGCAACTAGAAACCTCTTGCTTTTTGGATTCCTTTGCCTGTTTGCTTGAGTAACGATACAAGTCGTAAATCTTTAAGTCTGCTTTTAATTGATGCCGGGCGTGATCATGTGTACTAATATGAAGGCATGCTGTCAGGTGACAATTGTACAATAACAGATAATAAAAAAAAGATCCAAGTTTGCAAGTATGGTATGAGACAAACTTGCACATATCTTTCTGTTCTTCCGGTCAATGTTGCAAATGATTAATCAATGTCTTTTCCTCCATTGAATTCATGCTTTACTCTGCTTAGAGATTAATCATTAAAGATAGTTTAAAGATACATCTACAGCATGCTGCCTACACGTGTGCTGTATCTTCTGTCTGCTCGGGCAACTATGCAAATTGTAAATCTCAATCTTACCTGATTATCTTGCAACTGTTTATTTTGCAAGTGGCACATCATGTTCTCGTATTGATGTGCAGAAATGCGCCGTCATTTTTGCAAACTTACAGGCATCGTCTCAGATCTTGTCCAAGAAACACTGAGATAAATCTTCCAACAAGAGTGAAACTTTTTGTGCTGAAATGTGGTCAGAATATTTTTTTAAGAGGAGCAGAATATGCCAGCAAGGAAAATCACTTCTTCGACAGAAATTACTGACAAAAAAGAAATCAGTATTTCAACTAAAAGCAAAAGTTTCTGCCTCGGTGTTCATGTTTTATCCGCCAAACTATCTACCTATAAGTCATTGCAGATAAATTAAAGATGGCGCTATGCTTCAAACTTTATATTGCATGACCCATACACGTGTGCACTACTTTCTTGTGCTGGCATGAGGCTCAAGTTGACAGCCTGTGTACACTGTGAACCATGAAACACTTTTGAGTCGCTCATCTTTTATAGGACTCTCTTAAATTATGAAGGACATCACATCTACTTACTGTTAATCTTCCTGGGCCATGAGAGCCTCTGGCACACCGTGCACACTGATGAATTAGCAGTTTGTTGACATTCTGCAGACTGCTCTGAGTTTGTGTGTGTTGGGACAGGAGAGAGATGGAGAGAGAAAAATCTGCACACTGCAACATGAGGATGCTGTTGGACGACAGCCAATCCTGAACCGGCCAGCCACAGATATAACGTCAGGATGCTGAAATATGAGCTGCTCTCTGACAGCTATGCATGATGTATAGTGTTTGCATCTCTCCTGATTCCCGTACAGTTTGGCATAGAAAGATGGATTTTGGCTCTGCACGTCTGTATTTACTGCATTGCCAGCATTCAGATTGCTCAACCTGCGCCCCTTTTTTCCTCAGAATGAATGAATTATTAATGGGACAATCATTTCAAATTGACTTCAGAGAGGAGAGAAATGGGTTTTAATGCAAAGTAACAAGAAATGGACTTGCAATCATTGAAGGCATAACTCAGGTAAGATAGGTCCACCAACCCTATCTCTCCCTCAGAGTCCACTGTCAGTCTAAGCAGAGTTAAATGAATGCGCTAAGGATCTCTGTTAGCACAGGGGGCTGATATCGCAATCTTTAAGGAAATTGACTTCACAAAAAATACTTTTTTTTGAACAGTTTTCAGTTCATCTGGCACTGATAGCTTTTGTCGCTGAAATGTATCCTAGTGGAGAGGTTACTGTGCAGCTGTGGCTCAGTTGGTGGACTCGGTTGTCTCTCAGTTGGAAGGTCGGGGGTTGGATCCCCAGCTCCTGCAGCAACTTTTCCGGCGTGTCCTTGAGCAAGACGTTTAACCCCATATTGTTCCCTCTGTTCCGTCGGCGTTGTATGTATGCGTATGAATAGGGTTAGTTACTTCTGATGGTTATTACACAGCAGCCTCTGCCATCAGTTGTCAGAAGACGAGAAAAGCGCTATACAAGCTCAAGTGCATTCACCATTTGCTGCCCTTTGTGATGTCATAAAGGGAAAATCTTTAAGCACGTTTCCTGAAAAGTGGAGACGGCAAAAGTAAGCGAGTATGGCTGCAGTATAACTAGTAAACGAGAGGAGGACATAAAAAGATGAATCTCACTGAATCAAATAAAGTTCATTTTATGGTCTTCTATGATGCACTCAGATGTTAGTTTGTTTTTTCCCTTATTTATTTCCCCCCAAAAAACTGAGAGATATTTGTACTGATTTTTTGGTTTGCAACTCCCTCAGCTCTTCCATATATTCATGGGATCCAAGACATGCTCATTTTGTGAAACAGCAAATTATTGATTGTCCTTGATAACGTAGATTCTGATTTAAAGTTCAAGGGTTGTTTCATTTTGGCCTTTAACATTTGCTTCGGCTGAAGATCTCTGCTCATGTAAACTGTCTGTGTAAGCAATGTTAATGTAAGTCACATGACACAAGCTCTTCCCCGTAAAAGTTCAGCGTTTTGCCCTCTCACTGTTTGTTTGGACTAATTGACAAACCAGGTTGTGGTGCTGCTCAGGTTTCTGCCTGTTTCTGTGTGTGCCACTCACTTCCCTTTTACCACAGGAGGCCCCATAAAAGATATCCTGTCACGACACCAAAAGGTCTTTGTTTGCATTTGGCCTGCTGCATGTGAGGAAATGTCAGTCACAGGAGATATGAGGCTTCCCATTTGTAACTCAATGCGCCTCTCAGATTCTCTTACACTGAAATTAAGTCGAAAAAAAAATATCTTAAGGTTCAAGGGGAATTCAAACTTTTTTTTTTTTTAACAGGTGCTTGAGATGAAAGATAAAAAGGAAAAGACGTCTGTTTGCTGTTTACTGCTTGTCGGAAACACTACAAAGAACCAGAGAGGCAGAATGTACACTCGTTCCCTCAGGACTCACTTTCTTCTCCCCAGGACGCCCCTCTTAAAACCTGAACATTCAAAGGTAGCCCCCTCGTGTAACTGTATGCCTCTGAGAGCCAGGCACCAGGAATTAAATGTGTGTGTGTGTGTGTGAGAGAGTGTGTGTGTCAAAGGGAGAGATGGGGTGTCAGATTGAATGCCTTTTCTCTTGGGGTTACCATGGTAGTCGTGCAGAGGAGTTTGGAATGCAAAGATAACGCAAAGCAGAGCCCCACCTCACACCGACACAAAGTCAAACAGAACACACAAATACCAGCCTGCACTCTATCGCTAACGCAGTCCCCAATGACGAGATTTCTCCGCTGCCTCCATCGTTGCATTCCTGTACCTGTCGCTACAGGCTCAGCCATTACCAAACACACACACACACACACACACACACACAGAAAACCCTCACATCACATATTTCAACATCAACGGGACACATCATCTGTTTATAGAGATTTCTCACCTGATCTCACCTCAGTTTACCCAGATTACTCATAACAGTATAAGACGCTGCAAATACATCCAATTCCATTTTTTCCCCTTCAGATCTCTGTGTTGAAGTTATTCGTCAGATTAGAAAACAATAATGCAAAAGCTGTCAGAAAAAACGGATTGAAGATGTGTGATGAAAAAAGAAAGACTGCTTGATTATCATCTATTTCTAAATGTTTTACTTGAGTTTACTTTTAATAGAATAATAAACTTTGTTTAATGCGGCCTATAATTTTCAACACTCGGCATAAACAGCTTTTTGTCGCTGCACTCAGTTGCACTCTCAGTTGAAATACGTTTGACTTTTTGGACCGCTGCAAACTTGTTCCTCTGAAAACGACGACTTTTCGTTCGTGCACGTCAAGGTTCCAGTCAATAGACATGACCGGGTAGGTGGACAACAACAACAATGGCCGACTTTGAGTTGTATTTGTGCTGCTCATTCTATTGAATTTGACAAAGCTTTTCCATCTAAGTGTAGATATCGTGCACCATCCCTCTGATCAGCAGAGACGTCCTGCATCAAAAACTGAATCCACCTTTACGCCTACAAAGGCTGACCTGGTACTCTTTAGATGTTCTTGTGTATCTGTGTGCAGTTGGCAGTTGTTATAACATGTTTTTGTCTGCTCGTGGAACTTTTCAAAAGACCCAAATAAAAAAGGCTGGGTTGTCAGTGGATTGTTTCCATGGAAACGGGGCTTAAAACAGAGGTGAAACTACAGTACACTAAAGTTTCCCAACATGCAGCTGACCAACTAGATTTTCTGTTTTACTTTGAAACCAACTGCATATTTGTTCTCGTTAAAGTGTTAACTCGCTCATATCTCATGCCTTTCCACACAGGGTCAACGCTGTTCGAGTTTTCTTATCAGGCCCACATTATTTCTGTCAGCCAGTGAAACAGAGAAAAAACAGCTGGTCAGTCTGTGATTGGCTGTTAATCTGACTCACACATGTACCTCACTAATACCTCCTGCACAACATTGACCTGTTTGTCCCGGGCTGTGATTGCTGCTCTGCTTGAATACTTAGCACACATAAACACAGACACGGATATTAGCATAGCTTTCACAGATGCACATGCCAACACACACACACACACACACACACACACACACACACACACACACACACACACACACACACACACACACACACACACACACACTCAAACCATCTGGCAGATGCATTAGCAGTCTACAGATGCCCAGGTCAGACCTCAGCTCTCATTGCAGGGCACGGGGGGGGGGGGGGGGGGGGGGGGGGGGGGGGGGGAGTGCGTGGGCTCGGATCATTATAACAAGTCGACCTGAGCAGGGTTTCTTCTTTTTCTCTCTCACACACAAAATCACTCACAAACATGAACACATGGCCAAATAATAGAGCCCAGAGTCAAAGCCAAGCGGAAACATAACACAGAGAAAAGGACACATTTTGATTTTGATTTGAAGAAGAAAAAAACAAAATACTTCAATAATCCTGCGAGACGTTTTACACTGTTATTGAGATAAACTACACACACAGGCTGAAATACACACAAACAGGATCCTCTGGACATGCACTGATGGAGAGATGACAGAGTGAAGGGCGAATGCTCCTGAGCTTTGGGGATGGTGTGGTGCCTTGCTCAAGGGCACATCTGCAGTCTGAAAGCGAATTCCCGCCTCTCTAGCTACCAGACCAAATGCTAGATTATTTATTCATTGCACTTAAAACAAACAAACAGTTAATACAAATAAAAAGATCTCTTTTGAAAGAAATGTGCAAAAGAAGCTTTACGCAAAGTGCTTTTCTTTTTGGGATTGAAACCAAAAACATGTAATACACGTCAGATGTATTGATGTTCTTTCACACATTTCCACCCAAATCATGGATTCTCTGGGGTACGTGTTAGCTGCGAACTTCAAGTCGTGACTTCCGAAGGCTCTCTCCAAATATGACCCAAAACAAATTTCTCACCGCCGTGTGACTCTGCAGTCTCCATCTGACTGTCTGCCTCGCAAGTTTCCCAGAAGATTGATCCTCCCCAGAGCTGTGATTACAGTTTGTGACAGGCTCCCACTCAGGGTGACTGACTTTGACTGCCTGGATGAGCTCTCTCTCTCACACACACACACACACACACAGACACAGACACACACACACACACACATCCATTAATCCACAGATCAACCAAACTGTCTGTCGCCTATTTCACATTGAAACCTCAAACTTGTCGGTTGATGATGACGGCTTCAACCTTTCCCAGACTCCTCAGCATTGCGTGTCTTATTTAAGAATAGTTATTTTCAGTAAGTAGAGCAGAGTCTGACTTTTTGACCTTGACGCTGGACTGGAGCTGTTCCTCGGGCAGTCTGCTTTATCCACTCTTCCACTTTATAAAATCAGGGTCAAAGACAAAAACAAGCCTGATAAAGATTAAACAAAGATTTTAAAACAAAATCAATGGTTTCTCACAGGAGCTTTAATGCATTTTTGTATTCATTTGTTAAGTGTCCATTGTCTTTTAGAAGTGTTAAAGATGTACTTTGCTTGGAGTTGTGAGCTTTGTGACTGTGGCTTTCAGGCCCTAAACCAAGACTTTGAGAACAGTCACTCTCATTAGCTCTACTGCGGATAATAACAACCCTCTTCAGCTCATCCACTCAGAGCCACGTGTTCGGTATAATGTCACAAGTGAGCAGCTTCCTAAAAGTGCGTTGTTTGTCAACTAATTCCTCTTCGACTTCTTTGTTTCTGCGGGCTGTTTTTGACTCCTAAGAACAAAAGAAGAAATGAACGAACGATGAACCCCTGACGAGTCAGGAGGAAGACAAATGAAATATACAGTTGTTGATTCACAGGAGGTCTTTTCTGACTCTCACAAACACTCACAGGACTCCACACAAAGCCCCCTCTCAGTGAAGTGCCCCAGGCTCTGTATAGAACAGAGCTGTATGGGGATGAGTAGCGTGTGAATCACACTTGGTTCCCAGACGCACGTTTGCTCCAGACTTCACCCCCCCCCACCCTCCCTTCTTTTTTTGTTGCCTCTGATGACCTCCAGGAGGTCAGCGTTTCTTTATATCATGCCACACACTGAAGGCGTGAGCGCCGTTCAAGGAAAGACTTGTAGTCAGCAGCTTTATTGCTTCTCATGTGTTTGATTCATTTAGTGAGCTGGATGTGTTGATGTGTGTGACTGCTTGTTTTTTATGTTTGGATGGGCGTGTAGCCACTCTTCTCTAAACACTCTTTTCTGATTCTGCAGATCTTCGTGTTCATGCTTCACACTTTAGCTTGGAGTTCGAAGTTAGTCGGGTTTGTTTTAGGTTTGCAATTTGTTGGATTATGATCATCAACTATTTGTTTGGCATCCCAAGCTCCCTCTCTGTTTTTTAACCAAGGTAGCACACATGGTACAAAAAACACTTTAACTTCCCCTTCCTGATCTTTGTTTGTTGTAACTAACCTTAAGATTCTCAACGTTTTTCTTTACTTGAATACTTTTCTGTCCAACATGATTTTTAAACGAAACATTCCCCATTCATTATTTTTTTCTGTCAGATTTAGTTAGTTTGTCTTAATTTGACAGGTCGATATCAAACCTGGAGCGCCCGTTTGAATGACTATATGCTCCACACGTTGGGCGCGATCTATCTAAGCACATCAGTGCCCAACAATCCCCATTAGTTAAGATTTATTTGTTTTGTGTTTTGCTTTTATTTCATAGAACGCTGGGAAGAAAAGAGTCAAAGTATTCTACCTGGATGATATGTGGGAGAAGAGCCACAGGTCTGACTAGAACCTGGACCGCCTGCTTTAAGGACTTTATCCTCTACACGTCGGCGACACAGTTTTTGATCTATGCTGCAGTATTGATGTTATTGCTAGTTCTAGCTTTTAGTGCACTGTGAGTGGAGCGGGAAAGGAGGGAGGTGTTTGGTGATTTTGTGCACATTTTCATCCCTAAAGGTAAATGTTCTTTCTCCGACACGGTTTCATTTACCGGTTTGAGATTGTTTGTTTTATAGCAGGATATTAAAGATGTACTGAAAGGACTTGGATAATGAGGCCGACAACAAGTGACTCATCCGTCCATTTATGAAACACTTTAAGCTTTCGTTTATTGTGCATAATGTATAATAAAGCATCATTGTGTGAGCTTTAGCAGCATGTTTCTTGTTTTGCTTGTGAGTAGAGATTTAGCATGCAAATGATTTCTACAAGAACTAGTTTTAATGTCTCCCTGGCACCTCAGTCTGAGTTGCCTTCAGCAGTGATTAGCCAAATTTAGCACAGGTCTAATTTCACCATACATTATATACAATATATTTGCTGAAAGAATAGTTGAAAGTTGTCAGATCTTAGGTGGTACACCTATTTGTAAAGCATAAGGAGTAGGCGGAAAACAAGTTGGAGGATAAAGACAAAGATGGATGAAAATGAAGGGCACAGCTTGTGGGAGTAGCAGCAGATTGCTTTGTAATTAGAAGAGCAGATGTGGAAAAAGAGACACGTCTTATAAAGTCAGAGACTGGGTGTGATTCTCCTCCGTCTTAATCTCTGCTTGTTAAATCTGCGGCTGAGAGCGCACAGGCTGAGAAGTGGAACAAGAGAAGAGAGGAGAGGGAGGGCGTGTGCTGTGAAGTGGGACAGAGAATCAGTAAACAAGTCTGTGATTATTTTGGGCGAGTAAAAATAGCCGTGTCATGTTTTCAGAAATAACTTTTCTTTTTTTTTTTTTTGCCCGTCTGGGGGACAGAGATAAAACCGGCAGTTTTGGACGGCTTCACTTCTCATTTTATTTGGAGGTTGCAGTTCAGTGCAGTCTAATATCACAACTTTAAATCACTATCTGATGTTCTGCAGTTTAGAGTTTTCATCGTCTCTCCTCACTGACTTTTATTGACTTACAAGAACATCAGTGTGAAAGGGGATGACTTCAAATAACATAGGGAATAGGAATCTCTACTTAGAGTATTTTCTCACATCTTCAAAAGTTAAAACTTTTCAAGCTGGAGCTGCATGTGTGATTGCAAACAGACGCCTGCTGTATGAAGTCAGGATGAGCTGATGTGTGAATGTAGGACGACATCAAAGGGAGCAGGCGGGAGTGATGAAGGTGCGCTACTAGTGGAATCTTCCTGTTGAGCGGTTTCGTCCACTTCTCTGCTTGCCAGCATGTTGTTGCGATCTACAGTCTCATCGTAAGCAAACATTCTTCTCTTGACTTTGGCTGGTAGTGGGTGGGGCTTACCAATTAAAACTGTCTCCGAGGTGTGCTCAGGGTGTGGCTGTGTGTGGTGTAAAAGCGTCTGGGGGGGAAATGTCGACATTGCCGGTCACCTCGTGTGACCCGAGATTGAAGAAACAGTGAAGACAGAAATTGACAACCTCCCGTTGATGTTCCTTTTCGTTGGACCAACCTGTGACAACAACAGAAGCTGAGGAAGCCTGAGGTGTGGCCTGACCGCTTGTGTCAGAGCTGATGGTCAGAACTGCTGTATGCTCACACCCGACTCCGCCAGCCAGCCTTTGTTTTTGTATGCATTTTCTTTGTTAGAAAATGATCATCCTCGAGACGCCATTCATTCTCATGACGACGCTATTTTCCACGTTTATTGAATAATTACTCGTAGCATTATTATAAAGGTGGCAACTGTTATGATAGTATTGGTTTCTCTCAATTTGTTCTCAATGTTGGATTTCCCCAGCTTCTTTTCAGCATCGTCTTACCTCCTGAGACCCCCACACCCCTTTCTCCTGTGTGACAGAGAAAGAAACTCAGGCAGGGTCAGGCTGTCCTGAAAATTTCCAGACTGATCTACGACCACGTTTCACTGCTCCACGACAACCCTGAAAGGATTCTCAAGGTGTGAAATAGTCGTTTTCCTTTGACGCTCAAATAACGACTGCATACTGCGGCTCGGGAGATCCCCGTGAACTCCTCTTCTCGGATCAGTCCGAGGAATGTGCAACATCTCGTATCTTGACAGCCTCTCAAACGCAACTCAATCACTAAACCTTGAAATTCCACACGGCTTAGCCAAAGTCAGGTCGAGTTGCGGGGAACCTGTCAGTCCACTGATTCCTCTTTCGTTTGCATTTGTGTGTTGAACCAGAACTGGAGACAAAGAAGCTGGGGTTAGATTCAGGTATGCATGTGGCTGTCTGTGTTTACAGAAACAAGGATGTCACCAGGAAACCACCTGTAGTCAAATACAAGATCAAATATTTAGCATAACTTGTGACATGTGTTAACGAAAAGTCTTTTTCAATATGAATATGCAGATAAATATTTGCATAATACAACAGCAAGATATTTTCAATGAAACCCGCTCGGACAAAGATTCTAATTTTCCCCTCTGCATCGTAACTTTTTTTTTTTCATATTTTTCCTGAAATTAATTCGAGTTAAGTTTTAATAATTTCAGTGATTTTGAATTTTTCTGTTTTAATGTTTCTTTTCTTTCCTCTGTCATGATGCTTTTTTGGCATCTTATGGGAAGCACTTTAAACTGCCTTGTTGTTGAACTATGCAATATAAATTTCCACAACTGCTGAAATCAGCTTCAGGTAAAATCACAATCGCATCTTAGCATAAAGCCTGTGAAATGAAAACTCAGCTGCTGCAGCATTAATACAAACTAAATTGAAAGGAAATCAATATGTGAAGGTTATTACAGTGCAGGAGTGTTGTGCAATAAAACATTTTTTTGACCATGAGACGCCAATGAAAACAAATACATACCGAGTGTGACCCAGAATAGACTGTTATTAAAGAGTCACATGAAAGGAATCTGCAGACTTGTTGTGTTTCCTGTTATGATAAGTAAACCTGTTTTATCATTGTGACTTCCACACGGAGAGAAACGCCTTCATGGCTTCGCTCTCTCTCAGTAGTTTATCTCATCTGCATTCAAACCAGCCACCGTAACTTCCCGCATCCTGCTCATGAGCAGCTGTGGCAGTAATATGAGGCTCCCTGTAATGAGCCTCGCCATGAATATAATTATCATGATTATTATAATCACCATCATCAACATCTGATAAGAACTGCTGTAAAGATGCTTCTTCAATTAGATACTGACTTTTTAATTCTTTGCCCTCATTTCAATGCAATATTTATTCAGTCCTTTTTTTTTTTTCTTCAAGCAGTCAGAAATATCAAATGACAGGGTGTTTACATGAAGAAAAACACGAGTTGTTTATAAGAACTGGCTGAATAGTTGGAGGAAAACATCGCAAAAAAGCCTCGAAGCGCTCCAACAAACAGAATTCAATCACAGTAAATCACACTGACCTTCACAAATGAAATATTCCTCTTTTGTTAGAGGGAATTAATAAGCAACATTAAGAGAGAGCGAGAGAGAGAGAGAGAGAGAGAGCGAGAGAGAGAGTGTGTGTGTGTGTGTGTGTGTGTGTATGTACATTAATCACGATTACTTTTTAATGGTGTGAAACAGGGCTGTAGACAAAGGTCTCTGAGGAGGCCGAAGAATGATGCATTAACCTCTGCTGCACCCAAACACCTGCCCCACCAATCTAGAGAGAGAGAGAGAGAGAGAGAGAGAGAGAGAGAGAGAGAGAGAGAGAGAGAGAGAGAGAGAGAGAGAGAGGGAGGATAGGGGAAGAATAACAATACAGGCTACAGGAGAATCTTTTTAATTGGTTCAGCATACAAAGCAGATTTTTTTTAAATCATGTATCCTGTGTTCTCCTTTGAGAGAAAGTGAGATGAAAGCCAAAAACTATTTGCATTTTATTTTTGTTTCATATCATTGCATTCAATTGATCCATTAGTTCACCATTTAAATGGTCCCCTTGTTTCCCTACAGCCAGTCAAATCTCCTGTAATCCAATTTGGATAAAGCAAAGGTTGTCCAATGCTGGACTTTTTTCCAGATAGAAGTTTCCTTCTTACCTTTTTTAATGAAATACGGATGTAGCGCTGTACCTATCTTTGCTTAAAAAAACAGCAAAACAGACATTTACTTATAAATAGATGCTGCTAACTTTCTTATGCAGGCCAATTAGCACGTTAGCTTACAAGGCTACAGAGAAATACTGCTTCAGTTTGTTTTAGATTCAGTGCTTCTGAATCTAAAACCCTTCAGTGCTGTGACACATACAAAGAACTGTGGAAAATGTCCCGAAGTCATTCGAGGTAAGCTGCAAGTGTGAATGAAATCAGCCACATCTTCAACCCAGACTTCATCTGGAATTTTCCCTGGTAAATGTGGAAGTCAGGCGAACAAATGTGAGAACAGAGCAGGAAAAATTCAGAAAGATAAACCTTCAGGGAGCGGGATTGGTTGATGACAAGCATATCAAACGATCAGTACACGACTGGTGCGATTCTTTTGTTATGAAATGGCTTCATTATGCTTTCTACTCACCATGAGTATAAACACACAGACTTTGCATTGATAGAAAGGAAACATTGTCATCATAGCGTTACGTTCCACTTTCATCTGCGTCGTTCTTTTAAAGGCATGACCTGCCTCCTGACCCTCCAATACGACAAGGGTCGTGTCCAGCTGTGAGCTGCATGTGTGAACTACGAACTCATGAGGATTTCAGAAGCAGCCTGCCTGAAGTATTCTAGAAATTTTAAGAGTGCCTATGTGAAAACGGCTTTTGTCACTTGTTACCTGCTGGTTCTCATCCTGCCAAACTCAATCTATCAAACAATAACAATCCCCTCCAGCCACTGACACCAAGTACATGTTTTTGAGATTTCCTCCTTTATAATGAACATATTTATCATGTGCAAACCCATCGCCACAATTTACCTTAAAAATGGGTCTCTGTAAGGTTTCAAAGAGCCAACAAATACATGCTTAGCATGCAGCACCAGCATGTGAGATAGGATGTTTTAACATGTACATAATAATGAAACTCAAACCAATGAAAGTTAATTAAGATGTCTTCATTAAACCTGTGAGACAGACTATTCAGCATCAATAAATCAAAAGATAAAATACATGAAACCAGCCACAGACATTCAGCAGATCTTTGAGGCTAACAAAGAGAGGGACATTGATGTGGAAACCTCATGCAGACCTTATGTTTGCCCACGATCATCTATAATGTAAGAGGGGCACATCTGGCACTCAGCTCAATTATACTGCCGGTGGTTGACCACACACACGCACGGATAATCTTGCACACTTGGACACAAGTTTCTTTTTATCCTCTCTCCAGATAAGAGGCATTCTTGTCACTTCTGCCATGTGGTCGTGTCAAGCAACGGGAAGATGAACGTGGGCAATGGAAGCATCCACTCATAGGAAGAGAAACTCAAAACAAATCATTTAATCAAAGGTAATAAAAATGAAATCTTTTGATGATGAACCCTGCAGACTTGTGTCCATTTTAATAATTCACAGGAGCATTACTCTTGTCCACTGGGAGTCAAAGCAATGACAGGGGGAAAAAGCTCACTTACAGCCCCTCTACCCGGGAGATCGCATTACCGGCGATAGTGCATTAGGATGATGAGAGCACCTGCTCACTCTCCTGGTTATTATCAGAGAGACAAAAGCAGGTCAGCGTTTATGGATCTAAATTAAAATATGGCGATTAATAATTATGTGAGTTTAGGGGAGAGGAGATCGGGAGTGAGATCACGCTTGAAAATTATAGCTTTATATGGAGAAAATAGTGACAATAATTACATCTACCATGAGTGTGATATTATGAATGAATAAAAAAGAAACATGGCCAGAAGCTTACAAACAGTTGTGTTATATTATCAGATCATATCCTCTGTTTAAAGGGTTTGATGCTTCAGGACATATTTGCTTTCTGAAGATCCTTTTGTCTCCTACGCTAAGAGGAAAATCTTAAGCATTTATAGTTGTTGTGACATAAAAGTGAGTCCTAAATATGGGGGAAAAAGATATTAATTCCCTGACAGTTTATGCTGAAAGATATTTCAATTTTCAGACATGACATTGTCAAGCTGACAGAAATGTTGGACTTGTGCATTAAAAATGAGGAGCTCAAGACCACAGCAGGTCGAAGACTTCTCAAGTGGGTTTTAATGCTTGACTGTTTTTCATAAATCCCTTAAATGTTTGTATGCAGCTCTCCCAAATCTGTCAGAAAGGGGTGGGAAATGAAGTTTCCAGAAGTATAAAAATGAAGCAGCCAGTCTGTATGACTCAGCAAAATGATCTGAAGCAGGTGTGAAAAGCTAGCTAAAATGTTGTTGTTTTAACTCAGCATTATGCTTCTTGAAACCTGAAACTATTGTCACGTTTTTATTTTAACATGAAAGCTAACAAACAATCAGATAGCCGTTAAGGTGCGTGTATGAAGGTTCCACTGAATTTGGACGAAGCCAGGCTAGCTTTCCCTCCTGGCAATATTCTTCATGCTAGGCTAAGCTAATTAGCGTTTGTCTTTTGATTTTTGTTAAAGATATACAGCCACGAGAGTGCTAGTGATTTGTTTAACTGCCTCACAAAAAAACATGCAGGTTTTTCCAAAAATGTCAAACTATTCTATAATTGCAAAACCCTTATTGAGCAAAAAATAAATAAATAATAAAAAATAGCAGAATCAACTTTCTGTCTTCTGCTTGTCTCCTCAGTTGGCGCAAGCTCATTGAGTCACTTTACACACAATGCTGGTTTTCTGGGTCCATACACACGCACTGGTCCATGCCAAACTAGGATTTAATGAGTTACAGTAACCACCCAACCAAACTTAATAGGTGCTTGAAAGTGTGTAGCCTACAGTCCCAAAGAAACATAAACCATCCTCTGAAGCGTGCAAGTTATCAAGCTGCATCCACACACATGCAAACAATGCAATGTAACGCATATGTAAAATGTAGAAACATACTGCTCTCTGGCAGCTGTCACGTCAGATCTATCAAAGTACAAACACACGGAACGAGGAATAAAAAAATAACGAGCCTGAAACATCCCATCAAACCACATAGGAAGTGCTGTCTTGCCTCCACATGATCCTTGATTCATAAAGAACATGCCATTCTCCATCAATAACCACAACAAGAAAACCCCCTGAGCGCTTCGGCTTCACATTTCAAACAACCTCCAGATTAACAGTGCGGAGGAGGAAAGCCACAACAATAGCAGGAATATTAAAAGCAGAGTTTGCTGCAGACTGCTGCGCTCAGCAGATTGGAGGAGTTATTATGACTGAGAGTGGGAGACAGATCGCCTGAACGTGAAATGAGAAACCAGCTTTAGAGGGACTTCATCTTAAAACCCGAATCAACAAGAGTCTTCTTTTTATATAGGGTTTAATTTAGTCTACAGGCTTACATGTATAAGTATTCATAATAACTTCCAATTTTGTTTTAATTTGGTGTAATTAAGCTGAAATATTCCTCATCAACATATCACAATACGTTCTCTAAAACGACTCTCACTGGTAACCTATGATATTGACAGCAAAGTATTTTGCAACTCATAATTCAGGAACCACATTGAATGTAATCTTTCTGTAAAGATTTAAGCAACACTTTGTTAACCGTCATCTTTGTGTTGAGTCCGGGGATGTCGATGGAGTATAACTGGTCAAGCCAAGATGCTTTCGAGAAAGGGTCAAACAGCTAAAAGAGCCTTTTATTTAACTAGCTTTGTTCTTGTGTGTTGCTATGAATACATTCTTTCAGATGTTCATGGTTTACCAAAGAAGCCTTTAATATCATTTACACATTTTGTTTCTGTTGGTATAGCCAATTGTTTGAGAGACTTCAAAAAGAAAATTGGGCTCAGAAAAAAGATTTTTAAATCTAATGAGCCGTTAATTACATACATTTTACCAGGTTTTTGGGAATTCCCACAATGCTTCCAAGGAATTTTGAGACTCTATAAAGCCCCCATTTTGTCTTGTTGTAGCCAGTAACAACAAAGCTTTCTAGATAACGAATAGCATTTGCTGTACAAACAGAAAGCTGATGAGGCAAGGGAGAATTTGTCGTCTTATCCTTCTTCTTTTGATGTCTTGTGTGACTAAAAGGAAAACTTTAGGATGGTGGGTGGTCTGGAAGAAACCCCATCTTTCCTTCTGGGTCTTGCTTTTCCTCTTATATTCAGTCTCTTGACCTCAGCCAAGTAGGGCACCAGAAGAGGAAGAAAAGAAGGGCTTTGCTGTCTTAATAAGCACCTGTCCAGGGGGAGACCAGAAATTCCTGTCTGGTTTCGGTGTGTGTTTGTGTGCCTGGTAAGCCCCATCACAACAGAGATCAGTGATCGCTTGTCATTTGTTGACAGAACAGCCACAGGTGCAGGTCTTTCCTGCTCTATGTCTCTTTTTGGAGTGTGCCCAGTTTGGATTTTTTTAGCATTGGCTCATTCAGAAGCAAATGTTCGGCTACAGTTAAGTCTTTGTTTCCCTTTCCTATGTCTTCAAACTTTCTCTCTCCGCTCCTCTCCTCCGACTCAGTTGGGGAGTTATTCAAAAATTAGACACGGGAACAAAGACAGTTTAAGTTGGAGGCAGTTTGATTTGGCTTTACTTCAGGGAGAGACAAGAAGCCTTTTTGTTTGTCTTATGAGAACAAGTGCACGCCTAAGGGGATGCCAAAAACATGATAAACTCATAATTTGGATAATTAAAATAAATGCCATAAATTGGCAGACATGGTAAAACTTGTTTGGATGTGTGCAAGTGTGCCACACAATGAGTGTCTTCAGATTAAATTGAACAGATCGAGAAGCACAGGAATGCTAACAGCTCCTTAACTATTACCTTTTTGTTTTTCACCCCACAGTAACTTCTCACAGACACTGCCAACATATTTTCCACCAATTATTCTCTGTAATTTAATTCCAAAGGCTCTAACTTTAAGTCAGCGGTAGAAGTGCAGAAGTTTAGAAAATTTCCTGCTAGCATACTTTAGCCGGCTGCTAATTATCAGCTAATGTTAAGCTAAGCTACATTAGGTGAAGTCTACAGTTATTATAAATATAGACACAAGTTGGGAAGAATGTTTTGATTGGTCAGACCGAGCTTATGAACATGTAATTTGCTCACCAGCTGCCAATAGTACCACTATTTATATTAATTATGACGACCTGTATTCCTTTATTGTTGACCTTATGTTTATACATTAAGCCAGGTCTGTACCTCAGTCAGGTATTAATAGCTACACTTGATCAGACTATACTTTGGTTTTCAGTTACATTAATGGTTTAGACATTTATTTATGGTGGTTGATTTGCTCAAATGCGCCAGACATAATCAATAAAACGTGGCCACTGTATCAGACATGCCTGATAAATTTTACAAATGTGATGGAATACGTTTCTAATAGCTATTTAATGAATGAAATATTGATATTTTCACACCATTTCATCCTTTCTGTTTTGTGATTCAGACCATACAGCAGCATGCAGCTGTTTTGCTGACGCGCCATTCTTCAAATTAATTTAATTAAGCACGTTTGAATGCATAAAGGATGAGGGTGTATGTTCAGGGGTAAACTATCATAAAAATCATTAAAGAAACGAGAGGGCAGGACAGGTACACATTGTGAAGAAAAAAGAGAGAAAGGAATTGTGGTGGGGGGATTAGAGATCCTGATTGATGAGACAATAGACAAGATCTTCTTGTTTTGCAAAACCAAGCAGCGAAGACGTTCCCTGCAAATAGAGGGTTTAATCAAACACACACAAACACTATGTTTCAACAAGTCAGAGTAGAAAAGTACCCCTGATTCGGCCTGAGAGCTTAACTGAACATTGTTCCGCGTTTCACTTCACATCATCTGAAATAAGACTGAGCGAGCGGAGCAATAAACCGCGTCGCTTTGGGACAATCCTGATTGCTTTTCTAACACGGTGGAAGTGCTGAATCAGAAAATGGGACTCTGTGCAATTACATCGGCCTCCAGCAATAATAAAGGATCCAAAGACAAAGAGAGTGGCTCTGCTGTTTGGGAGCGGGAGACAGAAACTCTCTTCTTAATTGTTTTAACAACTTATGCTTGAGAAAACATATTGACAACACTATTATTTGTTTCTTAGAAAGGCTGAACTTTGTTTGGCAGCCGCCCATGACCCCGTTACACAGCAGGGCTGACCTGAGCAAACTTTTTTCCTCTCTATGGCTGTGGACACGAGACGATTTTGTCCTGGATTTGCCGATTTTAAGCTTTAATTTCACGATAGATGTTGTGTTGTCAATATGATTATTTACATCAAGTCAGAGCCTCCCTAAACTGGAATAGTCGGACAGGGCTGTCTCTGATGAATTACTTCAAACAGCCAATGTGAGCGTGCAGACCTGGAAGTGTCACCAACTGGATGTTGTGTATGTTAACAACTCACCTCCAGCTCCAGCCAGCTGTTTGTTTAATTCTAAAGTCACATATGATTACAAGAGTTTCTGTGAGACCTTGTCGTGTGTGTGTGTGTGCATTCGAAGGATAATAACGTTACTAACTGGTTGAAGCTACCCATGTCTGTGATCTCCCACATTTTTAAAATCCTTTAAGATTTTGAACTTGTCTAGCGTGTATTCAGTCTAAGTTTGAACAGAGCGACAACACTCATTTATAAAAAAAAAAAAGGAATTTCAGTTTTGCAATGTTAGATTTACACGTTACAAAAAGCTCAGCCCTGCTTATAACAGATTGACTGATTGACCTCCGGTGACGTTCGTGTTTGCTCTGCCGTTAACTTTAAGCCGAATGCCTGAAAGGTTTTTCCTCATTCTTCAGGGCTTTTATTCATTGTGTTGTTTCATAAAAGTGATGCTTCTCTCTGATTTCAAACAATGTACAGACATAATCACAACTTATTGCACAGTATATATACCTAGCAGCCAGTGTATGCAGCTGAGTGTGTTTTTTATTGCTTGGTGTGATGGCCAGAGCCACACACGGGTTCAGCATTAGAAGCTGCCTTGACTATATAACGTTTGGCTGTATCACAAAGTAATCAACCTGATTGATACTCAGCTCATGGTGTTTCTATAATGAAATGCTCAGAGAGGTTCAATGTGGAAACAAACACACACACTTTCACTTGGTATTTGTGTCTGTGTGGAAAC
Source organism: Symphodus melops (assembly GCF_947650265.1). NCBI lineage: Eukaryota > Metazoa > Chordata > Actinopteri > Labriformes > Labridae > Symphodus > Symphodus melops. The sequence continues at coordinate 3,128,467 of NC_136706.1, read as the reverse complement.
TATCCAGCGTTGGAAAGCGTAATGAGTACTTCATCCTGAACAATTTCTTCCAACGGTGATGATTAAATCGACATTCCTCACTAACACTGTCACCGTCACCAGCTGAAGAAGAAACAGAAAACAAACCACAAGTCCTCGAGGGGTTAAAACCCTCTTTCCTGTGGAAATAGGAGGAAATGATGCCACACATACAGCATCGCCCTGTAAATGTCATATAATAAATCACAGAGGGCATATGAACACCCGACCCTATCTGTGTTTTCTTGAACTTTTAACCATGATCAATGTTTCACATGGTGTTATATCAGAAGGTGCAGTGATGTGTGTTTCTCTGGTATCAGTATATAAATGTTTGAGAAGTTTACACAGCTAGACAATCAATGTGTTAGCACAGACACTTTGATCAATCCGTGTGTGAGGGTGGAAAAAAAATCTATCAAGTCATCAACTTCAAATGAGTTACAGACGAGTGTTTTTAATGAGTCACACGCGTGGTGTTTTCACACATGAACAAAACTACAATAAAAGTTCAGGATGCATGCCTTTGTATCTGAATTTCTCTTGCCAAACTGTAGTGATTAATCCGTGAGCTGAAGTGAGAATGCAGGAAATGTTCTGGAAAATACACGCCAACAATTGGGAGGGAATGATGACGTTTATATCCTGCAACCTGCGCACAGCCACAGACTGTATTCGGGTGACTTGTGCGATTTCAGTGCACATAATGGAAATAATCTGTTTATGATTTGACTTTAAGATTTTTGTTCCTTTTTGGATGGGAGATTTGCTTCAAGTTATTATGCTAAACTAGGCTAACTGGCTGCTGGCGGAGCTCCATATTTATTATACCAATGTAGGTATTGTTAATGTCGTCATCTTAAACCAGGCTTTCCCAACCTTTGTGTCCAGACCTCATACTGTGCAGCATTCAAATGAAGTCCCCTGAAATTTCTAATTATTGATCAATAAAAAACATTTCTTATCATTCTGCATGAATTAAGCTGTAGGACATTATCCAATTTAGTTTTAGTTTTCCATGCTAAAAACAAACACACTTGCAGGGTCTCTGTCTGTATCTCATCGATGCATCAGGTTTCCAGGATTCATTTCCAGCGTTGTTAATGCAAACTCACCTCATGCTGGCTTTTCTGGCTCTGACCACAATTAGCGTACATGAAATAGCCTTAAAGTGTTCTAAAATGAATGTCTACTTGCAACACAGTAGAAAAAAAACAAAAAAAAACAATCACATTGTTGAATTGTTTTAGCAAAAAGCTGTGAAGATGTGTTTTGGATGTCTCAGGTCCTCGGAGTTTAAGGAAGTCAAAGAGATTGTGCAAAGGCAAAAAAGGTCGGGAACTACTGTCTTAAACTTCAGAGAGAAGGTTCAACAAAATATCAAGCTTTTTCCTTCATCGTTAGTTTACTAACTTGATCTTTTTTTAGTGACTCAGGAGTTTTCATAGGAAATGATTAACTTCTTGAGAAGACAGAGAACCTTCCTGCAGGTCTCGACAGTTCATTCTTTGGATTGTAAACTTATAGAAGTATTTATCGAATAGAAATGTTTGCCCTTGAACACTGTGTAAAAGAATAGAGTGATTGACCACAAACTGTGTGTGTGTGTGTGTGTGTGTGTGTGTGTGTGTGTGTGTTTGTGTTTGAGTGAGTGCAGCAAACTGCTTTTGAATAATTCAACGTCATACATCCCTGTGCATATTGGTGCATGATATCAGATGCGGGGGGTGTAAAGATATCAACATGACTGTCTTCATTTGTATTCATGTTGGCATCTGTTTGTGTCTCAGTACACACGTATGTATCTCATGAGCTGGGGGGAGGAATTTCTTTACTCTTTTATGTTTTGCTCCGCATCAACATAACCATTGAACATTGAACACTTTGCATATTTCTTTTTGACAAACAGACATTTTTCATAATCATATCTTCTCTTCACACTTGTCTTCTGCGGTTTTCTTTACAATAAGTTGAATTATCAGCAGGTTAGACACTGTATCATTCACCTATTGTCTGCCTGGATGAGTCGGGACATGCCCACTCCTCTGTCCTGTCTCCCTTTTCTTTCTGTTTTCCTTTTCTTTTTCCTTTCCTTTGTCTCATTTTATAATGAATCTTTTCTGCTTCAACAAGGATTTTTTTTTTTTTTGCTGTGCGAGGGGTCAGTCTTTGTGCCCGCCCCCCCTTTTCTCCCTCTATCCGGCCACGCCACTCAACTTCCTCTGTTTTCTCCCCTCGCTAAGGAAACTGTTTTGTCTCCACAGCAATGTGTAAGAATTTAAAGTTTTAGGTCTTAAAGGTTGTCAAAATCATCCACTGAATAAACATGAAATAATCACCCTCGGGGCAGTTCGAGGCACATCTTTTATGCTTCACTTCTTGAAATAATTGGTCTTCGAGACTTAACTGTAAATCAGTGTGAAGATATTGAAAGGAGACGCAGACTGTGTGAATCACACTCGTCCATAATGGTTTCTGGCTACATAGTAATGTATGCATGGTTAATCTTTTCCCATACATTCAACCAGTGTGTGTCGGTTTGGGGCTGCCCTACAAAAGCCTTTTGTGTGCTTCCAGTAACCCCAAGCTTTGCTGCTCATCTTACTTAATTGGCTATGCTCTGTTTGTGGTATTGAGGAGAGAGAGTGTGTGTCAGTGTGTTAGTGTGTGTGTGTGTGTGTGTGTCAAAGAAAGAGAGAGAGAGTTTGGTGAGAGAGATGACCACTGGATTAGTCATTAAACTTGCCACAGATTCAGACTGCCTGCAGAAGTATGCGGATCACTTTGAAAGTTCTTTTGGTTTTCTTGAGCTCGGTGTTTTGGGGTCACTCGTCATGCTTTCTGTCTTTGTTTTCAACCCCCGACTCATTTCTCAGATTCCAAAATTAAATTGTGGCAGATTTACCACAAATATGTGATTTTGATTGACTTCCAAACAAACAGTGTCTGCTTTCAGTTGCCAACCATAGTCAGTTATCGACAACTTTTATTGCCAATTATCATACGGCAATTGTTACTAGCAGACATGTCCTTCCTCTGCTGCCATGCTGATGAAGAGTCAAGATGTTTATTGTCAATCTGATTGTGAGCTACGTGTGTGATAAAATGTTTTCAGTGTGGCTCCATTCAGAGAGGATAAATATTAAATAAAATGCTATAAAACACAGTAACAGAATAAGATGAGCAGCTAAAATAGTAGATTAGTAGATGTTGAGTAAGTACGTAGAGCAGAGAATATTCAGAAATAAACAGTAATAATGTAGATAATGTTGGCACCAGGGTTTGTTAAAGAACAGTCTTCAGCTCAGTTTTGTGTTTTCGTCGACTTTTTCTCAAATAAAAACTCTGAAAAACAAAAATCTTTTCTTGGAAAAATCTGAAAATGATCAATAAAGAAATGATCGCAGTGGTGCCTAATTATTGAGAAGTAAAACTAAAACATTCGTTCAACATAACTCTGTCGGATGCTTTTTAAAATATTTGAAAGTTTTTGAATGTATTTGAAAGTTTGTCTTTCTCTTTTGACTTTCTAAGACTTTGGAAAGACAAAGTCTGAGAAAGTCAAGTTATCGATAATAAAAAAAAAAAAACAGCTTTCCTTTTTCCGTTTAACTTCCTTCCACGGCTAACGCGTGCTGAACCCCTGAAAAATTCAAAACTTTAACGGGCCTGCTAGCTAAACACTCACGCAGGATGCTGCCATCCCCCTTTCTTGTGCTTCAAGACATCAACATGCTGACCTTTCATCTCCTTCCTTAAAGGAAGGATCGCTACTAGCAGGAAATCCTGATGTGCGATTCGTGCACATCCTCTGAGAGACGAACCGACGGCTATAGTTTGCTCCATGCAGAAACACTATTAAGAGAATGTAGTTGTGCAAAAATAGCAGAAAGTGCAGCCTGTCAGAGCAGTGCAAGTCGCACAAGGACAATAACTCCCCTTTATTGTCCTTGTGGATCCTTTTGAATAAACCACAATTATCCAACATTTTTCCCCTCCAGCTTTTTTTTTGTTTTTTTTGTTGAGTAAACATTTTGCAGGAAATGTGATTAGTTTTGGTCAGGATAGTGAATCAGCTCAGTGTGTTCTTGTGTTTCTGCAGATAGGAAAACAGTGCAAGCGTTTCTTTGTTCACAAATCATGTTTCATAATCATACACAGGGTGGTCACGCAGTGTGTACACGTCTGCATCCAGACAGGGAGGTTTTCAGTATGAGGCCCTCTTCACTGATATATTTCACCGTTGTTCATTGTCTGTCGCCACTCTTGCTTATCAGTCAAACTTCCTGCTTTTGAGCGATGGGGGGGGAACTGAAACCAGATCGCTCTGAGATCAGCTTCCTGTCTGTGATGAACCAGCAGGTGACAGTAACTTCAGAATCGGGCCCTCGGGAGGTTTTAGTCTCATTTTTTGTCCACTCACTTCCCTCGTTGTTGGGTCATGAGCTTTACCAGAATGTGTTGATGACAGAAATGCAAATGAGTGAGGCGACTGATAAACCACAAAACTCACAGACAACTTCTGTTTATATGATCCGGTGTCTAAAATGATTCACATGAGCTCCGACTCAGGCCTTTTTCACTTTACTCACGTGTCACAATTGTGACTAATCAGTCAGATGACTGCAAATTTACTTTAAGAAACAATAAATCATCAGATATCAGCCAATCAACTCCGAGGGAACTTTCTGCCTTGCGGTCAGCGCTGCACTACTTGCACATGTGCTGACTTATTTCTTCTTCCTATGTTGTTTAGATGTGTTCAGGATTTCACCTTTCACTGCAAAGTGATTCTGAAGACACACTTCCACCTAGTGTTGTAAAACTCGATATCAGTCTTAGTCTCAAGACCAGTCACGAGACCACTTGTTGAAGGTCTCGTCTCGGAATTCAAGCGTTTTTACTTTGTTTTGTCCCGGTCTCCGACTCCATAGATCGGCTATTTTTCCATGTCATTATTACCTTTCTGAAATAACAAATTACTTTGATTTCTTCCCCTAGTCCTGGCTGCAAGTTTCCCTGTATTACGATCTAAATAAGTGAGAATGGGAAGATGGGAATTTTTCTGTAACATTTATGGTCTTTATCTTGTCTCGGTCTTGTCCTGCCTTTGTCTTGGTCTTAACTTGGTCTCGATCCCTAAATGTCTCGTTTTCAGAGCACTCTGGTCTCGGCTGGTATGGTCTTGACTGCAACCCTCTCTGTCAAAGAATAACACCAAAGAGCCTCAAATACAGACAGAGGCTTAATTTGAAAAACTGGCATTTCAATTTGTTTTTTTCATTATCAGTTGTTTGATCATGCTTTTGTTTTTATGGGGTTCAATCCTTTCAGAGCGTTGTGAGAGCGTCTCTTTAATTGCATTATAAATGAGCTCATTTCCTGCTCCGTGCTTGTCCAACAAACTGCTCTAAAACAAATACACGTTGAGTGAATTAAATCTCTCTCCTCTTTTGTTTAATCTTGGCGTTGGCTGAATTTGGGAATGACAAGAATGCACACGTGAGGGCCGCTTCGGCCTTAAGAAAATTCCCTTTGCCTTTCTCAATGCCAACTGCTTTGAGACACGGCATGACATGACACGTACGCTTGTACACTGGCACCGAAACCCGAGTGTAAGAAAAACACGCACTCATGAAAGTGTTGGATTCTCCCCTTAGACATACGCACAACTAGACAAACACACACTCTGAGAAAAATGCAGTGCCTACTGTGCCCCACTCGGTGAAGCCCAGGAGGCAACACCTGGTCAGGTTTACGTCAACGAAGTATGACAGCCACAGCTGTCTCGTACACACACACACGCACACACACACACACACACACACACACACACACACACACACACACACAGATACGTATCATGCCGTCTGTGTCCTTGTATCAGTGGTTTGATTAATAACTGCGGTGGTTTTGTTAGCTGTCTCTTTTTGTCCTGCGGCACAGTGTGTTTGAAAGTATATGTCAGCGTAAAGTCTGTTGTTCTGCCTGAAAGCACAGAAACACAAGAAATCCAATCAGAAACCAAAGTTATGCTTCCCTCAGAGACTGTTATATCAAGACTGAGAAACCTCCATAATGGAGAACCTAACGTCACGAGTGAGCAATAATGAGCAACAATTGAATGATATATTTCATAATTACCTTCAATTGTAGAGCACCAATTGGCTGAACGGTTACAAACTAACTTTGGAAAGTAGGAAGTAGTCCCCAGAGCAGGCGGCTCGGGTTCAAGTCCGACCTATGGCTACTTTATTGCATGTCATTCCCCCCAATTTCCGACCCTATCTACCCACTGTCTTTACAGATGAAGGCATTAAAGATCAAGATTTTTCTATTTTTGTATATAATTCTGCTAGGCTGGACTGCAGGAGGTGCAATGCTGATTTTTAGTCACTTGAATGTCACTTGTCATTTTTGTTTTTATATCTTTGTGAGGATACATACAGGATGTATATTAACTTCTCATATCATTCCCATGTAGGCTGGGGAAAACTTAATAAAAAGCTTGTAGGTGTTGTTTCTATATAAGGGCATGAGAATGAGACGGAGGAAGGTGATGGAGGTGAGGCAGAGACGCACAAAGAGAGGCAGTGAAAGCAGATCGTAGAGGAGATAGGAGCTGAAGCACAGAGATAAAGGGAGAGTGAGAGAAAGACGAATGAACCGGAGTGCTGATTGTGAGAAACGGGATGTGAAGTCTTTGACATTATTCATGAATGTGTTTTAGATAAATGGCTAGAAACAGCCTAAAGGGGAGTGAATGGATGTTCTCATCTTTTCAGGCTTAAGTGTTTGTGTGTGTACATTTTCTTTGTGTTAGTTAAACGTTTATTTAAGAATACTTGGTTTATCCACTTGTTTGGAAAAGTTTATATATATCTATATATCTATATCTATATCTATATATAAATTATTAAATTTAGATTGTGTATCTGCTACTGGAGTTTTTTCCACTGTTTGAATCCATATCAACATCAATATTATAATGCTGTTGACATTGAAAGCCCAGTACACAAAATAGATTTTTTTCCCCTGGATGTCTGGAATTGAATTTTTGCTTACAAAGGATTCAATCGTAAAGGTAGATCTTTCAAACATGGGTCGATTTTCTGTTCCAATCTTCTCGGATTTGATCTCAGCTATTGTCACTGCTTCTGTTTTAAGAGGTTTAAAGGTTACATGTTTACAGGGTTAGTTATGCCCTCTTTTACCAATAAGATTTCAAATACATGTTTTAAATTTGATATTGACAAGTACAATTGAAGTTCTAAACCTTTTTTAACCTTTTTTACCTCAAATTCTGGTGAATAATACAGTTTAGAATCAAATCAATATTATGGGGATAGAGAGAGGATGTGGTTGTGTTTAATCAGCTTTCCATAGATATCATGATGCTCACACACACATCATCACTCCACACACACACACACACACACACACACACACACACACACACACACACACACACACTTGGTCTATCAGCGGTGACCTCTCCAAAGGGCAGGCCACTCTCTGCAGTCATGGAGCAGATAAAGGTCTTTCACTGATTAAACTTAATCAGGGTTGCTAAGCAACAGCAGCCACACTTGAGCAAACTCAGGAAATCTTTTTTTAATGTTTTTTTTTTTTTTTGCTGCTGGCAACCAAGGCCGCTGCAGCCTCTGAGGTCTTTTCAGTCAACCTCACTTCCTGGTATTCATCCGCTTCCTTCCTGTCGGCCGATGAGAACAGTCGCCTGAGTCGTGAGAGTATCTGATATTTGGCTTTTAAGTGATATCTGTGACAGCCTTGACCTACTCTGGGTTTCTCTCCATTGTTTGGACTTGGAGATGACTGGGCTGAATGAAGAGCAACAAGAGGAAGATAGAACCAAGGACAAACAGATGTACACAGATGTTACTTTAAATTTCTGCGCTTTTGACCAAAGGTCTCACCGTCCTTCAGAGACGGATGGAAACAACACTGAAAACATGCTACCAACACTTGTTCTTTAAAGCTAAAGGAAGTTCATTTAAAATCCCACAGACTCTGACATGTCTGTATTTTTGGACTCATTGTCACATACATTGAAAAAAAGCAACTTGTAAAAGTACAAATAAAAGTAGCACAAAGAGTAGAAGAGAATGTGACTTTATTTCTCTACAACATGGAAAATGGTATTTGGCTGCACAAGAACAAAAACGTGACGACAAACAAAACAGCTAATTTTTTTTGCTGTTTAGTAACACATTGAAGTTTGGGCATGCCATGCTGGGCAGCGATATTCGGGGGGGTTAGTTTGTTTTAATTCTATTTGTTTATGTCATGAAAAATGTTGTAAAGCGTACGAAACGAAACACTTACAATTGTCGCCTCAGGGAAATTGGTTTTGGTCTCAAAGTCAAACATTCAGCTGCTTCCACCAGAACTTTGGACAGATAATTTTTTTTATAAACTTTTTTTCTTGACTCATGGCAGTCTTAAGTGCCGACCTGATGGGAGCATTTCAAAATGGGAGTGCGTACACCACCCCTCTTGATTGAATAGGCCGGATCAGACCAGTCTCTTCACGTCGAGGTGATTACATACTGACAGTCAGGGATCTGTGTTAACATATGAAATGGTAAATCATTGGTTAAAAGAGGAAGAATAAAGACACTGACAAGAAAAACAAAAACATGTTCACATACAAGAGAAGTTATAAGGAGCCCTTCACCCCTTCCCAGTAATGTGATCCCTGTCACTAAGTGCTGTCCGTTCTATGAATGTTCCTGTTATATAGAGCGTGGAGCCTTGAGAACATAACTGCTCCCTGGGGAAACTCGGGAATAGATTGTGTGATGGGCGTTTGGAAGAGCTGATTCAGCACTCTGCAATGACCAGACCCCCCCCCCCCCCCCCCCAACACCCCTTTTCCAAACCACACTGCCTTTCTGTCTTATCACCCCATCACTTTCCCCTCCATCTTTTCTGAATAGTATACCCTTTATCTAGACTATCCGTCTGGGAACATGAAAGAGGAGAAGTTTGGGGAGGGAGGGGCTGGTTTAACACACAAAGGGAGGACTGCAGGAAGAAAAAAAATAAGATCACGTGCAGTCAATCACTTAATTCCTTGATTTAGGCAAGTAAAACTTCTCCTTTGTCTGAGTCCCAGAATCACAATCTTGTCAACACTTTCTAAAAAAAAAAACACACCGTTCGTTTTCATTTCTTTGTGCAATGGTCTGTGTGCATGTGTCAACACACCTGATGTGTCTGTACTTCCTGTGAACTTGTCAGACATGCAGGCAAACAGGTAACACAGACACAATGTCTCACTCACTTCTCAAGCATGCATGCATGCATGTTGTTGGGCTTTGAGTCTTTTCACACAGGGCGCCATCCTGATTTCAAGTGATTGGCAAGCAAGAATCTGTTTGAGCACATTAAACGTGTTTGAAGATCAGGTTTTCCTCGCTGCTCGGCAGTGACTTACCAAAAGGGTGATCGGTGTTACTGTAGGTTGTCTATACGACAGTATGTAAGTGTGCGTTTTCCAGCTTCTTCATGTAACTTCAGACACAAGTCACCGATCAGAATATTTACATGCAATTAGAAAAAGTCAGTTTATTGAGTAAATGCATGTTTTACATTGGGCATGGGATATTCTGGGCATGCTCCATAGTTCCCATGTCAGTCTTTGATCTGGGAATTAAACACCATAAATGGGGAGCATTCAAGGTTCAAGGTTCTTTATTTGTCAATTCCAAAATATGTCAGACATAGAGTGAAATCGAAATTACGTTTCCCCCCTCCCCACGGTGCAATGTAGATAAAAAAGGTACGGTAAATAAAATAAAACAAGGTAAAAAAGATAAATAATATTTACATTAATAAACCTAAATGTGCAAAAAGTACAAAGTTAAATAAAATGGAGTATAAAACAAGATTATAAGAAAAGTGAAACTTGTGCCACTATTCACCTTTTAGCTTCATGTTACAATCTGTGGCGACGAGCTAGAAACCAGTGCCTGCAAGCGGAGTGATCTCTGCTGTGTCGGTGAAGACCTCGGAGAGTTGAACCAATCACAGTGGCTGCACACTGTGTCATCATATCCTGTAGTTAGCTTTTCCAGAAGATCCCGTACAGGGTGGCGCATATTGCAGTTGTTGTAACTGGTGAGTCAGGACACAAATGTGGGTCAGGGAGCCATTATGAGTCAAAAAGCATATAAGGCGCTTTTTGAACACGTTACTTTTATTATTATTACTTTTGTTTTGTATAGAGGTCCAAACTGCAAAATGACTCAATAAATACATTTGATTGCTTAAAAAATATCAGAAGTTTTGCTCACAATTTTCATTTAGGAGTTGTTAATGGGTTTTGACCAGTTGAAAACCACTGGTGTGTGCAAGATATCATTTAATCATAGACTAATTACATTCAAGCTGTGGCTGCTTGTTTAAATCTTGATCAAAATAATTGCGTAAAGGTCAACTCTGTAAAACGTGGGCTCTTTATATTCTTAATACTCGTTTGGGGATCTTGTAATTAAAGGAGCAGGACACTGAATGTGGAAACATCTCAATTTAACTGCAGGCTAACAATCCATGCCTACTTCTGACTTTTATAACACTGTGGTTATTCGGTTTTTCTCTCCTGTTTAAAAGAAGACATTGTATGAATTTAAGCCGGATAAAAAACAGTTCATTCTTTTTGTTATTGCCTTTATAAAAAATATACTGTGTGCTTTGTGGAGAGGCCACACACGCATACTAAATCTGTTACTGAAAGAGGTGTTAAGACTTTTACAGTGCAGAATTAATGAAGCGGTCTCAAAGTGTGAAGCATTCATCTCACTGGTTCTTCAAACTGCCTGAACCAAACAGTAGAAACGCACTCAAGAGGCCGATTTGTTCTGACACTGCACGTGCATGGACTTCTGCATGCATGCACATGAACATGCCAGACACCTGCAGGGAATAAATCAGACACCCGGGGTCGCGTTCGCCACAGAGCTGCCCCTCCCTCGCAGCTGGGGGTGAGAAAGACAAAAAGGGAGGGGGGGGGGGGGACTCTCTGATGTCTGGGGAGTCTGGTTTCACCGAAATGTTGCTGATAAACATTGACAACGGGAGCTTTGGAGATGCTGCAGCAGGCCGTAACTGTATTGTGTGTGTGTGTGTGTGTGTGTGTGTGTGTGTGTGTGTGTGTGTGTTGCATAAATAGACAGCAAACGGTTTTCTGTCGTCAGTCAATAGGAGCCTCCCTGATAAGATCTATTTTGGAGACACACAGTTCAGGGCAATCTTCACTTGTGTTTTTCATTTCTGTTTCTACAGTGTGTCTCTAACGTTAGCCGGGTTATCCTTTCGCTTTCTTTCTTTCTTTTAAAGCTTGATTGTCGCTGCCCTCTTTTTAACCTTGGCAAAGCTGCATCCAGCTGTCTGTCTTTAGATGCAGCGTGATGATTCAAAACACAACAGTGTAAAGAAACCTCAAGGACAGTATTTTTGAGAGGTGGACGGAGACGTGGTGTGCCAAAGTAAGGCCCAAGCAAAGAGGCTTGCGGTGAGAAATGTCTAAATATAGCATACAATTTCATAGTCTTTGATTTCGAGGTAGTTTTTCTTTTTTTAATTAGCCAAATTAGGTAGTACAAATGGACCATTTGCACGAGTGTATAGTTTGTTGGCTGGCTGGTTTCTCATTAAAGAACGCCATACCAATCTGATGAACCAATCATGCCTCCCTGCTCGTTCTCTACCCTTTGCGTGCACGAGCCCACACTCAAAACGAAAAAGAAATGTAACTATTGTCGGGAAGATTCCTGAATGCATACGGATGGCAAAATAGAGGAGACTCGGTCGAACAGACTAAGGGGTTGGTTCAAGGCAAGACTGAGCCAGCCCTAACTATACACATTACCAACAACGAAAGTGTCTGCGAGAGCGTCTGCCTCCTAGACCAAAACTGGTAAATGATACCATGGACAGGAGCCTGATATTTGAAAGTCCCGCCTCTCTTAACTCTCTCTGAGTACTAAAAACAGAACACTCTAAATCCCCTCTTTCAACTAAAGACACAAACATCCATGCATAAATCCCACATTCCTTTTTTTTTGATTAACTTAATCAGAGAGCGTGTGTGTCCTCTTCAGGAACATGTCTGGGCATGTCTCAGAGGAATGTGTGTTTTCGGCCTATCGTGAACACAGTCCGAGAGGCTGTTGGCCCAAGCCCATCCACTAACACCACCCTCAGCATCCACCACCCTCAGCGTGGGAAAACCCACCCTGGAATGTCTTTAAGAGACACGGCAGCTCAAATAAACAAGCGTCCTCAGCTCCAGGTATGTGTTAGAGCAGATAATAGGGGAGAAACTGTGCGCTCGTCTGCACGTATACGCCTCTGTCTGTGTTTCAAGTGTTTCTTTTCAGCGACGACAAACTGTGTCAGTGTGTTTGTGAGCATCTATGTGTTTGAGCCTTTCCTCATCAGTGAGCAGTGAGTACACACAGTAAGAGGCGGTAATCAGTACCAATTATCCTCAAGCACGGAGAGAGTCAAGAGGAGCATTCCTCCTCAGCACGACAACAGCTCAAGTCAGGCTTGATTAATATAAATGTCTGTCTGAAGCAGCACAGGAAATTAGCGAGACTCAAAATGCAAAAAAAAAAAGGAGTATAGCTTTAAAATGATGGTGAATTGAATTACCTTCAAAGAAGTTATCTGAGGTAGTTTGGCAATAAAAAGTCAATGATCAACATGTTTGTGTCACTCAGGATAAAGAAAACATAATTATTCCATTGAAATAACGTGACCTTGAAATCGTTCAGTTCGGAGCTTGATTTCTGCCCATATCTTTTCAGTGAGTGCAAAACATGATGAGTTTTCCCACCATGGATCACTGACTCACAAACAGTCCTTTTTCCTCACCAGCATTAAAGCCAACAGAGAGCGAGCAGAGCCCTTGGCAGCCTCTCAGTGGGGTTAGCTGTTTTAATTGACCTGCAGTCTTACACCCTGTTAATGGGCATTTTAGCAGAAAGGGAAGCGATAGACTGCAGGAATGTGGTCCACATAATTAGACCAGATATTCAAAGAGAGAAAACACTGGACAAATAACCCAGTAGCATTGCATAAGAAGTTTTTGTTTTTTGCCAGATAACCGATTGGTTAACTGTTAGCTTGTTTGTCAAACGAAACTGACTCTCAGAAGCAAATCTTCTGAGTTAAGACATGTACGTACATATGATGCATTTAGTTAGAGACACAGACCGTATAAAAACTTGAAAAAAAGTCTGTGTGACTTCATCTGTTGGTTTCTGAACGGCTATTTTGGAAGCCAATCCATGGTGGTTGCCATATTGGAAATGCTGACTCTGTCAAACTTTCGGTCAACCTGACATTCAAAGTGTTAGAGCTGGGGATGAGTCAGCCTGAGCTCCCTGTTATTCTTGCATTTGAATATGGATGATAACATTTCTTCTGCTATACTGCAGCTTGCCTCTAGTGGTCATTTGATGAACTTCTCTGATTGTGTGTTAGACAGATAAAAGTGTGTTTTGGAAATGAGTTCACTTAATTTGGACACTCTGAAGATAGTTTTATACTAACGGGACTATGTTTATTACCATCAAATGAAAATGTGTGAACAGCAACGAGAGCTACTTGTTCTCTGTAAGGAGGAGTTACTCTCATTTTCACACTTTATTGTTAACTTTTTAGTTGGTATGAAAAGTTAGTGTATGTTCTGTCATGGAAAAATAACACGGCCTGTGCCTACCCAGGGGGCATTGTCGTCTTCTAACACCGATGGTCAACAAGCTAAAGGTCATTGTGGAAATGTCAGGTCAAGCTTGACCTCCATAATGCCACAGTGTTGCTTTTAGCTTTCACTCTCAGTCCTACATGTGTCTCCTGGTTAAATCTTCTGTTTTTTTGGTACCCTGTGATCCAAACGCTGCATCATTTCAGAAGACCAGAGGTACACACACATATACACTCACAAACACACACTGCAGAGTGTGTGTTTGTGTCCTAGTTTGTTAATGCCAGATTTGGGTGAGGCCATTTTTTTTCTTCTAGTTGCCACTTCTGTTTCCAATGAACCCTCTGTGACTAACATGAATACTCATAGTTTCAGTGAAGGTATTACCACAGCCATTTCTGTAAACCTAGCCTTGAGTGCGGTTTCACCAAAAGCAGACTACTCCCACATTCGGCTCTACCAAAATGATACGGTGTAGTTTGGTAGAAAAGAAGACCATGTGTATTTATGAGAGAGAGAGAGAGAGAGATTTGGGAGGTTTGTAAAGAGGGTGTAGTTCACCCTCCACCCTTTCCCCCCTCTGTGTCTGACAGCGTAATACAAGCAGAGGTGTTTTAATATTTGGAAGGGCTCCAACAGAAAATCTGATACATTGTAATCCTTTAGTATAACCCAGTGTGCCGCGCATAAGCATTTAACATGCCTCATTTCCTGGTTGTATATGCGGAAACAGCTGCTGCATCCGGAGAAAGGCGGAGAAGGAAATGGAAAAGAAAATCTTCAGATGGTTGACCTATCACAGATCGACTTTGAGAAAACTCAAAGTATGACTTCAGTTAGTGCTGGAAGAAGAACTGAGATCATATGAAGTAACAGAATCAATACACCAATATCATATTTTTCTTTTTCAACAGTCCCAGTCGATAAATTCACCATGAGCAAACATTTGTCAACAGGCAAAAATCTTCTAACTGAATCTGATTTATTGGTGGACAGCCGTCTGCCCCAGCTGGATGGGCTTAAAAGTAAAATGTGTGACTTTTTGATCCAGTAAATATATAAATATTAGAGAAGGAATTTGCTTACAGTGTGGGACCAATAAGACCCTTGAAATAGCCACAATCCAAAAAGTTTGGCAAACATAGCCTCAGTTTGTAATGTGTGCTTTGAAAGAAAATCAACCTGTCCGACTTTGTAGTTAATTCGTAGTCTCAAAGATTACTAATAATTAAAGTTAGATGTATTGGGGATTGAAAGGTACAACATTTCCATTTTAAATGTAGTGGAGCAGAATTAGAAACAACAATGAAATTGTAACAATACTTAATTTGAATGTTCTCTTATTTGCAAGCCTACCCTTTTTTTCCAATTGCTGAGCATCAGTCAAAACATTCCCTGAATGCCCGTAAGAAAACTCTTCAGTACACGTTTTAGAGATACCTTTATACATTTTGGTAATCACTCTGTGCAACTTTCTTCAGGATAATAATCATCCTCCAAACCTCCTGTGTGTAATCAAAGAGGCGAGGACACTTGGGCAGAGTCTCTGGTGTTTAGACTAAGCCATCATTTGGTATGCACGTAATCAGAGACTAAAATAATCTGTTTATAACATGACTACTAATTTACCACAGAGTGACGCCAGCCACACGACTCCCTGCGTCGCTATGTGGTCGCGCAGACACACTCCAGCACACACGCCGAAGATAGAATTAAAGTGCGTCTTGGTTCCCTGCATGTATGCGTGTGTTTGTGTGTGTTTGTGTAGCTGGCAGCTGAGAGACGTGTGGAAAGGTCTCGAGGGTGAGAGGTTTTTCCAGCCAGACCCAGAGGCGACCAATGTCCCACATACATCCAGTTTCCTGAGGCGGAAAACAACAATCTGACTCACTGACTGACCTCCATGTGCATTTAATGTGCTTAGGACACATTGTCCCGTGTGTCACTGTCCTGAGTGGTTTGATTCTTTTCTAGAAAGCTCTGGATAGAAGGAACAGTTAAAATCGTGAACCACTCTGCTCTTACATCAGTTTTGTATGAACGTTTTCGTGGAGATAACTTTCAGCTTTGGGAACGAGTGTGTCAGTTACAGAATCAGTTACATATGATGTACATAGGTACGTCCAACCCAAGTGGTCCTAAAAATGAACCCAATGCTGAAGTGTAAAATCCTGCAGTTCGTCGAGTGTCCACTTGAGGCTGGCTCAAGTCACATACACACAAGAGGCAAAAAAGACGTTTGTACAGCAAAAGTTAACACGTTTCCAACCTGGTTCAAAACACAAAACAGGAAACAATACGTGTTAGCCATAGCTAGGTGCATAACTGACATGATTGACAGATGGGCACTGAGACAGGATTTCCAACATGGCGGCGGCTGCTGATGAGCCTCCAGAACCTCCTGCTGTAACAGATGGCTGACGTCACTCAGGCTTCGTCCACTGACATTTAAAGTCTACGGTTCAACCCTGTTATTAAATGATTTCTTTTAGTAAGAGTGATTCATTGTTTGGTGTGTTTAAGTGCTTAACCAATTAAAACCCAATTTATGTTCAAAGCTTTCCATTAAATTAGCGTTAAGCTTTGATAAATCAACTTAGATCAAGCTGTCTGATAGATTATCTTGTTTATCAGTTTAAACCACATCCTGAAACTCTGTGAAATATTCACCCCCGAGCGTCCATAAACAGTAAGTAGTTCAGGAAATCCTCTTTAACTAGTGGTTGACTGGACTTTAACTGGTAATTCACATTTATGATGTTGTTGTTATGGAAAGGATCTTTTTTTGTGTGTGTGAAAAATTAAGTTGTTTTTGTTCAACCCTTGGAGTAAGTCGGTTAAAAATGTAAGGCCTCCGCTGACAGACTTTGTGAAGTTGTCTTATCGTACTAAACTTCATTCATGTCAGTTTGACCTTTTCTTGTCTCAAGTTTTTTTTCTGATGTGTTTTAGATTAATCCTGTCTACACACTTTGGTCCCGCACATTGTATCAAAAATGGTCAAATGAAGGACTAAAAACCAAGGCAATGACTTAAAAGAAAATAGAGATGGGAGTCATTTGATCCATTGTTTCAGTAAAAATATTGATTAGAGAGATTTAACCTGAAAACGGGCAGATCTTGTTCTCCTTAATTCCCTTAAACCAAAAGTACTATCAACACTTAAACCTGCAGGCGAAAACCAGAGGGGGAATACAAATCTAATTATGGGCTCTTTAGATAAACACACTCCAGGTTTCCTCACACACATATACATAATGCATAGTCAGGCCTTCTGTTCATGCAGTCAGGCTGCTCTTTTTCTTCGTCAACACAGGCAGAGATAAGCTTCAACTGACACGACTGCTGCATGAAAAGATTAAAAGATAGCACTATTGTTTGATTCAAATGTTAGTCTCCTGAGCTCGTCTGGAATAGTCATGAAGGAAGTCAGCAATGCAAATAAGTTATAGTTAGATTTTATCATGGTTTGTTTTAACAAAGACCTGTATGGCTGCGAATCTTTACATGGGAACCGTGTTTGTGATTTACATTGGTATGTGAAGAGAGAGAAAGGTCAGCATGCTAAATGTCCTTCAACGTTTGTATTATCTGGGTAGA
Source organism: Symphodus melops (assembly GCF_947650265.1). Lineage (NCBI taxonomy): Eukaryota > Metazoa > Chordata > Actinopteri > Labriformes > Labridae > Symphodus > Symphodus melops. Next base: position 3,111,111 of record NC_136706.1, on the reverse strand, counting down.
GCAGCAGCAAACACATCAACAAGGCCTTCCTCAGCGTTCTGACTTTTCTGTCTGTCTATATTGTGGTCGTTCACCTCAACGTTTTTATTACGGTTTGTTGTTGCATGTTTTTTTTGTGTGTGTGTTTCCGACCTGAATACATTTGACTTTCAGCTGAAGAAATCTGTAAACTGGTTATCCATCTTTTATTCCCACTCAAACTGCCTGCAATTCAGATGCATAACAGTCATGTAACTTGACGTAACCGTGGGAAACAAAAGCAAATTTTAGCAGATTCAGCTTGATAAATGCAAGAAAATAAGTGTTCTGTTTGTCAATTGTAAAGATTTCTCATTTAAAACCCACACACTGACTGTTTCAAATCAATGTTGATGCACCCAGATCAATGTCATTATCTCTACCTCTCTGATTGAAACTAGCTGTGGGGTTTTATTCGGCTAGATGAGACAGCGGGGAGAGGAGAGGGGAGGGAGTGGAGAAATGTCTCTGGGTTACTGATCCTGAACCCCTTTTGACCTTTTTTTTTGTCATTATAAAGGCAGTTCTTCTGTTTTCATATAAACACATTGTTTGGGTTGAAGACAAGTGAGTCTTTGTGTAGCAGACTTCGTTGTGTCGGCCATGTAACATGTGCGCAACCTGAGGAGTTTGTCGCACTGCTAACAGGAAAAAAGCACCTGATACTTAGCTTACGTTAGCAGCTGAAACATTGTGGCTGTTTTTTTGGGGGTTTTTTTTTTCAGTTCTTCTTCTGACAAAGGATTTATCTGTGTGTTTGTGTTCAGAAAGTTCAGTGGAAACAAACACGACCAGGTATAGCTCCGGTGTAATGGCCCCCTCATGGTCCTTAACCACAGTAACATAACACGAGGCTAACGTTGTCGCGTCACATATTAAGCTCACCACAGAAATGTCACTGCTGGTTCCAGGGTGTTTTTGGTTTGCTTCTGTTTTAAGAGTTGTTGTTGCTGGAGATTAATGTTTAAAGTTGTCTCGTAACCAGACTTCAGAGTAACCAGGCCTGGGATAGATGTTCACGTAAGTCTATGTAAGTTTACCACCATGTTTTATCAGAGTATTAAGTTCTCATATCTTGAAGTTGAGTAAAAGCAGCAAAACCAGAATCAGTTTATCTGGCCTGAAATGCTCCCAAGTACAAGGAATCTGACTTTGATATGAACAAAAGTAAGGTACAGTTGTTACTATGACAAAATGCACGTCTTAAAAAAGACATTATTAAGAGAAAGCAACTGAACACTCATTCTTTAAAGTCTGGTGCTGCTAATACTGGAGGTCTCCCTCTTGTCAGAAACTCATCCATCACTGAGAGGGTTTGATGAAGAATAATCGCTTGCAGAACTTTAAGAGAGCAATCTAGGCAGAGATTAAGGTTTTAAGCTATAATTAAAAGTAATTTGAACGAGTGATCCACAAGAAGCCAAGAATGCATCGGGAAGAAATCGGTCACAGTATATGGACACAAAGTCGGACTACAGTATCAGATAAGAGCTCAATCTTGATTCAGTTTCAAAAAGGACATTAAGAAGTTATGACAGATATTTATTTTTTATGAGTCTGAAGACAAATCACCAAAGCCAGAGAATTAAACTAAAATGTTTTTTATCGCTCATTTAAGGGCGAAACCACAGCACGACTGGCAACTTCAACTGAGAGTTTTCTGCCTGAGTCGATGGGAATATTTCTTGGTGAGTTATTTACTGCAGAACACAGAGAGTCTCACAATTACAAACACATAAAGGATCCCACAGTGGTTCAGTTTGATTCATGGACTTTTATATGGCATCTTTCTGAAGAAATTCCCTCTTAAACTAAATAACATGCAGACCAGTTATGCTGATCACAGCACAGAACGTCTCACCCTGTTTGAGTTGACTAAGTATTAAAGACCGAATTACAGGAGAATTTCACGTGAACATTAGCACTTGGACATCTGGACTAACGGTCGACCGATTATCGACCTGACTGACTATTTGGAGCCAATACCGTACTCGCCATTTGGCAGATTATCTATTGGGGGTTTATTTTACTGATCACCACTGAAATGAATTCATGAAAAGGTGCACTTCTTTGGCTCCACCGCAGGTGTGTCTTTCCCTCTGGGTCTGTTTTCATTCATCACTCTGTCTCACCTAATGTCCCGCCCACACTGCATCATCCATGAAAGAGCAAAGGGAGAGACTGGAAATCTTGCAGGTTAAATAAACGAGTGGACCGCCGATTTGAAGTAGTTGTTTTCAGGAACAGATCTTCTACATAGAAACATGTTGAACGGGTCACTGAGTAGAATAAAATCAGAATTGAACTCTTAGTTTTATTGCCCCTAAAAGGCTCTCATTACTATCATCGTTTCAAGACTGAGTCAGCACATTTGTGAACATGCAAACATGACAGTCAGCGTCAGTCGTCCAATCACATTAGAGGGAAAAAAACATTAGAACAGTATTACTTTGCCAGAATGAAATTGGGAGTGTCTGGGGTGAAGAGATGTGGGCAACATGGGACATTTGAGACATCAGAGAGAAGCCTCGAAATTTGAAGCACTTACACTTTCATTTGACCGGCGCCCCTCAACCACAACTGTGTTCACACAGATATTAGCCAGTATGTTTTGAAACCAAGTCTAAAGACTGCAAGCACCCATTGGCAAAGTCTTTAAATAACCTTTGACCTTAAATTGATGAACTTTAAAGACACTGGAGCTGTTCCAAGACCAACAAACTCTTTATGTACAGTTATTTTAGAAAAAACAGCATCCCCCCCACCAACCCTTAATTCTTTTCAACTCTGCCTAACATCCGGAAGGAATCCCTTCAGGGGTTTGAACTAGAGGGTAACACATTGATAACAGGCTTGGCGGCCACAGATATAATTGAATAAAGATTCCAGTTGTTCTTAAATCTCCATTTTTAGCCTTTGGGTCTTTGTGGTGGGCCCCAGAAATCCAAGGAATGAGGGGACCATCGCTATGCTGGTTGGTGCTTAATCCTGCACCACTGGGAGAATACTGATGAGATGAGCTCGAACGAAGGAGGGGAGGGAGTGTGTGTTTGTGTGTGTGTCTCTGTGTGTGTGTGTGTTTTAGCACTGGGCCTTGAACCTGAAAGACCCACAGTCCTATAACATATTTATGGAAGCTGTCACACACTATAGCGGGGCGATAGCTGAACTACGAGCCCGGGAGATAATGTACAGCCTTCAGTGACGACACGTCGTACAAGTGAGATGTTTCAACAAGCTGATACACATCTTGGTCCTCCACCAGTAAACCAACTCAAGAACAGGAGTGGTCTTGGGTGGGGTTTGACTGATGTAGGTTTTAAATACCGGATTACATCATAACCTGGCGATGCGAGACATTCTGTGTAATCTACTTCAATGCCCTTTAGATCTTTATCATCATGGCTTGTTGTCGTAATAATTAACACAATGAATTGTGTATTAAAGGTCATACAAGGCGTACACCCGCATTTTTTAACTAGTCCACACCTTTATTAAGACCAGAATTGATGACTAAGATTAACAACTTAATCTCAGGGGGACTATTTGTCTTTTTGACAATCTCCTGCAAGCAGACGGATCGCTCACTTGATATTTTATGAGTTTAAATAATAGAAACTTGGGTCATGAATATAGAGATACTAGTCATCATTTCAAAGGATGGTTATGAAAAGTAGTAAAGGTATTCTTATACAAGAAGAGGATGTTTGGGACATTTTTTTGGTGTTCTACTGCTGCCATCTAGTGGTAACCACTAAGAGTTTCAGCAAAAGTAAATATCTCCTCAGTATTTCAGTTCAGTTTATCTAAATTATAAAACCACACATTTATATTACATTATTTTTCATCAGCAAGTTAAATGCCATGAGCATAAGTATTACAAGCTGAATATCATTTCTTTTAATTTCTCTCCCCCTTCCTTTACGATGAAATAATGTTTTAATTGTTAAATTAAGCAATGTGGCAGAGACCAGCTTTGTTTCAGAAATCCAGGAAGAGCTACTGTACTGTGGTGTCAAACATAATTGACACATAATTATTTTTACTTCTGATTTATGTTGAGAAATAAAAAGTTGAAAGGACAAAAAGTGAGAGAGAAAGAAAAACCATACATGGAGCTTCCACCAGGTGTCATGCTAACCAACCAACCAGCTGTTGTGCCTTCCTGAAACAGCTCTATGGTCGACACATCATCATATTTATTTATACATTCTTTTTGTTTTAATCCTATATACGAGCATCAGCCCAATGAACAGAACTATGGCAGCAGTGATCTCTTGGCCAACAAAGTCATGTCATGTAAGTGAGGAAGTTTACACATCCTGATTTCACCACACATTGTCTTTTTTATTCAGAATACTTTTATCAGCTTCAGATAGATATCTCTGTTTCTAACTAGAGTAACCTAAGATGATGACATTTGATTCAGTATTTCAACTTCTATCCATTTATTCATCCACTTTAAATTCTTGTTTTGAACATGGTTTCTTAAATCACAGTGAAACCATTGATGCAGCAGTGAATCTGCATCATCAGTTGATATTATAAACAGACGAAGAAGAGTTCAACCACCCACATCCTTCTGTGCCTGTTCAGTGTGCTCTCACATATTACTGTAAAAGCATGAATGGATGTGAACAGCTGGGCTGGGCTTCACACTGTCACAACAGATATCCTGTTGTTGTGTCAACACTTCCTTATGTTTCTGAAACAAAGTAAGAATAGGCTATGATCCAATGTCACAGACAACAGAATAACAGCGGTGTGGTGGTGACTTACAAAGTGTATACTCTTCATTTCCCCTCAACAAGTTTTAAGTGTCCCTGCATGTTTTAAATTATAAGACTAATCATGCATATAGCATACTAGCCAATCAGAGCCAGAATAGAGAAGGTTACATACATTCAATCAAAAAAGTGGTTCACAATTAAAAACAATCAAACAACGCAAACAGTGAGGAAAAGGTAGATAATAACAAAGTAGAAAAAAAGCAGGATTTATTTGCAGATTTAAAACTGTTTAAATTAATAAAAGAAAGCTTACATAATAACAAAGTAGAAAAAAAAGTAGGATTTATTTGCAGATTTAAAACTGTTTAAATGAATAAAAGAAAGCCTACAGGCCTATATAAATTGTGTCTTCATTTATTTATTCAAAATATCGATTAGGGGTGTGTTTGTTGTCTTTGGGGTCTTGTTGGTTCTTATTAATTCCTGTATCATCACCTAGCTAAAGCACACTGTGATCCCTGATTGGTTCGCCGTGCTGCCGCTCCTCCAATCGGAGAGCCGCTCTCGCTCCGCCCGCCACATCACTGGCATGGCGGAACACAGAGCAGGAATTCCGCCTATGCGCCGCTGGTGACAGCGTCGTGGAAGGGGGCAACAACGATAATGACCAGCGGCTGAAGATACAAATCCGTTGCCCGGCGACGACGAGGAGCGACCCCCTGCATGACGACAACTAACCAGCTGGGAACAACTTGGCAACAACTGAGCATCCGGACACACACACACACACACACACAGCTGGTTGGGCCGCCGGCTGGTTGAAGACTTCTGCCTTGATGCTCTAAATTGGACCGGTGCCTTTTCCCTCCACTTAACTCCTCCGTTTGGATAAAGTTGTTGACTATTGTTGGAGACTCTGAGAGAAATCAGTATGGATTTATTGGAGGTGTTCCACTTGGACGAGCTGTCCCACGGACTGGCAAACTTGTCCATGTTTCCGTACTTTGACATGGCGCACTACGTGGTGTCAGTCATGGCTCTGAGGGAGCAGCCAGGTAAGCAGCTCAGCTGGCAGCAAATTCAACTGCTCACTTGTTATTGCAAGGCAGGATTTTTTTTTTTCTTTTGGCAATAATAATAATAGAGCTGTTGAGCTTTTTATTCATCAAGTTCATACTTTGTGACTCCTACACAACAATCCTGCAGCCACAACATGTACAAAGAGGTTAACTCTATTTAACATGCTTCAATTAATCCATGCACATTTACTTTCCTTTGTGGTAGGTGAAATATTTCCTCATGATTGGACCTTAAAGGTGCACTATGGAGTCATAGAGAAATGTGAAAGTTGGAGAAATGTTGCTTGGAAGCAACATTTATAATAAATAATAAATACAATGTGTTATTATTATTACTATTATTATAATTTAACTGATCACTGTAATGGAATTCATTCAGATAACAAATAGTTCATGGCTCTGTGGCATGACAATGATTTATAAACAAAAAGAAGCCGTAACTTTGGTCCAACTCAACTCAATTGGCATCAATCAACTTGGCAAATAAAAGGCCCCTAAATATTGGTCAATTTCTTGTTTTGAGTCACCAAAACTTGCAGGCACACTGTCTGAATAGTTTTAAGTAAGTTGGCAATGTTTGAGGATTGCTACTCATGACAGCTTTTGTTTCAAACTGTGACTGAAGATGTGAAGTTATTTGAAATTTTAGCTGCTTTATTAAAACACGTAGTATCATAAATCAGGACAACCATACATGGAAATGTTGCAACTGACATTTGGAGACATTTTTCAAATCAATTCAAATTATCTGCCAATCTCATAAAAAAAAAAAGATCACCATGTTTACTCTCAGACTCACAGCCCAACTTTACAAAGACACACTCTTCCCTCATATCACTCTTGATTGTATCAGCTCGCACCAAAGGCCGGCGCCGAGCCAGCTATGTTACATCACGGGGGATAGTGGCGTCCAGAGACAGGTGGACTTTAACTGCACACACACTTACACACAAGAACACACACACAGTCCATTGTAGTCCCGCCGCTGACGGTCTATTTTAGAACTTGCCTTGCAAAGCATCTGAGCTCCCGTGACCTTTTTAACCCTCCGTCCTCTGCTCCCATCTATCTGTAGCCGATACACACAGAGAGTAAAAACATGGAGTCCATAAACACAACATGAAGTCCTCGTGTTTTCCTCGGTGCGTTTGTGTGTTTGTGAGGAAATGAGTCACGTGGTCGAATGTCGAGGGGAAATGATGATATGATTTTGTGTTTATTGAAGGTTTGAACATAGTTTGCTCTCTTTAAAAGGAGCTTTTTTGAAAAGAAATCACAGGTTTAGATAATTAGGTAGAGATAATTTAAAAATAAAACTGTAAATAAAAGTTCAAAAGAAATTGAAGAAGTCAGGAAATACGCTTCGGTTCTTCTTCTCCCCCCAAAAAGGAAAGGAATGCAGTCAGTCTCTCAACCCTCCCTCTCTTTTCTCTTTCCGTCGCTAAGTCTTTCCTTCCTGCTCTAAACTTTATCCAGACTTAAAGTTCACTGCTGCAGCAGCTCAACGCTTTACAAATACACTTTGAGAGCTTTCGTTTGAATATTAAGTCCAGAGTTACAAGCAGGAAGGCCTCGCACTTCACCAAGAAGTTCTCCAGCAGCTCTCCCCGTCTCTTTACATGTTTGTTACGACATCCCTACAGATGAGTTATTTTAAGGCTGATCTGTAAACATTACTGTGAGTGGATTGAATCAGACTCAGGAGGACAGAGAGAGAGAGAGGAGGCACACAGTGGTTGGCTGTCGTTCACTGACCAAGCCCAGAAATAACCAGAGATAAGCCACTTTTTTCTTATCTGGTGCGGCCTGCACCGGACGCTGTCGACTGATGGGACGAGAGAGAGGGGGGGGGGGGGGGTAGAGAAGAGTCTGAGAAGGACCATGAACATGAAAGAAAGAGGTTGGAATGAAATTAAGAGATATCGGGTGGGTTGCCCACAGCGAGCGCTCTTGAGCTGGTGGGGGTTGGTGCCTTGCTCAAGAGCAGGGCTCAGGAAGTGAAGTGGTCTGCACCAGGACTTGAACCAACCCATGTCCCTACAATGCTTTGCTACGGCCGCCACATAAAAGTTTAATCTGGCATCTGAGATCTCAGCAGTAAAGCTTTGTCTGAAAATAAATTTAGCACATATTAACTCAAATAAAAGAATTGTTCAATTTGAGTTTTTTTGGGTAAAAATAAGATGATGTCTTTCCTGTTGGGATTTCATCAAGGAAACAATAAGAATGGATGTTAAATTGAGACATGAATCTATCACTCAGCTCAGCTTCTCTTCAAGCAGTGGACTCGCCCCCTGCTGGCCACTAGATAGAAACCTGTTTTAAGGCAAAACTTTTTTATTTTTTCTTTCTTTTTTTACCGAAAGTGTCCACAGTGAATGTTCACACTCGTAGGTCAACACAGAGACAATCGAAGAAAAAAAGGAAGACAAAGAGGAAGCTAGGTTTTTCTGGGACATGTTTCCGGTCGTCCGACAATTTGACTTGTAAATGTCTCTTTTGAATGCGAAGCTGGAAGACAGACGCTGGAGGCGTTTCTACAGCAGTGTTAGAGCAGGAAGGACACACACACACACACACACACACACACACACACACACTATATTAGTTACATCTATTGAAGCTCAAAATATATTCTGTAGATATGTTTTTTTAAAGTATAGAGAATAGTCTCCCTGCAGAGGTTTGTTGATCTCTTTGACACAAAGTGCTGACAAAGCAGCACTGTTTAGCATGTGAGCAGTATGTGTGGCTCTCATCAGAACAAGTTCTGTGCAGTGATGTCCGGACTCGGACTGACGCTCCGCCCTGGAGGAGAAGATGTCCAGGGTGCTGGACTTTACTGTGTGCGACATTTTACAGCCGACTTCCTATTTTTTCACTGTGGGAACTCGTTTTGTTTGTAGCTTCAGGTACACACGGGGAGAACTCGAGAAGTTGTGTCGACGCTGTAGTCCTGTCACAGCAGACGTTGAGGGGTGAGTTAGGGGTCATCCAGGGGTCATGAGAAAGCCGAGAGAGGCGTAGTGAAGTTCCTATGTTAGGTGAAAGGAACAGGTGCATGCTGGTCTACTGTTTGTTGTTCGTCCTGCTTTTAACCGCAGTCCGAGCGGCAGCAGGAGCGGACACGCTCAGTCTACTGTGTGTGTTTTATTTAACGTTGTTTATTTCCAGACCAGATAAAGAGCTAAAGAGGACGTGACCGCAACACTAGAGAATATCAAACATTAGAAAAGAGCAACGGTGACGCCAACAGAGTTAAAAGACTTTCAATTTGAAAAAAAAAACTTGGTGGACACAAGGCCTTGTGCTTGCATTTGTATAAAAAGGGGCGTGGCTGGGTTGAGTGATGCGTTGTTCCTGTTATTTCCATCCTCAGCTTGACCTATTTGCTTATTGATCAAAAGTTAGGTGGAGATAGAATTTTCAAGATGCTTTCTTCTCCCTGCTCCTTTCCGAACATGATAGGATTGTGAAAACTTCTTTTTTCCTGTGATCATCATAAAGATGTTCAGAACAAATAAACAAAATGAAATACCGCCATCACTGGGCTTTGTTACACCGCTTCAGGAAACAGAAGGAAACACACGGAGAAGAGGCTCCTTTTTTAAAAAGTTTTTAAAGATATTATTGTCTCTGCATACAAACACAAACTAAAAAATAGAAATAAAGGTTTTTTAATTATCTCCACGAATGTGAAATCATGTGAAGTTATTCAGTCTCTCAGTCATCTTGGGAAAGTTATCCTCCATGAACACACAGGGACTACTTTAACCTGATCATGATTACTTCTAACAGTGCTACAATGTAAACAAAGGCAGGCTTTATAGTGTGCTGCATAACAAACATCCACTGACTCCAAGCTAACGCTGTACTTTCTGTTTACACCCCAAAAGTCCCCAAAACATCTTTTCAACTCTGAGAGGATTGAACTGTGGGAGAAAAAAAAAAGGTAGATTTAGTATAACGGGTCACAGACGGCTGTATGAGATCCTCATTGTAGCTGAATAGTCCAAACAAATCAGCAGGCTTTACAGGATTAGGCTGTTTGGGAAATTAGCAGCACATTCTCTGTGCTGAGTTGGAAACTAAGAAACTAATCACATCAGTGAATGTTTCTGTTCTGTCTCCTGCTTTCGTACGCCAGTGGGATTTATTCAACATGATTATGTGGTGAGATTCACTGCAGCCTTTTTTTCGACTGAATGATATTTAGTCATTTCTGTTTCCTGATACGACTTGTGGTCGTTTTTAAACGGGCGTTATGTTGAGGGGGATTCTTGAGCGTTTCAACGTTTTTACCAGATGTAAATGGAAAGTTTAACAGTCAGAGGTAAATCCAGAGAACAGTCATTTTAACGGGTGCTGAATCCAGAACCAGGATCTTTGAGTCAGACTCGGTTCTGGGTCAGTCTGACTTTGTTTGTCTGAAACGTCTCCAGCTAGAAGAAGAGAAAAAGTTTAAAAGCTACAAAACGTGATTTCATGTTTCCAAACATGACATTCTCACGAAAGATTCAGAAGCTTACTTCAAGACTTTTCAACATCACATTTTTTACACAATAAAGTCTGCGTCGTTACAATTTCATTGATTCCTAAAGTACATAAATGTTTCAAAACTTTTTTTTTTTTCATGACAAAAAGCAAACGACAGATCAGTGTTTGAATTGCACAAATACATTTTGGCGATTTATTTAATGTTTTTCTCGGATCATATAGTTTAAACTTGTGAGTCCAGCAGGACTCTGCAGAGGAGGCAGGCGGGGCCTCAAATCCTCCTGCTTTAGTGATCTCTCTCCAGGAGGCTTTAATCTGTCTGTAATCCTCAGATCAGCTGAACGGTCCAGTGTTGACTGAGCTGCTACCTGTCTGCGCCCGGGTGACATGAAGGTGCAGCGTTGGCAGACCTTTTCAATACTTTTTCAAATACAGTGTCCAATATCTGAATGAAACGAAGTGAAGATTTAAAAAAAAAAAAACAGATCTTCAAACATGTTTTTGACACAAAACTGCCGCGAGCAGAAGAGTAATGCTGGTTAATTTAAATTCACATCAGAAACTATAGACGTTGTCGAGGGCTTTTTTGGCGTTTCGTCTCTTACCGACAAACAATCATCAGAGGAGGTGACTCTGTTTAATGCACAGATACATTTATGCTGCCAATGTGCAGGAGATTAGGTCCAGTTTATTAAAGTCCCTCCAATTATTCCCAATATTGGAATATTATCTGTGAAAGTTTGGTTGTGAGTTGAACAAAGAGGATGAACGTGGCTGTAAAGGATACGACCCCGGAGGCCATCTTGGATTTTATGGGACTGTCTGAGAAAACTGTGTGTGTTCTAACTCCGTGAATAAAACCTTTGTGGTCGTTAACTTCCTGTGGTCGTTAACTTCCTGTCATCGTGAAAATGTAAAGAGAGCTAGTCAAACATCGAACATATCATGAGAAGCTCACATGCTTTTCATCATGCACTGTTTAAACTGAATGAAGCGTGTCGGTGGCTTCAGTGTGAAAGGGAATATCTTGTTCTTTTCAAACGGGTTGGAAGCACAGAGGGCGGGGTGGGGCGGCGTTCAGGCAGCTGATGGTTATCACATCATTAGTATCTGTAAATGTCTTTACTCTGAACCTTGAACTGTAAACCCACAGAGGCATCATACAAACCGGGTTAATGTTCAAGCTGCTGTGGCACAAAACCAGAGGGTCAAAGTATGAAACGTGAATGTCGTCGAGTGTGGTAAACTTGTGTGTCATTGCAGGGAGCGTTCAGGTACACTCGCTTCAGCTCGTGGAGCTTTAGTGATCCTGCTAATAAACACACCTCTGTTTCTTGTGCAGGCGCCCTCCAGGTCTCCAGGGTCAGCCCTTTAGCCTGCTGGTTCAGCTCCATGCTCTTCTGTTTCGGGGGAGCCGTGCTGTCGGCCATCATGCTGGCCGAGCCGGCCGTGGCACCTTTGTCCAACAGCACCAGCGTCCTGCTCGCCTCCGTCATCTGGTAAATGATGCGAGATTCAAAAACAGGCCTTTAGAAGCTTGGAAGAAAAACATGAAAATGATGTCCTCGTCAAGTTCTTTAAGTTCTTTATTCGTGCCAAAAATTGGGCAGACACAGAAATATACACCACGAACAAAATGTGCAGGTGGGAGCAAAGAAACCCCGAGGGCTTGTTAGAGAAACCCACCAACATGGAATTAAAAGGATCGGCAAAGTCGTGGCACAAAATACACTGCAAAAACTGAAATGTCTGCAAACTGTATTAGTCTGATATTTACTCCACATTGAAAACATCTGCCAATGCAGCAAACACATTTGAATGGAGATGCCTTTATCTGAACTTAGGACATCTCGATTCAAGACTAAAAAGTTGACTTGTCAGGTGATCAGGTTTTATATAAAGTGAATCAAGACATTGTCGACTTCAAATTAGACAAATAATACTTGTTGTATTTGTGCGCGGACAGCTCAATATTGCTCAGCCTTTTCATATAACTTGTATTTAGGCTGTAACCAAAGTGTCTTAAGACTTAAGATTTGAGTCAACAAGCAGATTTGCATTCAGACAGGAAGAGGAGACGATTCACACACAATCAATAGTTTTTATAGGCTTTAACATCCTGCATTCAAATAGCTGCAGCCACAAGCTTTCATCATTTTTGTAAAAAACCCGAATAAGAAGAGTGACTAAGAAGTGAGGCAGATGACCAGACCTGTGTGTCTAAGTGAACATTGGCCATGCCGTGCATACAGATCCCGCCTGCAGGTTTTATTGAATGTGTAAATAATCGATCTCTTGTAAAAGAGAGCTTGAAATGTTGGGGATGTTGAATGAAACAGAAAGTTCTTTGTGAAGTTTCCTCTTTTCAATGTGTAGTCTTTGGCGCCCTCTGCTGGTGGCACATATTACTACACCTCTTTCTTAAAAAGAAAAGGCCCACAGTTCCCTCTGCTGGTGAAGTCAGGTAATTGACTGAGAGTAGCGTGTGGTCAAAATGTTTGAAAACAGATTCACTCAGCAGCACACTGAAGTGTTTGACATGTTCTTTGCATATGTTGTGTCGGTGCAGGTACCTGGTGTTTTACTGCCCCATGGACCTGGTTTACTGCAGTGCTGCCCTGCTGCCTCTCAGACTGCTGCTGTCAGGTATGAAGGAGGTGACCAGGACGTGGAAGGTACTGGGAGGGGTCACCCAGGCGCACGGCAAATACAAGGACAGCCTGCTGGTCATGATCGCCATCGGCTGGGCCAAAGGTCGGGGATCTGCTGGAGCATGCTGAAGGATTTTCATGAACAGGGTGGATTTTGATAAAGTAACAGTGAAGTTGAAATGTCCACATTGTAGGTGCTGGAGGAGGTCTGATCAGTAATTTTGAGCAGCTTGTTCGAGGTGTTTGGAAACCAGAGACCAATGAGCTCCTCAAGATGTCTTAGTAAGTTTTCTAAAGGATGTGACGTCTGTCCTTTCTGTTTGATCTTTGAGCCCTTTGACTTCAGAATCAGACTCAAGCTTATGCCCCCTTTGCATAGTTACACATGCAGTACATGGACTATGTCTTGGTGTTATGGTACAAAAAACAGAGAACATATATACACAGCACATACACAAGTAGAAAGTTGTCTTCCTGTTTTCAGGGGACATAAATTACATCAAGTAAACAGTAAAATACAAACAAATATAAAGCAAAATAAGAGTCATGGAAACAGACTTTGAGTGTACTGTGAAGCCCCATTGGAAACACACTGACAGGGTTTACAGATGGTTAAATGCTGCACCCTGTCCTTCAGCCCCGTGTCCACCCATGAGCCTCTTTTTTTCCAATTGTTTCCAACGAGTAAAGACAGTTTGCAGCAGCATACAGAAAAAAGCGTCCCTTTGTTGGGCGTCCTCTTCTCGGGCTCAAGTCGAACATTTTTCAACTTTTCCTAAAGGCCCCGTTGACGTCTTTGGCGCTCCTTTAAAAATGAAAGGTATTCCCTGTAGTTTTGCCGCCTGCTGATGTTTTGTTTTGTTTGTTTGTTTTTTTTGCACCCACATTCTCTTTCGGGTAAAAAAAAAACATCCAAATACAAAACATGCAGTAAAAAGTAACGGAGAAGTGTCGGCCATCCAGTGACTGCTGTCATGAGACTGTTGTCATAGAGACAGGACGGACCTGCAGAGCACTTCATCCAAACGCTACCAAGCGCACAGCCAGCACTTTTATGCTCTGAAAAAAAAAAAAACACTCAGAGGGACACGGGGCCTTACTGTCTACTCAAATGAACAGGAACTGTCCACATTCAATAAAGTTGGAGTTGTCTGTTTGTTCGACTTTTTGACTTTACATCTTAACGGCTCTACTGTCTGCCCTCTCCTCAGCCCCACGAAGATCACCCTGATCGGGGCGGTGCTGTTCGCTCTGCAGCAGACGCACTACCTGCCTCTCCAGAAGCACCACCTGATGCTGCTCTACACCGTCTTTACCGTCGTCAACAAGGTCAGTCTGTCGTCTCTGTTGTTTGTTTCATACGACCCCGTGACCTTGAGGATAAAGACAAGAAACGGAAAGAGCGGCTTCAGGTTGCTTAAATATCCAAATTGAAGAATCTGTTGTTTATTCATGAGGATTTGTCTCAGGTATAAGAATGTTTTTCAGACGTTCCTCCCCTCCAAGTCTGCAGTGTCCTGTCTTCTAAATGACCTTTCTCCTTCTGCTTTTTTGAAGTTTGAGCTGATGTGACTCACATTAGCTCGGTGTTACCCGTAGGGCTGAGGCGTTTGCATCATTTTCATCAGCTTGCATCATCCTCTCCTCTCTTCTCTTCTGTGGGAAACTTGTGCTCTTGACTGAGACACAGATAAATCCACCATGTCTTCTTTCAACTCTCGTTCTGCTAGCCCGCTCTGACTCTGATCCGTCAAATTAACGCACAGACATTTCATCAGATTGAAAGAGCTGCATTCAGTGCTGCTGTTTGTTATTTTGTGCTCCTGTATGATGAGGATGATGAACTTTGAATCCATATTCAAAATGAAATACTAACCTGTGGTAGCTGGCTGATCACAGTCGTCCTTTGTTCAGAGTCCGGCTGCATGCTCAGACTTTAAACTCGTTGGCTGTGTGCTTGTGTAATTGTATTCGTTGTTTTCATCAGTGTATTTATCGTCTTTTGGACTTTTATTTATTCTACTGTCTTCTATGTCGTATTCATTGTCTTTCCAATGGATTTATGTGTCACTGCTGTCTGCAGAACAAATTGCCTCTCACAGGGATAATAAAGACAGTTTGCAGTTGAAACAGGACGCTCTGTCTGCCCATGTTTTTTTTTATTTTCTATTTTTTTTAAACCAGCTTGGTTGAAGAAGGGCGTCTGAAAATAAAGCTGACAAACATGGCAGGGCGATGTTTTAAAAGATCGAGCAGCGGGAAGTGCAACAACCTGCAGTTCATTGAGTGACCACATGAGGCAGGCTGCTGAAGTCCAGAAAGTCAAATTAACATCTGTTCAGTAGTGCCTGTTTTTATATCCGTCAGATTAGTTCAGGTCTTCATCGGCGCACGCTGTACTGACGTGACTTTTTTTTATTTCTCATCAGTTTTGATTTTATGTTTTGATAAATGATTCATCATGATGTGTGCGGACAGGCGAGCACGTTGAGGCTGTTTGGCAGGAGGCCTTCCTCAGCCCCGCCTGTTGATTGATCGAACATTAGGTTAAGACATTTCCAGCATGGCGACCGCCATTGACAGGCTTCAAAAGCCCCTTCAGTAGTCATCGGATGACGTCACTTAGACTTGTTTATTCACCAGAACCAGAACTTCAAAAATACTACGTGGTTAACGACTACTGAACTTGGTGAAGCCCTGGGGGACTGCACAGCTGGCTGATAATTCACTGCAGTGAGACACTTCCTCCCTTTAATTACTCACATATTTCCTCACAGTTCTCTTTTCTCTTTCAGTCGAGGATGATGCTGACGGGCTCTTCCACCTCGCCATTCGCTGCCATCGAGTCAGCAGTCTACAAGACCCTCTTCACCGGCTGCTCCCCTTACGCCGCCCTCGCTGACGAGCTCACTAAACCTTGTATCGATAATGGCGGCGCGAACACGTCGGCCTTCACTGCAGCCAAAAACAAAGATTCCAGTGAGAACGGGGCAGCGGGGAAGCACGCTCCTGTCTCTCCTGTGAAGGGACAACGTGAATCACTCAAAGCCAAAGACGAGTCAGAGAGCGCAGAGACGGCGAGCTGCAAGAAGACCGACTAGTCAGCCTCTGCCCCGTAGCGCCTTTTCACCTCGAAGCCGGGGAGTGGAGTCATTTCTGATTCAGGTTTTGTCATGTCAGGACTTTAACTTTTTTTTTTTTTTTTTTTTTTTCGACTGCTGAAGAAGAATTTCAATAATAGCTGACTCCAATCGACCCTGCACCTTATTGTGGGATAATCACCCCTTCCTTAAAGTACTGTGAAAATTCTGCTGTCGGATGTGAAATCAAACTCTCCCTCGGCTGAACACATACGAGCAGTACATAAAGTGTAGCTTAATTTTTAATATATATTTATAATGAATGCAGAATAATCATATAATCATTTTATCTCGGGGTTTCGGGAACAACGCTGTGCACCTGCTGCTCTGCTATGAATGTCTCTCTTTGTTCTCTCTGCAATCCGCTTCGTGTAAATGCAACATTTCCTACTTTGAAATGCTGAGAAATAATTTTATAAAAGAGAAGATTATATTCTATGAAACACAGATGTTTTATTCTATTTATACTCAATAATTGCACTCTTTCTTGGATGTATGACATTTCAAAATGGACGAAGATGTTTGTTTTTGTTTTTTTGGTGAATGCTTTGAAATACATTTGGAAGCATGAGAATTAAAAAAAAAATTGCACTGTATCATGTGTTTTATTTGTGATTTCTAGCCTCTCACACAGCCAGTAAACGTAGACTAGAGTCTATAATCGCTCACTTTAAAACCAGTGGTTTGCTATGAGAGTTTTATAACCCTGAAAAAGAAGGTCTGGTTAAAAAGCAGCACAGCGTCCAGAAGTAACCTCCTCCATGGGCTGAAACATTGCATCAGCGTAACATCAGCACCTGATTGATACCTCACCCTCTTCAAAAAGCCGCTGGAGAAAGATCCCCTCAAATCCCCCTCAATTCTCATCTATGTAACCTTAGACAGAGCAGAAGCCCCCTGTGAATACAAATTAAGAACAGATGGATTTGGCGTCGAGGAGAAAAGAGAAGACGATCAAAAGCCACGCTGCTCGAGATGATGTACCTGCCTTTAATTCGCCTCGGCTGTCAGATGTATGCATGTCAGCCTCTCTCAAATGTGTTTGCCGCAAAAACTGCGTGTGCCTGTTGATCTTCGTGACTCTAATGGTGAACTGTGTGACCTGGAAAAGTGAAAGACACATTAATAAGCCTCTGTTTTCCTTGCGCTGCCTGCTACGACAAGAAGGCAGGTGACATGACGGCAGCTGAAAGTTTCCAGACAATTCTCTTAATGAGGTCCGGACCTGCATGACCCCCCCCCCCCCCCCCCCCTCCACAATTACTCACTGAACTGAGCAGCCCCCCCACCGTGCAGAACCCTGCTCCTTTCACCCCACTGCGCCCCACCTGCCCAGCTACACATCTCTCGCCGGCTCTTTTTTTCCTCAAGATTTCTAGCAGTTTTTTAGGTGTCAGGTGCAGAAAATGAATCCTCTGTTCTTCACTCAATGCATGCAGACATTTTCTATAAACCTGACTTTAATCCTCACCGTTTTGAAGGTCACAAATACAGGAAGTATGTGGCAAACTATTCCTAAGAAATCTGTTTCTGACACTTGTATGCGGCGTAATGCGTACTTGAATTTCCCTCGGGATCAATAAAGTATCTATCTATCTATCTATCTATCTATCTATCTATCTATCTATCTATCTATCTATCTATCTATCTATCTATCTAATGCAAAGATTGTGTATGCACAAATTTCTGTTCACAAGACATTTAACCCAAAGTGACTTCTCAGTAGAAAATGGGCCCAAAAAGGACAAATGAACCCCCCTAACAAATCCACAGCAGCAGCTGTCTTGAAAGTTTCTGGACAGCCTCCCCCTGATCTGTTCACAAAGTTTCTTATTCACACGTCCCTCACACTGTGAGACAGAGGGGGGATCTTAGGGGCCAGACATGACATAGAGAGGACGACGCAGCAGACACCCAATATGGAAGACAAAAGCGATTGTGTCTGACACTGCAGTGACAACCACCTTCAGCATGTTGCGGTGAATTTTTCCTGACTTTATGCTGCGTTCACACTTCAGCTCATCGTGACTTCAAGTGGAATTTCACTCAGAGGCTGGTTGAAAGGACGGTCGAGGAAAGTTAGAAGAAAAATGTGCTTGTCTGCATTCACACATGTAGGTGGGCCCAACACAAATCTAGAGATTTGTGCCTGTGTGAAAACAGGTAGAGACAGGCACACACACAGGCACTCAACAGTTGAGAGAAGCCACAGAGGTCACCTGATAGGTCATGTGATACAAAACCAGGAACAAAAAACAAAATAAGCTATGCAAGAAATTCATATTGAAGGTGCACAGGACATATTCATAGATAATACAAAGACTCCCTAACAGCCCTCTGTTTAATTGATTGATTACAAACAGGTAAAATGAACGTATAAAACATCCGTCACAGCTCCAAAAATGCTGCTGACTTACGAACTATGTCAATGATAAAGCTTTAAACATTTGTTGAAGCTTCTTACTTCCACCACTTCCTGGGCTCCTGTTGCTCAGCGTTGCAGTACATGTGATGACCACTAGGTGGCGTGAGGAGGCGTCATCTCTGATGGCTTGATGCCTGGGAACTGACAAGCTGGCCAGCAGCTGCAGGCGTGAGGGGATGGGGACAGGAGGGGACCCTCCTTACAGAGCCAATGGTGGCTGCCTGCACGTGTGTGAGTGTGTAGTCTGGTTTAGCCCCGTTTAAGGGGACCGACCACAGACGGTTGACTAGTCTTGTGAGGACAATTTATTTTGTGAGTGAATTTTTCATGGACAAAAAGATGATCTTACTCCGTCCCTCAGATCTCTATATTCTTAAAGTAATATAAATGTGTTGTAATGAAATTTTGCTGTGTTATTTCCTGAAACATGGTCCTAATTAGGATAGGAAAACCAGCACACTTGAGTGTCCCTTTACGTGTGTGTGCTTCGGTTTTTCCGTGTTGATGCATGTGCATGTGACACGAAGAGTGACAACAAAGGCTGAGTCCATCAAAAAGGCACAAAGAGCTCTAGGGCACACACACACACACACACACACACACACACACACACACACACACACACACACACACACACACACACACACACACACACACACACACACACACACACACACACACACACACACACACACACACACCAAATCCCTCCAACCATCAGTGAGTCAAAGACTCTTTGTTTCTTCTCTTTCCATGCAGAAACAAACATAACCTGCAAGCACATCCACACCTCTGCTGTCAACAAATCTTCTTCAACTTTAATTATTTTGAATATTAATATTGTGGTTGTTTACATGTGCTTTAATACTTTTAGAGACGAAGCTACCAAAAGCATTTTTACTTAATGCAAAATATCTCACTGATATTTTGCACTGGTAGACCTCCGATCACACCATGGAAATGAGTGTGAAAGTGTTGAACTAGCTGCATTCTTATGGCTCGTGGCTGTGCACCTGCTCCAGCTCCGTGACGTCTCAGGACGAACCTTGTTTGGCCTCTCACCGCATGCTGACATGATCCCTGTTGGGATCGTGTGCACCCGTTCTCCTCTGAGCTGAAGTCTGCAACGGATGATACATCAACTTAAAAAAAAGAGAGAGAAACTAATTGGATGGAGAGTATTCATAGGTGCTTCATAGTGAACCAGCAAAACATAACAGAAAAAATTATATTTCACTGACATCTTATTCCTTTTGGGATATATTCTAAATGATCAAAGGGTTTGTAATCCAAAGTTTTGTCGAATGACTCCTCGGATGATGCAATCAAGCTCATTATCTCTTCAAGTCAGATAAAAGTAAGAAGAGATCTGCTTGGGACCACACAGGAAAAACTAAGGAAGGAAGGGAAAAGGAAGGAGAAAGGCAAATAGAGGGCAAGAAAAAGAAAAAAGGGGGATGTGCTAAATGGAGGAGAGAGAGAGAAAATAAAGAAATGTGGAGCCACATCGTGACAACATTGTGCTGTTGTGTGCATGACATCTTTCTCTATCTTACACACACACACACACACACACATTCACACCCACACAAACACAGCAGCCTCTTCAGAAAGCTCTCGCTGAGCGCCAAACCAAACGGCTGATGTCTCCCACCATTCAACATTTGACTTGTAAAGAACAGCTGCGAGGAGAATGCCAAAAAATGTAGCTACTGTAATCTGACTAGCAGTGTGTGTGTGTGTGTGTGTGTGTGTGTGTGTGTGTGTGTGTGTGTGTGTGTGTTAGAAAGTAACAGACACTGTTGAATGACAGTCTGTGTTAACGTATGGAGACTTCTCAGCCCTTAAGGAAATGATGTTTGTTCAGATCGTCCAAACTTCACAAAAAAAGCAGAAAACAGCTGTTTTAGTGGAGGAAGTTTTGTTCATTATACTTCCAGTGAATATCAGGTTAATGAAAATCAAAGGTTTTTGAATATCAGGTTAATCAAGATTTACATGCAGTGGAGTTGGTTTTTTGGTGGAGGACAGGCTCCTGTGAACTATGCTGAGTTATGCGAACGTAAAAAAGCCGCATTTTTCACTTCACCTGGAGTTCCTCCTGCCTGACCTTGAGTATTTATTACACAGCAAGTCTATTCTTCAGAGTGCATATGTGAAACCTGTTCTTTTATTTCACAGTATATTGGCTTTTATTTGATTTGATTTTGTGGAAGAAGCTTGCTTTGAGTTCTACCTTTTTCGTTAGTTTGTATAAATCCTTTTAAACTTTGCTTCTGTTTAGTTCCTCCTTCTTTTCCCTTGGTTTTATTTTATTGTTGCTCCCATCATCCCCTCACCACTTTGTTGAACCTAACAACAACACATCTGCCCATGACAGATGTGACAGTCCTGCTGTGAAGTCACTTTGACCCAAGACATGTGAAAGAAATGAGTAAGTAGGTCTGCTAACCAAGTTTAACACAATTGGCCCGTAGGAGGAGCTCTAAATACTTTTGACTTTACTTTCAGGAAGCTGTTGTTCCCTCCACCTTTTCATAACGTCTAGTTTCTGACTCATAGCCCAAAGAAACCGATCATATGATCAACAAAGGCTTTCTTTTTTGCAAGTCAGTTGCACTGGATTGCGTTAGACTGAAGAGGTGTGCCTGAAAGTGTCGAGTTTGACCAGACTGAAGAATAAACTGCCCTCTGATGTTGTAATTAAACTTTACATCACGTGTTGTGTTATTGATCTGATTGATTACGGAGATGTGTTGTGTATGCATCTTCTCTGTGCCTTAAATCTTTGGGTACTGTATACCGTTCATCTCTAGTCTTAAAGCTGTAGCTCATCTTTGCACTCGGTATGGTCCAGTTGGCTTGCCTGCACGTGTCGGACTATAACCTGATCTCTAAAACCTGTTTACCCGTTTTCGCTCTGCAGCCTAGTCACAAAACATTTCACGTATGCTGCTCCTGTAGCTTGGCATCTGCTGCGGGAGGACTTTGATCTTGGATTTTAGCATTGATCTTATTCGCGACTTCCACATACGTCTGCCACGTACCATCAACATACCTGTAACAATGGGCCTGTTTCTGGAGCGTGAACACCACTGAGTGCAGCCATTAGTTCTCACAGGTTCACATATCACAGGATGACGTGGCAGAAAAACAGAACATGCGTTTGTTTTTCTGTCTGAGGTGGATTTGCTGTTCACTTGGTGAGTGTTTAACGTAATGTTGATAAAGTGAAGGAACACACGATCAGGATTCTGTATATCGGGTTTTATTTTGAAATTGACTGGACGCTCTGTGAGTTCCCTTGTCTGACTTCTTTCCCAGATCGATCTGCTCTGTTCTGTTCTGCTTGACATTTCCTTATAATGTGCTCGGTAGGCTCGTGGCGTATTTGGAACAGAGCGTGTGAGTGGCTGTGCTGGCACGGGAGCGATCAGCAACATTTGCTTCACAATGTTTATTCCTACCTGCTGGCTCTCTGACTTGTCTTTGACATTTCCCCTGTTGGATTATTTATAACTGTTTACTGTCTACCTGTGAACAGATCTGCTTCCCCTTTCGACAATGTTGTCCGTTTAACCCAAAGGCACAACAACAGTGGTCATAGTAACGACAGACAAAGCTTATTTTCTCTGATATTTCTTTGCATCATGTAGTTAAATGCGGTTCCTCAGATGTTCCTCCAGTTTGATGTTCTGTCGGTACTTCTGCTCTCACATTGGCTCTCGTTCCACCTTGGAAACGAGGTAAGCTTGGTTCCCTCTTTTGTTCTCTGTATTCTTGTTCTCATGAGCATGGCCAGTAGTTGGTACATGGTGTGCTTCTCTCCCCCTCCTCCTCCTCCTCCTCCTCCTTTTCTCCACCTCTCCTTTTCTTCTTTCACTGAGGAAGCAGATGGCATTTGGAGATGGTCTTTTTACTCTTCATAAACGACCTACAGGATATTCTTAGCCCATGGTCTGTGTAGGGTGAATTTGACCCTGCAAAGGAAGTGGCATTGGAGTTACCAAACCACAGGGACAACACCCTTCTGCAGGTTATTTTCAACACAGAATTGAGACATTTTATAGTCCAGACACTTGGATCCATTCCTATTTTCCTTTGTTCCTTTCTTCATTTTCCTCTGCTTCCTCTCCATCAACGTGCTTTATTTTCATCTGCTAATCTGCTGTATCTCCTCCTTCCCTCCCTTGCCCCCCCTCTGTGATCCTCTCTCACATCCTGGGGGACCCTCATTTCACCACCATTGCCCCTCCCCTTCTCCCCGCTTGGCCCCTCCTGTATGCAAAGCAGGTGTCAGCCAGGACAAGGAGGACGGCGACTATACCTCACAAAGGAGGCGACAGGATCTTGGGGGCAAAACACACACACACACACACACACACACACACACACACACACACACACACGCACGCACGCACACACTCTCTCTTCACACGTGCAAGACTCCTTCTCTGTCTCTCTCTACATGCACATGCACTTCACACATATGTGCTCCCTTTCTTTCACAGTGGCACACACTCATGGAGCTCCCGTGGGCTGGGCTGGGGCTGGGGACAGGGAGAGCTGGAGCTGTCTGTCTGTCCGTCATTAGTATTCCACTAGGAGGCTCCTGGCCAGGCCAGACATCTGAGTGGAGCAGCCGCAGCAGATAAAGAAGAAGCCATTAATCCACGGAAGATTACCAGCACTGATACTTTATCCCAGCGTAATACAGCAATGCAACCAGGCTCATTCCATTTACAATGCCGTCAGAGGAAGAAAGAGGAGGTAGAGGGAGCTCACCTTGTGGATGGAAAGATGGCAAGACACACAGAAAGCCAGCCTTCCCCCCTTTTTTTTTTTTTTTTTTTTAACTCTCGTGATTTGAATTTCTTCTTTGATGGAGCAGGGGTTGGGCAAATGTGCGTGCGTGTGTGGTCTCGCATTTGATTTGAAGATGTTTTGAATTCAGAACGGGTCACCCCCTCAATCTCTGCGCCACAGATGGCCACTGTTTCAGAAATCTAGGATGGTCCGGAGAACAGCTGGCCGTCTTTCCTGCACCATGCTGTGCCTGTTTAAATCTAATATCCTTAATAAGTGTGTTTGTATGGGTCTGTGCATGTGCGTATCCCTGATTAACCTCCTAAAAGAAACAAAAAGCAGCCAACCAAGTGGCACCACGAAAACCTCACGCCGTTCTTTTAAAGTAAGAGACCATATCCTGAGATGAGACTATCATAACTGTCTGGGAGACATGAAACAGTCGAGGCAAGCTGCTTGGAGATACAGTGAAACAAAGCACACTGGAACAATAGCACAGCAGATGCCAGAGATTAGATTGGAGTTAGATTTATACACACTGACTGATAAAGCCCAGTCATGGTTGGGATTTCTGGATGATGAAACCACACCAGTACAGCAGGAAGGAAGAGAAGGGGACCGTTGACTCAACAAGCAGCAATGACAGACGAGCTGAGGAGAGGAGAGGAGGTGGAGACAGATAAAGCAGACAAAGAGATCCCTGGCCAAAGGAGGAGGAGGAAGAAATGAAACATTCAATAGAGACAGAAAGAGAGATGAAGGTGCAGGAAGGAAGCTGAGAAACAGAGGGAGCAGAGCGTCAACCGCTGGTCCAGTGTCCTGTGAAAAAAAAATCCAATCCTTCAGACCTGGCATTTATTGTTACCATGAGAACAGCAGAAGGGTTATTGTGAAGAGAGAGAGAGAGAGAGAGAGAGAGAGAGACGGAGAAAGAAAGAGAGGTGGGGAAAGGCCACACTTGCTCCAGCAACCATCTGTTACTCCAGCTCCCCCTGGCACCAACATCGACCTGCCTCCGGAAAGGAATGTGCAAGTCTAACTATAAGAAAGGCAGAAAAATATGGACTTCACTACAACATCTACTGTGCCTCACTGGTGTCAATCCTGCTGCACTATCACCATTTTGTTTTGATATTCGGCCACTTTATTGAGCATGTATGTACACAAGGGTCATTGAACTTTGAATTAAAACGAGTGTCTGTTTTAAACTGGTACAAGAATCTGTTCAGTTGTGGACTGTGGGGATCTGAGAGATCTTGAAACTTTCATACTTAAAGATAAATGCTTGCAACGACACCGTTGAAGCATTTCCTGGAGAATTTAAAAAGGGGCCAACCTCCTATGAAACATCAAGCCAGTGTGGAAGGGCTTCCGTTCATCTCTAAGGCTAGCCATGTTTCTTAAATTAGCTGAGCTTGACCAAGAAGGTCACATCTCAGCAGTCGCCGGGCTTTTGTTTCCGACTCATGCACTATTTTTTAACCAGCTGGAATCCTGACAGCACGGAGCTCAACGTCAGAGGACTGTAAAGTGTTGCACTAGTGGAGGTGTTTCCCTCAAGTCACATATCAGACATGACATAGGATATGTCTGAGTGAAGAAGGCCCTGATTTTAAAAGGCTAAAAGAGCTTAAATTTTTTTTTAAATAAATCCCAAGCGACTGAAAAATACTGTTACAATATTTGATTTGTGTCATTTAGTTGGATTATCCAATAATCAAAGTCTTCACCTGCATAAACTCACATATTGCATGATTGACTCTCCCCCTGCCAAATAATTCACCTTCTGGATGTGTGTCAGCTCTTTCAGAGACCGAAGATCAGGAAGGCACCATGCCTGTGTCGACCTCTTTTCTGAAAGCTTGCTGACAAGCCCCCCCCCCCCTTCACACAGATCTTGAAAAGATAATTGGAGCTGTGTGACGTTTTTTCCCACTCTCCTGTATATTCCTGATCCTTGAATCTAATGACACAATCATCAATCTGACATCTATGGTCATGAAGTCCGTCATTAGAGTGGTGTTAACCCACCTGAAGGATATCGCCGACCCCATCCTTGGCCTCTCGCAGGTTCCTCCATGTTGAATTTTTCAACATAGAAATGAACTACATGCTGCGACACCTTGAGAGTACCCAGGGAAATCTTTAAGATCCAGTTTGCTTACTTCAGCTTGACTCATCCAATAAGTCCTTTCGCGTGAACTCATCCAGATTTCTTTTACGGCCCCAAACTGAAAGTGGATCACTGACTTTCTGACAGACTGTTGGCTGCAGGTGAGGCTGGCAATTACATAGGCTGTAAAAAAAAAACATGCACAAAGTCAAAGTGACATGGCTCATTGGTTTCTGAAGAGGATCTAAAAACAGACAAATAGGTGAAGCTGAGGCAGGATGTAAGCGTCCTGACAAACAGTGATGTGCCCGCCTGACAGTAAAATAGCTACGCTACGTTATTTTCCACATATATTAATAACCCTCAGCTAAACAACATCAAAACAGTCAAGTTATACAAAAATAAATCTATTTTATAGTCAGTACCAATAAACAAATGAACTATTATTGCTACATTTTTTTGAGGATTTAGTCTGTAAACATTTATATTTCTGCAGTAAAATTTGCATTTTAAAATGGGACCAAATGGGGATTCCTTGGCTTTTGCAGCCAGCCTCAAGTGGACACTCAAGGAACTGCAGGTTTTTGAACTTTTGCATTAGCGGCAATTTTTAACACCGGAGGTTGTACTTGTTCGTTTAAATCAACGGCTGTATTTCTAGAGACTTGACAAAGTCGCCTTCCTGAAGTCTGCAGAGGACACAACTCATCCAGGACAGTTCATGCACATAAATTAACCCAAAACTTTCACTATACATTTTTAGTTTGCTCTATTTCATAAATAGTGCATAAAAGTTGTATGCACTATTGTATTCATCTATGTTTTAGCAGAGGGCTCCTGGCATGCTTTTGTCTGACAGTTATTTTGTCTTGAAAGTGGGGAATTTGCCTTACAAAGCGTTGTAATTTAACTGGCAAAGAAAAAAGAAACTGGCGATGCAGCAAGGATGTGTATTATCTTGAGTCTCAAATATAAAACTTAAGTCAGAACTTCCTTTATAATGCAGTTAAAGTGGAGCTCATTCTGTCTGGAAGGACATTTGCACTTCTTCCTCTTCCCTGCTGATCGTGCCTGAACAACAGGAGAGAAGATTCACACATATTCATGTTTATGCATTTCCTGTGCGTGTCACTTTACATCAGTCACCATTCATTCCATCTTCAGTTTTAATCACTGCATTGGTTTTCTATGACGATCAAAAAAAAGTGGTCACAATCAGTCTTTATTATTATAGCAATAGTTTACTTTAATGATGCTGTCTCCTTTTGAGTGATCTAGTTTTTGTGGTCTCAAAGGGAGAAGTTAAATTCCCCATCCATCCATGACCTCCACAATTAACTCAGCGACCAATCATATCAAAGACAGGAAGAAGTGGATGTGAGCCACTGAGAACTCTGGAGACTACAGGTCCTCAATACTTCATCATCACTGTCGTTATCAGACGTAGACCTCAAGACATGATGTTACCAGGCAGAAGAAGGAGATTTCTTCTTTCTTGCTCTTTTGACTTTCCTTTTCTTTTTTTTCATTTCATTCAAATGAGATATTAAGACATTATTTATTATTTGAATAACAGTGCCAATTACATTAAACACATTATTATTATTTTCTACATGTTATTTTTCCAATTTCTAACTTTCTTTCTCCTTAAAGGTCACATATTATCCAAAATACACTTTACCATGTTTCCCTAGTCCGTCTACAAACTCCCCAATGAGCAGAAAAGTCCATCCTCTCCTTCCTTTCCTCCACTTTTCAGAAAATGTGTGCTCAAACTGACTGTTTGGAGATGTTTCACTTGTGACATCACAAAGGGCAGTAGCCCCTCCCCCAGGTGGGTGACACTCCCACAGCTAGGTGTTTGTTCTGCCCTCTGAGTCTGCCTTCTCACTTTAAACAATTAGACTGAGCCACCCAAAGCCTAAAGAAAGGAGAAGGGTCAGACACCGCTCACTAACATTTAAAGCTACAGACACAGAAATAGTCTGTATATGCTGCTGGAACCTAAATTTCCTGAGGGAGTCATCCCAAAAGGATCAATAAAGTTCAGTCTAAGTCTAAGTCTAAGTCTTCTGAGCTGGACTAAAAATAGAGGGGTCTGAAAGTGCAGCTAACTATCTGTTCATAGTCTGTTTGATGATGTGTCACAAAGCACATTGGCAATAAGATTTTCCGACTTCCTGCAGTTCATTGTTTCATTAGTAAGCTGTGTGTAGTTGATCATGGCAGAGTGCCACCCCCAACAGCAGGTCATCGATTTCTTATTGGGAGAAATGTAGGTGTTGGGGAGGGGGTGACAGAATTCTTAGAGCAGCTTAAGAAAAAGGTGTGTCTCGATTCAGCATCACTTTGTTGAGTTTGTTTACTCCAAATAAGAATTCCCGCGATGTGTGTGAAAATGACCTACTTCAGCTGAGATGGATGTGGTTTTGGTGCGGTTTTCTGCAGGATGTGGTTTAGGTGGTTGTCTTTGGTGCTCTAAATAGAGTAAAGGATGTTCTATCTGTTGTTTTAGGTCCCTTCCTTTTAAACCTGTTTAATCTCCTCAGAGAAGAACACATCTTATATTCATGACAGAACTTGTTTACGTGTCAGTCCATATCAATAAGAATGAATCATTCGAACTTCCTGGCTTGTCATTTCATCTCGGGTTCTCTTTGATCTTCTCACATTTTTTTTTTTCGTCGAGATTGAAAAGTGTGTCATTGACATTTTTTGATCTATGGACACGAAGAACGAGAGAGCCACTGACTTTTTCACACATTTTCATCTCCAACCTGCGGTCAGCACATCTTTTGAAACTGATCTTCTCTCCTCACCCCATAATCTCATCTTTGTCCCTCAATGCACATCCTGCCTCCTCACCTCATCCTGTTTCCTCTAAGCCGAGAACTTCTCAGCCCCTGCTTTGAAATCAGGAAATGAAAGAAAGAAAGTCTCACTATTGGGCAGAGTGAGAAACTATTCTTCCATAAACACTGAAGATAAAGGTTACCGAGTCACAGTAAGAGATAGAGCACCACTATTTTTCAAAAAAGGGCTTATTCCCATTGGTGGATGGCTTTTTCCCATTGAGCAAAGCTCCTGGAGAGTGATATGGCCCGTCTGTGTTGACAGGCTGGAGATAAGGAAGTGCCCTCAGGTATTAGTTGTCATTCCTTTTCACCAGGAAAAGCAGCTGAGAGCAGAAACCTTTTTTTTTTTTTCCCCCTTTCTCCTTTCCTCCTCTTTTGGATGAATAGAGAAAAATTCACAACAACAAAGCCTTCCACTCTCATTAAGTCAGCCGCAAAGCCAAGCACCACCAAGGAGCACAATATCTGAGGCAGATGAGTAATCCCCCTGCTCAATCTTGAAGCTGGCACAGAATTTAAAATGTCCGTAATAACTGCCGGTGAAGAAAATGAAGGACACACACACACACACATAGCCCATACAAACATTCATCGATGTACAGCACAGTGATGAAAATGAATCTTTTATTGACCATTAGCCCACTGCAGTAGAGCAGAACTGAAATGTCCTTCTCAGAGGGTCACACTGGGATTGAATTTAAACACAAGTGTGCCGCATTAGGCAAAACCAAACATCACAAGTCAGACAATATGAATACTAGAATTAAGCAGTCTATAATCACACTGCTAATATCGCATACATTTTTACCTTCATTGCGGACATTGTAGCCCTAAGTCTGTTTTATTTGTTGTTGATGTTGTCCATCTCTTTTTTGTGACTCTCCCTCTTTCCAGATTCAGCAGATGTGTGTCGAACACGAGTCAGGTTCTTGTTGGAGGTTTCTGCATGTTAAAAGGCAGTTTCTCTATTTCCACTGTTACTTTGCTAAATGGCACCAAGTGCTGTGCTCATGGTGGATAAACGCAAAGGTCAAGGAATCCCCGTGAGAGCCCATATTAAAATGTCGAGTTTCACTGCAGGAATATATACACAGCTAAACACTGTTATTGTCTGAAAGTTTCTTTATGGAGTTCGAGGCTGGGCTGAGATGGCTGACAGGTTGTAGCTTTGCGGAAAACTAAGACTCCTCTTACTCAGTTTTGAGATTGCTCTAAAGATAGGGCGAGATAACAGTTCCTACATGCAACCACTATGAGAGGCTTCTTCAGAAACCAACAGGTGACGTCACCGTGACCACCATGTGACCATGTTTTTCAAAATGTAGGCAACTTTCACTTCAACGTTGTAAACTGCAAAAGCAGGTCGAAGAAGACATCATGAATCTGACTGAAGCTTTTCTTGAGAACAAATTGACTTTACTTTTGAGATATGTTAACTTCGTAAGAACTCATATACTAAATAATCACATCAGATGCATCTGTTTAATTATAAAAAATAACTGGAGAGGCAGCACTTCAGGCATGCATTCATAAATTACGCAGATAAACTGCAACTTGCTGCAGCCTGCAGAGATAAATGGGTCTATATAGCTTAAACTCAACAACTTCAAGTGCAGCAATATATTTTTGTTACTGTATTTTCTTCTTTTGCATATTCAGCAGCAGCAAAAGAAGAAGATGGCTGCTGCTGCTGCTACTGGTCAGAAAGCAAGGCTATTGGTAAAGCCATTAGGCTCCTGCCTAGTTTGGAAATATGGAGCTGAAATGCAGCAATGAGTCAGCTCTTTTTGCTGGGAGGATGAATCATTCATCATGGTCGCCAGCAGGGTCCAGGATGGAGGGTTGAAGGGGCGGAGGGGTTGACGGGGAGGTCGATGAGGACCTGATGGTAAGTTCCTCTGCTGACACATACAGAGTATGAGGCTGTGGAGACTCCTGATGCAGCTCCTCTGAAATGTACGAGGATAAAGGGATATGAAGGAATGGAGCCTGAGCAGCAAGAAGTCTGATCACGATTTACTAAAAGATTTACTTTCAGTTTGAACAAAAGATGGAAAATTCATGTTTTGAGTGGTTTGGGAAATCTCAGTTCCAATGTGTACAATGAAAATTAAGTCAACAGAGTTTAAAGCCTAAGGGGAAAAAATGGTAAAGCCACTTTTACACCAATGTGAGAAGAAACTGAACAGACAAGAAGGCTGATCAGAGACTCCATTTCACCCTAAATTATTTATTGAGTACACTGGTTGAAAAAATTAGTCCAATTGTATACAACCATATGAGAAAATAAACCTGATCAATTTATCATCTCAGTAAAACTTTTCCACATGAGAAAATGGCATCTATGGCTAGTTTCAGTTCTTATTTATTACTTTTTACTTCCAATGGACTTACAAAGTAGAGAGAGGATCAGTACATGGCTTCTTGTGGCTCTACTTATGGCTGGCATCCTGTAGGTTTAGATAGGTGTAAAGGTTGGCTTCCTATGTTTTAGTTGACATTAGCAGTCAGTGTGGAGAGCAAAGGGGTTGAATGAAATCCCCCCTAATGTAATCCGAGATCCCATTAGCAGCCATCTGACAACGACTTAGACTTTATTGGTGTCTCCAAACAGATATCTGCATGCGACTGCAGCCAACAGTTCATTCTTAGACATTGTCTTCAGACTCTAACTCCCTTCTTGATTTCCATGATGCTGGGTGTACTCTTCTCTAATCAATGGTAACACTTTCAAACAGGACTGGAAGTCCTTTAATCCGACACTCGAAGCCCCAAAAAGTTGGCCTTGGCTCCAAGAGGCTATGTCCTCGTCAGACCATAGCTTGGTTCCAAGATTGTGTCAAGCAAATTCCTCTCTATGATTGCTAGTTTTTCATGCACATAAGTTATGTACCCTACTTCCTGAATAAGATATGGATCATTTCTCGCTGAAGAATTTAATATGAAAAACATTTCAGAGAATCCTCCATTGGCAAGAACTTTCCAGTCCTGCACAGAACCTTGACCTTGATCCATTTGAAAACACTTGGAGCAAGTTGAAAGACTGAATGCAAGCCAGGCCTTTTTAACCCAACAACACTATCCAACCTTTTTATACTCCTGTGGAAGTAAACCCTTACAGCCAGCTTTGAAAGTCTTGCAGAAAGTCTCAACATATGTTTGCCATATTTGGGGTTTCCATAAATGAATTCCTGTTTACCATAAGAGTTACTTTGACGGCTGACATACCTGCTTTTTTTTTTTTTTTAAGAATCTCCAACCAGCTCTGTCTTTTCTCCCAAGAGTGAGAACATGTTAGACAGAGAGAAAAAATGAAGTTGGTTACATCCTGGTAGGACAGTCTCACCCAGAGGGCTGCGGAGAAGACGAAAGGGGAGCAGGCAGAAAGGAGGAGGGCAAGAGCAAGAAGAGAGGGCAACACGGCATATTAGGGATTATGAGGAGAGCAAAAGAGAGCAGAGTTGAGTTGAGTTTAGGAGAGGCTTCAAGTGACCTCCTCCCTCCCCATTGTTAAGGAACATAAGAGCTGGGCTGGCTTGAGGCCACCAAAGGGTTAGAATACATTATAAACCAGCCAGAAGAAAAAGCAGAGGTAGAGTAGCTCAAGGTGTTTTTTTTCTTCTTTTTGTTGGAGAAAGATCTCATCGCTGGCTGAACCAGTATTGCCTCGTACACATGAGTTCTGGACAATTATTTTTGCAGAGGTGAAGTTGATTGTAAAGTGGGTCGAGTTTTTTGTCTTCTATGAGTAGAGCTCGCATTGGAAAGAACTGGATGGTGAAGATGAACAGGGACTGCATTTGGAAGGATGATGAGATCAGGAAGAGGAAGTAAACCATGACACACAGAGGAAACAGGTGGCTCTACAAAGTCAGCCAGAGAGATCCGCATGTTGAGAGAGCAACATCTGAATAATCCAGTTTCTAAGATTCACTGCCAGGAACAGGGAAATGATAACAATCAAAATTCTTGAGCCGTTGGGAGGTTTGTCTTCTAAATAGTTATAAACATTTGATAAAGGATGGACTTTAAATTTCGCTGATAGATACTTTAGGGTAGCGAGACAGTAGATCATATGGCAGCTTTGGCAATGGCCTAATGCTTGACTCATGATACTTCTCTAGTGTCATTTCTTTATACTTATTTCTAGCTATTTGTAATGTAGTTGTGAAGTTAAGTGAAAGTGCATCAAATTATACCTCGAGTTGGCAGTCAGTGACCAAAGAATGATCTAGAACAAATAGGAAACTATTATGGGAATTTTGGTTGGAGCTGACGTGGGATTGCTGTGTATATTATCCAACGATCATACAAGAGACCCAAATAATCCCACGTATATTCATACCTACCAAAGAAATCTTCCATGAAGGTCCAACGTTTTCGCCACCAATTCTGCTCCATTTTTTTTTTTTTTTTTTTTTTTTTTTTCAAATCAGTGAAGAAAACATCCTCAAATCCTCTACCACAATCTGGTTCTAATCTGTCTCCTCCTACACCGAGGACACGCTCCAACATGGTGTCTGTGCTGATGAGTGGGTGAATGGCTGTCAGCCGCCCTCCGCAAAGGAGCTGCGTGATGCCAGGGTGACACACACACACACACACACAAAAAAAAAGGGCAGGAAGGATTGCTACCGAGCTTGTACACCCAGGCAACCATCTGCTCGGAAACCCATCCTGTGGGAGAGCACTTCCTCTTCCCTGTCCGCTGTGGAGCCTGCCACTGTTCCTGTTATCATCTTAATGTAAACTGAAGCTTCTTTTTAATTTCTCACATTGAATTTAAAAAAAATTCCAATGAAGCTTGTTTACATTCTGTGATTCTTAACAGTTATCAGACCACCTTCAGTTTGACGAAGATCTTTTGTTGAAACTCCTCCACTGGTTCACAAATTAAAATGCCCAATAACTTCTCAATGTGACGTCACTGAGACTATGAACAAGCCAATCCCACTTCAAAGTTGGCAAAAGCAGCTTGAGAAGTGGCCCAACACATCCGAGTATGACATTTTTTACTCCTCTTAAAGCACAAATAGGTTTTAAATTTCAACTTAGTCAGAAAGTTGCATGTATGTGTTTGTCTGCTAAATGTAAAATTCCGCTTTTAGGTGGTGATCCTGGACTTTCAAACCAGGCTTTGTGGGAAGTCAAAGTCCATGCTGACTTCCTTGGGAAATAAAGTGTCATGCTTATTCCCAGACTATATTATGTTGAGGAGCATTTTCTGACCTTTATTTAAGTAAATAACATCGTTCAATACACTCATGAATGAAACCAGCCTATGAGAAAATTATAACGTTTACAAAACCATGTCTCTACATATCTTTGAATGAGCACATAGTTGTTGCAGGAAAACTGCAAAGTGTGTGTATATTTATTTACTTTATATACAGTAGAGGTCACAATTATGTTTCTGCATCTCCAGATGCCAGGAAGGAAATTCTCAAAAATCCAGTGTCTATCTGTTTTGCTAGCCTTAAAGTATTCAACATCTGCATGAGTCTTAAGTGACTGGGAGCAGCTGAAAATAATTCCCCCTCATGTAAGTTCCTAGAAAACACGAGCAAGGTAATAATAACAGTGGTCTAAATGTTCGCCACAGTCCAGATTGTTTTGTTTTTTAAACTTTTGCATCATTTTGAAAGGCTATGTACAACATCCCGGTGAAACTATTTACCAGTCAGTGAAATACACATAAACGGAAACAAATTCAAACACACGCAGAAATGCTTCTCAGCGTTCCTATACATTTTAGGACAACAAAAAAAACAACTTTCACAAAGACTTAAATTGCTTTCATTTCCCGGCAATCTTCCCCCAAAAACTGCTCAATTTCCCCAAACAT
This sequence comes from Symphodus melops, assembly GCF_947650265.1. Classification (NCBI taxonomy): domain Eukaryota; kingdom Metazoa; phylum Chordata; class Actinopteri; order Labriformes; family Labridae; genus Symphodus; species Symphodus melops. The sequence goes on along the minus strand of NC_136706.1, from coordinate 3,076,952 downwards.
CATTTTGAAATACATGCCGGTTTTTTTGTTGTTTTTTTCATCACAGCATGAAGCACCCAGTGTTTCTTCTTTTTTTTGTGTCATCTCACAAGAGGGAGCCCCTGTCACTGCTCTGCTGTGCTCTGTCCCTCTTCACTTTCTCATGCCTCATCCTTTATGATGAATTAATGCTGGATGATGATAACAGATATCCCCGTGCCAAGGTAACTGCCATTATGGAGCAGAGATTGAAGACCGGTCGACCGAGGCTGTTGTTTATGTTGTCTCCCCAGTGTACAGTGCTGGTGTAGAGCTTGTGTGATAACAAGGGTCATTAGCTAGGGGAAGGTCAGCAGTGTTAAGCTTATGCACTTAAAGTTGATGAAGACTGATATTCATCTAAAAGACGGGAGTAGAGAGCTGGAGGATGGCTGACAGCAAAAAAAGACTCAGAAGTAACTTTTTTTAAGTAACTTTCAAAAATCCTTCATTTGAATGTAAGCAGATGTAAGAACAGTAGTAGTAGTGTATATAAAAAGAAAAGGGTTAATTTAAACACAAAATGCATCCAAAACTCATGAAGGAAAGTGAAGCTTAAAAGTTGCTTTTTGAACTTGAAACACCTCAAATCTTTTAATTCTTCAAGATTTAATTTCTGGCTCTGTGATGGACACAGCCACACATTAAAAGGTTGTAGGCCACATAACTTGCACTCACATGTTAGTTGCAAACATTTCCAATAAATGACACAGGTTATTTCTTTTAGCTGAGCATCTTAAAGCCTTTCATTTAAGTACACACATTCAACTTATTTAGTCATTGTTTGTTTATAAAGTAAAGTTGTAGTAATTCATTTCTCTTACCTGACTGGTGTGCTTTCCTTCCTGGTTGAGCAAAGGGTGGAGCTTGACTTTATGGAGGACCATACCAAGTGCTCAAATATCAGGAGGGGGGATCAGGGTCCCTTGGGGTTAACTTTAAGTTATTTTGTTTGTCGTCCTCCCCTGTGTGTTGTTTTTGGTTTTGGTCAGCAGCTTTAAATATCCCCCTCAGTTCTCATTTTCTCAGGTCTGTCAGTTGAGTTCACAACCTGTTTAGTTAGCACAAGCTTTCAGTAGAGTTATGTTATTTTGACCTCTTTTAACAAGTCATTTACTTATACACCCTGACTGTGTTTATTTTTGCCTTTGTTAAATAACATTTTTGAATAAAGAAACTTGTTTTTTTGAACTTTTTACCTGTGTTCGCTTATCTTGACTGCTTGGTCCATGACAGGCTCATTAAGTAACAACAGCTCAGCTTTAATAAAAAAAAGTGTCAAAGTGTGTTAAAGGAACTCTGAGATGCTTAACAGATAAAGAGAAGTCCAGAGTTGGTCAACCAGTTATTTATAGGAAACCTAGAAATCTCCTCTGATTGTTAACAGTGATTCAAAGATCAAATGTAGGAAATATTATTGCGGCAAAAATGTGTGTGTAAATAGATCCACAGATGCTGAGCTGTTTCGGCCCTGACCTGATGAGAGGTGTTCAGTTATTGACACAAGAGTTGTCTAATTCTGTTTAGACTCTTTTGAAATCATGTTGTGTGTCTCCTCGTTTTATTTCCTGGCATTGTCACTACATGCTCCATGCGAGGTGTGCCAGGGGTTATTTTCAGAACAGGTTTCACTCCTCCATGTGTGGAGTCAGTTGGCGTCAAACATAAACCTGTGTTTATAGGTTTATCTACAGGATTTGCGTTGTGTCCACAACGCAAAACCTGACATAATTTACATGCAAAACTACATTTCTGTTGGACAGTGGGCCCATCAGAGAATAAGTGAAGAAACGCATCTCAAGGGTATGCCAGTCAGAATTTGCATGTTTTGTTTAACCAGCTGTTTTTGCCAACCGACCAGTAAGAAAGCATTCAGCTATCATCAGGTGGTTCACTGTGATTCAGTCAATGAGCATTGTGTTTTTTTACTGAGGGTAAAAACCAACTTATCAATCTACTGCTCCAACAGACGGCAGCAGCCTCTGCATGGCCGACTGAACAGGCTATCAGCGCTGAATGTTTTTCACTCTGGACAAAAAGGCGATATCTGTGAATAACTTGAACCGTGCTGTGTGAAAATCAGGAGTGAGACAAAAAGCTTAATCATGTGACAAGTGAAAACTTCTTGCAAATGAGGCGACGTGTGTAAACACTTAACTAGAAGATGTGAGTGGTGAGGCAGGCGGAAACCTTCGAGAAACGGAAACACACAGCTCTGTATCGCCCGACTGGCTTGGACGTTTCCAGTGATGCTGCCTCGCCCTAGTTTTGCTTTCTTTACTGCTCAGAGCTCTGAAGAGCAGCCGTCATGTTGTGCTTTCCGTCTGTGCAGCATCTGTGTGTGCATTACTGACATTGTTTCCGCTTTTCTAGAGCCTTGCTTGTATTGTACTTACTCTCGGATACACGTCGCTTCGGACAAAAGCGCCTGATTAATGAATTGTAGAATCGTAGTTATGATTTTGTTTTTTTTCGCATTCATTTTATTGTCGAAAGAAATTTGTCCCGTGGTTTTTTGCTGCTCGACACTTTTTGTCCTTTGGTGAGAAACCAGGGTGATAAACGTTTTGCTAGATTGAGAATTTGCGGGTAAAAGGGGAACAATAAGAAAGCCTTCGAGCGATCACACTCAGGGTCGTGTGCTGCAACAGTAAACAACGGTTTGCGTGTTAAGTTTGTTCTTTCTTTGCTTTTCAATCAATAATGCTCAGTATTCAGCTCACAGTTCTTGACGCCTCCATCTCTCCATCTCCTTACAGTGTTTCTCATGTCCTTTGCACCACATGGCTCAGTTATATGCATGCCTGGCTATACAGAGTGAACAGTCATTGTTGAGCCCCCTTTTCTTTAAGGGGCATTGAATTTATATTCATGACCGTGGGTGCACGTTGTAAGGTGTGTAATGATTCAGGAGTCGTGTCTTCCTGCACAAAGCTTTGGAGGAAATAATATTTGGAAGGTTTGCATCAGCTGCTATGAGCCCGTGTTGCACGCACAGGATGACACCTCGACTCCGAGGAAAAAAGAAAAAAGGCAAAATATTGCTTTTGTGCGACTCACAATGCTTTCTGATCGTCAGGCCTTGAGATGTGATGCAGATCACAATCGTCGGGTGATTTTCTTTTATGGTTGAGAGATGAATACTGAACGTTAAGGGAGAAGGAAATCTTTTGCAGCATTTTGAGTGTTTTAAAGTCATAAATAGATGATGACAATTTTATTAATGTTAAATTAGGGCCATTTGTAGGCTGAGCGGTAGGATCAAGACGCCGCTGAATATGAGAGAGGAGGATGGAGACAAAGAGGGGAGAAAATAAATGTATGCCTTCAAGTGTGACATTATGATTGCCTTACTTGTGACAGCCAGGTAATAAATCAGGGAATACGTGCTATTCTCAGCTCAGGTGGCATTACAACTGGAACATTAACATTTTCCCTCAATTGATATCTGTGAGAACAAAATGTTCAGTGTACAAAAATCTAGTCTAGTAATCTAGTTAATTTTCATTCAAATGCAAAATTAAGTCCTCACACTAGAAGCTATACTGTGCAATCATTTTGTTGACTAACGAAGGGTCACATGCTTTGAATCAATGAGTAGATGCCACCAACAGAGAGAGAGAAATAACAAGACAGTAACACAGCAGTCGTTCTAATTCTGCAAAAATGAAGCACAAACAGCCGAAGGTGGTAGAAAGAAGAAGAAAAAAATCTATTGTCAACAAATGTCTCCTCTCTGTGGGGACAAATAAAGCAGTGACAAGTTGAAGTGATGGAAAATAGGAGTGAATATGTTAACAGTAAACAGCTATTTCTGGAAATAACAATGTCTGTGATTACAGAGCGAATCAAGAAGAACCAAGCAGCGACCTCCGCTCTTACAAAAAGAAGCCAACGCTGAAGAGTGAAATCCTGCCCTTCGTCGAGTGTCTGCTTGAGGCTGGCTCCACGAACACTGGAAGTCACTTCCACATGAGAGGCGAAAAATCAGTTTTTACAGCAGACATTAAAATGTTTACGGCCTGGTACAAAATAAAAGAAATAGGTCTGATTAATTATTGTCATCACTGGTTAACAAATCACGTGCAGTATCCAGAAGTCTGGAGTTATAGAATATCTTGACAAGCTTTAAATCAGCGTCATGATCTAAAAAAAAAATTTAAAAACTCATGTCAAATGTAACCATCTGAAAATCAGTGATGAATAAGGAACTGATAGTTGATAACACATGCAGCAGTCAGTGTGAAAAGGTAGACGGCAGATTAAAAAAGAAAAGATATATCGAGAATAAAATACAAACTACAGGGGGCTATGAGGGACTAAAAGCATAGTGTTCCTCTTTGGAAAATTGAGGGAAAAACAGCTCTTCACTTCCTGAAGAATAGATTGTCATTATGACTACCAGCTGCCGCACAGCGACACCATGGTGACAGCTCCGAGATTGGAAATATGATTGGCTAATCCAGCAGAATGAGATGAAAAACTGCGCCTTTCTGAAGACCAAGGTAAACTTTGTTGAGGACGGGGAGTTAATTGAAGTGTCACTCTGCTGCTGATTTGAATGACACCTCGGACAAATGAGACTATCTGTCCCCCCCCTCTCGCTCCCCTACTCTGCATAAATCTCTGTTTGGAGGTCACTGACTTTAAAAACAGCATCCGGTCACTTAGTTCACACCAATATCTTTGTCACTCTCAGGCATAAAATGGTCTTTCGCCTTTATCTGCTGCCACTGGGCTTGACTGACATGCATATTAGCTCCTTTCTCCCAAGGCTCTGAAAACACATCATATTTTCCTCAACTTTCATTTTCTCTATTCAGATTGCGGCCACATCGAGGTGTCGTTGTTGCATACTAATTGTGCGGCGCTCACCTCTGAGAACAAGGCAGACGTCTGTATATGCAAGGGACTGACTATTTTTCACTGCCTCTGTCGCAATAAAAAGTGTCAGCCGAGACAGGTTGCAGAACAGCTCAGATTGGGCATCATCCGTGGAGAACTGATGTAGATCAAAACACAGACAAAAAAAAACAACAGATTGTTTGGGGACAAGAGGTCTACATGGCGATATAAGCACACCCGAAAAACTCCTCTTGTGATTTCCTTTTTTTGAGCTGTTGTTTCTTCTCACTCCCAAGTCTTATTCGACATAAATCACCTTTGGTTTCTCGATTTAATGACAAAAGAAACCTCTTGTTTCCTCCTTCTGCTGCGTCTCACATCCTCCCATGTCTGTAGGTTTTTTTTTTCTTGTCGGAGAGACGAGATGTTCTCAGGACATGTAAATATAATCAAACAAAAATGTAGCTCTTGAGGAGAAATGCTAACAGCCTGATATCACTGTTCGAGCATGCACAGCTGTACTGCAAAAGTTGTTTTCACACATCAACCAACCACTTGAATATTTCCTCTTCATTTTGTGTTGAGCAGTAGGTGTGAACACAAATGGACTCTCCTTGACTCCTTCCTGCAAGCCAACTCGTAAAATTGTTGCAAGAAGTCAGGGTGAGCTAATTTATGTTAAACGACGGACTTGAGTTTGAGCGCTTTTCTATTCCTTTGACTACTGAAAGTGCTTTTACACTTCACACGCTGATGGCAGAGGCTGCTGAGGCTGGGGATCGAACCCCCAACCTTCTGATTGGGAGACGATCGACTGTACTCACTAAGCCACAGCCACCCCAGAAATTTAAGGAGGTGTATTTTGGTAAATTCACGCTAAGCCAATGATGAGGGATGCTAACATCTGTATCTATTGGCTGCCCCATCATCCCTCCATCTCCTCTGACAGGTGAAGCTCTAGAAGATGTCAGGTGCAGGTTGTCCTGGAGTGCATGTAGAAAAATAGAGGGACATCGAGTTAAACTAACAGAGAGAGACTTCAGAAGAAATCTCTCCAGTGGTTGAGAGGATGCCTTTTCACCATCCCTCTTATCTATAGGTCTTCTAATTGTCTGCATGGATAAAAAAAAAATCTCAAGGAGAATGAAGCCCTCGTGATAGAAAATGAAAAAAAGGTCTTTGAAAGTCCTGTTGTGTTGCACGTTTTATGGATGGTGTGTGTGTGTGTGTGTGTGTGTGTGTGTGTAGTTTGGAATGTCATGAGTAACATGATGACGTGTGTCGGAGCCAGAGGACGAATGAGTCTCTCTGAAGGATGGAGGACACACTGTGGCACGATCACAGACAGGAATTCAAAGAAACCACAGAAAGGAAAAACAAGGCCACTAAATGTTCACTCTTTTTTTTAATGACACTTGGATGGACTTCCTCCCCATGCCTCTGCTTTTTTTTTTTAGATAGTTATTCAAATTTTAATTTACCAATTTAAAACCTGCCATTATCCATACTACAAAGTTTGCATTCTTAGCTGTCTGACTCTGATTTTCATTGTAAAAGAGAATAAACTAACTTGATGTTTGACGGATCAGTGAAATGCAACATTTAAAAAGTTCTTGTCTCATTATGTTGTTTTCATGATTTCAGCTCCTGTGAGTGACTCAGTGACTGTGACTGGTGATCATGTTTTCCCTGGAATCCATTATAAGGTGTCTCAACATATACAACTGAGCAGGCCTGTTATTAAGTGTTTCTGACCTTTTTGTCTTCAGGCGGGAGTCAAAGAGGAGCCTCAGAACAGAACGACAACAAAGAGGGTGAGAGGTGACCACAGAGTGACCTCGAATAACTACACATTAACTAAGAACAAACTAAACACTGTCGCTCCCTTTATTAAAGGAGACCTTTAGTGATGAAACAACACTAAATATACTAAAATCATCACAATGCAATAAACAAAGATTATAAAGAAACACAAAATGTGTCACAAAATAACTGAAAAGCAAATTAACAACCCAAAACTACTTTAAAGTAACTTAAAAACACACACACACACACACACACACACACACACACACACACACACACACACAACAAGCACAAAATAACCCCCCAAAACGGAAAAGTTCATCAAAACAACAACAGAAACACACAGAAACTAAAAACTACTGTAACTATAAAGTAACTATAAAGTAACTTATCTATCGACATACAAAGGAAAATCTAAATCAAGCAATCGTGCAAAATGACCACAAGCAGCAAAAAGTAGACAAAGAAAAAGCAAAAGTCCAAAAAGCAGACTTTGTGTTAGATTTACATTTCCAGGCAAGTTGAGTAAAAATAAACACTATGAAGCAGTGTGCATTTATAAAAAGGATGAATCTGTTGCCGTGCCACAGATGTCTGGCAGGTGCTCGAAGGGTCGACTTGTCAGAGGAGCAGCAGAGTCTGTAAATATGAATATTAATGTACAGTAGAGAGGCTGCATTGTTATGCTAAAACCACTCTGTCCTTCTGGTTGAAGCTTATTTACAACTAAGATGCACTCAAATACAGTTTACTATCGATTCAGTCCTTCAACATCGGAGGCAGGAGAGCGAGAGACTGTTTGACAACTAAATACTGGATTATTGTGAAAGACATGTTTGAAAAGTCTTTATTATTTCTTTATGTTCTGGCCTGTTGCTCAAAGTCTCCACCCCCTGCTGGCATCATTTGACACAGGATTTGTGTAAATGTGTGTGTGTTTGTGTGTGTGTTGTAAGAAAGCCAGCATGAGGGCGTCTAACAAAGAAATGTCTGAGTGAAATGAATGGCTAAATCTGCCCATCAATAAGCAGCTTGGGTCTGTGCCATGAACGCCTCATGCCCCCCTGCAGATGCAGCTCCACTCTAAAAAAAAAAAAAAAAAAAAAAGATACATCTGGATGTCAAATTGTGAGTTTGAGCGTGTGCGTGCGAGTCAGCAGGCCACACGCAACTTGGTGCTCCTTCCAACTAGGATTAAACCCTCAGACATAGACTCATCTAATCACTGCTGGCCCAAATGGAGAGAGAAAATCCAATCCCCTCCCAACCAAGTGTGATCACAAATACACACAGAGGCAAGTGTGCACCGCCGCAGAGCAGGGCTGGATGAAGAGCTTTACCCTCTTTTTTTTTTTTTTTTTTTTTTTTTAACAGGGCATGAACTTGTGCTTCCAAAAAGATTGGTTCATTCAAGCTATCTCTCACCCAAATAAAGAAAGCAGCATCTTTTCTCACTCTGGTTTTCAGTAATTTAATTATTAGATTGTAAATGTGTTTTGATTTAAAAGGGAGGTTTTTTTTATTCATTAAACTAAACTGTTGTACTACTACTACGACTACTACTACTACTAATAATAATAATGCACTTTATTGAAAGGCGTTTTTCAAAACTCTTAAGGTCACCTTACAAAGCAAAGATAAAAACCGCAAAGTAACAATGACATCGATAAAATTAACATTAAAAGGACAAATGACAGGATGCAGTGGATTTATGAGACCGGAAGGGAATGATAAGACTGAATATTTTAAAAAGATGTGTTTTGAGGTGAGATTTAAAGTCAATATCGGATGTAACGGTGGGAGGGAGTTCCAGAGGTGGGGGGGCAGATCGACTGAAAGCTCTCGGCCCCATGGTGGACAGGCTTGAAGGCGGTACGGTGAGTTCAAGGAAAGAAGAAGACCTGAGAGTGTCGTCTGAATACCATGGCAATAAATACATAAATAATATGAAACGTGTATAAATGGACGTGATATGAAGAAAAATCAGTAAACCGAGTTCAATCAATGAATTAGAAAGTCAAACTTATTTTACCTGACAGGATGAGATAGATAAATATAAGAAATGGAAATTCAATAAAGGAGCCTTTGCTGTTTCAACACATCAATATATTTACATGTATTGTACATAGGAATAGTCAAAAAGACATTTGTTTATTGTTAGATGCTGAGGCCCTGCTGCTCATCTCTCCTTCCAGCCGTGCATAGAAGTGAAATTAAGAGAAATGGTGAGATGGCGGAGAGGGAGACGAAGCAGATCTGGCGTGGCTTTGATTGAATTCTGCACAAACAGCGCACAGATACACCTGGGTTCCTCTGTTCATCTGAATCCGGATATTAGCCCTGAATATAAAACATCACAGGCTTGAAAAAGCTGCCTCCAGTCTTCCCGAGATAAGGTGACGCTCCTTCAGATGCAGTTCAGATTTTTTTCATTTTTTTTTTTCGTTGTTGTTGTTGAAGCCTCTGTGGGCTGTACTGCCCTCCCACGTGATTACACGCGAGTGGGGAGACTGTGAGGAGCAACACGAAAAGTCAGAAACTGTGACAAACGAGGGGAATTTGCTCGATTTCCAGACATATTGGCTTGAACACTATCATGCAGAATAAGAGTTTATTTTATTCTGTCAGATTGAAATGTGACCGTTTCAGCACGTAAAACGGTCCTAGGCAGAATAATGTGTCCATTAAGAGCAGGAGAATGAATGTTAACTAATGCAGACACATTGTTCTTTTCACTGAGGCGTACCCACCCACGCAGCTAAAGTTTTCACTTATCTAAAGATTACCTTTCAGCTCGAAAACCCTCACTGTATACATCAGCATTCTCAGAGCTGTCACTGTCGACGTACGCCACTTACTTCACGATCCAACAGAATCATTAAGATGTTGTTTTCATTTCTGCTGCTCTGATGTCAACTTCATTTGCATCCAAATTTCTTTCCACTTGCTATAACTCCAGCCGAAAAAAGTTAGAGGGGCAGCAGAACTTTCCTAAACTCGAGCTGTTAGTGTTCCTGCTTGCATTTGATGAAAACAGATCGTTAATGAGAAACTGTACTGAGACTGTTTCCTCACCACTCTTTTTAAATCGTTGACATGCTAGGTGTTGGCTCAGCAGCGCTGCCACACATATAATCACACTTCATCTCCATCTCAGTTTGGAGGAAATGAAAACGTACTGTTCGCTGTGAAAACACACCATGAGTCGTTTTAAAAACACAAATCAGAACAGGTTACATTTGTCTTCGACTGTGACCCTGAAGTCCCAAAAGGTAAAAAAAAAAAAAAAAAGTGTATCGTGCGCACAGAATAACTATATTTTATACTATTGTCTGTGTGAATACTCGATTCTGATTGGCTGTTCACTGGTTTGGTTGTTCACTGTTGCAAATGAATGCTCTGCAGACGGTATTTAAAATGAGTAACCATGGCAACAGAGGCACAGACAAATCCTCCATGTTAGATTTATTGCAACAAAATGACAAACTGAGACCTTTGGTCATGAGCTTTGGGTCATGACCAAAAGAACGAGATCCCGGATACAAGCGGCTGAGATGAGCTTCCTCTGCAGGGCGCCTGGGCAGAGATAGGGCGAGGAGCTCGGTCACCGGGGGGGGGGGGGGCTTGCCTTCACATGGAGAGGAGTCCGCTGAGGTGGCTCGGGCATCTTTTCTGGATGGTCCCATGGTGTTCCGGGCATGTCCCTCTAGGAGGAGGCCTCGGGGTTGACCTCTCGGCTGGCCTGGGAACGCCTCGGGATCCCACCGGAAGAGTTGAAGAAGAAGTGTCTGGGGTGAGGGAAGCTGCCTGTCCTGACATTTTCTTCAGAAGTGCATGTACAGACAAAAGCTTTAAATTCCTTAAATATGTTTACCACAGAAACTACACATCTCTGCAGTGGGGGGAGTTCAATTAAGTGGGAACTCATGACATTGAAAGGTGTAAAAAAAAAAAAATCCTTTGATTGTGCAACATCTGCATGAAAGAGCTGTATTTTTACATGAAGTGAAGAGAGAGGAGGGAGGCTAAAGCAATTTGATGTTTAAGGACTCCAAGGAGAAAAAATCCATTTCTGAGTGTTTCATTGAAATCTTACAACGTATTATTGTCTCACCTCAGGTCAAAATATTTTATCTCTTGTGAGGATGATGGTCCTGCGGTTAGTGTGCTCGCTCTATGTACGAAGGCTGCAGACCTCCAGGCGGGCGGCTCAGCTTCTAATCCAACCTGTGGCTCCTTTCCCCAAAGGCATGCCCCACTCTCCCTCTCTCCCTCATGTCTGACTCTGTCCAGAAATGTATCTGCAGTAAAGCTCCCAAAAAACACCTGAGGACAGATGTCCGATGAAATGGTCCAATCGAGCTTTTAACCACGGCTTGAGTTGATTGTGCATGTAAACACACTGAATGATAAATGCTGATGACTCTTCACAGATTGCATCCCACCTCACCCTTTGAAGCTGTCACTTCCCCTTCTATGTCACTATTGTACCTGTGGATTATATCTCATTTTAACACGCAACTCCTGACCTTTTCTGCAACATTGAAGATCAAGCAATTTTGATAGCAGTGTATATATGAAGAAAATTGCCTCTATCTTTTACTCAGACTTTCAGCTCGGGCCGTCGCCGGATCAATAACTTCATAATGACGCCCTGTGAGGATTTTGATAAAACTGCGGAGGATTAGACTTCTGCAGACCACTGCTTCAGCTCCACCTCAGAGATTGTCTCACAAGGAGAAGCCCCCAGTAAAATACTGTGTGGCCATAATCTAGAATCAGGCACTTCAAAATTACAGCCATTCCTGCAGATACAATCTGAGTTTATATACCTGCTGCAGCCTTTCTGTCATTTCAGCCCAGTTACATCAGCAGCAGCTCCATGTGTAAAACATAAGAGAGAGAGAGAGTCCTGCCATTAGGTCATGCACAATTAATGAAAGCAAACTTTTTTTTTAATGGATTTAGCTGGGTTTGTTCCTCTGCGTGTACTGTATATATAAGCCTGTGTGTGCACAGTGAGGGAGGATGTGGATTATGGCTCTGCTACCTCTGTCTAATGAGCCAAAACCTTAATCCACACCTACCAGCAACTAATTCCTAACCTGACTCACCTCCGCACACACACTCACTTAAAAACTCTCACTGCAGTCTGAGTGCACGGCAGCACAGCGGTTCATGACTGATGGGCTTTTTTCACTTTATAATGAGGTTGAAATCTAAATTTTGTGTGCAAAACGACAGAATTTTTTGTGCCGTTTTTCATAAAGGTAAGTGTCACTCTAAAACACTTTTATCAAGGAGGCGTGATATGAATGACATCATCTGACAGTGTGGTCGCTGATGGAGACCAAAAATCTATTTTCCTCCTGAGACGGCACGCCATCCTCAACATTTTCTTGACATTTTCAAAAGTTGTGCATGTGCGAAAAAAGCTGCGATATGATGTTTATCTACACAATAATTGAAGAGGCATCCAGCCTAAATTTCAATTAGGAGATCTCACAGGTAAGTTCCCACTTCAAGAAAGAAATCAACAAACACACACACACACACACACACACACACACACACACACACACACACACACACAGAGGGGAACTACATGATCTGTCGGCACGTGTGAGAACCGTTTACAAGTTATCATATCGTTCAGCCAAAAGGACACCCTCTTTTAACAGCCTCCCTCACAGACGCACGTTTTTATTGGTCCTTATAATTTGGGCTCGCTGCAGCTGACAAGTGTGATGTCCTTTTGTACGCTGGCTGAGGGGGGGAGAAAGTGCTGACATGGACACTTGTCCCATGAATTTTGTGCCAGTGGCGGGAATCTGCTGACGCCGTCGACTGTCTCAGGAGGAAATCTCAACAAAGAAGTGAAATTAAATGCAGACAACTTCTTCTGTGCTTCCTGGAGTTACGCCCTGGCTTTAATATTTCATACCTGCGACTCCCATATCTTTGTATTGACAACTGTGCAACCCCTCTAGAACTGGGTTTTAAGGATGAAGGGAAAAGACAACACAACAGAAAATGTCATGTATTTCATGGCCTGCCATTTTGCCTGTGGTTACTTTAAATTTCATTTGAGAGCTGCTCAATATTTCTGAAATTATAGAGCCTTAATTACATTACCCTAATAAAGGCTGTTAACTTGTGAGATAAAAGGTTGTTTTTTTTCTGAGCGAATCAATTAACACCAGTTATGAATCATAGTCTGCTGTCTTGAAAATGAAATGTAAAATAAAAATTCATCAATTTGACAAAAAAAAAAAATGGTGTAATGACTAATATTACCCCTCTTTTTTTCCTGGATCTTTTTGAGAATCTGAAGCCTTAAAGATAATCATAATTTAAGTTTTGAAAGTTTTCTTGTGTACAGTGTCAGAGATTATGAAAAGGAGCATTTCCCTCAGAGCTGAGAAAGTGGGGAAAAGAAACCTCGACATGAGGGGAAACTGGCCACACGAAGAAAAATGGGTCACTATGTTGCCTGGAGTCTTGGATCTGATTCCTTAGATTTCACCTTAAGGAATAATTCCCCCAAAATAAAATCCACAAATATTGTGGCTGTCATTCTGGACTGGCCTGATGGACATGATTGGCAGTTCGACGTTTTCTTCTCTAATTTCGATATTGCAAATAAAGAATTAGTAAGATTTGTAGAACCCCAGATTGTCAAGCTCCCTTCGTGGTTTTTCAGATGATCACTGTGTTTGCGGTGAAATGTTTGCCCTGAGGATGCTGCATGCTTTTCATTTATTTCCCGTGATTGCATGACAGCCTTGGTGGAGAGATGAAGCGTGACCTTGGAGAGACTGTGGCACCTTGTAGAGCGGTGGGTGCCTCAGAGATATCCTTCTTATGCAGCTCTGATGTGACGGTGGAATAATACAAATTCACGACTGTAAAAGAAAATCTACAATGTAATTTCCCGACGTCTATCCCCGTGTGTTTTCTGAGAGCTTATACATGGCTGTAATCAAATCGAAAGAAAAGGCCAGACCAGATCTCAGATCTCACCATGAGGACGCTCTGAGGCTTATGGAGAGATGTGAGACTATGGATCAGTCTGTCATCTTGATCAATATGCTTGAGGTACATCTATTTCTGTCAGTATATCTCTGCTTTGGACATACACGTCGTGTCACTGGCTGATTCTCAAAACCTTTCTCTTTCCTCTAATGAATCCAAACCTTTCACTAAACTAAACTTACATGAACTACACACTTCGGAGGATTCTTCTTTATTTAAGGGGTCATGGTCAAATATAAGGATTTCAGGCTGCTCAAGGCTCTGTCCACCTTTGTGTTGTTTGCATTAAAAAATGTAAAGGTGATAAAATCCCTGTTTAATAGGCATATATTTGTTTTTTTAATGTCTTATAGTTATTTTATTTTATTTGTATTGCTCTGTTTTTTTAACTGTGTAACGTATCGGTGCTCCACTGACTCCAATGAAATAGTTCATGTTCATGTCTTCACAGAAAGTTAAGAAGGGATGAGTATTCTCTGTTACTTTAGTTTAAGCATTAGATTAAGTTTACCTTTTAGTTTGTCTTTTTATTGGTGCACACAAAAGGGTTGTGATTTTATTCATCCTCTACTGATTTGTTGACTGTTGGCAAACAAACTAAGAGGTGCCCTTCTGCCAACCACTTGACCGGGGTGAAATTGATGCAGGCAGGAACATAAGAAACCGACTATCCATCCATCTGTTTTTTGCTGCTTTTTCAGCAAGTTAGCTCTTACATTTCTCTCCCCATCGATGTTTCCCAGCTCACCTTGGGCGATCCAGTGGTGTTCCCAGGCCATATGGGCCCAAACATCCCTCCAACTAGCCATATGTCTACCCTGGGGGTCTCCTTCCAGTAGGGAGGTTTTAAAAGACCTCCAAATGAAGCCATCTAGGAGGCATCTCAGATGCCTCCTTTCATAGAGAAGGAGTAGCCACCCTCCTATCTAGGCATAGCTCTCCCTGCATCTCCCTGCATAGCTTTCCCTCGGGATCAATAAAGTATCTATCTATCATCTATCTATCTATCTAGCTCTGATCTCATGTTTAGCCTCTACCCAAAAGCTCTCAACCAAAGTTGAGGGTTGGAATGTAGATTGACGGGTAAATCAAAAAAAGTCACAATGCCTCCATTAGTGCTAACACTGCATCGACCCTGAACAACTTGAAATCCTTGATAACTCGATCCCTTACAGGAAGTAGAAATCAACAACTTTTTTCCAAGTGTTGGTAGATAATAAGATCTGCTCAATCACTGCTAAGCTAGAGAGAGGAACTGGAGAATGTATGGACAGGTAGACACTTTAATCCAAAGGGAACGAAGGTATTGGTCCCATTCATGAAAGAAGCACTATGATCCCGAATGTTGATTTAATGGATTCAAAAGATATAAGGAAAAACTTGTCAACTCAGTCACAGAAAAACACAGTTCTAGAAACAGATACAAGATATTGTATGAGCAGAAGCCTTAGTCATTGAGACCAAGCTCTAGAAAGACACAACTCACATAAATATGAACTTGCATGAACTTCTGAGGATGATGTGCTCTGTTTAAGTCAGTGTTGATTACCTCACCAGTAGGAGGCAGGTAAATGTTTTTGACTATTTTCCCAAAGTCAAGTACAATCATTTGCAACCTGGGCTTTGATTGCCAGAAGCATTAAGTCAACTGTTTACCATGTGCAATTTATTCAGAGAAGATGCTTTGAAGCTTTTGGGAAAGAAGTCAGCCACTAATGTAAAAGCTGGAATCTCTAAGAGACAGCACAGGAGACAGAGCTTCAGATAATCAGTCAGGACAAAGCACAGTACATGGTTTACGATTAAACGTTTCAGGTGTGATTTTTAGATATGCATGTTGGTGTCTTGTTTGTCTCTTTCCTGCACTCTACACTCTCCCTGTATTAGCCGATGTGCCTTTAAGGGGGGCTGACAGCAAAATGGATTAAATGGGGTTTGCTGACGGAATACATATCAAATCTGCGGGCATGCAATTGTGGGCTGCGGCATTTGCAAGGCTTATGACTTCTGCTGAGGCTGTGGATCCATCATGCCTTGCACTGCTCTCTCCTTCCTCTCCTTCTTGCTTTTCACATATGGAGGGAAAGGAGAAGGAAAAGGAAAGGGCTCTTGATCACCTGCTTTGTCTGAAGTGAGTCACCTTGCAA
Source organism: Symphodus melops (assembly GCF_947650265.1). Lineage (NCBI taxonomy): Eukaryota > Metazoa > Chordata > Actinopteri > Labriformes > Labridae > Symphodus > Symphodus melops. Next base: position 3,061,101 of record NC_136706.1, on the reverse strand, counting down.
ATATATGAATAGCAAATGCAGGAAAAGTAATCTTGTGGCGCACTGGTACATCCTCCTATTTGCATACCTGCCAGCCCCTGTAGTTAGCTACAGAATTCAGGATGGCAACTCAAATATGCAACTGTACGCATATATTTTTTTTCTTCCTTTCTTCTCTGTAAGTGTCTCTTTCTTCATTTCATCACGCCTTCCTTTGTCTCCTTTTCACTCCTGTCCATCTTTCCCTCCCTCTTTTATTTGCCCTTCCCACCGCCTCACTCATCCTTTCCCCCCCTGTCTCCATCAGACATCAGGGTATATTTCCCCCCCGGCAGGATGCATGACAGGGGAGCAGGTGGAACTGAGAGCAAATGACAAATCTCCCTCTCCCTCTCTCCCCACATCTCACCCACTGTCCTGCCAGAGGCCCTCCTCAACGCTACGTCCTCCCTCCTCCCAGCACCTTCCCATCCTATCTGACCACATTGATATTCAAATCTAACCCTGCTGCATTCCACCTTCTCCTTTGTCGTGAAGGTCTCGCCAAAGCACCAAGGAAGGGGGACAGAATGTGAGTCCTGAAATGACAGAGCATGACGTGGAGCAGTCATGTCCACTTCACTAACAAAAGATCTCTGCCTAAATAAGCTGGAGTTGCTTAATGATAGATCTGAGACTGCTTAGGTAAGAAAATAGTCCAATGCTGGGGAATAAATATTGTTTATACAAGACACAATCCCCAACAAGAAAAGGCATAAGAAAGTGGGAAAATACTATTTGTGTCTTTTCTTGTTGTTATTGACATGGTCCCAGATGAGATGCAAGTATAGCCAACGTCTCACATCTGGCCATGAGCTATCATTATCTTTGCCTTCTTCTCTCTGATGAATCTCTCCAGCTCCTTGCTGAGGAGCCGGGCTTTATTTAATGGGCTCTTTCAGCCGTGGTTTGCTTGGCGGAAGCCTCTTACAAACCCATTTAAAGAAGGGTCTATGGATTTCATGGCTCCCCGGGCTCTCTCTGCTTCTTTCAATAAGGTGAAGTCCAAGGCTTTATCCATCCGTCAATGGGCCGAGGGAACAGTGGATGCAGCAGTTTTTAATCCCAGAGATGCCACTGTCCACTGTATGCTTGGCTGTTCCCTGATAGGAGAGCTGAGTCACCTGGGGACTTTTTAGTTCCTGTGGCAGAGCAGATTTATTGTAACATAGATGGGGATAACAACAGGGCACACTGGACTCTGCCTCAAGGCGGGAACATAGATGGAAGGACAGATGGGAGAGATGGAGGCAGATTCAGCTGATTCTGGATTTGAAATTTGACTTGGCATACTCTGCAGCTCACCTAGAGTGATATACCTACAGTGACACTTAACAAGAAGAAGAGCCTAGACTAGTGTGATGTGTGAGAGGTTGTAAAATGCTTACACTGTCTGTGATATGTCTGAGATGCCAAGTCAGAGTTTTCTTGACCATGTTCGCCATGCTATCAGTCTGTTAGCATGCTACTCCCTCCTTTAACATCAAGGGTCCAACAGCACCTTTCTTTCAAACATATAGAAGAGTCTCAGTGACGTCTGAAGAGCACAGCTTCGTATGAGATCATCGTGACACAGAAATGAACGTCTGAAATGTCATGGCAACCAATCCAGTGTTTGTTGAAACTTTTAAGTTTTTACCAAAGTTGGTGACAAATAAACTTCTTCCAAATAACATGAAGTAAATATGTATCGCCTCACATTCATGTCTCTTCCCTCTTAAACGACGTCCACGTTCACAATATTCTCTTGACGTTAATAGATTTTAAACATAGCTGTAGCCTTAGCTACAACATCAGGACGCCCATTCATTTCACCATCGTTCCCTGCCTCAGCCGCTGGAATACAAATGAAAGGCTTAGTGGTCGAGGACCAATCGATGTATGATTCAGTTAGTTTGAAGCAAATAAAATGTGGTCAATCTTTTGCCCTTTGATAAATTAGGACCAAGAAACATCCACACCTCTCTCTCTCTCTCTCTCTCTCTCTCTCTCTCTCTCTCTCTCTATCTCTCTCTCTCTCTCTCTGAAATAAAAGTATTTTCTCTTCTCAGTCTCTTCCACTGCGCCCCAGAGAATTGTAGGGCAGTGGTTAATGGCATTATCAGAGGCAATCACTTCTCTGAGGTCAGAGAATGAGGACTTGAAAGCAATAAAGTTCCCCACAATGAGAAATTATCCACCAGTACACGCAGAAAAAACACACATCAGCACACGAGCAATGATATTCCTATAGTGCAAAAATATAGAGCAAATCACTTGATCATGGATAAAATAAGAAGGTCTTTACATTATTCATCACACATATTTTCAACAGTAGAATAGTTCATAAAGCAGAAAAACAAACAAGCCACAAACTGTTATCAAAGTCAGACACGTTTCATTTTCTGGTTTATATTTATTGACTGCGATGACATGGTGTGCTGACTTCTGGGGTGGCTCAGTTGGTAAAATCCGTCTTCTCTTAACTGGATGGTTGGGGGTTTGATTCCTAACTCCTGCATCAACATATCCGATGTGAACCTCAGGGCAAGACACTTGGTCACGCTGCTTCAACAGCGGCTTGTGCATTTATCTGAACGGGATTCTGATGGACACTTCACGTCGCAGCCTCTGACTTCAGTGTGCGAATGGATGTGAATGGGTCGGCGTGACATGCATTTATTGATACGACTATAGAAAGTGACAGGAAATATTGGTTAGGTGAGAGTTGGGGACGTCGTGGTAAAACATCAAGGACTTAAATCTCAGGTTGCTGCAAGGACTGTGTCATCTGCACCTCTGGTATGCGCCCTAAGAACGAAGAGCTTAACAGGAGCCCGGATGCCACTTTATATTGAATTTCAATAGGGATCAATAAAGTATCTATCTAGCTATCTATTGACAGGTTTTTTTTCTTATTGGGGATGTGATTATTGATTGACATACAAACAACTCTCAATCTCAATGGTGTATTGTTTTGGTTGTTGAAAACCGGAACATATTGTGACTGTACATCTGGTCTGAAATAATTCAAATGATAACTTTATAAACTGTGAGCTGTTTGTGAGGATGAAGGTCAGAGCTACAAACTTTATCTCTGAGGGAGGCGTGGGGGAGGAGGGCTAAGCGGTGTGCTGAGGGACAGGGGAGGTAAGCTAAGTTTTAGGTTTTAGAGTCTTGAACTCAACTGTGACTGTACATCCGCTCTGAAAGTCAAGTGATGAATCTGAACCTTTGATGTGATGAAGATCAAGCCAATAAACGTTTGTTTGTAAGTTTAGACAGTGTGCGGGTGTTTACCTCGAAGTGACTTTACAATCATCCCGTATTTGTCTTTCTTGCAAATGTTGGCTTCTAACAGACACAACTGAGAACAATCTTCAGCCTTCAAGCTAAACTGATAACTAGCCAAACATCAACATGCTTTCGTTGTGGGTTTAGATGGCTCGTCTTTCCTGCGTTACAATTTAGCTTGATGTTCGATTAGCCACAGAGCTGACAAACACTTTACCTTTCAAAAAAAAAAATGTTCATAAAAGAGTATCGCCTTTGGTGGCTTTATGATAGCATTCAGAGCGAGCAGTGAGAAACGGACACGTTGGTGATCTGACAGACATACACATTCATTTACATACAGCTCTGATCAGCAGCACCATCAGGAGGAGTCACAGCCAGTCAGCCATGTAGGAGATGAAGGATGAAGAGGAGAGGCAGAGAAATCCCTGAGCGCTTCGGAAAGGTGATACATCCAATGACATCCACAGATCAGAATATCATAGACAAATGAGCCATGGGAAGGTTATGCAAATCACCGGGCGGCAGTTTGCTGGTTCTGTCTTGTTTGCACCATTCTTTCGACGTCAGGTTTGAAATACAACTGCCATCAACCTTGATGCTGAATCTCTCTATTTTCAGGTGCTGATTGAAGTAAATGAAAATGTATATTTTGTCTTGTACCAACGTGTAGTTTCTGCTGAAGGTCAAAAGAAACAAATAATTGTAATGGCACAACATGTTTTTAGTTGTATTCAAACCAAACAATACATAAACAATTTGCATGTCATAACTAAAGATGCACTCTAAACGAGTCGTCACCGTTTATAGGGAATAGCTTTTTTAAATACTGAAAGTGAAATGAGTCGCTGCCTTGATTTGTCTGCTGTAACAAATTGTCATGTTCCGCAAAATACATAAAGTGCTCTCATTCAAAGAGTGGTTTAAGTTCAGACTGCTGGAAATTGCATTCAGATTACACAGCAGGTATGTGTGTTGTTCATTGTGCTGCCTTGATATGTTCTGTAAGTGCAGTGTAATGATTGCACTGCTTGTTCTCTTTTGATTTGGAGGAAAATTTGACTAGAAACGACATGAGGTGAACAAATCCGACAAAATAAAGATCCGGAGACGCCCGAAAGACAGATTTCCTTCCTTTTCTTGACAACTCAAAAGTAATTTCTCCACTTTTTGTACAACATGTTTACAGATTGTCATTCTTTTCACTCTCTGTATTTGCATAATCCTCTTCAGAGTCTTGAGGAGTTGGACCCAGCATGCACTGAAAAGACGGTACAGAAACACACAATGCATGTCAACGGTCTGCAAGGTAAACAAAGACAAACACATACACACCTCAGGCAAGGTAGGGCCTCAAATGCACCTGATTTGCATCTTGTAACTGTTGGGAAACTGTTTAAAAAACAAAGAAAATTACAGACGGCCATGAGGAGAACAAGCTCACATTCAAACGTACAAAGCAGGTCAGGTCAAGATTTTCTGTAACAGAAATGTTTGCTCAGCCATCACTAAAAAGTGTTTCTGAAAACAGACACTTCTGAATCCTTTCTGACAAGTTTGAGGGGCTTATCTAAATGTAATAGTCATTAAAGTATCAATAATTCAAGGTGATTTCTCTATTAAGACACACGCCATGACCATTTGCTGGATGTAACACCCCTGCCTGGAGGCCCTCGCTGGCAGAAGCCACCTGTTTTATTCCCATTTTATGCACCTTGTTATAGTTCTTCATTTGCATTCAGGTGATTCCTCGTGCTGCAGCCATAGTGTTCTGTTTTTTTGGTGGGGAAACTATTCAAGGGAAATGTTGTGGAAACTAATAAGACAAACAACGGTATTCATTGCTGTTTGTTACATCACAATCATAAAGAAAAATCAATCTTAATTAGACATCTGAGAAGAATCTGTCATTCCCGTTCCTGCATGCATAAAACAAACTTTCACATGTTCATTGTGTGTGTACGTCAAAATATCACCATTTTTTTCACCATGTGCGTTTACACATATAAGGAAGTTTACAGTTTTATTGTTAATGGACACTCAGAACAACAACGGAAAAAAAGACAACCAGCGTGACCAAGGTGACAAAATCAACAAAGCCTCTGTAAGGAGTTTTTAACTTGTTATAAAACCAACTTTAAGTAACACTCATGTGTCCTCACAGCCTCAGAAACGTTAACAAGACAATGAATGTTGACAAGCCTGTATTTTATTTGAAGCCTCTGTACAGCCGCACAGGTGATTTCCGTTATTCTGGCAGAGCAGACCAGGACAGGCTGTGAGGTGGCGCTATGGTGAAAATTGATCAATTCTAAGAACCAAAGGCACGATAACAGGTCATCAAGTACTTCTTCCCCAACGGTTTCTTCAGCGGGGGAAGTCGAGCTGTCAATCAAACACACTTGACCAAACCCACATATTCCTGACAAGACATCTTATTAAGGTATCAATCACACCCGTGTGGATGAGGTGAGGGTTTAATGCCTGTGACTGCTGCCATGGGTCAGGTGTCAGACGAGCATTTATTTTATGAGTGACACACTTGACTGTTATAAAGAAAGCAGGATGAGATTTATTTTTCAGACAAGATCAGGAAAGAAGGAGACAAGCAGCTTTGTCCACAGGGGGCGCCAAAATCAAACAAAGAAAAGTTCCTCTCTGTAGTTTTAAACAAGTATGTGCAGGCCTAAAGATATACTGACTGAACATTAGCAATTACAGACAATGGCTACATTAGTGTAAAGGTGCACAGGACGCTGAGTTAAATATAATAAAGTTGCATGTACTGTATATACGTATGTACATGTCCAATAATCCAGTGAGACATAATCTTACTGTATACCAGTGTTTTATAGAAACTCTGGCTTGTTGTTGAGGATCCTCGAAACCTCACGCTGTGTGGGCGACAAGCAGTTTTATCTGCTTGTATCTCTTCTGGCCTCTCTCTGCTGCAACACATCAGACCTCTCATAATGTTTGCTGACCCATGCTGGACTCTGCTGTGTCTCAATTCCAGTCTTGGGATCTTTTCAAGGAAGCGCATTTGAGTTCTCAACCTGTTACATTTCTATTCACCCCTCGGATGAAACTCATTTATTCACTTTTGTTTGCAAAAACCTTGAAGAAATAAGGGACAGAGAATGCTTGTTTGAAAATAGACAAACCATTCCCCCATTTGAAAAAAAAAACCTCATGCATTACATGAATGCTTCCAAAAAGCCATGCTCTAAATCTGTACAGCGACCTCACTCCTCCCGCTCTCCCACTGCTCTGACCATCTGAATCCCTGCAGCCTGCTCTGTTTTTAGCAGTGCTGGATGAAGTGCGGGGGAGGCCGGACCAGTGGGGAAGTCCTGGTGCAGCCTGTCCTCTGTTGCACGCTGGACTCCTGCATGGCCTTCCCATATTAATCAGATTTGCCGCAGCAGCCATATGTCCGAGCAGCGTGATAAACCCCGGCTGCTCCCTGGCACCCACAGGACGCACTGTCAACACAGTGTGTGTGTGTATTTCACACGTTGTTTCCCCTGAGACAATCCATCAAAGATCCTTTGAGATTTCAAAACTACGACTGGCATAAATATTACAGGTATATTTGTGTTTTTACAATAAAAATGGTTAATAATAATTTCATAAAAGGGCGTCAGAGGCCACCCTGAAGGAGCAGGAAGTCATTTTTGGGCCAACTAGACATTTGCCAAGGTGTTAGGGAAATACATGCCGCTACGTACGTCACTGCAACAGGGGTACTGGCACAATTGACCTCAATTTTTTTTTTTTTTTTTAAAGGCACATTTCTGTTTCCATCTGTCGCCTTCTGTGTATTATGTATTTATAATTCTTACATAATTCAGATCCTGAGGTGTCACATATTTTGAGCACTGTTTAACAACACTGTGCATAACCTTGTGTTGCAGAAATACAGGTGACACAAAGAGCAGCTCTGTGATACAAACGCTGAGCTTTCTATTACACTTCACACAAAAATATGTGTTCCACAATCCATAATTCATAGTTGAAACCTCGCAAGAGGCAACACCAACACTTGTCAGACATGATTAACTACGTCTGTATCTTACACAAATTTAATTCCTCTCTGTGTCTCTGCCTGTAAATCAACAAACAATCACCAGTGAGCGTGTGCACAAGATATGTGGCTGAGGTGTGTCAGGTATTTGAATGTTACACAGCATTATTGAAGTTGGAGAAAATGGGATGCAAAAATATGTTGTTGTTGTTGTTGTAATCACATTTTGATGTTTTATTAAAAAGCATACCATTTCGATGCTTCTTTTTTATTATCAAGGACGTTTTCATTGCCATCTACTGTCTGCAAAAAAAGGCAAAAGCACAACACAATGATCTCATTACAAACTAATCACAGTAATTAATAATAATCACTTTTATAGATAGAGCACTTTTCTTAACAAAGCTACAAAATGCTTTAAATTAGCTAAAATACATTAGTATTGTAAACATGGTTACATTTGCATACAAGCTATTTAAAGCTTGTATAATGTTGGAGTTTTAGCAGGCTACAAAACTTTATGAAATCAACACTGATGTGTCTAAAAATTGACTTAAAATAGTAAACAAGACCATCAGCATAAAGATTGATTATTAGTTATTTTTCATGTTTTTAAATGCTGCTGCAAAGTATGTGTCAGATGAGTACACTGAAGGTTTTGTTTTCTATTATCATTGGCGAAGATGATTGCTAAAAATAAAACAGGATGTGATTTTTTTCATCTTGAACACTTGAAGACAAGATTAGCAGAGATATGAACCAGTTTGTCCACAGGGGGCGCCAAAATCGACACAAATTCAAAGTTACTCACAGGAGCTTTAAAGTTTGTCTTTGATTTTTCTCATTTAATTCTGCCAGATGGGAAAAAAAATCTCTTGGACAAAAGGAAACGTTCAGGACTTTAATGTGATTGTGTGACACATTCAGCTGCAAGAATCGAATATTAGCTTGGAGAAAAATGTGAACTTTTCATCATGCATTTCATTTGAATATTGCTCATAAAGAGGAACTCTATTTAAAATGGCTCAAGTTTTCTTTTTAATGGAAGCTATATTAAAAGTATCTTCTGCTGCAATAATACAACAACAACACATGCGTAAATATATTTAAAATGCTACATGTAGCACTCCCATAGTGATAACATGATGTTACATGATTTCCATCAGAAGCCATCCATGCAGATAAATCTACCTAGATGACATTATGGTCACTCAATCATGCATGGTATACAGACTTCTCCTCACACCCCATGCACCCGCCTGTGCATGTCACTTCTTACTGCTGAAACCCCTCCACCCACCCACCCTCCTCCTTCTCACCCACTCACCCACTCACCCACCCACCCACCCATCTTTACGCTGACTTACATCTGAGCAGGACCCTGCACCTTTTGTCTTGGGCTCATTCTTTGTTAGCAGCTGGTGGACAGAGCTGCAGCCTGCAGAAACTGCAGCAGCACGTCCACATCACAGTAATGACAGTGTATATACTGCAACACACAAGACATTTATTCATTCTGATTTAACACCATTATAAAGTGTTGTTTATCTTTGTGATCCCATATATGAGTAGAATATATGTAAAGATGATAAACCTTTGGAAGGAGTGGGATCTCATTTTTGTAAATAAATGTTATTATTATGTTATTGTTTTATGTAAATGTGGTTATAGTTGGAATCTATCTATCTATCTATCTATCTATCTATCTATCTATCTATCTATCTATCTATCTATCTATCTATCTATCTATCTATCTATCTATCTATCTATCATGTGTTTGGATGAAGTATGTAGCAGCATCATCATCACCAAAGTGAACTGCAGATAACCTCATGACGTGGCAGACACACACTTACACACAGTATGGAGAGCCTATATAAAATCTACAGAGCCCGCGTGCATCTGGTGCTGCTCTGAGCCGCTGATAAGGGCTTTGCAGGCGATCTGACTTCAGTCTACATGAAGGATGAGCTTCTCAGACAGAGACGTTGTCCATCCTGCTGATGCTCCCTCGTCTCATCGTAAACTCTTGTGCACCCTCTGGTGCTTGCTAGTCTCCCAAACTTCTTTGTGTGTAGCCTGCTTTGCAGATTGTCTTCCTTGTCTGTGTGGTTGCTCATTATTCAGAGACAGACGGATCTCAGGTCATCTGCAGCTGCAGCGAAAGGAGAAGCAGGAAAGATGGCGATCATCCATTAGACCGACCGGGCGCACGCATGAAATACGAGGACAACTTTTGGGAGGATCGCTCGAGGAGAAGATTGTACCAGTGAGTTTTTTTGCACTATATTTCCAGTTTCGCCAAAGATTTCGGCTGGGCTTTCAAGGTCTTGCGAGAACGTCGCTATGGTAGATCATGGGATATAATCTGGAGAGCGCCTCGTGAATGACCTGGAAAGAGCTGACCCCCCCTTTTTCTTCTCCGTGTCTCCTTTTTAGTCCAGGTCCCTTTTTGGAGAGGAAAGGAAAGAGCCGGGGGTTGAGATTTTTTAGTCGGGTGTGCGCTCCCCTCCATGCAGCCAAAGTCAAGTGGGTCTTCTCGCCAGTTTATATCCTAACCCACGTAGCTCTGCCTCGCCATGTCGCCTGTCGGTTTGTTGTCAAAGTGACACAAGGAAATGGACGCTGGTGGTGGTTAAAACGAGGGCTCGTCTGCGTGTTTTTGGCGAAGTGTTTTGTTATTCTGACATGTCTGGTCAAGGGAATTACTGTAACCCCGGCTGTGCATGCGTCCCCCCCCTCTCTCTCTCCCCTCGCTCCCCCTCTCTCTCTCTCTCTCTCCGGGCCGGTTGTGCGTGCGTGTTGTTGCGCGTTCGCTTCATGGGAGAAGCCATTGCACGGATTGCTCTCCTCTCCAAAAGGCAAAGCCTCCATTAGCGACACAGAGGAGCTGGCATCCAGTCGCACACACACACACACACACACACACTCATCCACCATGAAAGCCATGTCCAGTGTGAGGAGGATATATGTCCCGTCCCCCCCCTCCTCCTCCTCAATTTTAAAAAAGCAACCTTATCTGTTGACGATTTCGACCCAGAGTTGGAGCTGCATGTCATCTCGATGGTTCTGAAATGATTGTGTGGCTTGATTTAATCTTTTACATTCTACTGTTTTGTGTTTGTTCTGGGTGCTTCTGGATTATACATTGTCCCCCCCCCCCAGCCCCCCACCCTCCTATTGCTCTGTGTTTGGATGTCTAGTCGCTGTCATTGGTCTCAAGTCAGGTATGTCACACTAGGAGGGCTTCACCATAAAATGGAGGAAAGCAGATGAGTCTCCAAGGAGAGCCCTGGAGTCAGCAGGCAGGGGAACAAAGGTTGTGTTCAGAAAAAAAAAAACCCTTTTCTTCTTCTGCTGCTGTTTCTTCTTCTTCTGCTTCCTCTTCTTCTGCTTCTTTTTTTTTCTGCTCGGAAGTTTAGTCAGCCAGAGGAAGCAGCAGAAGAGTGAGGTCCTTTCTGTGATGCGTTCAAGGTTAACTCCACACTTTTAACTCCTTGCGTGAACTTGCCACTAAGATTTTAATGGTCTAAAACACACAGTTTAACACAGTTCTTTTTGAAACATCGTTTGCTTGGAACTTTTTATATTGGAGGACAGGATGTGTTTGTGGTGGCTGAGGGACACTTGAATGCGATGGGAATTTTAATGCTGATTTATGCAGTGTTTTGGCAGTGCAGGTAGTTAATGTTCAACAAAGTGCTTTCAACACACACTTTCTCTCTCTCGTGTGTGTGTGTTTGTGCGTGTGTGTGTGTGTGTGTGTGTGTGCGCAAGAAGTGCAGATAGTTTTTAGGGGAAGTTCTCGAGATGATTGTCTTCTTTTGTTTTGGACATTTTTGGATGACAGTTTAGTTCCTCTGTTTTAAAGGATTTGATGACTTATAATTGCAAAGTGGAAGTTTTGTGTTTATTGTTTTGCTCCTACTTTATTGCGATTAATACACTCAGGTTTTCATTGGAGGCATGCCAGGTCATACGTATTTCATTGCTCTTTCATGTAAAGTAGAAGTTACATGGACTGAAAGTTGAGGTACGTTTTAAGACGTTATGTCCTGAAGGTGTCCGTTGGTCAGCACACACAGAGGAGGTGTGCAAGCAGTAGCGTGTTCCTCTGTGTGTGTGTGTGTGTGTGTGTGTGTGTGTGTGTGTTTGTGCTACGCTCTGCAGTTCCCCTGGCCACTGTGTGAAATCTTGCTGACAAGGAGACTGCGAGCTTGACACACTGTGCTGCGACAATGCCGGGGCTGAGAAGAGCAATCAAAATGGTGGCGATGCTCCTTCTCCCTGGCGTGGCATGCAGGGCAAACAGGTTCTCAAGGAGGAGCTGATAGAGGACAGCCGGGGCGGGAATCTGCTGCCGTCAACACATTTGTCTGGCAGACGGGTGCAGTGCATGTAGTCTGGAGGAAGGTGGATGTTCTGCAAATGAGCTCAGTGATTAAACCGAGGATATGATTGTCGTGTTTGCCTTTTAGTCTGGAGAACGCTCCGATTGTCACAGGGATTTCTAAAAGCGATGTGCTATCTCCGTGCTCCCAGACTTGGTGTGGTAACTTTCACAAGTCTCCAACACATTCTTGACTCCATCTCGGTTTGTAAAGCTTGTTTATGCTACACGAGCAGCTCGTCTACGTGCTCAGGTTTTCAGTTCACCTGCTGAGGTCATGGGTCAGGGTTGTTTGCTTTCATCGCGGCAGGGATGGCGTTCAAATGTTTTGAGTTAAATTGAACCAAGGCTGCATATGGAACACGGGCAACTTCTCTAGGGGGGCCCCAGACTAAAGGCCCCCATGGTCTTTATTACACATTCAGATGGCAATGAACAACAAGCACGCAGGACCTTAATGTGACTGCTCCAAGTAGTTTCTTCAATGTCAGGATAAGCTGCTTTTCTCTCTTTCTGTCAATCGTTATCTGCTGTTGAGATGGTCGACAGTTAAAGCTCCTGTGAGGCTCTTGCTTATTTTGTTGGTTTTGGCGCCCCCCCATGGACCAAATGGGACCTTGTCTCTTTACTACACGTTTGATTTGTATTTTAAATCTCACCCTGCTTTTCTCTTAACCGTGACGTGTGTCACTCGTGACAGTCTTTGTTGTGGAACGTGTACAAAGAAGACGCTGTTTTTAGCGTCGTAGCGTCGGCTTCAGAGTCGGACATTAAAACGTCATTATGGAAATGATCGACCTTTTCGCCAGTGGTCTTGTTTGCATGTGTTGCTCATAAACAGACATCAACATTACTTCTATTCTGTTTGGTAACCAGCTACAGGACAAAGCAAGATACACAAATTGGTGTCCTTATGCAACGCTCTAGTTTTAAGTTCTTGACAGTAAAGAATAGAGGATTTAGTTATTCGATAAATTGATACTTCTAAAAGAATACTTTACTTTGTGAACTGATAGCAGACAATGCAAACGAACGCCTGCTCACTGACTTAGATGTTATCAATGAATTTGTACAACAATGTTAAACATCGCATGCCCTTCCTTTTTGGGTGACACGACCGAAGATCTGAAGGTTTGTTTCTCTTCGCTGCCTTTTAAATCCTTTGAACGCAATATCGAGCTATGGTTGAATGTCTGTCTCTGCATTTTATATTTTCTCGGTGTTGACAGTGTGGTTCAGCTTTAAGGTTTAAAGTGACAGGGCAGAACTGAACTATGTTGGCTACTTCTGGAGTAGAATTACATAACCGGACTGTTTTTGCAAGGTATTTCAGGATTACTCTGAAAAAGCTTGACAAAGAGGACAGATGAAGAGAGAGACTTCTGTGATGGTTTGAATGCTGGAAGGAAGTGGTTGGTGAAGCTCACATCCCTCACTCAGATACTCTTTCTCAGTCACGAACACACACACACACACACTACACACACACACACACAGCAGCCCTCCCTCTCTCTCATTCACTCACTCACATCGGGTGATGCACTCCTCCTTTCTTCTCTACCTGGGGCAGTGAGGAAGGCCAGGGAGACGCACAAAAGCAAATTGAAATGCTCCAGTGAATGCTTTCTTGACATGATGCATGGCTCATGAGATGCAGCTTGGCCCTGCTGCTACACTTGTAAGCGTGCTGGAACAGACCGGCCCCAGTTCAAAACACCAGTGTCTTTACAGTGCAATGCAAAACCTCTCAGCACTTTCTCCTGCGTCTTACTGACCCTATGTTTGCTTTTTAGATGTTTAAGTTTGACATGATTCTAGAAAAAAAAACAATTGACTAATGATGCGTTTACATGGTTGGATTACTAAATGGGGCTACTGGGTGCAGGCTTAGGGGCCCATGGGGTCAGGGGGTCCTTAGACCAGAGAGGGTTTTTGTATGACTGTTGCCATTTTTTGTTTGGGGCAGTTACTGAAAAACACAAAACTTTCTTTAAAGGAAGCAAAAGGGACAACAAATGGACACATAACAACCACAAAGCCATGGCAGGTGACTGCAAAGAGACACAGAATGATTTATGATGGACAAAAAAACTACAGAGACGTCAAATGACACATAAAAATTACAAAGACACACAAACAACTTTATTAAGATACAAAACAAGCACAGGAATATAAAAACTACAATGTCATAGTAGAAGACATTTAACACTGTTTGCAAGATATAGAGTGTTTTATTATGATGCTAAACATGGACCTACTTCCCTCCACCATCATCTTGTTGGCCTCCTCTCCGTGCTCTTATCACATATAGAGCTATTTGTTTGAGTAACAGATAGATAGATAGATAGATAGATAGATAGATAGATACACAGACACACACACTCACACACACACACAGACACACACAACAAAGCACATGACGGTTTGGTGTGTCTTGTTTTAAAGGTTACGTAACAAACTTCTTGGACAGTGACGAGTTTACATGATTCAATTCTAAGTCACCACAGGCTAAAATGTTCCAATGATAGTTTCATTTTTGTTAAGAAGTAGAAGCAGAACATGCATCTTAGCAGGATTATTTTTGCGTTCATAAAGGAGGTGGTGGTTTTCAGTGGGGCATTAATCAATTGGAAATTGAACACAAGTTTCTGATTAATTAAAGCTCCAGACAGAAAAGCCTGGTGTCTGTACGTGGCCTCCAAAAGCAAACAAAACCATCGGGTATAAAATCGATGATTTCTAGATATTTAATGATATGCCTGTCACCCCTGCTGCAGGGCCTGATGAAGCGATTAACAACATGTCTCAGAATCAGCCTTTAAAAAGAAAAAAGTTGACTTTTTGTGTTGAGTTGTCCTGCTTTGTTCACTGGAGGCGCCAAAAGTTCCTAACAGGAGCTTAAATCTTGCTGTTTGGTGCGGAGCATATCAAGCCAAATTCAAATATCTACATCCTTGAGAACTCTCAGTTGAGCTATAAACTGTGTTGTCTCATTTGTTGCTTTTTGATCTTATCTATCATGAGCAAGCCACAGATTACAAATAAAATTGATTAACTTCACTGCTGCAACATTAAAGGGAAATGTTTTTTCTGCATCCTTGAATGGATGAGAAGCTATACGAGAGTAGAGTTTAGAGACAGTGATTTGTAAGATTTGGCCTCAGATACGGCCTTTGCACTCATTGGCCAGTATTCTCATTTGTAACATGAGAGATGAACCATGTGACCCTTGAACTAACAGTTCATAGGACTTGATCCGTCCCTTTTTAACTCATTTAGTCAGCATTATGGTGACCTTGATGATGATTTATTTGAGAGAAAAAAAAGACAAATCTGTGTGAAATTAGACATTATGTACTATTTTTTAAATTCTATTTTATATGTTGGCAATTGCTTCTCATATTTTATTTTATTTAAGTACTTGTTTTGTAGCAATACACCAAGAGAAATTTTTTGTATATGTCGATGTTTACGATTTTGATCCCCACATTTTTGACTATTTTGGGTCACCGCTGGTGGCTGCTATGTAGGCCTGTTGATACTGAAATTAATACAGAGAAATTATAGTTTAGGGTTTTTTTTACAGTGAGCATGAACTGAATGTTTTTATTTCTGTTTGAAGAAAGTAAAATTACTTTCAGACCAGGCAGGTAACCTAATCTGCTTGACCTCTTGTGTGAGCGGGGCGACACCCTTTAACTCCTAAAGTGTGCTACAAAGAAAGACTTGGATACCTTTAAACAAAGAAACCCAAAGAAATGCAAAACAACCACAAACAGACGCTAACACAAACAGCTCGACTCTCTGTGAAAGGGGAGGGGTGTGGGGCATTTTAATGTCTGTGTCCAAGGACCATTGTCTCATCATCCGTCGATGTCGAGGTTATTAGGCAGGCGGTTGGCCTTCTTTTTCATGTCAGGCAACAAGGAAGTGGTTTGCTGGAGGTGTCATTCCAGTTTCTGTTGTCAGTTGCCACCTCTCAGCGCTGTAAAACTGGTTCCTCCTCTCTGCTTTCCATCAGAACATCAACAGCTCAAACGTCACCTTTCCCCTCCTGAAAACACAAATAGCTCACAGTTGTTTCTGTCCTCGCCAGTCTTTCTCACTCCACATCTGTCGAGCACATGGGGAGCTGGATTTTAAGAAAGTTGAAGTTTAGTACAGAGTGGCTGTGTTGGTGAGACCGTTTCTACATTGAGATAAATTAAACCACCTTGATGTCAAACTCAGGATTGTTGTGCTTCTCCAGTGAGACAGAGCACCGACTCTGTCAGCATCAAGCTGCCTGTGGTGGTGGAAAAAAAAAATCTTGAATTCTTTGGAGACGCCCGTTCCTTGGGCAGTGTGGTGCCATAGCACAAGGCCTTCATTGAGCAGGAACAGGAGTGGTCTTGTAGAAGGGATCCACTCTGGCTCGGCCTACGAAGCAACAGAGCTGTCCAAGGACGATTAAATATTTAAGAGCTTGGAAAGGAGGTCTCAGTGGTAAGTTAATATTGATGGGTCTCTCATCTTTCCCTTCTCAAACTTGTTGGGTTGCTCCGCGTGGATGGTTTGGTGAACCTGGAGAGGAACTTCAACACTTCTCTCTTCGATCAACTTACCAGAAGCTTTTAATAATGGTCCAAAAAAACAGTCTTTCCTCAAACATGTCTCTGATCAAATCAGATTGATTTGGACGTATTTGAGCAGTTTTTGTCATTTGCTTCTTGTGACTTCTTCAGGTCACTCTGAAATTCTCCATCCTGTCAGGCTTGTAACCTCACCCTCTCCCTGTAACTGGAGTAAGTGCCATGTCAGGCTTAGAAGGAAGTCAGCATTGCAGTGTTTTCTGGCAGTTTTCCATTAAGCACCACTTTCTAGAAGCCCTTCAGTGCATCTCAGTCTTTTATTGTAAGCTTCTCTAAATGTCTCTTATTGGTGGAAAAAAAAAAGATGCATTTCAATCGATCAAAGGAGAAATGATGGAGAGGAGATAAGAAACCGTTATGCTCACAGTTGATGTTTTCACACATGCACAAAACTCTGTATGAAGCGGAAGGTGAGCTGATTTGTGAACGCGGGTAAAAGCTAGAACAATTCCCCCCCAGGTGATCTGGAGAGAGTGATGACATGTCAGACTAACAATGAGCGATCAGTTTGATCCAATAGCATATAAATCCCCGTTTCCAAACAGCGATCCGGTTCAGTACAGTTTGATAGGGTTCGATAAAGCCTGATCCTATTTGTGTTTCCACAGCTAACCGTGCCATATTTGGTAGGCGGCGTGTAAGCCGGATGCAGATAGCTACGTCAGCCACGTAATAGGGTCACACGATAGCAGCTAATCGCTAACAGCTAACCCGCTAATAAATTCAACAAAGGAGAAAAACGCGACACAAACAAAACCAACGCTGGAAGACGTCCAGCAGTTCATCTACTCTGTCACTGTCATGTGACTCTTGTGTCAGAGAAGGCTGTGTGCGGCGAGGAGAAATGCAGACGAATAAACAATGGACTGTGTATTTAAACATGGCGGGGTTGTGTTTGTCGCTGTCACATGGGAGGTGATGATTCTTTCGACCAATCAATGGACTGCAGTGTTTGGCTCCACCTTTTAGGGTTAGATTGATATACTTGGCATCCCAACGGAAGGGTCCCAAAAAGTATGACGGTACAGGTTGGTAATTTGGGAATCTGTCCGGCTTTATTCTGTGGAAACTCTGCAAAATACGTGCCGAACCTGGGCTTAAGGAAGCTGCATCACATCAAATATGTCCGATTACAGGTAGAATTCATATAAAGCCAAAGTCAGTGTCGTCTTGGATCTGTCTGATCCATCTTTGATTACTGCCGCTGCTTTTTACGTCATGTCCTGCCTTCTGAGGATCCCAACACCACCACAACAACCCAGACCACCTACTGTACAATCAAACTGTAAAAACTTGACGCTGTGGGAGACATGTGTGAATGACAACTTTGGAAAATTCCAGATGCAAGCTGTCCTGAATGTTTCCCTTTAATTCAAGGTTGGAAACGTTTGATGAAGCTGAGATAAGAGACCCTTCTGCTCACAGCGAGAACAAGAAGTCTAATCATAGATCCTTAAAATAGTACTGTAGAATTTGGCTTCTTGGAAGCTGACCTTCGTCTGTCTTTGTTCCCTGTTTGCTATATATACCTTCTGAGATAATACAGAATATATTGGAGACAGCAGCAGATAGATTTGCGTCAGGAAATGGTTTCCTTGGAGAGATGGACTCCAAGGCTGCGTGGAATGTGACGTTTCCCGGAGTGATTGTCTTTGCCGAGGAAAAAAAACACTTCCTGGTTTCTCTCCAAGCTCTGTCCTTGGACTTCCTTCACTTGCGCCACTCAAGTGTTTTTCTAGCCTATGATCCCTGTTATCCTGGGTTGTAGGAGATGTGAATGAAGCATGTCTGACTGTGTTTAAGTGTGTTTGGATTGTGCATGGGGGTGTACGTTTGTTTTAGTGTGCAGTCCTTGATAGAATACCTTCATTGAGAATTTTACTCTTCAAGCTTGAGGGAAGAAACCTCTGGAGAAAACCAAATATATCCACCTATTCCTTCCAATATAACATTGTAAAAATAATCACGCCTGAGGCTGTTAATTAAATTGTGCACTTAATCATTTTTAGATGGAATATTTAATCATGTTGCACAGGGCTGCCCCAAGTTTTATCTTCTATGCTTTTTAGTCTCGAGACTACCTCGTCTATTTGGAGCACTAGAACATGTTGATGTATTTTTGGGTCATCTGTTTTCGATAACCTAAAGATAAATCCTGACCGAAGAACGATGGCACCATTTTTTTTAAGAGACACAGATCTCTTCAGGATGTTGTCTTCAGCTCTGAAGAAAAGCCGAGCCGCTTTCATGGTGTCCATCTTTGCAGAACAAAACCCACACGTCTCACTTCTGCTTTCTGCCGAGTGCCATGACAGTCAGCAGAGGAACAGACAGGAGGGGAAGCTGCTCACTCAGGTCTGTGCTCTTAAAGCTAAACACTTCCATCTGTGTAACAAGATAGCGGAGCGAGCAGAGGCTGCAGCTCCAGCAGGACGGTCAGAGAAGACCTTGAGGAGCTACAAAATGGTGGACAGCCAGTGCCACTGACACTCCAGCTATGATTGGCTGTGTCTCCTTGGCCACAGTGGGGCTGGCTGTGTGAAATGGAGTCCCTCTTGTGTGTGGAGCATTGGCCCAGCCTCAGCTCTGATGCAGAAGATAATTCTGTCAGCCCCCAGAGAGAGAGAGCGAGCGAGAGACGAGAGAGCAGCCAAGTGAGGTGACTATGCCGAAGAAGGTTGATCTGTAGACTTCCACAGAAGTCAAACCTGCTCGATTCATCGGCTTCTAACTTGTTCATAAATGCATTTTTTTTTTATTCCTGCGTTACACTGACCAGCAGTGGCTCGGAAAAGAAAAAGATCAACTCAGATGAAAAGATTCATTTTTTGGTTTTGTTAACAGGAATAAGTAGAGCGACGACGTGGGGGTATTTATTATCTAACCTGTACACCATGCAAGCTTTAGCTGAGAGATTTACCAGCCCTCTGCTTTGTGAACATTTCAGGCTTGAAGGTCACATAAAATATCTCTGAAGGCTTGTGATTAAAAGGTAAACGCAGGGGGATGTAAAAGGCTTTAAGCGCTACATTTTGAATGGAGTAGTTTTTTGTGTGTTTGTTTTGTTTTTCTTTTTTCTACGCCGAGTTTTCACCATGACTACCTGAAAGATAGCACTCACATGAAAGGCAACCATTAATGTTTGCCTCCTTCTAATCTGCTTGGTCATTATCTGCTGCGCAAAAGAGGTCAAATGTTGCTCCTGTGAGCTGTTTCGCAGCCTACCTCCTTCTTTAAAAGGAACAATCCGAGCTGTTTTGCTAAACACAAAAGCTACCCTTGGAGCAAGGTTACCTGCACCGTGCTCACCAGATACTTTTTCTTTATTTTTTTTTGGTTGACGCTTTAGAGAGAAACATGCAATTAGTAAGTCGGATATATTTGATTGGAAAATGAACGTCTTAGTTTACAAGGAGAGCATATAAAGAGGAGAGTGAGCGCAGCAGTGATATTAAGTATTAACGGCTGTCTGACTGGGTGGGTGATGTCAGGTAACCATCTGTCAGAGGGAGACAGGCTGACACAGGCGCTGTCTGACCTTGCAGTATGGACGACACACACATAAACTAGAAAACGATCATCTCTTCCTGGGATTAGCATAGTGTTGCCACTGGAAGCCAAGCGAATGGCCCTCCTCTCTCTCTCTCTCTCTCTCTCTCTCTCTCCACTGTTTGATGTGAGGACTTGCTTGTTTGAAGGCCTCAGTCGGTTGAAGGCTTTGAGGTCTGAAGATCAAAATCCTTCAGTCCTCCAGATGTTTCCCTTTATCGTCGAGATAGCACACATCACATTATTAACTTAGTATATGTATAAACAAAATGTCTTAATCTCCCTGTTGCACAAAATATTTTTTAAAAGCCAGACTCCACCTGTGAAGGGCACTCACATATTGCGCTGGTTTTATTTGGAGTCAAGACAAGTGCGGTGGAGATTGGCTGGTATTGCTGCGACGCCCTTTCCCCTTAACAAAAAACACATTTAACATCCCGAAAGAACGGTAAAGACCCCTCAGGTTACTAATGTCTACAGAATATTTACAGATTACAACAGATTTTTTTGTGTAAATTTGAAGCAGACTCTCACTGATGTGGGAATTCTTAAAAACTCCTGAGTTAGTGTTTGTTATGGTTCCTCTCCTCACTCCTAATCTAACGCTGATAATCTGGTAAAGAACGCTGCAGGAGCAGCGTTGAGTGACAGAGCTGTCACTCATGACGTCACATCCTCTCTTATTGTCATAGACAACATACATTGTGGGTATGTCCACCTTATTCACATCATGTATGGCAATAGATTTGATGTCAAATTAGACAACATCCTCAGCATGATATATAGAAGTAATCCTGTTTTAAGTGCAGGAATAACACCTTTTGTTCCCTTATACCCTGATTTAGTTGAAAATACAATCCTCCTCTTAAGGGCCGTCTGGGCCTGGTTCCTTTTTAACATCCTCTGAATGTGACACCATTGAAGGTCAGGCTGGAGACAGATCAGCAAAGCTCACTGGATTGCAGCGTCTGAAAGGCTCTCCACCTGTATTTACCCTTCTTCTGAGACAATCTGGGATTACTGAACCGTTTCCCCTAATGTTCTCCAAAATTCAGACTTTCTTGGTGTCTCACTCATCCAGTTAAAAGTGAAGAAAGTCAAACGCAGAAGGTTAATGTTGCTAGTCTTTCTGTGTGGGTTAGTATGTTTGTGCCATGTATGTATAAACATACCGTCTTAATAAAGGGTTGTTCAGGGAGTTGCACTGAAAATTAAAAAGTGAGCTGATGTGAGTCTAATTTGATGAAATTAAACTAGATAGGACGGAAATGTCAAAGTGTACAGCAAGGAGCCAATGCAGCATTCTTGAGAGGCTACCGAGGATTCAGATCAGGCAAACAGGTTCAAGATCCGATTTGAGACGCTTTTACTTTTCATTAGAGGAGTGTAGAAGAATAATGGTAACACCAAGACCATACCTAGATCAGGTTATCTTCCTGTATTAGAGGAAGCACTAAAGGAACGAAACTACAAAGAGGCAAACAGCATGCTAAAAATAACTGCCAGACCGTGTAGCAGAGTCTGTCCTCAACCTGCAAGTCTTTCATGTGTACTAAAGAGTGTGTGTGAATTTGGCAAACATGTTTTCTTTTAATAACAGGGAATACAACTTGTCATCTGATGACCAAGGGAGAATGTTTTGATCCTAAGTTCTAAATATAGGTTACATACTCATGGTGTGATCAGGGGCGTGTTCAGAGGAATGGCCAGGGGGTTGCATATGCTTTCGTTTGGACTTACTGATATTTTTTCCTTTATTTTTTTTTATTTTTTTAGATCCTTGCTTGTGTTGTACTTATTCTCTGAAGTACGTCACTTTGGATACAAGCATGAATTGTAGAATCTGGCATGTTTACTTGTTTTCTTTACCATATTGAAGAGCTTTGTTGAAGCTAACAACCCAATGAAATCCATCCCAACATTATGTCCTGCATTTTATTTTTATTATTGGTGACTGTCCCACACAAGTCATAACACAGCAGTTAGATACTCAAAGTTTGGACTGATGGAGACTGTAAAGATTGACATGTATTTTCAAAGAAGCACGAGCAGATACGAATCATAGGTTAGCAGTATCTAATGTTTGCTAACTTTGTGCTAGCGTTAGTTAGCTTAAGCTAATGGTCATATCAGGGAAAGCAGTCAGAGAATTGAGCAGGGGCTTGTCATTATTTCTTATGAATTCACCTTCAGTGTTGTCTGCATCGTCACAAGTGCTTTGTTTCTGTCTTTGACATTTCAGACTAGCTTGTGGTTTGACATGAAGGAGTGCTAGAAGAATGGTTTTGGTCTGGGCCCTGTTAGCTGGTTAATAGTTAACGTACATATGCTTCTTGAAACAGGGCTTCTTGGTTCAGGTGGCCGATAATATCCTGTCACAACTTTGAGATTATGGCTACAGTTAGAGAAGTTTGGAGCATTTTGGCAATCCACAGTTTGTTGATTAATAATTAACATTGTATAATCTCTTTTGGCACCAAATGATGGCTGCACATTTATCAATGGATGGTTATTATTGTTGCACAATCTCGTATGTATTCAGGATCTACAGGAGGTTTTTTTGGACATCATTTAAACCTAAATGATCAAAACCAACATACTATAAGATAAAAGGTATGTCATTGTGCAGCAATCATAGTCCCTGTCATATTCCATTTTTGTCCTGCAGTATATCATGCCATTTCTTTCCCTTTAGTTCCATTCCTGTAGAAGTTTGATGAATGTGATGACAAAACGTTAATCCCGAGCAGTATTGATTCTTCACATCTCCTCTGAAATGAGGGCTGGTCCATTGATTGGCCAGGTGGGATCAATGTTTCATCTCTGTGTATCCAGACTTTCTGAAATGAGCAGCATCATGTGATCGCGTCATTTTAGGGAGGTCTCGGAGTCAAGGATCAGGTCTCTGTCCTGGTCACACGTTGTTCTTATCACGCAGGCGCTGAAACACTGTTCTATTAAAGCAGATGTTCATCAAGGTTAGTGTTTAATTTAATCTGTTGCATTAAGGTTGTCTGATTGTGGAATTTGTGAAGAAAGAAGAAAATGATGATGACGTTTATATCCTGTGACCAGCTCGCAACAGGTGCAGTCTGCGTTGAAGCATTCAAACGGCTTCATCATGTTTTCTGCTAACAGTATGTTCTGCTCTGCTCTTTTGTTATTACTGCAGCGATGTCACCCTCCAACTCGGGGGAAATGAGGAAGTTTCAGAAGTGCATGTGTGAAAACGACTTTAATTAGAATTAGTCTTAGTCCAGTGACACTTTAAGTAACCATAGGTACATGCTATGACAACCATGCTGTCCATGTCTGCTTGGTGTGATAACATGTCACTATACGTATACTTTGAGCTTATCAGTAAGATGGATAAATGTCATAAGAAACCAAAGTAATGACAGTTGATCCTTTGGGCATGGTAGATTGATGCCTCACATTTAATCTAAATTTGAGAAATGCTTGAATTTGAATACTCAAATTTAAGTGTTGTTTGCATTTGTCTTTTTTCCTATAAAAATATTAAACATATTAAAACAGAAACTGTTAGCTGCTTGCCTAACGTCCCACCTTATTTGCAGTATTTTTCTTTGTTCTTGTAGTTCTTTCTCTTCTTCCCTTTTCTCCCCCTCTCTTCTATTTGAGCCCTTCTGCTATCATGGACATGTTGACTGTAAACTTTGGTTTGTTCCTTATGCAGGTAACCCAACACTTCTGGTCACAAGGGGACACCTGCGTAGTAATCTGTTAAAAATGAGCATTGTCATACACAGCCCCAATGTAGCCTACCGTATCTCCACTTTAGATGCTTGCTATAACAATATGAGGCTCCAATGCAGTGCTGTGGATCTGTCAATATGTTCCTCCTCTGTGAAGGGCTTACGCACCAGCACAGTATTGGAATATGAAGGTCATTCAGGTCAGACCAGCTTTTGAATTACTGTTGTTATCTGCTACATTGCCAGCTGATAAAAGCCTAACTGTGAGCCAACACAAGCTGAATGCAGACCAAAGCATCACTACAAACCATACACTTTTTTAACCCTAACCCTACTTTTTAATGTCTGGGCACCATTCCTAACCTAAACCAAAATAACTCCCAAAGTTAGCATTTAGACGTTTGGGGAGATCCTGGTGAAACATTTCCATCGGTCTTAATGCTGTGTTAATAACTGCATTATGTCTGTGTGTGTTTCAATTCATCCACAAACATAATGGGATGGATGAGATCAACTTGAAAGCCATTAGGTTTGTGTTCTGTTCACTGGGACCTTTTACTCGCTGGCATGACAACGTCACACACAGGCAGTTCATTCAGGCCTGCATTTCATCTCCACAGGTTTGGACACTGAGACTGGTTTGAAGCTCACATTTTATTAAACCATTTAAAAAGATACAGTTATGCAACTGTTTTTATGGTCAAAGAGGATGCAATGTTAAGTGAGTTCAGGGCAGCTCGTCCAGCAGTGGTGTGTTAAGGTTTCCCACAGATGTGGAAGGAGTGACTCAGTTCAGCATCTCGTCTGTGGCGGCTCTATTTGCAACTCAATGCAGCCTGGCCGGTCACTGAACCTAAACCATTTCAGTGTTCGGTTATAATAATGAACATTGTGAACATAATACATGCAGAACATATTTGTTTAATGCTTGTAAATGATGCCACCTGGCAGGTATCAGATGAAGCCAGTTACTGATGGAAACACTGTTTATATTTCCTGCACCAAAGATTCTCAGTAACTGATATGATTGACTGATAGAGGGAAGCAAGGTGAGATTTTTTTTTTTTTTTTTTGTGAAACATTTACATGAGCATATCAGCAGATAAGGTACAATTTTAACCATAGGGGGCGCCAAATTCAATCCTCACTGGTAGAGGTGCTGCTTGGGGCTCCAGACCAGCACGAGGGCTGAAAAGCGTCAAACCACTAAAGTGGCCCAAAATGTGCACGTTTTTCAAAAACAGTAGGAAACCTCCCATCTGACAACTCTCACTCGCATTATCCTGCTAACAAGAGAGCCAAAGTTTGTCAATGACAGTCAAATAAGAAGATAAAGAAGAGTAGGCTTCAGGAAACTGGCAGACATTATGGTAGTGAATACAGGTTGGAGGGCCTCCATTTCAGGAGCTTCGAAACAGAATTTATAAAGCGTATCAGAGAATCTTGAAACATTTGGTTAACTCTCCTTCAGGGTTCAGTATCTGCAGAAGTAAATCTAAATAATGTACACATAAAGGAATTATGTTTATTCCTTCCACCGGGCTACTCTGCCATAACGCCCTGACTGGTGGAGGGCTGCAGTGATAGCTGACTTTGTGGAACTTTCTCCTTAATGCATCTCTGGAGCTCAGCCACAGTGATCTTTGGGTTCTTCTTTACCTCTCTCACCAAGGCTCTTCTCCCACAATTGCTCAGTTTAGCTGGACAGCCAGGTCTAGGAAGAGTTCTGGTCGTCCCAAACCTCTTCCATTTAAGGATCCTGAAGGCCACCGTGCTCTTAGGAACCTTGAGTGCTGCAGAAATTCTTTGGTAACCTTGGCTAGATCTGTGCCGTGCCACAATTCTGTCTCTGAGCTCCTTCGACCTCATGATTCTCATTTGCTCTGACATGCACCGTGAGCTGTAAGGTCTTATATAGACAGGTGTGTGCCTCTCCTAATCACGTCCAATCAGTTTAATTAAACACAGCTGGACTCCAATGAAGGAGCAGAACCATCTCAAGTAGGATCAGAAGAAATAGACAGCATGTGAGTTCAATACGAGTGTCACAGCAGAAGGTCTGGATACTTATGACCATGTGATGTTTCAGTTTTTCTTTTTTTAATAGATTTGCAAACATTTCTACATTTCTGTTTTTTCCCTGTCACGATGGGGCGCTGAGTGTAAATTAATGAGAAATAAAAAGGGGTCTGAATAGTTTCTGTACCTGTCACAGTTGTAGTGATCCTGTCGCCAGGGGTAGGATGGGTCAAAAAAGAAAAAGGAAACTTTGGCATCAAGTGTACACCTAACTTCAGTAGTTCCATGTCTCAGTTTTATCTGTTAAAGGGAATAATTAAAGGTTTGGTGCCAAGATAAATATCTCTTGTTGCTGCTTGACTTGGCTCACACTTGCATCAGCAGATGTTGAATTTCAGGACGCTGATTTGAGCCCTCAGTTAAAAGTGTCTGAAGGCAGTAAAGACTGGGGTTCTTACAAATCAACCAAAACAGACGGATTATACAGATGTTTATGTTAAAATAGCTGGAAATCAATACTAATGTCAATACTAGGAGCAAAGTAACAACATCACCATCTTTAATATTTCAGCCCCGGGTTTACACCATTTGTAGTTTTGGAGAAAAAAAATCGAGATTAAACTTCAACAACTTCAAGTGCAAAAATATTCTAAAATAACATGTTTGATTAAATGAATAAGTTATAGTATGACATCCATGTTGACAAAACAAGCAGTGTGAAAACATCATGCAGGCTTAATGAGGATGAGGAGTAAAAATCGATTCATGTTAAGAAAAAACATGTCGTATCATCTGACATTTTGAAGGTGCACTATGTAGAGTTGGTCGTGACATTTGCAAGTTGGAGAAGTAAAACAACTCTATGCTGTATATTCTGAACTAAATACACAAACTGCACTCAAGGGAAAACATTGGAGGAGAGTAGGCACCAAACCTGCAGCTGCTTCACCTGTCGCTACTGCAAATATTTTTTTTTTTTAAATAGGACTCCTCGTCCTTACTCTGTTGATTTTGATATCAAGCAGTGTTTTTTAGAGCTCTGGGATTATGCCCATTGTCACCAGATTTCACAGATTGTATTCCAGTATCCAGTCACAAGGAGGCATATTTTGTTTGTTGCTTTAAGGTGAAGTGAGGTGCCCTGAAGACTGCTGCATTTAGTCTCTTTGAAGGAAACATCAGTGGAGAAAATGGAAAGGCGTTGACGGGCTCCTCACACAATCTGATAATTATTTACAGAGAGCTGGTGTGCCAGCTTGCAGAAGCTGCTGGTTAGGAAGCAGTTTGCTTCGCCACATTGGGGTGCTGCAAACCTCTTATCTCTTGTGTCGTTATGAAAAAAAACAAACCCTCACAGCGAAGAAATGCAAAACCTGAACTCATCTCTTCACAGCGACCCTGCAGCAGTGTGGTCTAGATCCAACCCCTTTATTCTGAAGACCGGTTTGTTTGGTACTTCTGTTAGATTTGGCTGTTCGAACTCTAAGATACAAACTTTAGATATCATATAATATCCATCTGACTGACACATGTGAAAACTATAAGAGCATTGTGACTAATATTCCTGCCTCGCTTTTATGCTCAGTGTCTCTGTGGAGAATTCTTTGGTCATTTGGAGGTCATCTGTGGTGAACTCCCCTCACATAGCATTCTGCTTTTTGGTACTTGTGTTGTCGAGCACACTATCAGACCCGGTGCTCTGTGATCTTCAGGGCTGATGACATCAGAGGATGGGAGTAGCCATCTCTATCTCCAGCTCTCTATCTGCTGTTTGTGCAAAGGCCATTCAGTGACGCAACATTTCTCTGCTCTTCCGTGGACACACAATGAGATCTTTCTCTCCTGCATAAACCTGGCTAGAAGAAGCCTGCCCACTCAGAAGACCAGAATTTGAAGCATTGTACAATTATCTCCGGGCTTCTCTCTCTCTCTCCAGAAAATAAACGAATCAATTCTTCTCAGATGTCTGTCATCTCATCGCTGCAGAAATCGATTCCCCTCAGCTCGGACTATCTGCAGTTATTGCTAATGTTATTCTCCGTTAAGAAAGCCGTCTGTCAGTCACAATCAATGGGTCATTCATTATTGCAGATCTGAAGAGATGCACGTCCTGTCTTGTTTGCCAGACGAATTATCTGCAGCCGGGACGCTCGCTGTATGATGATAGTAATGATAATACAACACATCAGTGGGTTTCTCTCTCGGACAAGCTGAGATGGTAGCGCCAACCAACAGTTAAGGACAAAACCTCTGTACTCCTAATCAGCTTAATGCTGGCTTACTCAAAGGCCCTCTTTCAGACGGAGCAGCTGCTGTCAGACCGTTTGAGTAGAGGGTGTGACTGCTGGCACAGCTCGCCCATGCAGAGAGACCGGTTGGTGATTAACAAACGTCAGTAGACTTTGGAATCTGGGGAGCCCAGTCTGATGGCTTTGTCCTCTGTTGGTCTTCCAGGTGGCTCTGTCGTGTTCCCTTTTCCTCCCACCCTTCCCTTTCAGGGCCGCCTCTCGCTCTCCTCTTCTCCTCAGGGTTTTTTCCCTGAGATAAAGAAGTTCAGACATGCCTCACATTTTTATACCCCCTTGTGGCACGTCGAAGCAGCTTCACCGAAAATGCTTTTATTTCTCCCTGCCGCTCGCCCTGACCTACTCTGCCTCTCTTTGGAAAGAGGATTCTAGCATTTCCCTGAAAATCTCTCATGATGTGAGAGATAATGTCCCAGAGAAATGAAAGGAGCGAGCAGAGCACGAGTGTGAGATGTTTTCTGCTGAGCCGTGTGGGCAGAGGGTTTGGGTACATCTGGCGGATAGATTTCTGTCAGCAGCTCTCCAGTGTCAGGCTGCCTGCCTTTGAGGAAGAGGATCAGATCTGTGGGTCCATGTTGTGCGCTGGCTGAACACCTAAGTCAGCACCTAAAATGGCTGCCCTTGAAGCTCGGCTCAGAGGAGGATCTGAGCAGCTCAGTCACTGCATGTTAGAGCCCCAGCTGACTAGATGAAAGCAACTACACAATCTCAACCCATTAACTTGGTGTGTCGCAGGGACTGACTGGCTGAAAAGACACATCTCGAAGGCAGATGGTGCTCGTGTGGGAGGCTTTTTTCCTCTCTTTTTTTTTTTCAACCCCAGTTGTAGCTCTCCAAAAGGATTCTCTTCATATCCATGTCAAGGAACCTGGCATTAGGAGGAAACTTTGCTCACAACAGCAGTGAACTGCCAAGAGAGCAGGGTGGGGCCCCATGGTGAGGCTGTAACCTGACCCTGAACAACAATGGATCCCCTGGTTGCTCAGGGACATACTGGCAGCTTGGCTGGTCGGCTCACTTTGAGCTCTTCCTCGGCAGGCTGGTTGGTTGCGCAGAACAGGATTCCCAACAGTCTCTGGATCTCACTTGAAATGGTCTTGGTTTCTCTGTCAGTAGAAATCATTTGATAGCTAACGGCACACTTCATCACAGCTCTTCTTGAATAGGAGCTGATTATTTATCTCAAGAGCCAGTTAGTGGAAGGAATTTGTTGAATTGGTTTGTAAAGAAAAAAAAATACACTGAGTCTGTGAAATGTGAACTATGTTCTCGTTTCTTTTTTTAAATGTCCTCGACGGTACGCAGTAGTGATGCACAGAAATCAGCGCAGATATTGGAGGATACTGAAGTTGGACCGATACATCCATGCATCCCTGTGAAACTCTCATGGCAGACTTTTTAAAGAGATCTTCTCCGGCTGTAGCTGTAGTGTGAACTTGAAGTCACAAGTGTGATTTTCCCTGCCTTTGATGACAAATTAAACGAGCAGTGATGAAATTGATTATATGATAGAATGCATATCATTCATCATCATGAGATTATAATCAGTGTTTTCTATATCTACGGTCATTATTACAGCCATTGATGACATGCCCACGTCTCTGTGGTGTTTCAGCAGGAACGTGAGGAGGTGATGGTTTAGTCAGATTGGATTTGGGTGGATCCTCAACATCATTCACGTAATATAGGGATTTTTTTCATCATGGTTTGGTTGGAGCTACAAAGGGTCAAGGTTTCTGTGTAAACCCCTAATCCTCTTTGAATACATGCGGAATATTTTTCTATGCCTAATGGAATACACAAATGAAAACTTGTTATTAGAAATGCACAATATGTCTTTTTTTTTTTTCTTCTTTAGCCAATACCCATAAATAGCTGAAATCCATAACCTCCATTTACCTGAAGGAGGACAAAAATGTAGGACGCAAAGATGCATAGCTACATTGTCCATCTTTCGTGTTATCTAATGGTTTAAAAATTATTTAAAAAAAATACCATATAAAGAGATTAGACTGTCTGATTAATATCGGCGTGTGTTTTTTTGCATACCGACCTATGTGCAACTTTTTACGTGTGAAATCTTTAAGTCTTGATTTTCTTTTTTTTTTTCCCTCTCTGACCTTGATATGAAAGGTTGGTCTAAGTAAAAGAAACAACTGGCATCACATCAAAGAGCGCCCGAGGAAAAAGCTCTATTCACACATGACATCATAACTTCTCTCCTGAGACTCCAACCCTCCTCGTCCACCAGGGGAAACTTGTGCACAAGCAGCTTAGGAACATTTCAGGGGATGACTATCCTGATTTGTTTCAGGAGCGCATACGTGAAAACAGCTATAAAAGTTCTACTTGTATCCAGACTAAAATATGTGCAAAACCACAAATAGTGCATGGAACAGCTTTTTGAATTCAAAAAGTGAAGTCTTGGTATATGGAGATAGAGAGTTCTGTACAGGTTCATTTCAAGTTCATTCTATAACTATTCCTATTGGTCAAAGTGCTAATATTGGACAGACCTAATGGATCTTAAAAACATATCCATACCAGAACCATGTCAGTTGTGTCTTTGTGTGCTAGCTTTGGATTTGAGCAGCTTGGGTATGAATGGGAGCCTTGTTTTAACTTTCAGCTTTGTAGACTCACAAGTGCAGTCTTGTAGAGACCGGGACACAGAGGTGCTGATTCAGATCCTGTTAAGCATCTCTTCCCTTTGCTTCCTTTAAAGTCGATTAGTATAGGTTGATTCAGTTTGTTCATGTTTATTTCTGTTTTGATTATTTGTTCTCTTACCCTTTTTTAAATATGACATGTAATCTCCTGATTATAATCCAGTCTCATTCTAACAAGCGTTAACATGTTTGTCCTAAATTAAAATTGTAAATCAGACTTCTTAAAGTTGGACTAAAACCTCATAGAAAATGGGACTGGGGGGGTCAATCTTCTCCTGCATGCATACACCTCAATCAGACCCAAACAGAACTTGGCTTTCTGCACATGCTCCTCAGTTTGTGTGCAAGGCTTTGACCCGGATGTTGAACAGTGTCAATGTGTCAAAGAAAGGTGGGAAAAAAAGAAGAGGAAGTTCCCAACTGTGAATTTCACTGTTCGACATTCAACCAGTTTTCCGCTTGATAAAACTTGTGAAATAGTTTGACTGGGAGAAAGTCCAATAGTAATAAGCTGATAGCTTAGCAGAGTTGGCCACCTGACTGTGCATGTCATTGCACGGAATAATAGAATTCTTTCCTTAAGTTAGGTAAAGTGCTGCACAGAGAATTACCCTCCAACAAGCCATGCAGCAGCAGCGTGTTGGAGCTCTCATTCAAAGATTCACCACAGAAACTATTAACTCTGTTCTTGTTTGCCTATTTTTTTGGTATGTACTCTGGAGACACGGTGAACAAATTGTATTGATTGGGTTGTGATTCAATAGTCGAGGTTAAAACAAAGCCCTTTAACCACCTGTCTCCAAACCAGGGAGCTACAAACCCTATTGATGATATTAAATTGTTTTTTTTTTTTAGATAAAAAATCACAATTGATTTGAAAGCCTTGAAGAGCTGTGAAACAATACTCACATCATCAACATCCATGTCTCAGGCCAAGGCCGAGCTGAAGAGAAGCCCAGAGACATAAAGCCTTCATCTCTCAGCTGATTCATTCGATTTGATTTCAGAGCAGTTGAGACAATCTGATGGAATAGTCTGCTCTAAATACTGAGCTATGGAGCTGCTCTCCAGCTGTTGCTTATCCCAAGGTAATACAAATGGGACAAATCAGCCCATAATCCCTCCTCAGCCCCTCCATTGTTCTTGGAACGATGCTTTGCTAAAAAAAATGAGACCTTCTTAGTATTCTGAGTAACATCAGCATCTGCTGAAATCTCTCATTTGTCATGTTTCGTGAGGCTGGTGGACAGCTCTGGGTATTTTAGTGTTTGAAGATGTTCTCATTTTCAGATGAATTAGTCAGTCTCTATCTATTTAAGTCTTCCTAATGAGGCAGCAGAAATGAACCTATATCTGTTTTTCATGTTTGAATAAGTAGCTTTTGCAGTAACAAAAGTTTAATATTTAAATTTGGCTTGATTGTCTTTGGGCGTTTCATCAGCAGAAAACATGATTGCAAGCGTGAGATTTAATTTAATCATTTTTAAATGACCAAATATAATCCAACAATAAAACCGCCATAAAGGAATAAATTGCATAATATATTGTGTCTTAATTAAGTCGATTTCCAATTACAGACACAGTATCCATAAAAAAAAGACGTGTTCCCTCCTGTGCCACATTTACAACAAGGTGTCCCTTTTTTTTTTTTTAGCTCATCATTGCAAACGCAGCTTGAACAGCATCTAAAGAGTGTCCAGATGAGGCTCTGCTTTAGAAGAATATCTCTCAAGAACATAATCATGAACATTCGAGAGCTTTATTTCTTTTTTCTGGCGATTGTCTTACTTGTGGAAAGGATGTTTCATCCATCCTGAGCTTGATTATTCTTTGTGCAAAGCAGGAATTGCTGTTGATAATCATAGTAGATCATCACCAAGCTCTTTTTTTATGGAAGAGCGTGTTCACCACTAAGAACACTGAAGCATTATGGAGGATAACATAAGTCCAAATGTCCTGAAACAGCCTCAGAACAAAGCTTTGTAACAGCTCTGTACAGAGATTGTGCATGCTTTAGTAAAAAAACAACAACCTTGAAGCTT
This sequence comes from Symphodus melops, assembly GCF_947650265.1. NCBI lineage: Eukaryota > Metazoa > Chordata > Actinopteri > Labriformes > Labridae > Symphodus > Symphodus melops. The sequence goes on along the minus strand of NC_136706.1, from coordinate 3,028,461 downwards.
AAAGCTCAAATGGGTATCTCAACATGATCCTCATACTTTGACATTTGTTCTGCTGCATGCCCTAAGTATTTTTTTCTCTCTCTCTTCATTTGCAGGTTTCCCTGATTTTCCAGGGAGTGCTCCCTCTCTTTAGTGATGGAGGTACTGCAGTGTGATGGCTGTGACTTCCGTGCCGAGTCATATGACGACTTGAAGACCCACATTCAGGAAGTGCACACTGTTTTCCTGCAGCCAGCAGATGCCGATGAGTCTGACTCTCTGAAAGACGGGGATGAAGATGAGGAGGGAGAGGAGGAATGTGAGGATAAGGATGACAAGGATTATACGCCTTCTAACGCTGGAATGAGTATGCTTTGCACATAAAATCTGATTTTAGAGTTTATTTCTTGGATTTAAGAAACACTCATTGTGGGATGATTGTATTGGGGGTATAATCATTTATTTACAGAATGTATTGCTGGTTTTCAATTACAGTGAGAAAAAAGCTTCATAATATCAGTTAAATGTTGCAATGAGCTATTTTTAGCAGACATCTTATATGTATTTTTTTTTCTTTTTTAGGCCCCAAATCTACTGACAATTCCAACCCAACTCCACAAATGCCGGCAGCTGAGACTCATATGCCGTTTTACCAGTGCAAGTTCTGCGTCCGTTACTTCAGATCGCAATCATTCTTAAGAAACCACACCAAAAAAGTGCATAATGTTGTAGAGGAAGATTCAGATGCAAGTGTCTCCTCGCAAACAGCTAAGCAGCCCAGCTACACTGTTATAATGCACAAGGACAATTCGAAAGTGTATTCCTGCCAGTATTGCACATATAAGTCTCCACGCAAAGCGAGGATATTGAAACATCAACTAATGTATCACAGCAAAGTTCCCTCGGAAAGTGTCGGAGATCCTTCCGAGGCTGGAGAAGATTCGGATTCAGCCTCTGGACTGAAGGGGACATTTGCTTGCGAGTGGTGTGACTATCAGACTGACCAGAAGGACAGCTGGACTACTCACGTGGTAAAAGAACACAGTGACAAGGTCAAAATAGTTTCCGGCATTGCAGAGCTGGAAGGGGAGGCGAGTGCTAGCTCACCCAAACCAGATTCTCCTGCTGCCCCCCAAAGCCCGAATCGATCAAATATAAGTGTCACTGATGTTCATGTAAAGGACGATTCAGAAGAGAAAACTGCAAAAAACACATTGGAGAAGCCAGCCCCAGAGATTGCCTCCCTTCAGTTTGCACAGATTAGTGCTGTGACTCCTAATAGCACAGGTTCATCTATTTTGTCCAAGAGGTTTGCATCATCTGATGTTTCAAACAGTGTCATAAAGATGGATTCCAGCTTACTCAATGAGGAAGACTCTCGGAGCAGCTTAGAGGACGATGATGATGAAGATCTTGGCGATATCGACGATGATACCAGCTATACTGGGACGCTGTCAGCAGACGCAAAGCAGCTTTTAACTGATGAGGATAATAAACTACTAGAGACTAAAGGAATTCCCTTCCGGAAGTACATGAACAGATTTCAATGCCCATTCTGCTCCTTCCTAACCATGCACAGGCGGAGCATCTCCCGCCACATCGAAAACATTCACCTTTCTGGTAAAACCACAGTGTATAAATGTGATGAATGCCCATTTATTTGCACCAGCCCTCTTAAACTAGGTACGCACAAACAGAGCCACAGTTCCTCAGATGTAGACACCTTGGACCTAACAAGTGACAGCCCAGAACCTCAAAATGACAAAGCTGCAGAGCCAGTTAACGGGGGCAATGTAACCTCCAAAGTCAATGGAAAAAGGATGACCAGTACACCCAGTGACCAGCAGAACCCTCATCGCTGCTCACTCTGCAGCTTCTCCACCACCACTCTGAAAGGTCTAAGGGTTCACCAGCAGCATAAGCACTCCTACTGTGATGACCTTGATCCCACTGTCTTTGAAAACCAGCTGGCTGAACAGCCAGACCCCGAGGTGGACGCTTCTCCAATCTTCCTCCAAAAAACCCAGACCTCCATTTTAGGACTTGCAACCAAAAAGCCCTTAGCGACAGGAAAAAGAGCTAGGAAGTCCATCAATGATTTGCCTTTGGATTTGTCCTCGGTAAAAAAGCGAACGAGAATCGATGAAATCGCCAGTAACCTTCAAAGTAAGATAAGCCAAAGCCAGCAGGACATGGTCATAAACCTGGATGACATGGAAGATGAAGACGCAGGAGAAAATCACACCAGTGCTGATAAAGATAGTAGAGACCATGACGGTAAGAGCCCTGTCTTCACTTATAATGCCCAACAGCTTAATGCAAGAGAATCTCTGATATCGAATGATGGAGGCAGAATAGGGAAAAGAAAAAGCAACCCTAAGTCGAAACCTAGAAGCATTCCTATATCACTAACTCTCTCAGATGATAGCGAAAACATCTCTGTTGACCCAAATGATAGTACTATCCAAGAGAGCGCTGATTATTCAGAGGAGCCAGGGACTACACGTTTCTACTGCAAACACTGTGACTACCACAACAAGTCAGCCCGTAGTGTCAGCACCCATTACCAGAGGATGCATCCTTACATCAAGTTCAGCTTTAAGTACATCCTGGATCCCGAGGACCAGAGTGCAGTTTTTCGCTGCTTGGAGTGTTACATTGAATACACAAACTACAACGATCTACACCAACACTACATGGATCACCACCCTGAAGCAAGCAACGTGCTCAACTTCAACCAACCAAATCTGGTATACATGTGCCGCTTTTGTTCATACACCAGCCCGAATGTGCGTAGTCTGATGCCTCATTACCAAAGAATGCATCCTACAGTGAAGATTAACAATGCGATGATCTTCTCAAGCTACGTAGTGGAGCAATCCCACAAAACTGGCGAATCCCAAACTCTGAGGGAAATCTTAAACTCTGGCCCCAAGAATTTTAATTCGGCCTCTTCAACCCCTAGATCCTCCTCCAGCCCAGTGCTTAAAACTGCCTCGAAGACGCCTGACAGTTGTGCCGAGACCGACACTCTCAAAGAATCAATGGGTGGAAACGTTGTAGTTTACGACTGTGACGTGTGTTCTTTCGCTAGCCCCAACATGCACTCTGTTTTGGTTCACTACCAGAAAAAGCACCCTGAGCAGAAGGCCTCGTATTTCCGTATACAGAAAACCATGAAGGTCATCTCAGTGGATCAGCAGCAGCCTGTTGCAAACTCTTCATATAATCTCAGCATGGCTTCGCCTCCGAAACAGTCGAGTGCCCCGCTGTATGGAACAGATGAAGAAATGTACTACTGTAAGCACTGCGTGTACAGCAATAGATCGGTAGTTGGTGTGTTGGTCCATTATCAAAAGAGACACCCGGAAGTTAAAGTGACAGCAAAATATATCAAACATGGTGCTCCCACCCCTGGTTTGATGAAATTAATGGATGAATTGCAAATCTCAACTCCCAAACAGTTTTTGAAGCAGTTTCAAAATAACGGCCATGATGGATTGAACAACTCAAGCCCTAAACAGGGAAGTGGTGAGAAAGGAGAGGATGAGTTGTTCTTCTGTCAGCAGTGTGACTATGGAAACCGCACTGTAAAAGGAGTGCTTATTCACTACCAGAAGAAACACAGGGAAACCAAGGCCAATGCTGACCTTGTACGTCGTCACACAGCTGTCGTCCGGAGTCAACGTGAGCGTGCGCAATTGGTTCAGTCGAGCAGTGTCTCTTCCGCTGTGATCCCGACCCCTCCTGATCCCGAAAATGCTACATCCTTGCGCTCCCTCAAATGCAAACACTGTTCCTACACATCCCCCTACGTCTATGCCCTTAAGAAGCACCTGAAGAAAGAGCACCCTACTGTGAAAGCCACAGCGATGACTATTTTACATTGGGCTTACCAAGATGGCATTCTAGAGGCTGGCTACCACTGTGAGTGGTGCATTTACTCCCATGCTGAACCCCAAGGTCTGCTCCTCCATTACCAAAGACGCCATCCTGAGCACAATGTGGATTACACATACATGGCCAGTAAGCTTTGGGCTGGCCCAGAAACCACCCAACAAGGAGGCAACATGGAAACAAAGCATTACAAATGTAGAGACTGTGCTTTCGAGGCCTGTACAATATGGGAAATTACAAGTCACTACCAGGCAGTCCACCCATGGGTCATAAAAGGGGATGAATCTGTGCTTTTGGATATCATCAAAGGAAATGGTTCAGCTGAAAAGATCCACCCACAGATTGCCAAAGAACATCTGGCGTTCAATTGTGAGTCTGTTGAAGATGATGGAGCTTATGTCATTGCTACCCCACCTCAAGAAAGCAATGCCCATCCTTCACACCCTCGTCTTTCCATCTCGAACAACCCGTACCAGTGCACTGTATGTCTCTCAGAGTATAACAGTCTCCATGGCCTTCTCACCCACTATGGGAAAAAGCACCCAGGCATGAAAGTAAAAGCTGCAGATTTTGCACAGGAGGCTGATATCAACCCCAGTTCTGTGTATAAGTGTCGTCACTGTCCGTATGTAAACTCCCGAATCCACGGAGTCCTTACTCACTATCAGAAAAGACACCCTTCAGTGAAAGTCACTGCAGAAGACTTTGCAGATGATATAGAGCAGATCCCTGACTTAAATGAGGGAGATGACAAGTGCAAAACTCAAAGGCAGGGCTACGGTGCATACCGATGTAAAATGTGCCCATACACCCATGGGACACTGGAGAAACTCAAAATCCATTATGAGAAATATCACAATCAGTCTGCCTCAGATATGTTCACTCCTTCTCTGACACATTTCTGCACAAGTAAAGACACAGAGCCCGTTGCTGAATGCAGTACTGGTAATATATCAAGCACAGCACAGGTCCAGGAGGTCAGTGAGTTGGACCTTGCCCTCTCTCAGTTACCCATCAATAAGACGGAGAAACATGCCGTCTTCAAGTGTCAGCTCTGCAAATACTTCTGCTCCACCAGGAAAGGTATTGCTCGCCACTACCGTATAAAGCACAACAATGTGCGTGCTCAACCTGAGGGTAAAAACAACGTCTTCAAATGTGCTCTTTGTGCGTACACCAACCCTATACGGAAAGGATTGGCAGCCCACTACCAGAAGCGGCATGATATTGATGCCTATTACACCCATTGTCTGGCTGCTTCCAAGACCATAACGGAAAAGCATAACAAGGTGGTGGCACTCCCGCCAGTAGAGGCAGAAAATTCAGAAATGAGTGAAGATTTGCGCTTGGCTGTAGAAAGACGCAAGTGTTCACTTTGCGCCTTCCAGGCCTTCAGCAGGAAGAGCATTGTCTCACACTACATTAAACGCCACCCTGGTGTCTTCCCCAAGAAGCAGCATAATAGCAAGCTTGGTCGCTACTTTACCGTTATCTATGCCAAAGAACCAGAGAAGCCAGATGTAGGTTCAATGGCAGAGGAAGACAAAGAAGAGCTGGAGGTCCCGCTTGAACCAAAGCAGGACGGGGAGGATGATTGGCTACCTTTCAAGTGTCTAAAATGCTTCCGGTTGTCCTTCAGCGCGGGCAAGCTGCTGTCTTTGCACTACAATGACCACCACAGCAGTGACTTGAAGAGGGACTTTGTTGTGTCAGAAGGTCTAGAGGAGGAAGATTCAGAGTTGTACCAGTGTTCTCACTGTGAGCTTAAGTTCCTGGATCTCCCAGTGCTGGCCAAACATCTGTTGAACCACAATGAAGAGTTTCAGAAGAGGGCCATGAGGCAAGAGAGGAGAAGGCAGCTCCACAGTAAACTGAAAGCCACAGAAGTCCCAGAGAACAAACCTGAGAAGGTAAGCAAAGATTCGTCATCCATAAACCTGTACGTGACCAAATGAAACTGGCAGTAATTAATTTATATTTAAAGCTCTACTTTCAAGATTTATCACATGGTCTTTGGTTTCTAGTATTAAAACAAACAACCAGGAGATGATGTACCTCTTTAAGCTCCGGGGAGGAAATTTTGTATGTGTTAATTTTGGCTCCCGCTGTAACCTCCTCGCCTATTTTTGTCCTGTAAATGCAGCATGTACAAATAGTGTTTTTGCAAAACCTTTGCAAAGTCTTACAACAGTTAAGGGACGGCAGTAGCTCAGTCTGTAGGGACTCGGGTTGGGAACCGGAGGGTCGCTGGTTCAAGTCCAGATGCAGACCTAAAATAGGAAATTGGTCTGGTAGCCACAGCAGTGCCAGGTCACTTGCCCTTGAGTCAGGCAGTCTGTGTAGCAGTCCCACTCTGACACATCTCAACTACTGTAATGCATGTCCACAGGTCCAGTTTGTGCTTGTGTATTCCCTGTAACACGCATGTCACTCAAAAACAGTGCAAACCAGATTTTTTTGTGTGTGTCACTCATCCAGAATTGTTACTGTGGAAAATGTCAATGCTGTGTTTCTACAGCAGGAGGTTAATCACTCTGTGGATAAACATTTTTTTAAGGCTCTTTTTCTGTCAACAGGATAACCCTGCAAGCAAAACTCCCATTGGATTCAGGTGTAACTTCTGCATAGAGGTCCATCCCACCCTCCGAGCTATTTGCAACCACCTTCGAAAGCATGTCCAGTACGGAGAGGTCAAAGAAGGACATGTCAAGGTAAATGGAGTTGAATTTCCTTTAGCTGTTTGTTTTTAATGGTATATTAACTCTAAATTATTTTTTTAGTTAAAACACCAGAGACTGGGGGCGCTGATGGCCTAGTGGTTAGTGCGCACCCTCCATTCACAGCTGTGGTCCTCTAAGAGGACGACTCGGGTTACAGCCTGACTGCTCACAGGGTCTTTAAGTGATATCAAATGATGTTTTAATATCTCAAAAGCCCAACTTTGCCTTCCCACAGTTTCTTGTAATCTCACTTGTGTCGTCCCAGCTCTGCAGTGACCTCTTCACTGGACTCGGGTTCTGTTTCCTGTTTTGTTTACTAGCGACAGAGGCTTCTGCGTGGACGGTTTGTCAGCTTCCCCCACAGAAAACAAGTAACGCTGTCCTATTGCAGTGGCAGGGGGAGGAAGAAGAGGACATTGTGGTGTGCCATAACTTTAAGGGCAGCAGCGGGTAACCATTCAAACATTAGTATTCCACTGAGGCTGCCAGTGAGGGAAACAGGCCTCAGGATCTAACGCGTCACCCAGACGGAGGCCTGGTTACTGCGCCAGTCACTCAGTCTGCTCTGACTATATCCAGGATGAGACCGTTTGAGGCAAATGAGCATGCACGGACGAGTATTTATGTTTCAATTTGGACTTTTAGGTTGTTCTGTATATTGGGAACATAAAGACATTCTTACCAGAAGCCGTATGTTTTATGCATTTAAGATGGTTCAAAGTCATCGCTGCTTTTTATAGTAATATGAATACAGTGTCAGTTCCAGATATGCGCTGGTTTCTGCTACAGTTGGATAAAGAACAGGCTGACAGTGCAGTCAGAGCAGAGGCTTGATGGCAAGGTTGGCCCATTGGATGCCACATCTTATTTATGGCTGCACAAAGTGCAGGGTCAGGTCCTTCCACAGAAAAAAAATGAGCTTCCTCGAGGCAATAAAAAAGTCATGGTGATCGTCCGTCCACTTGTGATGACTGCAGAAATCAGCCTGCATCCCAGCAGACGAGGCAGGAAGAAGACACAGACGGAGGATTTTCTTTTTGCAGTTGGATGGTGTCGTTGTTGGCAGATATTATGTTGCTCTCTTGTTTTGTTGTTTGCGTTGTTTAAATGCTCCTTTGAGTGATTTAGCTTCAGAGCAAGAAGTGCAACTGCCCCAGTAGCCAAGCAGATCTTCTTCTACCATTAAGAATGACTGTATGTGGTGTGCATGGCTGTGTCCAGGGATCGAGGTTTTTTTGTCCGCTAGTAATTCTTTTACTTTCCAAATAAATGCAGTTGCGCTACTTGATGTTATCAAAATGTTCCATACGTAATACTTTTCATTAGCAGCTGTTTGAAAAGTTTACAATCAAATGATTTATAGTAACACAACAAAAATACAAATCCTTTACCCGAGCTGCTGTGTGTGCAAGAGAGAGAGAGAGAGCGAGAGAGCGAGAGAGAGAGCGAGCAGCAGTGGTCCATTCAAGCTTACGAGTCGTCTAATACTGATGTTTCACCCGTGTTTTTTCCGTCTCATGAAGATGCACAAGTTTTGCACATGGTCTCACACCATGGTCACATGTTCAGTCTAAATGGGCAACAACCTGAACCAGAACCTTTGGTACTGAAACGCTGACCACGTTTGCAGAAATTTGCTTAAAATTTTGTTGATTAAACACACGAAAATCCCCATACTGAGTGCCTCGAAATGTTTTATTTATTTATTGTCTTGCTATCTAAACGTCACGTAGCGGTTCTGACCGGTCTTGCATGAGGTAAAGTAAATCCATAGGCTGGTGAATGTGAATAAACATTGAACACTTGTCTTTGTTTTGCAGCAGGAGGTCAGTGAAGTGCCCCTGACGATGCCTTCAGAGAGCTTAACTAATGGCGACCTCGAGGGTGATGAAGCAGCTGAAGCAGATGACCTTGACAGACCCCCGGCGCCGATGATGGTTTCCGCTGTCACCGCTGGAGTCGGTGTTGCTGCGGAAACACAAGAGCAAGAGAAGGACTCTGTTGAAGGTTGTGCAGCTGCCCTCGTGGCTGCGGCGAGGGCCGCGGTCTCGGAGGACCAACTGAAGCAGCGATTAACAGCAGGGGGTCACCCGTGTGCCCAGTGCGACCGAGTCTTTATGTCCATGCAGGGACTGAGGTCCCATGAGAGGAGCCACTCAGCCATGGCGATGTTCAGCAGAGAAGACAAATACAGCTGCCAGTACTGCCAGTTTGTGTCACCCTTCAGACACAAGTGAGTAAAGAGGAGCAGAGTCTGAGGTTATGTTGTGTTTCTTTAAGAGAGAGAGTTGGGAATGACATGCAGGAAAGACCGACAGGTCGGATTCACACTCGGGCCGCCCTCCTAAAGGAGTCTACTGGGGGAAAAAAAACAAAAAACGTATTTAACAGTGTCGTTTAAAACTAATATTAAAGTCTCGATCCATCCTAAGACATATATTATATTTTATCTGTAAAGTTCCTTTTTTTTCAGTCCTAAAAGGTCAGATCCTGTTTTGACCTTGAAGATTTTACTTGTGGTTGATATGGTGAGATTTGTGGCTCCTCCACCGGGGGGGGGGGGGGGGGGGGGGGGGGGGGGGGGGGGGTCTCAATCAAAACAACAACTAAAGAGGACGTCGAGGCTCGAGGGGAATCATGGGAGATATTCTCCGCTACCGACTACCAGCGAGTTACACAGATCGGACAGTGATCAGACTGTGAGGCTGACATTGATAAAAAAGAATTACTCCAACAATATCAACATCGATATTGTGTTATAGATTGTAAATACATATATTCATACAAAACACAAGGTTTGTGTTTCAAAGTGTGACTTATCCCAGGTAAACACTTAAACATCTAAACTTGATTCTGATCCTCGTCACTTCCAGCAGAGTAGAAGCAAAGTCCAGATTTATTGACTCTTCTAAAGATTATCTTTCCAGATATATTCCTGTGGTGTGAGCTGTCTTCAGTTCGATTTCACTCACTCTGGTCTCCAGGAGAGAACTTTAACTGGTTTCAGATCGTAGATCGTGCATCATTTACGATCTCAGATCCTGTTGTGAGTTGAAGTTAAGCAGCTCTGAGATTCGTTGTCGGGGAGAGAAAACACAGGATGGCCGAACGCGATCCACGCGCAGACCGCGTTCAAGCCATTTCAGCCACTTCATTGTTGTTTTTTTCCGAAGTCAAAAAACCTACGATTTCCAATTCAGTTCTTCCTGCTAATCGTTCGCCATGTCTGTTCACTCTTAAGTTGTGTTTGACCTTGAGAGATTTAGCGAGATTTTCAGGCGTGAGAGTCGGGACTCTCGTCTGTTTGTGAGTTCAGTCTGTTCGTGTATAGAGGGCATGTTGTTGCTTTCTACACGCTATAGGAACAAACAGGTAAAACTATCATTATCTACTGTATAACCTCATCATCTGTGAATAATTAAAAAATGCGTGGCTCGGGTTTTATCTGATATTTCAGCCACTGTTATGGAGCAGCAGCACAATGGCTGGAGAAGTTGTGTGTTTTCACCGTCTTACAGTGTGTGCAATGTGTAGAAACCTTCACTGTTATATACCTTACCAGCCCTGCACCAGCAGGTCCACAAATCAACTGGATGCAAACCTGTTTTGCAGAGACCACACTTTGACACCTTATTCTGTTTACCCTATCACATCCCCTGAATCTTCAATCTCTTCTCAGATTGACTGCCTCCTCGGAGAGTAAGACACACATTACAGCGAGGCTGAGATTTTGGCGAGGTGATTTGTTTTATCCATCGCAGAGACACCGAGCGAGAAGAGAGAGTCCTCGTCTCCTCTGAGCTCCCAGGTGTAATCCCTCTGTACTGTATGCGCCCTGACCCAGAAACAAGCTGCATTCCCGTGCCACCTAAGAGGCTGGCATTAAAAACACAGCCACCGTCCCCACAGGCACACACACACACGCACTCAGTCCCAGCAGGGGATTGTGGGTAGATGACTTCACCCCATGGCTCCTTGTTCTGTAGTCATTGGAAGTGTGTTGTTCGTGAGGTAAACAGAACGCAGCGCCTCAGATGCTGCAGAAAAAAAAAAAAAACCCCGCTGTTCAAATCATCAAAGTGAAAGCCTCTTCTCCCGTGCTCTGTACCTGTCACTTCCTCCCTTTACATGCCATCCTCTTGTCCTCATTCCATCCTTTTTTTCTTCTTCTTCTTCCGTTATCTTCTTATCTAATATCTGCCCTTTCTTGATTTTGTCTCCTCCACCAGTCTGGACAGACATGTGCAGTCTCACCACGGTCATCACAAGCCCTTCAAGTGCAAACTGTGCCCCTTTAAATCTGCCTACGTGAGTCGCCTGAAGAGCCACCTGCATAAATCACACACAGGTAAAAAAAAAAACCCACATACTTTTAATCACATCTTGCAGCTGTGTCTATGACTAACAAGGTATTCCCAGATCAGAACAGCAGCCTCCTGTTTATCTCCCTCCATATAAAGATACGGTGCTTGATTTAGCTTATGCAGCAAAATCCAAGCGGAGGATCATCTCATAGGAGCAGCTTCAGCTTTCACTCAGAACATTTGCTATACCTAAAATCACATCCTTAAGAATCCTGTTTGGATCCAGATTATTAAACAAACAGCTGAAGTGACTTTGAGGTGAGTATTGTGTACATGTTTAGAAATCTTCTTAAAAGAGTTCTTGAAAAGCTGAGGACTTTTCAGGATGATTTTTAAGGAGTCAGAATGCAGACAAAAACTCAGACATAGTCGAGATAATTGGAAAAAAAAAAAAAAAAAAAGCTCCACCTGAGCGATCAATATATGAGCAAAAGAATCTTTTAAGATGGGGGAAGTAGACGGGCCAATTTTCCAGAGGCATCTGAGTGCTCTCGACTGTCTGATGGGAGAGAACGAGAAGCAGGAGTTAACAAAAGCTGCGGATAATTGACACTAAACAATTTCGATCTGCAGTGACGTTTAAATAAATGTTAAAAAAAGTATTCTGGTTATTTGTGCACTTTGTAAAACGGCTTCGATTAGATTTCATCAATGTGCATCAGGTCTTTACTTCAGTGTCCTTGTTTTCAGATGATGTGGATTCTCCTCGTGTGTGAGGCTACTTCAAATCAAAATGGAGAAGGATTTTAAAACTCCTGCAGTGTGAGCCAGGCTTAGTCGATTAAACATCTGTGACTAACGAGGGTGACACTGTTAAAACAACAGTCAAATCTGATGTGTAGGACCCACTCGTGTTTTTTCTGAATGTTCTGATTTACCTCCAATGAGTCTCCATGTTAAAGAGATGGCACATGTTTTTAACGTAATGTGGCACTTCACATCATCCTCGAGTTTATGTGCAATGATGCGATTTTCAAAACGCCGCAGCTCAACTGTAGCAGTAATGAGTCTGAGGGGAGCTCAGAGTGAGGATACGTGGACGTGTTTGTCAGCTCAGAAGGAGATACGCTTTGAGTGCTGTTGTTAATCAAACAGGTTTACGCATTTCCTTTTTTTGTCAAACACTGCCTGATGTTTGTGTCGGCCAAGTCCTTGACTCGTACAATGTGATCATTTCCCAGGTGAGCAGCACACGTACAAGTGCTTGTCGTGCCCCTTCTCCTCGATGACCATCAGCCAGCTGAAGGAGCACTCGCTGACCGACCACGGCGAGGCGCTGACCCTCCCCAAACTACGCGCTGCTACCCAGGCCGCTCAAACCACCAGCAGGCCGTCGCGGCTGCCCAGTCACACAGAGCAGACTCCGCTGTCCCCGGATGGTAAGAGAGGACACGTGATAGCATTATTATCTATTTAAAACATTTATCTATTTAGACCACATATTGCAGGAAATCTGCTTCCCCACAGGACACATCATCAACGGAGACTTTAAAGCTTAAACTTCAAAACGGAAGTGCCACGTCGTGTTTTTGGCCTTTTCATTGAAGGTTATTTAAAATTTCTAGACTACAAAATGGAAGCCATGATATTTAAATTCGCAGTTAGCTTCTCTGTGTTGTAATCCTGGATTAAACTGGACAAAGATCGAAGGAGTTTGACAGCTGATATTTTCACCTCTTGTTCTCTAGCATGAATTTATAAGAACAGGGTCACGGTGACATCTCAGGGGAGGGGGGGGCTTGGGAATTGATGGGCAAACTCTTTACAACATTTCACACAAATGTCTGATGGGACATGTTATGGGATGGATTGCCCACACGTTCATATCTCTGTACATCCTGTTCATATGAACACGAAATCTCAGGAAGATTTCTACAAATGTCTTTAAATGTGAGAGCCTTTTTTTTTTTTTTGCGAAATATTCCCGATCAGAGGGACACCTTCACTTTCGGTTGGCGAAGCAGCAAACTCCCTGCTGTGATGCCCTGCTGTAGGTGTTCCAGCGTCTGTGCAGCCGCTGCTCTGGCTTGCAGACTGTTCATGGCAGCAGCAGCTGTCACCTTGCTCCTGGAGCTGAGGAATCTCCCCTGGAGCTGGAGCAGGGCAGCATTCCTCAACGCACCAACCAGCGTCAGCTGTGCCCGACCAGGACAAGTGAAGCATTGAGAGAGAGAGCAGAGCTGACATATTGAATGTCTCTGTACTTTGGCAGACCAGCTACCTACAACTGAATGTCCACAATTGGGTCCATTTTGCAGTGGAAAAGAGTCCGTTTTGAGTTGGTTAACGTTGGATTGACTCTAATAAGCAATGATGTTAAAGCTTCTATGAGCTCATTTTATATGGCAATGAAGCCCATTGAAATGAATACTGATGCCTTGACACGGCCGACAAAAGCAAACAAGACCAAAAGCTACATCAGCTACCAATTCTGATTATTACTGTAGCAGTGAAGAGAAGACACTGTAGGTACGGCTGTGTCCACAGGGGGCGCCAAAATCAACACAAAACCAACAGAGCTTTAACTTGCTGCACCTGACCAAAACTATGAATCGAAACTCTTTTTTTTTTCTCTCTCTCTGACCACATCCCCACTGCCGCTTTGAAATAATCCTCCTCCCCACGTCTTCTTCTACTCCTCGCTGAATGACTCCATGTCTCATTTATGAAGCGTTACAGACAGCTGAGGCCGTTAATCCCTTCAAGGAAACACATCCCCACCTCACGACAGGATTCGCTCTCTCATGTCTTTACATCTCAACAATGCAGAGGAGATATTAAAAGCATCAATCAACTTGCAGCATTGTTTGATTTGTATGAATTCCTCTGTCTCCTCTGGAGAAAAAAAAAAAAAAAGAGAGAAACTGAATCGAAAGCATTTTTTTTTTTTCTTTTAAAGTGGAAGTTTAAAAGGAAAAAAAGTTTCTTTTTCTGCAATGAATCCTTGTAGCTGTGCGAGTGCTGAACGAGGCATCTTTCACATGGATAGATATTCTATTAGTGTCACTGTGGTTTATTTATTGATGTGTCGGGGGCTCAAAGTAGGACGAGAAGATGAGCTAGCTCGCTGATATTATAGACTCAGAAGAAAGGGAACGAGAAGAGAGAGCCAAGGGGACAAATTGATGACTGGCTCAGTTATCTGTCTGAGTCTGTGTGTGTGTGTGTGTGTGTGTGTGTGTGTGTGTGTGTGTGTGTGTGTGTGTGTGTGTGTGTGTGTGGGTGGGTGGGGGGGGGGGGGGGGGGGGGGGGGGGGGCGGGCGCGCTGTGACTCAGTGGTAGAGTCGGTCATCTCTCAACTTAGATCTTAACTCCTGAATATGTCTGATGTGTCCTTTGGCGAGACACTTAACTCCAAGTTGCTCCTGCTGCCGAGTGTGAATGCTTTAGTGAAGTATGTTAAAAACTATCGGCTTGGTTGAGCATCAACTTTGCTGCTGGATTTTAGTTGTTGGTTTTCAAGGTCATTGTGATCTCATTTTTGTGATTCCGAATCGAAAATGGGGGAATCATTTCATCTTCTTCAGTGTGCTCGTCTGATTCTTCCCTGCAGCGTTTACAAAATAACTGTTTGGAAATGATACTACTTTGTTTTTGTAGGTTGTAAAGATGCATGAGTGTTCATTTCAGTCATGTTCATATCCTGAGAGGAACTCCTCAAAGGGGCTTAAATAAGTCTTGGAGTAATTTCTACTCCTCTGTTAAGTTAACCCCCGAGTGACGAGTGTCCACATTTTTACTGGCATTGTTGATTATTGATACCTTACATGTTTACATGTCTGCAGTATAAATGAGGGTTGATAATGAGAAGCAAACCGGACACAGCTTCTTAGAAGAACATGTGGTGTTTGACCCTGCACGTCGTGTCTCTAACTGATGAACATGTCCTCTCTCCTCGTCTCTCCGTCTCTTAAGATCCGTCATATCTGGAGCCAGCGGATGTTCGTCAGCAGCTTAGTCATTACCAGCTGGCCTCCCGCAGTCAAATGTCTTCCGGCTCAACACCTGGTGGCTCAACGGTGGCTGACAATCGACCAGACGGCGTCCTGACTTGTGAGTTCTGCGAGTTCAGCTCCGGATACATGCAGAGTCTGCGTCGGCACTACAGAGACCGCCACGGTGGCAAGAAGCTCTTCAAGTGCAAAGACTGTTCCTTTTTCACCTGCTACAAGTAAGGATGTAAAAAAAAAAGAGAACAAGGAGTTTATCATGGTAGAGTCAGTTCAGTCGGAAGCTTCATCGTCTTTCTTGCATGTCTCAAGGAATACCTTCACCATGCACGTTGAGGCCGGTCACAACAGCAATGCACCTGAAGACCTCCCCAAAGACCTGCGCTGCCCTCTCTGCCTCTACCACACCAAACACAAGAGCAATATGATCGACCACATCGTCCTGCACAGAGGTACACATTTGATGTTTCGAGTTGCATCCTTTAAAATGAGTTTTTGAAGCGAGTCCCTTTCAGCCTCAGAAGTCTTTCAAACCGTGCCTCCTGTAAGAAATCAATCATTTACTTCAGCACCCAGGGGGGTTTCTGCCTCGTCGTCAGAGCTGCACAGGCGGCCATTTTTTCTCCTTCTGCTTCTTTGGGGAATGTCGACTCTATTTACAATAACTCTAAACACCAAGTCTAGAGCGAAGGCTTCAGACTGATCTCGGAGAATCTTTTGCTTGTAACATCATCCGACTTTTACTTCTCTCTTCTCCCACTGAACGATCCCCCTTCACTCTCTCCTCCTCTCCCACCAGAGGAGCGCGTGGGTCCGCTGGAGGTCAGCCGATCCAAGCTGTCGCGTCACCTTCAGGGCCTGGTGTTCCGCTGCCACAAATGCACCTTCACGTGCTCCAGCGACCAGGCTCTGCAGCTGCACCTGCAGAAGCACGCTGAGATCAAACCCTACCAGTGCCAGCTCTGTTACTATGACAGCAGCCGACGGAGCCAGCTCGAGGAGCATCTACGCCTGGAGCACAAGGTCAGACGGAGGCAAAAATGATTTTCCTGAAGTTCGGTGTCACTAAACCGAGACGTAAGCGTGTGAAAAAAATGATATTTAAACTTTATCTTATCACAAAGGTAAAGTATGCAAATAATCTAAACTGCAGATCCTGTTTCGTATTCTTCCATCTTGGACTTCGGTGTCTTTAAAGGTGACCGCAGGGAGAGGATTAATCCAAACATCACCAGCTCAGAAAGCTAAAATTAAACTCAATGCATCGCCTTGACAGATAAGGAGATAAAAATATCTGTGGAGTTTCTCTTGAAGTAAACAGAGAAATAAGATGACTGTGTGCACGCATGTCAACATGTTCTCATGTCATCAGTAAAGAAGGGGCTCCCTCTCTGGGTCTCATCATCAGAATCATCATTCTTGAGATGACGTGAGGAAACAAAAGTGTGTTTTTCCAAGTTTAGATCAAGTGACACTTTGAAGTGCACAAAGTTCTCGTTTCGGATTCTTGAAAAGAGCAGATTTCTGATTGTTATCAATCTGGCACTTTAAATGTTGAGATGTAGTTAAAATAAAAGAGAGAGCAGGGCTCCTCCTGGGTGAGCTGGAGAGCTAAAGCTCCTTTATGGAAGGAGGAGTGCGGTCACTGCTGGGAATGATGTTACTCTGAATGTGGCTCTGAATCTTCAGGGAGTGTTGCTCAGAAAGGCTGACGTCATTTGCAGAAAGATCTTCATCTTCTTCTTCTCTTGTTGTTTGATGGCAGATGACCAGGGTTAAGGTGCATGTACATATACTGCTAAGAGCTCACTACATCAGGCTGATTTAACGCCTCGTGTTTCCCCATCAGGTTATCCGGAACTTTGAGCTGATGGGCCGCGTCAACCTGGACCAGCTGGAAATGATGAAGGAATACGGCAGCAGCGCCGAGGACGAGGAGGAAGAAATGTTGGGGATGGCTGGAGGTGGGAAATCAGCTGCAGCCGAGGAGGAAGACCACGACGAAGAAATGGAAATGATGGAGAATATGGCGCAGGAACAGAGAGAGATGGACATTGAAGAGATGGAGGACAACATCAAGGAGGAGGAAGAGGAGGAGGAAGCAGAGGAAGAGGAAGTCAAGGAGGTGGAGGAAGAGAGACCAACGCAGCAAGGTAAAAAAACGGATAACGTAATACTGTCAAAAACAACAGCTGAAGTTTTAATGAAAGAGTAAACACAGACTTCACATCGAGCCAGACGACATCTGAACACTTTATTTTCTGAATGAGCCTTTAACAAACTACACATGAAGCACACGTTCGTTTAAAGTCATGTGACCCTGTGATTGAACGACTGAGCCGGAAAATATAAAAGCTGTTGCATGAGATATTTAGATTAATTTTGAATGCTATTACAATCAGGAAACAAAAATAAAATAAGAGACTGACCAATCGTGTGGACTCTCTTTCCCAGAGGTCTTTGCATCCCCGACCAGCAGCACCGGCAGCGGCTCTCAGCTGAACGGAGCAGAGAAGCGTCTCCCCTGTGAGTTCTGTGGCCGCTGCTTCACCAACAATCTGGAGTGGGAACGTCACGTCCTTCGACACGGCATGTTAGTACCTCTTCTTTTTTTGTGTGTGAGAGCTTGTGCACTCTCCTTCCAGGAAGTGTCCATGAGCCTCTCTACCGTTTTCTTTCTGGTCCTCCTGTAAACAACATGCTGCTTTGAAGTAGCTTCACACGGTGAAGGCAGATGTTTGTACAGTCTGACCTTAGAGTCAGCATGTTGTGCTAACTGTCACTTTCAACTAACACACTACTGCATGATGCTTTTAAAAAAGCCTGTGGATAATATTGGTGGGTTTGCAGCAGACGGTCTCAGTGATTGAAACTGTACCATGGGGAACGCCATCTTGGAAATGCTATCTCCACCTACTGTACATTTCCATCAATCTAGACAAAGACAAAGAGGTGGAGCCGAGGCAGATCTTTGGCCTCCTGGCAAACAACTACGACACACCCACCTGTCAGTCAATGAGCCACACCCCTTATCATGCAAAGGCATGCAAACGTTTAACCGCAATGTAATCTGAAATGTACAAAAAGTGTCAACATGTCCTATACTTTGGTTTGTGGCCAAATACCTGAAAGATCGATGCATTTCTACTTTTACTAAGACATAAACCCACTGATAGACAAAATGAAGAGGATGTGTGAGTGTTACGTATTCCAGCTGACCAGAATATTTACTGCTAGCATGCTAGCATTTAGCATCAACAGCCGTGTCTTAGTTCAGCTTCATCATTCCTCAAGTGTCGCTGTGGATTTAAAAAATGCTTCATCTCTAGAGCGATGCTCCTTCTGTCACTGATCTTATGTTCCTCCATCTCTCACTCCTGTCAGGACTTTTTAGCTGCTTCTGAAACAGACCGAAATGTATGTTGATGTCTTTTACATGACAAGAACAAGTGCATCAGTGACACTTACTGCTTTTGCACACATGGGGGTGCCAAAATCTACATAAACCTCTCTCTCTCTCTCTCTCTCTCTCTCTTCAGGATGGTTAACAGCAGCCGCACGGACACCAGCACCACCTCTGCATTAGAGACGACAGCGTCATCTTCCACCAGCTCTTCAGTCCTGATGGACTCAGAATTGGACCTGTCCAGCAACAAAAACCAGGAAGGGAACCCTGCTGATCTGTCACTGGGCGCTCAGAGCCAGTACATGGAAAACAAAGACATGCTCGACACCAAAAAGGATCCCCAGTTTGGTTGAACTTGTCTCGGCCCGCAGAAACGGATAACCTGGAGTAGAATCAGCACCGAGTCGGATATGAAAATAGCACGGAAAGAAAAAAAGATTGAAAACTGAAAAAGTGACTTCTTCTGAGTTGGCTCATTTCTAGATTTTTAGGTGTTACATATTTAAGTATTAGGTTGTGCTGCATAAAAAGGCTGAGCTCTTTAAACGGGCAGTCCCCTAGGACAGATTTTTAATATATTGGTAACCAATAGTGAACAGAACTCTTTATTGCTGACATTCTGGTCAAATCTACAGTGAAAGACCCCACCGAGATCCAACGAAGCGAAAGCTCAAAGGAATGTTGTCCAAGATGATAAAGTAAGTTTAGCATTTTATTGTTTTAAGCACCTTTTACTGTCCATTCCCCCCGACTCATAGAAAGATCAGGGTCACTGTAAATTGACAGAAAAGGAAACAAACAAGAGATAAAAGCATTTACGACCACGGCCCACTTTAGAGCTACTTTTATTTTATTTTTCTTCTTTTCTTTTGTTGAAATCTGAGACTTTTCTCATCTTAGCTCTGTGTTAAATGTGTAGAGGTATTCCTGAGGAAGAGTTGCACCTTATCTATTTTAGAAAAAAAAAAATAATCTGAAATTGTGTTTTAGTCATGTAGTGAAACTGAATTTCCCCTAATGTTTGTAGCAAATTGCTACATTTAGAAACCCCTATTATTATACTACGTATAAGCCTTCACCCTGTGGCACCCTTTGCCTTTCGACTGTGCTGTTTAACTGTCCTGTTATAACAAAACAAACTTTTGAGTCTCTTTCCCCCCTGTAAGACTTCCTGTTGTTTGTTTTACACGTCAACAAAGTTCACCTGTAACTGGACAGGTTTTAAGAACAGTGGCTTAATAGTTCTCATCTTAATCAATAGACGGAGATTACACTTGTCTTTTCAGTGCCAGGTGTGTGATTGGTTGTGCAAGAATACAGCACTGTCAGCATACTGTCCCTGCATCCATTAATAATTCTCTCCAAGAAGCAGGAACCTTTAGAGAGACTCATTGTGTTACGAATACAGGAACCAGCTATGTTTAATGTTTGAAAGGTCAAAGGTCAACCTTTAATCTGACGTTCAAACTTGTTAAGTAACTTGAGTTGTGTCTCTGTTTGGTGACATTAGATAATTGTGCTTCTACATAAGAAGTTACATCCAAACATAGTGTGTTATTGTTTGGTTACTTACAGCGCTTCATTTGAACGACTGTTTAAAACCATTTAAAGAAAAGAAGTTAAACGCAGCACGTACAGTTCTCCTTCAGAGTGACCATCGATGAACTGCTGCCTCTCAGTCACTTAATCAGGCGTCGAGGTTATTCAGTTGTCATTCAAGAGTCAAGTTTTATTGTTACTCGACTAAATTCTCGAAAGTTCGCTGTGGTGGAAATGTAAACAGCGAGCTGAAGGAACCTAGTTTAAAAAAGAGTTCCTGTGACCAAATAAATTCACGATGTGTTCACGTGCAAAGATTGGAGGACTGAGAGTTGTCCACAGTGCCTTAGAATACAGATCCTTTAAATGGACAGGAAATAGCTTTAATGATCTGTTTTATTAATCCAATTGGGTTTAAAGTAACCAGAATAATTCATTCCCAGAGTTAATTAAATTACATTTGTTGTACTCACAATATTAAAAAAAAAAAGAGTTTTGAGGTTTTTTTTCATCAGAACTTTATTTGACAAATAAATAGTCCCAATGAAAACGATTGCACTTATACCTGGAGTGAACGATTGTTTTGTGAAAAGAAATGCTGCTTGTGGGGTTGTCAACATTTTGGTAGAACGTTTTTAACATAATATCATCTCTGTTATCTAAATTATTTTAAAATGTCAAAAAAAACTGAAGAAAAAAATCAAATCAGTCATCTTATTAACCGAAATCTTGCACGAGCAATAGAGAGAGGGCGCTCTGTTCAATTTAAACAGTGTGCAGGATTATGTATGCTTTGTTAAACTAACAATTACCCAATATTTGGTGCCTATGATTTATGTATTTGTTGCCATGGTAACAAACCAGGAAGGTATCAGATGATTCGATTTTTGATGGAATAAAAGGTGATATCAAGACAACCCGAGCTGCTGGTAATTATATTATTAATACTGTGAGCACTACAAATAAGAGATGCATTAAAAACTGACTATTAAGTCAATTATTTTATACCGCATTGAAAGCTGTGTGTTTCCACTGTCAGCCTTGTTAATCTCAACTCGATCCAGTTCCCTAAAAATGAACACATTTGTCATTTTTGGCAAAAGAATTAAAAAAAAAATGGCTGACAGGATTTAAAATCAAACAAGCTTGTTGTCAATGCAATCCTACAGTGACTGAAAAGACAAGTGTAACCAGGTCAACAGTCCCGTCTTTTCCACTGGGACTATAGTGTATGACTCCTCAAGGGCGTCATATCTCCCAACTTTGAACCCCTCTAAATTCTCTTCCTGTGCTGTCACTTGTTGTCTTCGCCTGCATTTTTTTCTTTTCTCTTTTTCTTTTCTTTTTTTTTTTTTTTGCTACCTTTTAGGAAGTTGTGACGTTGTGGATATTGACAAAAGGCAGAGAATGCATTTGTTGTTGAAGTTGCTGCTTTGAACGCCTTAAAGCCTTATTAAGATAATAAATTGCAAATAAAGTCAAATTTATGTCTAATCCCAATTACACCAACAGAAGCAACAGTCTAAGATTTCAACAGCTCAAATTGATGGAGGAGCACAAATTGTACGTTTGTGTTCCAGGTACCAAAATAATTAGCCAGGCCTGCTGTGTTTGCTGCTGTGATTGTATTTGATGAGCATTAAACCATTGGTGGAAATGGAGAATCGGGGTTTGAACCATTGAAGTTTGGAGTTTCACGTGTGTTACCCACTTGATCATATTTGCAGCCATGTATAGAAAACAGAACTACTTGTTAAGTGTTTGAACTGTGATGTTTCAGAAAGAATTCTTTCAACTTTTTTTTTGGTCCCTTTGGATGTTCTCATTTTAAAAGAAGACTAAAAAAGTAAAAGCTAAAGATGACCTCTGACCCCGTAAGGGGCTCTTTTTTTTTTTTTTTTTTTTTTTTTTTTGAGTCCCCAGTCCAACATTACTACTCCGTTGTATAATGTCTGATTAAAAATAAAAAATAGCTCCTTTTTTGTACTGTAACGGGAATAGGCAGAAAGGAAGAACACGGCGGTTGTACAATATTTAAGCACTGGATGAAAAACGATGCAGTTTTCAACTTTCTTATCGTCAGACGTTTTTAGGAAGAAGAACTCGGCAAATAAAAAGACGAGAGAAAAAAAAGGTCCTATGCATTTACCTTAAAAATGCTTCATGGGATTGGCAATCCATAGATCCGTTAAGAGATCCGGCTCTTCATGTCCGATCCAACATGTGACTCTCCAGTTATCTTCTCTCCATGACAAGTAAGGGCAGGAAGTCCCAGTAGGCCTGCTCGTAGTCTACCCAGTCAACAGTAGGTGGGAATGTAGCAGCCCCACTTCGCTCCTCGGTCCGTTGTAACACCTGAGAAATCCGTTTCGGTTGGTGCTGTGTCTCTAAGCCCTTTTTTTTGTTTTTTTGTTTTTTTGGTTGTTTTTTTTTTTCAGACCAGCTTGTAGCTCTTTCAAAGTTAAACTGTTGTTGTAGAAATTTTGTTTTGTAAGGCAGCTCGTTGCCAAGTTTAACAGACCAGTGCTAACCACATGACGCTCTGGGTAACCGAGCTGTTCACCCCGAAAACTGTTTGTCGTTTTGTGATCATTTGACTAGAAGATGACTATGAATCCCACACTGTGTGCAGTCTCCGGACTGTTTGATCCCGATGTTTACCCAAAGTTACGCTCCTGCTGACAACACACTGGATACTTGTATATATGTTTGGTTTGTTTTCCGATGCATTTCTCTTTTCAGACTGTTGTCTCCATAGTTGGACACTAGAATCTCTCCTTTTTGCCTTTTCTTCCCATATAAATCTGATTACCTGATGGTGGGTTGTGATGTTGCCTAGAATGATTGTTTACAACTTTATTCCATTTATCTCTGGATATTCTGTAAATATTGTAATTCATTGTCTTTTTTTAACTTGATAATAAAGTTATCAGATAACGGTTCATTGTGTTTACATTTCTGTATAAATGGGACTTTTCCTTCCTCAGCTTTGTTCAGTGTTCACACAGAGCCTTGTGATATAATATTTAAAATGGAAACATTAAAAGTTACTACACTCAATTGTAAACAACAAAAAAAAGAATTTAAACATGCAACTTGTTTCACTTGATGACACATTAAATCATCAAGTTAATTAATTAAAGGTCACATGTTATGCACCATCTGTTTCTAACACTAACATGTCCCTAGTTTGCCTATAAATCCCCCGACGATGAGAAAAGTTCATCCTCTCAATTTGTTTCAGTTTGACTCAGAAACATTCACGTACTCGTCTCTGTTATTATCACGACACTACTCAGAGTTGTAAACTTATCAAATTGTTTATTTTCGTATATATTAATAATAATACAGTAACGACTGTGATGCCTTGCTCAAGGGCACCTGGGCAGTGCTCAGGAGGTGAACTGGCGCCTCTCCAGCTACCTGGCAGATTTCAAGATTTGTTTCGCACCAGCTCTTTGAACCGACAACAAAGTGTCTCCAGACTGAGCCACTGCCCCATCAAGGTTTTGGTGCAACATGTTTCCCTTCGTCACTGAAGGACTGTTTAGGATTTGCTAACACGGCCACTGAGCCCTCAGAACAAACAGAAACAGTCCCGCCACCTCGTCTACAGGAAATAGCTTTGGGTTGAGAAGGCATCTCGGTGGCCTTGACTTTGTGTTACACCCTTCTCTCTCTCTCTCTCTCTCTCTCTCTCTCTCTCTCTCTCTCTCTCTCTTCTCTCCTTCTACTCCACACCCTGCAAGATTTGCACTGACCAAAACCACTAACTGTGTGTGTGTGTGTGTGTGTGTTGTGTTCAACTTTGTATTATGTACAGGCGTGCTGCAGCTCTTGCACACTGACGACTCAGAGCAGCAGGTTCTAACAGCTTTGTTTACCCTTTTTCTGTTTTGTTTTATTTTAAAGGCATCTCCCTTTATAGGTGACGTCTATATCAATATTCTTTTGATGTCCTCCTCATTTCCTCTCCTCTAATTAAGAAGGAGTCCAGTCTTTATTTCACATGTCTAACGTCATCTCTTAAAAAAATATCCCGGGGTCACCAGGGATCAGATCGTAATCTCTGTGGCTCACCACATCAGAGGGAGGCCGATGGCAGACTGACGACCCCTGGAGACGAGAGGAAGAGGCACAAAGAGAAGAGGGGAGAAGAGGACGCACCAGTGCTGCTGCTGCTGCTGAGAGGAGCATCACAGGGAATGCACGATGAGAGCGGGCTCTGGCTGTGACAGATGAGGGTTCTCCTGCTGTCATAAAAAAAAGATATATATATTTATGTATATATGTGAAGAAAGAGAGAGGATGGGAGAAGACTGGATTAAAAAAGTGTGATAGGAAACCAAAAAACGAAGGGAAAGAGAGAGAGAGAGAGAGAGAGTGGCAGATAACGACAAACAGACCCATACTAACAGTCGTAGAAAGTGAGTGAGAGCGATGTGAGAAGGAGGGCAAAGTAGAGTGCTGAAGAGACTATGGAGCAGCAGCATGTTATCTCACGCTCTTAAGACTTCTCTCAGAGTCAGAGCTGGGCCGCATGGCAGACTGTAGACACAAGTCAATAAAGCCTTTAAATACTGAGTGCTGGATAGAGAAATGCCTTCATGCTTGACCGATCTGATTTTTTTCAAACCCTGCGATAACAGCATTAAAAGTTATCTCAGGTCCACTGAGGCAGCGTTTGTACTCAACCAATGTCAGACTTCTGAGAAACATGAAGTAACAAAAATATTCAATTTGTAGTTGTCATGGTTTTTATTGAAGGAACAGTATTAATCGAAAGTAAATTGAAAGTTAAATGATAGATCCATAACTCAATGCTTTTCTTTATTCCTCTGTGTGTCAATATGTTGAGGAAGAGAGAGTGCGGCCTCTTAAATTACTTAGAAATTTTGAAGATATTTTATCATTATTATTTTATTTTTTTTCAGCGATATTGGTGAAATCTTTCATGTGTGCCCTGAATCAACATGCATTCAACATGCATACCTGTGCAGGCTGCAGTAATGAGCCACAGGTGATCACATTTAAAAACGCTGAAACGCTTGAAGGATATTATGTAGTACTCTTTCTTACCACCAGATGGAGCCAAAGTATCATCCTGGCGTTCAGCTGCACGTAAATAAAACTATCCGAGGAGCAAGAGGTTGAAAATAAATTACTTCTTTCATTATTTTTTGACACTTTTATTATTTTTGACATTTTCCATCTGGCTTCAAACACAACTCCAGATATTTGAAAGGAAAGGTGACAAAATCCCAATCACAAATCAGAATGTCAGATAACTTTAGTTTTCTTATAAGCAAACGTAGAGAAAGGATGCAATAAAGCTTGTACACTACAGTCAAGTTTAAATATAGCAATAAATTGTCTGGAATTGTATAATATATGAAAAGACAAAACCTTAGCCCTACGAGTTTGATTAAATGCAGAAATCGTCTTCACTAAAATCACTATAGCAACAACCTAAAATGACTTCCCAAACAAGAAAAACAACCTTAAGAAGTCCTGCAAAGTTTTTAAAATCACATTTAATTTGTTAGACTCGCATTCAAACTACTTCCAGGGACTGTTTATTTAACAACTGACTCATAGTGACTCATAGAAAGTTCATAGTTTTTCTTTCCCCTCTTCCTTGATCACTGCTGTGAATTGAATCTGATCTCCTGCTCCTTTGGCCCTAATGAACCCACTCCCACAGCAGCCATTTGTTTTTACTTCCTCCCTCTTTCTCGCCCCTTTCTCACCGCCCGTTGTCCTTTTCCTTTCTTTCTCTTGCTCACTAATAGAGCATCAGATTCCTCGCGTGAGAACGTTGTATCAGGTCCGGTTGATTGGGATATTGGGTTACATTATTTTTCCTTGTCTTTTAATCCCTCGTTCAGGGAGAGCAGTCGGCCTTTTCTTCAGGGACAGCTTGGATTTCAGAGCTGGATTTAGACAAGCTGGAAAAAAAAACACACATGCAGCTAAAATACTGCACTAGTTTTCCAAGAGTAAAATGAAGGTGTAGCATTGCATTGTGTGGTTGCTCACTTCAAGACTTTCTGAACACAAAGTAATAGAGACATGTAGGATTACACAGGATGTGTATATTTAATGACAAGGACCCACAAGAGGCATTTTGAGCAGTCGTTGATATCAATGTTGTACTATGTGTGTACTGTATTTTCATTTAAAATCATGATTCAGGGACTTCTGTGCACATATAGGTTACATAGTTCCACAGTGCTGAAAGGAGGCGACTGAGGCGCTCAGAGGAAATGGGGCCAACGCTGTTTCCCCTGTGATGTACTTCTGCCTCTATCCATCCATGTCAGAGGGTTTTCTTTGCTCTTAACTGTATGACCAAGCAGCACCAGATGGAAGACATAACGGAGACAAGCGAACCCAAGGACATTTCTTATTCCATATACATTTTGTAATGAGTGACGTCATGAATGGTAATGTGTTCATTCGTCTCCCCGGTGAAGGAATGAGGAAGTGTCATTTGTCTTTGTGTAGATTTAAATGTTGAGTCTGTATTTTAGCTCAAGAAGGATTTTGAAACTTCTGTTTTAAAGATCACATATTTTACAAAATAAACTTCATCCTGTTTTGCAGAACTCATGTCTCTAGTGGTTTTTTCAATACAAGAAGAACAAGAAACTTCACAGACACTTGGGAAGCTCTGACTTTTTTAAACTTGTTGAAAAAAGAGTTTTAATATGTGACCTTTGAAGGGTAAAAGTTGCATTTTATTGCTTTAACATTTTTACTTCTTTCTAGCATAGTGATATGAGCATTTATGTCAAAGCAAGTTCTCTTTTCAATGTTTCTAACACTGGCTCATTTTTGGATTTATGTCCATGTAAGTATGTTTGGCTAGCATTCCTGTGGGCTTCTTTGTCTTTTTTTTCCATCTTACATACAGAGCACACACTGAAGAGTGCGAGCTGATGTTAGCCGGGTGGCTGCTGGCAGTTACGTAATCTCCTGCGGGGAACACATACATCTCTGAGGAGCAATGATGAGGGAAGCAGGGAGACTGGAAAGGAAAACATTAAATGTGCCATCCTCAGATAACATGCACAGAATACAACAGAGGAAGGCTGCACTGGTGCTGCCGACAGAGCATGTGCATATAAAGGGCTTCATCTGATACCTGCTCACACACACCTGACGTCTGGGGGTCTGATGTCAGCTGGTGACCTGACTGAATACGTTCTCCTCACATGAACTCGTCCGCAGACAATGCACCATGTGTGGCACGAAGAATAAAACATGAGGCTGAAGGACGGGGTTACAGTTCTTTAATGGCAAAATAAATTACACTCGTCCTTAAAGGTTATATGAGGTACACAAGCAGCTATAACATTACCTCTAATTACACAGGCACAACAATATGGCCGCCTCCTCCAGGCAAGTATGCATTAATGTGCACATGTCTGAATATAATCAGGCTCTTCTTGAGCTCGCATGGATACAAAAGTTAAACTGAAATATAAAGTATGTAATTCCCAGTTCAGATCTGTTCACATTGAGCTGTGCAGCTGCCACATCATGTGAAAAAAAACAGAAACACATTTACACATTTCATTGTTTTTTACTGGCGGATTCATCCTCAGTTTTAAAGTCTTTTAAGACCAGTTTCTGGGGCTTCTTTAGAACAAGCCTTGAATTGGCATTCATTAGCAATAATTGTTTTAGAACGTACTTTAATTCTCTGTTAGGCGGTTAGCACCTTTGAAGGCAGGCTTGGTCATTTTTTTAAACTGGCATGATTTTTTTTTTTTTTTTAATATTTATTTTTGGGCTTTTGGTGCCTTTATTAGAGGGAGAGGACAGTCAGAGGAGAGTGTGGTGATATGATGTGTGCTCACTGACCACTGCGCCCCACTGGCTTGGTTTTAAAGTAGTGCTCCACGGTCTACATCCACCTTCTCCCCTCTGTGCTCCTTTAAAAGCCACGCCCCTCACTTCCACGCACAAAGCACGGTGGCTCCAGAAGTGGCCCTCAGCTCATCGCTGTGTAGAGACGACGTCATCTCGTTCAGCGTTAAGTAAACTTTCAGTATAAACTCTGTCAGCGGTGACGCGCTTTGAGCACGCTCGTTCTTTAAACGTGTGTCTGGAAATGGCCAACCCTGCCTTCCTGTGTTTATAAATGTTTTCAACATTTATAACTTCTATCATAACTGGTGGGTGGTGTATAAATAGTTGATTAATGATACTTACATAATATCGTTGCAGCCAATAGAAAGAAAAAAGAATCATGTATTTTTTTTTTTACTTTTTTGTCCCGTCTTAGAATAAATGCTAAACGTGGGTTCTTTTAAAGGACGGAAAATACTCAGGTGAATAGATTTTAAAGGTGCATCGTGTGTTTGTTTAAAAGAAACTTTTTGATATAATTTTAAAGAAAATTGGCAAGTTTAAATGCAATCGTCTCAGTTACAATTCCCTCCAATGTAGCTTGCGTTCGAGATTGTAAAGAGGAGCGTCGACAGTTTTCTTTGGGTTCACAGCTGAATAATCAAAGGGCATACATCTTAGAGTTTGTCTTTAAAAAAAAAAGCTATCAGGCACCTCGAAACTGTGTTTTCTCTCTGTGCATTTCTCCTGTTCCTCGTGGAAAACTCAAAGATCCCCACATCACGACGTGTGAGTGTCAGTGATGGGATCAATAAACACCAGAGTTCTAACAGGAGCAATGCTTTAGATTTGATTTCAAGTGTTCATCTTTTTTGGACTCTATCTCAGCTCCTTGAATGACTCAAAACAAACCGAGACCTCCGCACAAAAAAAGACCTCACTCTGTTCTGCAGTCCATTATTTCTCCCGTCACTCAAAGGGAGGAAACATTCAAGAACTGTCTCATCCTAAATGGGAATATGGGAGTGTTGCTTCAGGTTGGACCTGAATCCACAGTTTATAGCTCAGACAGTCCCTTTGTTAGGTTCACTATTTAAAACAAAGCTGAATTTACTTTACACCACTGGTTTGATTTGAATCTTTATGTCCTATGAACCATAAATCAGGTCCTGCGTCCACAAACTCTACTTTTACCTCCTGCGTAAAAATAATGTCCGCGTCAGCGTTCTGTTCTGTTTTCTCAACTCCATCGGCCAATCAAAATAGAGAAGGGGCGGGACTTCTGGTAAAACTTTGTCAACAACAATGACGGAAGAGAAACTAATCCGATCTTCTGAAGGGAGCAAAAAAACTGCTGCGTGTGACAAAACAGGATTTATTTACTGTCTGTCTGTTCCTTGGTGATTTTGCTTTTAATAAAGCACATGTTTGATATATGGTGCAATTTAAACAAAGGTCACTGCCCGGGAAGCAGAAGTGCACTGAGCAAAGTTGGTAACCTAGCAACAGTAAGCGCCTGTGAGTAGCACTGTTAAATTCAGGTGGTGCGTGCTATTAGTGCAAAAAGAGCCATTAGTGGACCCCGGCCTTTATACAGGAGGTTACCGGAATGATCCGAGACGTTTCCTCGTCACTCAAAAACAAACAAATACAAACTGCATATAGACTGGATATTTACAGGAAGCAGAGGTATGTAGAAAAAATGATTCCCAGATTCACATTGTGACAGAGTTGGGGGGGGGGGGGGGGGGGGGGTCTCTCGCATGTCATTGAATACAGAAAGTCCTCAGATAATCCTGTTGGGTCCAGCTTCTATCTTCAAAAATACATTGGTTACTGTCAGCGTAGTACAACTAAAGGCCGATAACTGGATAAGAAATGTTTGATAAATACTTAAAGAGTCAAAGCTAAAAACAGGAGATACTTTACCTACATCTCCAGCCAAAGTCTGCCACGTAGCAACGTTTGAAATGAGAATGTCCATCGTCTTTGGTGAGCCACAGCAGACACAACATCACTCAAATATACGAGTCCATGAAGGGAGCGTCCTGAGTCCGTCCCTCAGAATCTCTGAGGACAGCGCAGAGGCGGCCCGCTGTTTTGGGTCAGGTTGATGTTCCCAGTGGGACGAGCGGGGAAGACAAACGGGTCGACGACTCCGTTCAGGGGACCGCTGAGGATCTGCTGAGGAAACATGGAGACAGGATACGGTCATTATTTGACCTCAGGGGGAAATGGAGAGTGGAGAAGATCAACTCTCGATGTGTCTGTGATCTGAGAATGAGGAACGGTTAGCAGAGAGAATCATCTTTTCTGATTGTTTGGATGAGTGGTAAATGGACTTGAGCTGGTTTTAGCGCTTAACGAGTCTACTGACTTTTCAAAGAGGAAAAGTAACTCATCCATTCACACACAGCCGACGAATCATTCAGGGCTAGACGTCATCATTCAGGGATCGAACCCCGACCTTCTGGATTAGAGACAACCCACTGAGCTCCAGCCGCCCTCTGGCAGTGGAACTTTTCTAATCTTGTTTTTTGGGCATGATTACCTTCTCACATCATCATCTTTGTCCAATGCCCAGAAAAAAACATGTGTAACCTCCAAGTGTTCATGTCCACAGACTTCTATCTATCCTTTTTTTTTTTTCCACAAAGAACAAGATGTTCTCTAAAACCGAGATGAGTAAACGTCCAGAGTTTCAGATCCATTAAGTCTTGGACGGGTTCCAGCTTTCAGCCTCTAAAGATCAGTGCAGACGATGAGGGTGACGTCCTGTATGACTCCTCTCACTTCACAGCTCTGTGTGTGTTTAAGAGGAAGGAGAAGCATGAACTGCCGGAGGACTTTACTCATTAAAACCATCTGGACAAACAAAGATCCTCAAACCTGAATTCTCAATCAACTTCCCCCTAATTAGCTTGAAAATGATGATGTTCTATTACCTGTAGGGTTGTGACCTTACTAGATTTTTCACTGATACCTGATTCAAAACCACAGCTACAAGAATACAAGTCCAAATATTGGCTCATTTCTTGTTTTTCATAACTTAAAAAGTACAGGCTGTCTTCTGCAAACTGAGAACACATCGGCAGCATTTTGCTACCCAAACACTGCCAACGTCCTTCTCAATCTAAAGATTGAGTGTGTGTGTGTGTGTGTGTGTGTGTGTGTGTGTGTGTGTGTTGTGTGGTGTGTGTGTGTGTGTGTGTGTGTGGTGACATGCCAGCAATAGAACGAGGTCAGCTTGAAGCCCACGGCTGCTGTGGTGAGGACTGTATCCTCTGTACATGGAGAGATAACGCCGAGGATATCCGGGGGCCTCATTCTCTCTCTCTCTCTCCTCTCTCTCTCTCTCTCATCTTCTCTCTCTCTCTCTCTCTCTCACTCTCTCTCTCTCTCTCTCTCTCTCTCTCTCTCTCATCTCTCTCTCCTCTCTCTCTCTCTCTCTCCTCTCTCTCCTCTCTCTCTCTCTCCTCTCCTCTCTCTCTCTCTCTCTCTTCTCTCTCTCTCTCTCTCTCTCTCTTTGGGTGGAAAAACAACATGACTGCAGATCTGCGTTTGTCTTACGGTGCAGATACCTTCCACACGTTATGATAATAAAAAAACACTCCTGGAATCAAAGAGTGATAAAGGATGAACAAATGAAGAACCACATTTACCTGAGCTTCACCGTTCCAACAGAAGAAGGACGACTGCAACGGTCCGTTTCCGTTCGGGTAATCTGACGGAGATCTTCCCACCGTGGTGTTCTCTCCGTTCAAATGACCCACATTGACGTCGCCGGCCGTCAGCCGCAGGCGTTCGATGCAAGTGTTGGGACGCTGCGGTCTGAACCGTCCTCTGGCTCGTTGACTCCAGCTGCCATGCAGGGATGGGAGAGCGAGAAGGGGCTGCTGGCGGTGGGATCCCTGCACCGTGCGTGGCTCCTCTGGATCCTGCAGGTCCCGGGAGAGGTCCGTTCTGTCTGCGAGGAACAGAAGCGGCGTGCGGTATGCGACCTTCCCTTTTTTCATACATGCAGCTGCCGGATAATC